>NW_028263375.1:17287059-17946559 GCF_051168715.1 Poecilia mexicana
ATTTGACATTGCCTGGACCTCCCGGTGGAATAGGTAGTCCAGCAGTGTCAGAGCCATTTTCTCTGCCGTGCGGCAGTTTGTGCTGATATAAAGCATGTCAGACGGAGAAATTGGACAGCGAACCCGCATCTCTGAGTTGCTTTCATCTCCCAACCAAGTGCCTTCTGGATAATCTTCTAAAAAAGTAAGAGAAGAGAAACAGAAAGGAATCAAGAGAAAAGGAAAGGAAAGGCACTTCTTGAAGCACAAGCCTCAATGTTCTGCTGCAGTAAATCCATGCGAGATGTGAAGCACTAAGGAAAACCTGTCTAGATCCCTATATAAATAAATATAAAAGCTTAATTTATATGTTCCACTATAGGATTTAATCACAGGTTGACAAATATTACAAAAGGTACGCCGAGTCAACATAAGATTATGTAATACAACAGCACCTCCATGTGGTTGTATAAAATAACTGATTCAATTCCGGATCTGAATTATGTGGTGTTATAGCTCTCTACTGCTTACCACTTTTACACCATATAACACAAATGGTACCATGTTAGCAGTGCTGACTGCCACAATTCCATCTATATACCAGAAAGCTGAAATAAAGGGTAGCTTTGTTAATGTAAAATGAAGCTGCAAACTTTAAGCCAAGTCCCTTAGAGTTAAGTGTCAACACGCTAAGACAACAACATGAATATGAAAACCAGTTAAAATAGTCACGTTACCCCTTTCAAAACAAAACACTGAAAAAAAGATCTACAGATGTTGTTTTTTGAAAATTCAGTCATTGACATCAATGCTGTAGTAGTTAATGCTTATATGGGTTTCGCTGCTAAAACGAAATAGATGATGCAAAGATGCAGGCCAACATAAAGCACTGGAAGGAACAACAATAATATCATGAAGATCATTATTATTATTTAGCAGAAAAATGAAAACCAAATGTTTTAAGCTTATTTTATTGGTTGTAATATTTTAAGTCTGTCTTAATCCTGGAAGCCTACCTTGGGGCCAGGGGTTGCAAATAAGCTATTGCTACAAACCTGTTTAATGTTTTTGCCCCTGTTAAACAAACACATTTAACAAAAAGCTTAGGTTATTTAAAAGAGCCTTTTTTTCAGCGCAGTAATATTTTAGAGCTAAATGTTGAGATTCTTTGTTTGAAGACAAAAAGAAAGAAAAAAAAAATCACAGAAGTTTGTAATCACACAAATAATTTAAAAATTTTACTGAGAACGGTAATCATTTGTTTTCTTTGTGTTAGTGACTATCCTAATCAAGACTTATTAAACTTTCTGTGCCTAAGCACAAATTAATCCCGCCTCCAACATAATCAATCCATTCATTCAAATCCATTCACGGCCGTAAAAGCAGCAAAATAAAAACATTAAATATAAAGGGTGAGGGTAGATTGATATTTCTGCGGTAACAGACTAGGTCTTACCTTCTGCATTGAGTGTGATGAGTGTGACATTTTGACCATTTTGTGCACCGCCTGACTGACCACTGTTGGAAACAGAGTCACTGGCCTCTGAGCCGCTCTCTTGTTCCTCTTGACTCTCTTCAGCACCCGGCACTTTAACCAGAATGGTATTCTGTCGCCTCCTGGCCACTGTGCTGCAAAACCAAAATAAGGTATTTGACACGCTGATGCATCCCAGTTGTAACAGGCTAGATATACTGGGCAAGAGGATGACTGTTGTTTTAATTTAGAGCTTGTAAAAACTAGGTGTGCACCGATTACAGTTTTGTAGCTCATCACCAATTACCAATCCTTAAAAAGCCTGACCTACCGATTCCGATTTCGGCCGATACCTTTTTTTTTGCCTGAAATTTTGCTAAATATAGCAATTTTGCTAAATATAGCAAGAAAGAGTTGGCAATAGCGGAGTGACTATTGTTAACTGCAAACTTGCAGACATGAGCAAGTTTGTCAGTCAAACCTCTCACATAGAGCAATAAAGGGCAGTGGTTTATTTTTAGACCTTTGCTCAGATAGATAGGATGGGGGTGGAGGACAAGATCGGCATCCCATACAGACGCGGAGCTATAAGGGTGGCCCGGGAGGAATGGTTTCAAGTCGCTTTAATGTCTGATTATCGACGGAGAAAGTGCGCCCTCGCCTGTTCAGAAAGGTGTATCCCTCAATGGAATATATAGTAGTCAGTCCCAGTGACTCACTCACGGTTTAGCCAATATGCTTCCTTGGTAAAAATCAAACGAGAACCCTCCCCCCACCCCAACAGAGCAGGTGATACACGTGAGGGGCCCGGTCATTGGCCCCGCCCCCCGGCCCGACGCCGACGGTCACATACAAGTATCAGCAAGTCACCAATCTCCCAAGACTAAGGAAATCTGTGCCAATTAATCGGGACACCCCTAGTAAAAAACATTTCTGAAGTGATTTTAATGGTGGAAACAACCAAACTTACCACTTAACACTAAATTCATTGTGAACTCCCTCTAATCCAGGGTCAAAACTATACATATTGTCTCAAATATATACAATCTCACCAATATTTGTTGTGGGGCTGTAGCCAGTCTTAGACTTCTGGCATATCCATGGATGGATCTTAATCTCATGTCTTTGCAGTATTGGTAGAGTTTATTATAGCACATTGGTTTTCTGGGACAGACTTGGCTTTTAGCCAACTAGACTTCAAGGGTCTTTCCAGACATATGAAGTTAATTCCTCCAGTTTTTATGTTTGTTTGGAATAACTGTCCTGTAGAAAAACCCAATTGTGTTGCTCTTGATTTGAGGTAACATAGTTGGTTAAATGCTGGTGGGTTTGAAAGCTTAAACTTGACCTTTACAAACATGGTTCTCATCACTGACATAAACATTTTCTCCCTTAAACATCTGAATAGTGGATCTGAGCAGTTAGTTATTTCAGTCAAGCCCAAAGGTGTCAAATTTGAAGCAGGGGGCAGCCCAATGTTGAGTCACTGAATGTGGACAGCACCTCCCAGTTTACAGTCAAATTCAATAAAATAGCAAATTTTAAAAACAAGTGTTGACTAAAATGTTGTACAATTTCATCAAAGAGAAATAAAACAGCATGTAGAATAAAACTGTAATAAAAAGAATAAATTCACTTTTAGTCCCTGAAGGGACACACTGAACTATTTTTTATCATCACAGGGATAATAAGCTTCATTCCTTCTAATCAATTTCTTTCAACAGAGGTTAACAGTTTGAGAAAGTTTCCATACTGGTACCAGTACAACGAATATCATTGAACAAAGAAGAGGGGAGTAAAAAAAATAAAAAAATACTAATTATTCATACTCAATCAGCTGATGTTCTCCAAACATCCATCAGGTTTATGGATGTTTGGGGAACATCCATCAACCAGTGATATCAAAATGTATGGAATCATTCTGCAAAAAAAAAAAAAAAAAATCAGAATGATAATTTCTACAATAATATTTCTGTCAGCTGTAAAACCACCAAACATAGGAAACAAGGGCTGATTATGGGTTGAGGGTATTAATTTAGCCATCTCTCCTATCTCCTGAAGCTCTTTGTTTCCTTTTTTTACAAAGCTCTGTGAGTTACTGCATGAAGTTCGCTCCTGACCTATCAATGTAACAATCTAACACAACTGTTCTTAGCACAGCTTTAAACACACGAAGCGTTATGTATTTCATCCATACTGACATTAAAATCACCCAAAAAGACAGTCCTTAGCAGCCTATTGCCAGCAAAGTTCTGTAACGTTAAAACTTTTAAGACAGACAAACACATTTATAGATAAATATCAGCGGACCTCTGACATACAGATAAATATAAATGCAAGCTGCTTACTTGCTGAGCAGATTTTCAAGAGGAGTGTCTTCCTGGTTTAATCCCTTTGTGTGTTCTCTGCTAACAATCACATTTGTTTGTGGGACAACGCTGAAAAAAAAAAAAAAGATCGAAACAGACATGTATAAAGAAAAATACAAGATTAAAGCACAAAAATGATTGAAAAAAAAAAAAAACACTTGAGAGTTTACCATCGAACTTTGTTCCAAGTTTGAGTGGCGCCCTGAGGAGAACCTGCAACCATAGGAACTTGTACGGGGCTCTTTGCACAGGGAGCCATGCTGTCAAGTTTGCGGACAAGGACTTTGCACGTTGCGTCTAAGGACTGTAGCTTTGACTCAATTCCTTCCAGGCGCTGGCTAATCGACTCGGTGAATGAAACCAGAAGATTCTGGGTATAGAAACGGTAAAGAAATTCATGCATTTGATCAATCCAACAGGAAAATTTAAAATAAAGTCTAGATGTTATAAGAACCATGACTGGTGATTTATTAGTACCTTAATAAAAGATAGTTCTTGATTACTGTTGTTGTTGTCCTGACTGCTGCTTAGTTTCCTCTTTTTCTTCTGTGTCCTTTCTTCACCGTCTTCAGTACTGTCCAGCAAATCTGCAATAGATCAAATCCAGAGAAATTGCCAAAACATTTTAGCTAGTGCCAAAAACCTGGTTTCATCGCTTTGAACAGAGAGACGAAAGCGCTGAGTAAGTCACTGATCAATAAATGCAGAAGAGATGTGTCTCTACACAGCATCCTTACCACTACGGCCATCCTGGTTAAACTCCTCCACTGTTATTTGTACTATTTCATCCAGCACTTGTCCAGACATTGTTCACAGCTGAAATAAGACAATGAGAAAATATTTATCGTCAGCATGTTGTTGCACAGTTTGTAACTTTAAGACAAACGAGTTTTTATGTCTAGGCTTTAACCAGACCTCCGTTTCAAAGACCTACAGCTATTTCCAACCCAGAATAAGTTCAGCCTTATTCTGAACTCACACTGCAATATGATCACACCTGGACATCTCTAAAAGCACTACCTTACAAAAGCATTCAAATCTTTTAATATTTTTGATATTTTATTACTTTATAATCAGAAACTTCAATGTATTTTGGGGGGATTTGTGTAATGGATAAAGTGGAGCATAATTGTGAAGGAATGAAATTGACACTTTTGAAAAGTTTTAATGAATAAAGATCTGAAAAGTGTGCCAAGCATTGGGATTCAGTTATTTACTTTAACACTCCCAAACACAGTCTAATTACCTCCAGAAGTGATATCAGTAAATAGATTTTATGCGAGTTTATTCTACGAATAATAATAATAATAATAATAATAATGCAGCTATTCACTAAAAATCTACAGAGGTTTGTCTTAGAACATCAGTGAACAGCTAGAATCATGTAAAGAAGCAATCACACACCATACTTTTTATAATTTTATTTACAAACTTTAACAAACTATGACTCATTTCCCTTCCACATCGTAATCATGGTCTATTTTGTGCTGATCTATCAAAGACATTCTATAAAAATGCACCAACGTTTTTGGCTGTGTCAAGGCAATACTTAAGTTGTATGAAGGTGCAATGAAGTTGTAATTAACTTTTTTGAAAGTAATGGTGGAGTGGACACGACGTGTGACGATTGTTGGTCTGCAGTAGAGGACTGCTATTTCAAAAAAGCTTTTTAAATAAGAATGCTATATCAGATATAAACTCTGGACTGAATTTGGAAAGTAATTTATATGAATAGTAAAAACTAAACATGAATTTGTTTGATTTACTCATGTGAAAGACCCAGGCAAAAAGAGAACATACATAATCATACATACAACATATCTGTATACGATGTATTTCAAAGCAGTTTTCAGTTGTTTCAGAAAAGCTCTGGCTTCGATCGACACATGTGCCTGAACAATTCGACACAGATCTTTTGCATTAAACAAAAATCTAAGTCATAATTTATTTGACTTTGTTTTGTTTTTTTAAATTGCATAACACGGCTGTGTGTTGCCGTGTCTGTGCACGGACATTGTGTGGCTTAATGTACTTGGCAATGATAGATGGTTACATCTTGTAGTTTGCAGATATTTGGCAATGTTTGGCAAATTGCAGATATTTGGCAATGTTTTGTGGCCGTAATGTTGTGGTTGATACCTACGAATGCAATTAAGGACATTCAGCAGTAAAAATGATGAATATAGAAGTCTGACAAAATATTGGGTCCCTGACAAATTATGTTTCTGGATCCATATCTAACTTGCAGTTAGTTATATAGGTAGTTCTGAAAACTACAGAAAAGGTCCATGCTGCAGCTTATCTGTTTAAAAAAATATATATAACAGATGGGGGCGGGGGATGTTTATTGAACTAAATAATAAGACTTATACCACATAATACAAACATTGGTCATAAAAAGTCTAAGTATATTATATGTATATAAAACTTTACAGAAACCGCCTGCAAAAAAAATCAACTTACATAATTTATACATGAAAAACTTGTCTTAATTGCAGAGTAATAAAAGGTAGTAGGTCTAAGTATATTTTAAATACATGTTTTCTTGCTTCCATGTTCAAATAAAAAATAAACACATATGAGCACATTGAACTTAGTAACCGTGCTGGACTTTGCGTATTATTGGGTTATTTTTTGTCAACTGTCCGTACTGAACCTGCCTTGCATTGTATTACCAACAAATTAAGCTCTTACCATCAGTAAATAGAATCAGGTCTTTTGACAAAGCCTTATTTTAAAAATTTTCTTTTAAAATAGATCTCCAGAGTTAAGATTTGGGGCTAACAGAGTGCGCGGGTACTCTACAACCAACTGGAGTATGGGCGGAAAATTAACATGCACTACTCGTGTGTTGTTAATGTTGTAACGATGGTAAATTTGCCAATGTTTCAACATATGCATTGCCTATCAAAGCCAAAACCAGACCCGTAGCTAGCGGCTAATGTTAGCAGGAGCGCCACAATCCTGTTTGTGAGCCGCCTTGCTAACAGCAAAGCTAAGGAGTGAAACCAAACGCTATTTAGGCTAGCTTAGTAGTTAGGATGCTATGGGGCCTAAAGGCCGCTGGACTGTAACGCAAGAATCACAGAAAGTTAAAAACAGCAAACAAATGATATTTTAACTCTGCATCCTCGACCCTAGCTCTCACACAGCGACATGCACCGTGTAAGATTGGGTTATATTACCGTGTGAATGACGAATTCTCGTGTTGTTTGTAGAGATTCCGATAACGGCGTCGTTCCTCGCGAGAGATGGAGCCTGTGCCTCTACCTGGCTGCTCCTTCACTCTGCTCAGCAGTCTGCAGGGGCCGCACTAAACATTCAGAGCCGCTTGATCGAGAGGAAGGTTAGGGACCATCTAATCGTAGCTGTAAAGACTATGTAATGCTCTTTAGAATGTTGATTATTTAATAATGACGATAAATATCAACTGCATGCCTTAATTTTATTTATGTTACCACATAAGATGTTTGCTTAGAGCAGGGATGCCAAAGTCGGTTTTCTTAGACCTTCTAATGAGCCATCATTTGATCCAGGTGCGTTAAACCAGGGAGAACTAAACCATGCAGGATCCCGACTTTGGGCACCTGCTTAAAGTGCTCTTTATGCTTTTCAAGAATCGATCTATAATTCCAGGTGGTTGCGTTTGCAGTTTTTTTTTTTTTTTTTTTTTGAGAATGTTAGGGAGACATTCTCTCCCTAACATTTCTGCTAAAGGTTGTAAAAGTTGTACTTTACAACCCTTAGAAAATGTAGGTCAATATATTACCTAAATGTTCTTAAAAGGGTTAAATAAGAAAATACAGCCTTAGATAATTTACTAAGCTATGTGGTGACAGTCGTTCTAAACGAGAATATATATTTAGTGTATTTTTCAATATTCTGTTTAAAGTACACTGTAACGAAATCTCATTTGACTTTAAGAACCAGCAGGGAGTCATTAAGTTATGTCTGATCAGGGGTCATTCTCTGACAGCCTTGTCAATATGGCATTGTGTGCTATGGGTATAATATAACAGCTCTCGGATAAAATAGAACTAAATGAAAGTGAGAATGGAGCATTTTAATGACCACTATCTTCATAATTAAATTTGTAATCTACAACGCAGTCAGGTAGCACTCGATGACTTTAGCTTAGTGGGAATGAAATGTTTGTTTACTAATTAGAAAATGAAGTAGAAATGAACAAATTGGCAACGCGTGAGTATGAAATTGACGAATTTTCAAATGCACAAATTTACCATGTGCTGATAGAACAAACACTGTCTCGGGAAAACAGCAGACGATAAACGTCGGTGTGTTAGACACAGAACCCAGAACTCGCAATTTTAAGCTGAATTAGCCATATCCATTGTATTAACAAGTCTCGGTTTGTTGCATTTTCGACGAGGACGTAAGGAAATAATCACCAATAGCGAACACGTGTAGACACACCATCTTTCAAAGAGAATAGTTGTTGCTCAGCTGTCCGTCTCGGGCCAGTGGCGCAATGGATAACGCGTCTGACTACGGATCAGAAGATTCTAGGTTCGACTCCTGGCTGGCTCGAATATTTTTCTTTTTGTACAATTTTTTTTGTCAGTGTTAGGTTTTGTACATTACGTTTGGCAGTCTTCACAGACGAAAATCAGATTCATGTCGAGATAGAGAGACGGTAACGTGACGAGGTGGTGAAAGGTAAGACCTAGTAGGTCCTGCATTCACCATAAACAACTTTTAAACTATTTTAGTCAATTTTATTTATAATGCCCTGTATATATAAATTGAAATCTCAAAGGGCACATTCACTCACTATTGATGGCAAGATACTGGATTGTAGCTACAGCTGCCCTAGAGCCGTGTGACTGTCAGTAAACGGTAGCATAAAAAGTGCATCCATTTAAATACAGTAGTTACTGCTGTACATGTTTTCATGCTTCCATAAAGCTAGCTACCTATGAATTTTACACACATAAAATCAAGAATAATTGCCTTCACTTATTGGTCTTTGATTTGACTATCTATCACACAGTCTTATTATGACAGAAAAGGGATGTTTACTACCCATTACCTTTGTGCAGATAAACATGTGGTAGTTGCCAACCATCACTGTTTCATGTAACAGGTTGTGAGGTCAGCAGCAGGCCTTGATCCAGCGCTCGCATTTTTCCAGAGTCCGTTTGAGTTTGAGAACAGAATAAAATCCTCAGGGTAATGGCTGTCCCTACTGAAATCATTTGACCATACATTTGTTGCGAAATCTCTATGACAAAGACTTTTGGGACAATGTAGCCTCCAGAAAATTTTGTTATGTTCACAACTTTCACAATAAGTTTTGCTGGATGATAAATTGTGCCAAAAGTTATCGCGATAACCAATTATATTGTTTTAATACCATTTACAATTAATATAATGGCAATAGCACAATAATGCAAGAACATATTTTCAAACTTTAAATTCTAATGAACATTGAACACTGGAACTGGAAGGCATTTAAAATATCCAAAATAAATAAAAAGAATCTATAAATAAAATGAATTACTAAATCACGGTGAACAAAATTGTCTTTCAAAAAAAAGGTTTAGTTGAGACCAAAGCACCAGGCTGGAGTCTTTCTTTCTACCAAAAACTGAATGAATAGAGAAACAATAAATCAAGCAAATGGAAATTGAGCTAACTTGAATTTATCATGAGATTAACTGATTTATTGATTATTGTGACAGGCCAACCAGAGGTGAAGTTATTTTCACCAACAAGTGGAGAGAATGGTTAAAATCAGTAGGTTTCTTTAGTCCAAAAAGTTTCTAAGTCATTATCCGTTTGATAATGACTATAATCATTTGGAGTATATATATGATTGAATTAAAATGTTGTTTTTGTAAGGTGATATTTGTTATATACATTATATATTACATTAGCGCAAAAGAAGTAAACTGAATTAAATTGTTTTCTCCTGTTTCTATTTCAGGAATTTATCCGGAGGTTTTTAATGATAAACTTTGTGGTTATTGTTTGTTTTTTGTTTGTTTTTCCACCTTTAATTTCTGGCTGAAGCAACCAGGGCAAAGATCAAACTGTCTCCTCGTTTTCCCATGCCCCCTCAGTCTTCCCACAAATAAAGGAGAAAATAAGCTGCAGTTTAAAGGCCTGCAAAGTGAAAGGCTGAACTCAGTTTCAGTTTCTCAGACGTTTCCAGATGAGGTAAAGATGTTCAGCTCCTCTTCATCATCTGCCTGAAGATAAAAACTCACTCACATGTTTCTGCTCTGCTTTAAAGCTGCAGCGCCTGATTCCACAGAGACACAACTCTTTAAGTAATAAAGTTTTATTTCTCTCTCAGCAAAGGGAGGTGACCTTTTCCTAACAGGCAGCTTCTTATTCCACATTTCTGCTAATTAAACGCTCTGAGAGTGCTGGCATGACTCGGGTCAGACAGGAGGTTCTGGGAGAGCTGCTCAGTCTTCCGAGGCCGACCCGATCCATTCGGCTGTGGCTGATACGGACGCAACAGCTGAGGTCTTAGAGTACCATTGCCTATCAGCTGCTGGTATTTAGCGTTTCTCTGGCTCTTAAGTCGTGGCCAAACCAAGTCTGGGGAAACGTTTACATTCTGGACTAGAGGAGAAAACCAGAGTACCAAACCAAGGCAACGCCACTCTAAAGACTTGTAGAGGGATTTGAACCCACAATTTTCTCTACTTAACCGCCTGCTCCATCCTCTGAATCTTCCCAGCAGTTTCTATTTTCACTAAGACCAAAGAAAAGGTCTATCAGGTCGCCGTTTTCTGTCTTGTCTGCCCCCACCTCGCCCACTATGATCCCAAACCTCTGCCCTCTATGATCCACATCCTGTGATTGGTTAACGAAGCAGTAGGGAATCTCTTCAGAAACCATGAATTGAACACAGTTCATTGTTAAAACTCTGAGCTCATTAGTGGGCATAATTAATAATCAGAGTCTGGATAATTTATTGAAGACATTTCTGTTCCAACCTGCTTCTGAAACCTGAGAGAACAAAATTAGTGTCAAACATTTGTACAATGTGTTAGTGAATTATTTTAAAGATATTAATAAAAGTTTCTAGAGGTCAAAGGTGAACTAGCTGTTCCACATTTACAAATTATTATTGAGCAAGCTAAGCAGAACCTCTACTTATACCCAAAAACACCCACACACATACACACACACACACTGAGCCCGCTGTGTGTTTGGGTTAAATAATGTCAAGTTACAAAAAGTCAGAAGTGCATCAGCTGGCATCTTAATTCAGAAATAACTGTGTGTGAAGCTGAGAAACGACAGCGCAAGACCAGGTGTAGCTTCTGTGAAGAAAAAAATAACTGAGGAAAATGAAGGCCTTTTCCGTCAGTGGTTGAGAAGGAGATATAGGGCTTTTCTGACTGTCGATGGGGGTCGATGAAGGGTGATATCAGTGGTGAAAACAAGAAGATTCCTGAAGGACAACAGGATGGAGGTCATACCCTTTTGAAAATTTATGCTGGTAAATATTGTTTAAATGGTTGCAACATTTCTTGAGGAAGACGGCTGAGAAAGTTTCAAGTCAAAATGGAGAACTGAATCAGGAAGCATCTACCTTACCTGCTCGCCTGGGAACACTTCCAGAGTTTCCTTCAGAAAACCTGCTGAGTCCGATTGTAGGGTCACTGAGGTCATACTGAAGGACAACAGGACAGGAAGAAAACAGGATGGGTGCAGGTTTAAGGTTAAACCGTTTAACAACTCAGAATGAAATCGTCACTTTTCAAACACAAACTTGTAAAATATCACTTTAATAACAGCAAAATACCTGCAATATTTCTTGAGGAAGACTGCTGGACCCGATGGTAGGTTCATTAAGGTCATTCATCAGTGGAGGGTGATGAAGGCCTTTTGTGAGCACTTTTGACAGCTCTGAAAATAATAATTCAACACGTTTGTACTAGTGTACTGAATCTTTGTGATTTTGTAGTTTTGTTTTTTTCCCTGTGGTTTGTTGAGTTATTGCTTTTTTTTCTTTTTTGGGGTTATTGTATTTAGGCCGATTTTTTAAATTATTTTTTTTTACCTGTAATTCAGACTTTTTAACTTCCACAAACAAGATGAAGAAATGAGCTATTCGGTGACATGCACGTATTTATCCCTTTTGAAGTTTTTACAGGCTAATTTTTCTAGCATGAAATTCCAATAAAATACATTTAAGTTTGTGGTTGTATAGAGGAAATCTATAAAAATGTTTTTTATGGACATGAATATTTCTGGAAGGCACTGGAAATTATTTGTTTTGAAGAGTCGACGTAATTATTATATGATCAAATGCCTTGCCATAGCCGATCCTCAAGCGAGCAGTGTGACGTCAGCTCATGTCCCTGCCTATGCTCGCGAGGACAGAAGGATATGACTGCAGTTGATAGACGTGTTGTAGTGATGTAATTTTAGCCGTTTGTTGACTACGGATGGCTGTTTGTGCCAGGCTTTGCGGAGTCGGACAGTCCCGAAGGTGCCGAAGACGACAGAGGAACGACCAGCAGGACCAAGGGAGCGATTCTGACATGGACGAGGAGGAAGAGGAGAGGATCGTAGGCCAGCGGAGAAGCGACGCAGGTAGCTGTGGAGGCCCCGGGCGCGTCGCCGCCGCCGCGGCCGCAGCCACTGCAGAGCCAAGTGACGCTTGTGAATATGGAAGCGGTCATAACACCAACAGACGAGGCTCAAACACTGGACCTCCACACCCAGAGTCATTAATGGAATTACCCCCGGAGCTCTTGGTGGAAATATTCTCTTTGCTTCCTGGAACAGTGTTACCAAATGTCGCACTCGTATGCAAAAAATTCAGACAAATTCTCAACACGGAAACCATATGGAGAAGACGATGCGTGGAAGGTAATGATGATGTTGATCAGACCTGAAAACTGCCAACACAGTCCACTGAAACGTTCAATGACTGAATCATTTCTTTATGAATCCTGTCAGCTACAGCTTGCCACAAAAATATGCTGCCGTGGAAAACACACACACACACACACACACAGACAGAGAGAGAGAATCAAGTATCAAGTAGCGTACAGTGACAACATTATTTAGACTGTCGTAATAGTCTGCTGCTTTACTGGGACCTGCCAGCCATTCTCTGCAGTTGATAAGACCGCTGATGCAGGCCTGATCCTTTTTAGCATACACGTAATAACTTCAGACTGTTTGCTTAGGAACCACATGCCACTTACACTAACAATAAACACATTGAAAAGCTGTTGATGTGACGTTAATCGGTGACGCGTGAACAATTTATAGGAAAGGCATTGACTTTAAAATCTATATGTGGACTTATAAGTAACACGGATTAATAAGAGTTAAATGCCGTTGCTTTTCTTGTAAAATTAAAATATTGTTAAACACAGTAAAATCACCAGAATTAAATGTGCTGAGCTGATTTCCACATTGCTGAGTTTCACTGCTGCCAGTGTTGTGTCACTTTCGTTTTTAGGAACTGGCGATTGAAAAACAAGTGGTGCTCAAACTTAACTGATCAACTTTTCAGTAATCTTCCATTTTCATAATAAAATAACAAAAAACTAAAATCACTAAGTTAGATTCACACTCTTCTTACAATGTGATTTTAAAATGCTTCACCTCCTCATTTTTATAAAAAAGAAAAACAATCACCATAATCTCATTTTTATATTTGCTTTTTGCACAAGTAAACATGTTGCACAACAACTTTTATGTGCACAGTAGAAGTAGTGCCTTCTACAGCCACTGTCCCAGTCTATTCGTTTAATTTCCCTTCTAAAAGCACCTTATTCCACCAACATTTTACTCTGCTATTTTGGCTCCATTTCTTGTGTAAGTCTTGAGTGTGTTGTGCCACTTTTTGTGTGTGTGTGTGTGTGTGTGGGGGGGGTGTGTGTGTGTGTGTGTGTGTGTGTGTGTGTGTGTGTGTGAGTGTGTGTGCTACAAACACAGATGAACAAGAACATCTAAAATGAACTTAAATTTTTATGAGCTTGGACAAGGATAATTTTTGGAAAACATACCTTGTTTTGATAACCTTCCCCCTACCACTTATGGACAGTGACTTTATAGAATGACTGCAGAATATACAAAAAGTTTTGTTTGTTTTTTGCTAGACATTGGTATGTTTTAAATATTTCAAATAAACATTTAAAATATTAAGAAAAGGAAGAAATGTCCATATTTAACTTTTTACTGATCTGTTTTGACCACGAAAGTGGCCTGTATTTAATTTAAAATTGTAGATATTAAAAGGAAAATCAAATTATTTCTTATTTTTTTTGTGGTGGTTTCTGACGAGAACATCCAATTACCAAAAACATGCACAGACCCGTCCCTCGTGGTTTAATGAAAGTCTTTATCAAAAGACTTGCTATTCATTCTTCAGCCTTGTGTAACTTTATAGACACATGATTAGTCTTTTTGCCAGAGGACTATTCCAGGAAATTACTAAAAATAAAATCACACTTGACTTGCAATGCAGTGGGGGGGTATTAAAGCACCAGCATTTAGAGGCAAGTTGCCCAAAGCATAGCAGAAATATTATTCCACAACAAGCAGGATTCACGGCCTCCATGTGAGGTTGTTAGTCGTCTCTCGGGAATGGAGAGTAGCAATCAAGTTAAAAGAAACCTAATGGTGCACCGAATGCAGTTTTCTGGCTGATTGCCGATTACCAATCTTTAAAAAGCCTGACCTGCTGATTCCTATGTGGTTGTTGCTGATTTTTTAAATTTATTTTTGTCTGAAATGTTGCTAAGTATAGCACGAAAGTCACTGAGTTGGCAACAGTGAAGAGACTATTGTTCACTGCAAACTGGCAGGCATGACCTGCCAATCAAACCTCTCACGGCAGAGAAAAAGAGGACAGTGGTTGATTTTTAGACATTTGCCAAGGTAGATGAGATCAGTGAGTAAGATGGGCTTCACATGTAGCAGATCATAAAATCTCCCAAAATTAACAAAACCGGGGCCAATTTATCGGTGCACCTCTAATGAAATCAATTAATAAAGTTACACTAGTCTCTATGTTTGCTTTGTCATGTCTAAAAATGTTGAAGTATGCAATTATATTTTTGAACACTGGCAGCTTTTTTGTCTGGCAATGGTAATAGGCTATTTTAACCTGCTTTACTCTGAGGAAACTTTACCGTTAGTTGCATCTCTTAAAAATTCCAAAGTTTGACATGCCTCGGTGACCTTTTACCGTTTGAGTTTTAAAAATTTTTTTTTGCGCAAACAAATTGATCAAAACTGGAATTTGCACATCAAACTTTAAAGAAAACCAGAAACCAGTAAGATGCGATGTAGATTAAGATTTATGTAAATGACTATGTCTTGTTGGCTTCCTTAATTAATTAATTTTTTTCAGTTGAAGGATAAAAACCTGAAGATTATATGGCACCTATAGTTGTAAAAAGAGTAAAATACCCCCACCTTTATTTTTTGGCTATTCGAGGATAGTACAAAAGCAATGTTTTTTTATTTTATTTTATTTTTTATTAAAGCTGCAGAATATAACTTTTACAGAAATATGTCTTTTCCATATTTGTTTAAACTGTCAACATGTCATCTATGAAAAAATCAAGCTCCTTTATCTCCTCCCACTGCTACTGTTGAGGTCTGCAAAAATGCACCACTGCTGGTCAAAAACAACCAGTCAGAGCCAGGAAGAAGGTCTTGTCAATCATGCTCTTGTACACACCGCTCAATGAACTAATGGCAAAGAAACAACTTACTGTTTCAAGAAAAGTGGTTATTCGCTGTGCTATGCTAACTAGAATTAGCATTCGCAGCAGGTGAGTAGCATGTACTGAGTGATTGATGGCATTAGAACCCTCCTTCTGGCTCTGATTGGTTGTTTCTGACTGAGTGGTGTATTTCTGCAGTTAGTACTGGGAGCACTGGGAAAAGGCAGAGAAGCTTGATTTTTTTTTTTTTTCACATTTTATTTGTCTTGTATGATATGATATTGTCATGACACAATGATGATTTTAACAAATGCGTATGAAAATATATATGCATTTTTTTTTATAAAAGTTTTAAAGCAGAAACGCTTTTTGCTTTATATTTTTATTATTATTAAAATATCTGATGGTGCATTTTACCACTCATGTCCAATAATTTATACAAATGATTACAACTGAAAATAATAATTTGTTTGTCATTGAGCTGACAGAGAGTTGGACATTATCCTGACTGACTCCTGATCTGTAACCTCAGAAGGTCTGTCTCCTTTGGCTGCCCTACAAATACTCTGTTCAGCTGAGCACATTTTATAGTCGAAACATTATTCTGACATTATTTAGATTCCTTAGCAACACTACTCTATACACAAATTACATGCAGATCTGTAAACGCAGCATTTGAAAATAATGTTTTATGTCCATGTTTTTATGTTAATTTTGACCAAAAGTTTACTTTTTGTAACACTAAGTCTATTATACCATTTTTTGTTTCAGAGTTTGGCATGAGGGAAGACCTGAGGAAGATGGAAGCGACTGGAGTATCTAGCCAAGATCTCTACGTTAAACGTCAGTTTCAGTTTCCCGTTGAAACTTACTGAAGCGCTAAATCTGTCACTATTTTACGTCTTCTCAAGCACCTCTTTCCTTCTCCTTATGTACAGTAACTGTTCAGACAGAATAAGCCGAGAAAGGCTTACTTTTTCATAAAGACATGTTTTTCTCCCTCAGTCTGTTCCTCATTTGTGTACTGGTAGGAATTATAAGCATATTTGCCTTTTGTTTTGTTTTGTTTTGTTTTGTTTTTTAACGTCAGCTGTTTGCTCCTAAAATTAGCTGTTTTCCCTCCAGTAGTCAAATTCTGGACTGAACCCTCTTTGGTTCTGTTGCTGCTCTACACATACCTATGTTGTGCCTGTGCAGGTGTCGTCCCGCGGGTGAAGTCTGGGCGCTTTATGAAGCTCCTACCTGACTACGAGCACATGGACTATAGAGACGTGTACACACACTGTATGTGGGTTGCTGCATCATGACGGATTGTGTGTTTGGGTCTTCATAATGACGCGACTTTGAAGCAAAGCAATTGAAGCTGTACTTCCTGTGATAACAGTTCATTTGTCGTTTACTGAACTGCCTGTTTGCTGCGAAAAGAGAAGGCAGCTTAAGTTGGTGTGCCACATGTGCTGTTTTGAAACTCAACTGTCTGGAACATAGAGTTCTGGTCTGAAGCTTACTCATTGATCTTGGGCTCTTAATGATTTATTTCAAAAAAATGTCTCTATGTTGCAATGCAACACCAAAAAAAACTTCAACAAAAACCAAAACGTGCATGAAGTGGGATTTATTTTTGGCTTTTCCCTACTCCACTCATGGCCAAAATTATGCATGCATGCAGACTCCAATATATTCACACACACACACACCCTCAATTATCTGGTTTAAATATCCCTTAACAAGTTGCAAATGGACTTCACCCCTTTTGCAGCCATCATCAAGCTTCTGGTATAATTGCTCAATGTTTAACGTCTCTTTTTGCCAGCCTTCGTGGAACTGGCACACACCTGGCTCTCCGGTCTCTTTATGTTTAATCCAAATCCAGTTTCGAGGTGTTTTTGGAATATCTGTCCTGTTGGTACACCTAATTGTGTCCAAGTTCGAACCACCTGATTTGAACTGACTAAAAGAAAATATAGGTTATAATGACTTGGTCTCGGCTAATTTTCTTGATTTGGTTCATTTAGTCCAGGGAACGAGCCTGCCGATATCTTGAAACTGCTGAAACATTAGTTTCACTGTCCAGGGTAAGGCAGGTTTCACATCGCCGCGGAGTGAAAGGGTGAGTACAAAAATGCTCCAAAATCAGCTCAGATTTCCCTTTGCTCACAAATCAAGATTGATGCCTTCTGGAGGAAACATTTATGATCAGTCAATATAAAGACTGAACTGTTTGACTTTACTGACTATAAAAACGTTTTGAACTCGGGATCATTGTACTGACTCTCAAGTCTGGTGGCGGTGGCAGCATTTAGCTGTGGGACTGTTGTGTTGTACAAAATGGACAGAATAATTAAGAATTAAGACTTCTTCCAAATTCTCTAACTTTACCTCAAGTCAGCTCGCTTTTAAAAATCAGATCTGTGTCAAGAAATAGTTTTAATAAACTCGACCTGTGGTGTAAACAAGAGTGATCAAAAATCCAGCCACAATTATGCAAGAAGCTGAGTGAGGTACCATCTGCCATGTTGTTTTCCTTAAAGTCAAATACGCATGTATACTTTTGACACTGAGAGAGAAAGTCAGCAATTGTGGATCCAATTTTTGATTTGTAGAATTCATTCGTCGCAGCCAGTAAAATCTATGGAAGCCCATTACTGCTATGAAGGGGGAAAAAAGTAATTATGAGTTTTAAAATCACAATTACATGTTTTAAAGTAATAAGTATGAGAATAAAAGTCGTAATTGTGAGTTTAAATGTCGTAACAACACATTTTAAGGTCAAAATACTAGAATAAAAGTCAGACGTGGGTTTTAAAGTTATAGCTTTGAGATTAAAAGTCGGTTTTAAAAGTTGTATATTCAAACCGTCCAGCATGTACACTTAGAACTTGTAATTTTGACTTTTTATTCTTGTAATTATGACATTTTCACGTGAAAATGAGCGGTGCAAACGCATCATTAAAATCCCAAAGTGAATGCGATTATGACCCTGAAAAGTGAACGTGAATGTCTCTTTGGCAATAAACTGACCATAACTCGATTTAATTCTCATTGAACAACATGATGCAGTGAGTGGTTTTAACTTCACTTTTACCACCTTTAACCATACGGCATTAACTCTCAGGTGATTATGAGTGCAGTCCTGCTGAAACTTATTACAGTGTTCTGTTGTTCTCTTCTTTTGCAGTGCTTCACCCATATAGGCACATTCTAGGGCTTTGGCAGCCTGACATCGGACCTTATGGTGGATTACTCAATGTCGTGGTAAGTATTTCTGTTACCGTTTGACTCTGATTATGCTTAATTGTTTTTTAGACATGTTTGCATGAAGAAGAATTGAAGCTTTATTAGCTTTCAGTGTTCTGGCAAAACTATTTGTTTGATTAGGGCGATTAAATAAAGCCATATTTCACCCAGGTGGACGGGTTATTCATTATTGGCTGGATGTATCTGCCTCCTCACGATCCCCGGGTGGAAGATCCGATGAGAAGGCGACCGCTTTTCCGCATTCACTTGCTGGAAAGCAAAAAAGCCACTGTGGAGTGTATGTATGGACACAAAGGTCCCCACAAGGGAGACATACAGGTGAGGGCCGTAAGGAAAAAGAGCCCTTAAAATAAGCTGTGTTGTATATGCAGGATATTGTATTTGCATGCAAATTACTCCTTATTTAAAGATAGCTGCTTAAAACAAGTTGATCATTCATTAATAGATTCCATATTCTGTTATTTTAGACAGTAAAGAAAGATGAATTTTCCACAAAATGTAACCAGACCGATCATCACCGCATGCCAGGAGGCAGACAGGAGGTACGTCTAACCGGTTCTACTAGATCCTGTTAATAATTAGTTTTATATTCTGATCTGCTGTGCCCTGAGAAACATATTTCCCACATGTATTAAGCATTTTCACATATCGCACACATTGTGAATTAACAACCACAAACTTTAATGCGTTTTGATTTTATGTGATGGACCAAGACAAAGTAGAAAATAATTGTAAATTAGGTTGGGACAGGGATACATCCTTTTTTTTTTCTTTTTTGCATTCAAATTCTACCCAACTGAGTTAATACATTATAATTGCAAGTGGTTTTGGGGTACATCTTTTGGGTTTTTGTATTCAGTGATCTGAAAGGTCGGGTTTCTTCCACACATAGCATTTTGAATGTAGGTTTTGTTTTCATCTAACCGAAACACCAGAGTCTAATGTTCTCAGACATGCCTCAAAGGACAGCTTTAAGAGATTTTGCTGCTCTGGATTTTATGCAAGGATTTTCCAATAAACGAAATTGGATGTAAAAAAAAAAAATGCATGCCGCTCTGCAGATTTTTCCTGAAAGGATTTTTGATACTTTGAACCATTATTCTTTGAAATTCCAGTTATGTGCTCAATTCTGTTGCTCTATCCCATAAAAATCCCAACAAAAGACATGGTAGTGTGGCTGCTCTCTGATAAAATGTGGTAACTTCCATGTGATATTAATACGTTTTATTCTGTACTCTGCTGAGCCTTATGAAATTCAGAGTTCTTTATCATATGAACGTGTGTTCATGCAGGAATTTCGGACTTGGTTGGAGGAAGAATGGGGTCGCACACTGGAAGAGATCTTCCACGAACACATGCAGGAGCTCATTCTGATGAAGTTCATTTACACCAGTCAATATGAGTATGACGATTTATCTTGCACACATTTGTTCTGTCTCTATGAGGCTTCAGTAGCAGCTTGGTGGCTTTTGTCTGTTTTTTTGTTTTTGCAGCAACTGCTTGACATACAGGCGGATCTACCTGCCTCCTTTGATGCCTTCGGATCTGCTGCAGCCAGGCTTATTCAAAGGCACATACGGGAGTCATGGCTTGGAGATTGTCATGCTAAGTTTCCATGGGATGTCTGCAAGAGCCACTAAACTCACTGTAGGTTTGTCCATAATCACTGTCAGAGGGATAGAAAAGGGAAATCCTTGGAAATAAATGAAAAAGTTCTTGTAAATACACCTCAGCTATGTTTTCTTACAAATGTGCTTTAAAAATCATGTGGTTGTTTTTTTTTTTTTTCTAATTCTGTATCTGGAAACTGCCTCTTTCTTCAGCCAATGACCTCAATTACAAATAAAATTGTTCTCTTCCTTCTTTCAGGGAGACCCAAACGTTCCTGCAGGGCAACTCACACTGGATGTTGACCTGAGTCAGCCTGTGGACCTCCCAGAATTGGACCAGCAGCGCAACATAGACGTGCTGTCGCGGATTATATTGGGAATACATGAGAAAGTTCAAAGGGAGGTGGAACAGCCAGCCAGCGACGCCTCTGTTTGTCTCGGACGTGCAGAGGAGGAAGCAGACGGTGCTGCTGCTGAAGAAACGGAGGTCGACCACGGTGCCTGTGCAGACGCGTGCCAGTCTGGCCCCACCGGTAGTAGCTCGTCTCCTGAGGCTCAGCCCTTTGTTTTGCCTTTAGGGGTCATGGCTCGCAATGAGGTGTACCCTCGCACCTGCAGGAAATGGTGAGGACTCAAATAATAAACCCAAAATGCACATTCTTAGTCCTCATCCTTGCGTCTCTAATGGATAGGATATTCCAGAAGGTTTGATGGAGTAGTGGGAGGAGTAAGGAAGATTTTACAGCTGCACACTTGGTTGTGGAGGGTTACTGTTTGTGGATGTTTGCTGCAGGAGTCTGATAGTCTTTCACATGATGCACAGTTGTATAATGTTGTGTTTATAAAGAAGGAGTGTTTTAAAGTCTGATAGCTTTGCTACTTCATCCATTCAAAATGCTGTTAGGGTTGGGGTGCAGTATGTAACTTGAACATTTTTAAACCATTTTTGCTAAAACTGTCACTGTAAATGACAGTGTAATACAAGACAGATCACCTGTGAAAAGATTGAGCTTCTTCGCCTCTTTTACCCGGGATCATTTGTTTTTGCCGATCCCGGGCAAAAACAAACATCATCAGAGTGTCTTTGCACTGTCTCACCCTTGTGTACGCACTGTTTAATGTGTTAACGGCGGTTACCTTTACAGGAAAACCATTTATTCACATTGGTGGCAATGCTAGCTAGCCAGACCATTCATAGCCTGCTCTGTTGTGGTGAACCAGCTGTAGAATAGCAGCTGTCAATCATGAGGGTGATTGACACCATCGGTATCCACCAGCATGTTGATGAGTTTCGTTTGTGTTTCAGCTTCTACGGAACAGGTCTGATTGCTGGACACGGCTTCACGAGTCCAGAGCGCACGCCGGGGCTCTTCGTGCTGTTCGACGAGGACCGTTTTGGTTTCATCTGGCTGGAGTTGAAATCTTTCAGCCTGTACAGCCGGCTGACGGACCACCTGCCCCACGCCCACGCACCGAGCATGGAGCGCTTTGAGGCTATGCTGCGCAACATGCAGTCTTGGACATCCTGATGCTTCGAGCTTTTGGCAAAATAACCCTTACACATGAATCACCTCCGCTGAGAACGTCACCATCCCAATATCGTTACCCTAACTCTTAATGGTGGAGATTGGGTTTTACTGTGCTACTCTACCTGCTTTGTGTCTCACCCTGACCTAACACACTTATATTTCCCTCACATATGCACTCTGAAGGGCCTCTCATGTCACTGTTTATCACCTCAGCCTGGTATGACCTTAATCTAATTCTAGTGCAGCATGATAACGGGTCACATAAAACTTTATTTATTCCCTGCAGACAAAGGAGAGCGATGGTACCACTTATATCACCCGTTGAGGATCAAACTGTATGTGCCTGTGATTCCAGAACCATGTCTGTACCCGATAGTGCTTGAAGCAGATGAAGGTGTTCAGTGTATTCCGTTATATCACAGTATTATACCAGCTTCAGTGCCGAACATGTTCAAGTGCATGCTGCGTTTATTTAGATCTAATCAGCACTGCATCCATAACCACTATCTAAACATGTTTGGTTTGTGTAAAGCAGCATGCCTTGTTTTTTTTTTTGTTTTTTTTTCCCAGTAGGTAAATTAAAAAATAACACCTTTAGGTAGGTGCTTCTCTTGATTTCAAGTCCAAAAACAGAATATACAGTTACATTCGGTATGTTCAGCCAGAAAATACCAGGAATTATTTTAAAATTGGCAAATGTTCTCTATCTTCCATTTGATCAAACCTACATTAATTAACTTTTATTGATTAATTGGTCTTTGAATCATTTTCATAGGCAACACAACACTTAATGTGACCCCACCAAACATATTAGCCTATTATAAAAGCTGGAAAAAATGTATTGTAATGCAATAGGTAATCTATACAGTAGTTTAAATTGACGTAACCAAATATGCTGTTTTTGCTTCTGTAAAAAAAAAAAAGTCTCCATCTTTAAAATGTGTGTTTTCATGGCTGACAGTGTTTTGCCTGGCTTTATTAGCTGCAAACCTTTTGCCACCAGTTCCCCCCTATAATGATTTCTAACTCACTGATCAGACCAACGGCTCAAAGTGCAACTCGAAGCTCAGAGTAACTTTCTGTGTGTCTCATTACGGCCATCTGATGGTGATGCCCAGTAGCTTTCCTACTCCAAGTGCACTTTTCTGGGCAGGTCAGTAAATCATGAAGACCAGTGGCCAGCACTTTTTTTTTCTTCTTTTTTTTTTTTAAACCAGACTGCAGTTTTGCTAACATCTGCAAAACAGGTGTTTGCTGAAGCATCCTTGATATGTCACATTTTATTAACTTCATGACAACTTTTTATTGAAAGTTCTGTAAACCCAGCTATATGAGTGATTTGCCTTTGAAAAGTGTTGCTTTGTAATAATACCATATGCTTGGTTTCATTGGAAGTTTTAGGTTTGACCTTTTGAACTGCTCACAGACTTCAGGGAGCTTTTCAGCTTAAGCACTCAGTAATAAAAATAAAAATTTAAATCTGTTTCTCATATCTTATGTGGGTGTAAGTGTGCTTCGCGTTTCCATAGTGGTGTTTACTAAAAAGCTGTAGTGATGCGAAAAAAGTATTTGCCTCCCTACAGATTTTTTTTTTTCCACACCTGAATATTTCAGATCATCAAACAAATGTTCATATCAGACTAAGATAACCCGAATCCAAATAGTGATTTCACCCAGCGCAACAAGCATTCTGAACCAACCTGTTCCTGTGAGAATAGAAATCCCTCCAGCTCCTTTGGGTAAAATATGAATCAGCTTAGACTATTCAAAAAGCTTTGTAAGTTAGAAATTACTTTAACAGAACCTGACAACATAAAGTAGGCAAAAAAAATAAAAAATCTCAAAATCAGTGTAAGGAAATTCAAGAGAATTCCCAGGAGTGACTTGTCTACCAGAATTGCTCCCAAAGTGTCTCCACAACTCATCTAGGAGGTCACAAAAATTCCCAGAACATTTAAAACATTTCAGGCTTTTCTTGCCCCAGCTAAGTTTTTCATTTGAGATTCAACAGTAAAGAGAACGGGCAAAAATGTTGCCATTTATTGCCATAGGACCAGCGAGATTTAAAACAGTTTTCACTGATTTCTTGATTGATTTTTTTTTTTGGTGAGCTAGAGCAGTTAAGTACAAAAACAAATTTAAAATGTGTGGCCTTTTTAAAAGGGCAAACATTTTTTTACATTACTGTACTTTAGCCCAGTGATTATTAAGTATCATATTGAAAGGGCTTTCCATTGCAAATACAAATAAGCAGAAGTTACATGCTTACAGTTTGTCTAAAATACAGGCAATGTAAATACATGCATCATGAGAATTTTCAAAGTAGATGCTGCATAATCAAATTTCTCATTTAAAAGGAACAAAGAACTTTAGAAGAGGAAATGTAGAAGAATCCTGTAAAAGTAAAATAAAATCCCAGCATAACCAGTATTGACAGTAGGTAGGTGTCTTTAAAATGACAACACACTAGTAAAAAGATCGTTTCACTCTTGCACTGTTTTTAAATCTTGATAAGTCTGCACTACAGCTCGCTGTGCTGCACGTCCTCCTGAAGCTTCTTGATCTTCTCTGGCAGAGTTTGGGTCACAAAGACGAACCGGTCCTTCCTGAGGGACTGACCAGACACCTGCTCCTTCAAATCGAGAGACAGGTACTTTTCCTCCGCTCCATACCTGGGCCACTTGACGAGGCCATCGCCATTAGGAGACCTATAAACAAATATTGCTGTAAACTTTGTATTAGCTGTGTGTACTTTGTATTTTGAACAAGCAGCCGCTCTTACCCTGTGCGAGCGAAGTTGCCCCAGTAGTTCATCATGATTTTGCTAAACTCTTCCTCCTCTTCAGGACATGCATCTGAAATTAACAGTGAAGCCATTTGGAAAAATCCACAAGCTTGACATTTGGGGGTAAATTAGGTACACTTACCAGTTAATATTGCATGTGTAGTTGTAAAGCAGTATCCCTGCACCATAAAGACCTCATCTAGATGGTCGCACTTAACAAAGCTGGGCCTTCTTTTCTTTTGAAAGTTGGGGACGTGATGATATTCATACAAGAACACATCAGCACCTGCATCTGGTCGTGGACCAACAGGTATCGTGTTTGTTTAGAAAGCGCTGCGGAGGAAAATAACCAGCACTGATCTAAATGCATGATTTGGAATTAAATACCTCTGTGAGCATTTGCTACTTTCACGGCCGGGGTGGAAAAAAAGAAATCTCCTATAAATTCAGTATATCCATCTCTGTTTCTGATGCGGTTTTCACCAGATCCGACATACGTCGTCACAATCGGATCTCCAACGGCTGCATCTTGGGCCTCAACAGGGAGAAAAAGTCAAAGAATCTGGATCGTGCAGAGGGAAAGTGACACTGATATATGAGGCAATATGTGTCTTACAAGAGGGTAAAGCATAGACACCATGTCCACAACCTGCTCTCGATCCATTCCTTCTCTCCAGTTTGGAGGAGCAAAGTGCTACAGGAAGTAAATCAAATTAATGACCAATCTTACAGTAGACATTAATAAAATAACAACAAAAAAAAAAAACATCCTCCTTCAGTAATTAAACATTTATAGCTTACATCACCAACAACAAAACCTCCTTCATGATTATTAACACCGGTTATGAATGGCACAGTGAGGAGTTTGTGCTTCTGGAGCAGCTCAGGGACAGGCTCAGTCAGGAAGTGGCCATCAACATGTATTGGATATCTCAAAAATGGATCCTTAAGAAGAAATGGTGGAGATGGTGAAATGGGCAGAAATAATATGATATCTAAACTATACGAATTTTTTCATTCAGCACCTCACCTTCCCTAACGCCAGTATGGTGTCAGTGTCCAGGTTTCTCATGCATTCAGCAATCTTCTCTGTGCTTTCAAGACTACAGCCTGTAGCATTTGCTACTGCCTGAAGAAAGGTACATTTCTTTGGAATAAAAAAATTTAACCATGTTAAAGGACAAAAAAGGACAACTAACCTCCATTACTGGCACAGGATCATTCATCAGGATATCCATTGCAGCTGTACCACTCTGAGCAATGGCTCGGTGAAACAGGCCATCGGATAACGGAGACAGAAGCTGAGGATTTAAGTTGCAGAACAATAATTTATGTGTTTGCAGTAAGATTATAATAGTTTTAAGAGGGGATGGAGAGGAGCGGGGATCACTGAGGAGTTCTTACTAAGAGTGAAACGCTAATACCACCAGCAGACACTCAAAATATGGTGACTAAATCTGGGTTTCCTCCAAAGCTGTGAATGTTCTCCTTGACCCACTTCAGGGCTTGGATCTGGTCCAAAAGGCCAAAGTTTCCTGGCACATGCTCGTCTCCGGTGCTGTATAAAATACAGTATTGTTTACATCAAATTCAAATCAGTAGAATATTTTCCTGGTTTGATGTAATCATGTTTTAGCAACCTATTTACCTGAGAAAGCCCAGAGCTCCCAGTCGATACTGGATCAGAACCACAACAACATCCTGGTATGCAGCCAGAGCAGAGCCGTCATATGACGAAGCAGATCCAACCACAAAGCCTCCACCGTGGATCCACACCATGACCTGAGAGAGCAATTCAATGCTTTGATTGCACTGAGCTCATCAAACACCAATCTGCAACGTTTTCTCATTAGGTGAAGCAAGAGAGCCTGTTAGTGTTTACATGGAGACTGCAGTTATGTAATGCAATTTGCCAGTTTTGTATTGCAGTATAGTCCTGGCTTTATGAAAATATTTGATCACTTACAGATTGCTTGTCTTGCTTTTGTCACACTTAAGCACTTCAGATCAAACACATTTCCTTTTATTTTTCTAGGAAGTAAATATCATGGCCAAGATAAGGACATTGTAAAAAACTAAAATAAAATAAAGTACATACAAACTTCAGTTTTAAATGACGACTTAATTTATGAAGTGAAAACCTATTAAGCCAAACACACAACCTTAAATCATCTGATTATCACCTAGTTCAATTTCACTAGCCACACCCAAATCAAGATTCTGAAATAGATCCTCTCAAAAACAGATAGCCAGATCCTCAGAGGACTCCAATTCCTCTGCAATATTTTAACTAATAAAAAAAAACAAAAACAAAAAAAACCAGAAAGCCAGATTAAGGTATGGTGAGTGATAATGTAAACAAAGATGAAGACATTCTTGGGATAATGGTCTGTAAAGTCAACACACCAGAACATAGAATATGCTTAGCACAAACCAAACCCAGAATTATAGGAAAATATTCTCAGTGAAGCACGGAGGTGGAAGTGTCATGGTTTGTGAATGCTGTGCTGCAGGATGGCCTGGCCAGCTCACATTCACTGAATCCACCAAAAACTGTGAAGTGTATCAGAGAGTCACTGAGGACAACCTGTAAATACGGCAGATAAAATAAGTATTGAATATATGAGGGAAATTATGTACTGCTGCTTTGAGCAAATCAATCTCAGCTTGCTCAATATTACTGATGGCCATTATGGTGCAGGCTATTTTACAGAATTTGGGACTTGAAAATCTTATGTCTCTGTATATTATGGCTACTAAAACAGCAGATGAAATGAGGGTGGATTAAAAAAGACACATGAATACACATATTTAAAGCAGCGATCCTTACAGGGAGCTCGGCATCAGGAGCTCTATTTGCAGGGCTGTAAATGTTGAGGTACAGACAGTCTTCTGAACGCTCTGGGACTTCTGATATCAGCAAACCGAGTTTATCAATCAGTTCATTGGCAACATCCATACTTTGAATGCACCTGCAAAACAGATATGTTTCGTGAGCAATTGCTAAACAGAACCTCCAGGTGTAAACTTCCTAAAACCGGAGCCAACGTGTCCTACATGTTGGGCTGCTTCGTGGCGTCTCTCAGTCCTTGCCATCCCTCTGCAGGCTGAGGTGCGGCCAGTCTCAGGGTGGGGCCGAGCGGAGGCTTAGCAAAAGGGACGCCCAGGAAGGCGTGGACGCCGCTCTCCTTCCCCTTTACGCTCACATACTGACCTCTCAGTCTGCCCAGCCTGGTTTGAACCTCTGGTGCTGTCAGAATTTTATGAACCAATCATAACGTTACAGGGTTTTATTCCAAAGTTAAATAGCAAAATAAGAAATCAGCTGTTCTAACTGCTAATGTTGCTTTATCATATTCAGACAATAACAACAATTTTTTAAAATGCAGGGGAATTTGACTTCAGATTATTTAGACAGCACAAAATCACAACAAATATCTCAAGACAATTTACAAAATCTTTTCAAATAAATCATACATTACAATTGATCCTAGTTATCAAACACTACAGTATGCTCAGTTAATTATTCAAAACCGTTTCAAAAGTTTCTGTCTAAGAAAATCCAGTAAATGATGTTCTGTCTTTGACTTTACAGCAATCCCTCATAATGAGTATGCATATAGAGACAGGAAAATTAAATCAGCATTCTTAATATATAAAATGAGGGAATATCTATGAGGTTTAACACCTCATCAACAACTTTCTGAGGAAAAAATAGAGGAACAATTTCAAGCAATTATTGTTAGTATTGGGCTCTTCCTAATCTCACAGTGTTCCATCTCCAGGACCTTTTGCATGTCTAACCTCCTAACTGAACTCTGAGGTCAAACAAGAAATTGTTCCTTGTGGCTTCCAAATTAAAAACAGCGACAATTAGGCATTTGGACAATAACCCAACCTCTAGAGTCTAGGACAACCCATGTCTCCCCATGTTAGGTCTGGTCACAAAATCAGTAATTTCATGGAGCTCTTAAAGACCCATTTCTCTTCAGTTTGCATTTGACTGTAGTGAAAATTGATAACTAGATTCTGTTATTGAGCTGCCCTTATGTCTTTAAAGTTTTTCATAGTTACAACACTTTATTTTTTGCCGTTTGTCATATATTTTGCTTGCTCTGAAAGGACTTTAGTGCAGGTATTATCAAGCATAAAAATAAAAGCATATGCATAAGTGCATAAATAACATTTTTAAAATGGCAGAATTTTGGGGTGGCTTATGTTCCTCAGAAGAACAGACTGAAGATATCCAGGATAGGACATAGCCTCCAAGCTCTGAACTAAAACTTTGACAAACTACAGCAGGATATTTTTTTTTCTATTCTTTTTATTGGCTTCGTCATACTTTGAACTTTGGCTGCTGCACAGACAGAAAGAGCAAAACAAGGTATTACAACATTACAGTGTGTGTTAAAGGTTTAAATCTCAGAGAAATGATTGAGGCAGACCAATCAATTCAAGTGTGTATCTCGGAAATCTGCTCTGTGCAGCTCAGCTTACACAATCTTTGTGTAACCTGCTCAACTGCAGTGCATGAAGTGTCCATGTGGAACATGTCTCTGAATTTACATTTTTAAGAAGTGGAACTGAAATTGTATTTACTGAAGCAACATACAAATGGTCTGAGTGACTCACTGTTATCCACCAACTCTTACTGCACAGAGGTCGTAAATAAAGAGCAGGAATGGACAATGTGTTCAAAAACTCTGTTTTCAGACATTTACTACTTGGTAATGTGCAAAAATAGAGATTAAGTAAAATCGATAGAGCATTTTTTCCTACTTCCAGCAGCTTATATTTGACACAAGCAGACCAACATCTTGTGCATGACTTACCTTGCAAATCTGCAGTGACGCCAAGAAAAACAACAAACAGAAGACAGCAAACTTGTTTTATGTAGAACTTCATGTTGATAGTCAGGAAGTGAAATCTGACACTAGTGAAGGCAGCAGCAAAGTAATCAGAAGAAATGATGCTGCCTCCTACTGACTTTTCAACTAAACTCTTAAACACATAGCTCTCAAGCACAGGATTTGCATCTACTTGTGGAGTACTTTATTGCTAGTTTATGCACAGGTTAAATGAAAATTAACCTGTGTATAAAGCATAAGTTTTATGGTAATATCTGCTTAAAATATAAAGTCTGCTTAAATTTACTGTGTAATCCATAAAGAAGGTATCACAATTACCCACCAATCAGCTTTAGTAACGTAGTGATACACTGTATATGGTAATGTGTGGTCATTTATTTTGGTAAATAATGGGTAATTTAGGTACTATCAAACAGTAATTTAATTATAATTAGCACTAAAATTAGTTCAATTACATAGTAATATACAGTAACACAAAGTATTTCACTTGGTAATCACATGGTAATTAGGAGACTGCAAAGAGTTACCTATTATTTTATTTAAAAATTAAATTATTAAAGCATATTTGATCTTGAGATAAAACATATTACATTTTTATTAAAAATTTCTGTACCCAAGTACCACACTGGACTCCATTTCTTTTTTTTCTCCCCCTTTTCTCTATTGTCTTTTTTTGCACACCCACATCTAACACTTGTATTTGTCATATATATATATATATATATATAAATAAAATTCTGTTCCAAAAAAAAATTGTTCCAGTTTGTTTTATTGCCAGATTTTTTTTCAGCTTCAGATTTGTTTTTGTTTTTATTTTCCAGAGATTTTAAAGAAGAACAGAAATGCATTCCCCCCCCCCACTTATTCACTCGCCTTGGGCACTCTTTATGTCATTTACTCTCAAGAAAGGCTTCGATACAGATTTTGAATATCGTTTCCCAACTATCTTGCAAATCCTCTGAAGTAATGTATGTAAAAAGAAAATCTCTTTCTCAAACATCAGCAGGGCTAACAGGTGTTCAAAGAAGTCAAAAATGTGTCGTTTTTCAACAAGACTTTCTTTCTTCATATTAAAAGTTGCTAATCTATTTTTTTTTAATTTCTTTCATTGAACATGAATACACATATTTCCCAATAACACTCCAAATATCAAAAATAAGTCGTTTAAATTTAAAAACAAGGGGGTTAGAGGCGACTTCCATATGATGCTGCACTACAACTCGCTGTGCTGCACGTCCTCCTGAAGCTTCTTCATCTTCTCTGGCAGAGTTTGGGTCACAAAGACGAACCGGTTCTTCCTGAGGGACTGACCAGACACCTGCTCCTTCAAATCGAGAGACAGGTACTTTTCCTCCGCTCCATACCTGGGCCACTTGATGAGGCCATCGCCATTAGGAGACCTATAAACAAATATTGCTTTAAACTTTGTATTAGCTGTGTGTACTTTGTATTTTGAACAAGCAGCCGCTCTTACCCTGTGCGAGCGAAGTTGCCCCAGTAGTTCATCATGATTTTGCTAAACTCTTCCTCCTCTTTTGGACATTCATCTAAATTAATCAGTAAGCATTGGTGTCATTAGGTAAAAATGCACAAATACATTAAATATCTGGGGGTAAGTTAGATGCACTTACCAGCTAATTTCACATGGGTAGTTGTGAAGCAAAGTCCCAGCACCGTCAAGATTTCATCCATATGGTCACATTTAACAAAGCTCGGCCTTATTTTCTGCAGAATTGTGGGAGCGTGATGATACTCGTACAAGTACACAGCGGCGCCTGCATCTGGAGGTGGTACATGCAAGTGTCAATCGTTGGGGAAATACAACAATAGAAAATATCCAGTGAATAGATTCCTTGCATGGGAAAAAAAAAACAACAATAAACCTCTGTGAGCATTTGCCGCTTTAATGGCTGGAATAGTAAAAAAGAAATCTCCGAGCAGCTCCATATATCCATCTCTGTTTCGGATGCGGTCTTCACCAGATCCGGTGTATTCTTTAACAATCAAGTCTCTGATGACCGCCTGCTCAGGCTGAAAGGAGAAACAATTTATGAAAAAACCTAATTGTGCGAGGAAAGAAATGCTAAAGTATTCACACCCCTTCCATTTCTTCACGTTATAAAACAACAAATTACATGCATGTTTCATTGTGATTTACATGATCACCTCCCACAAAGCAGTACATAATTGTAGAAGGAAAATGGTGCATTGGAATTAAAGCCGTCAAACTAGAATCTGTCTACCGGCTTTGCTCATTTAAAACCCTAATTCAAACAATTCAATTTGCTTTGATCTAAACCATTGTTCTGCTTGGACCTCTGCCGCAATCTCAAGTTATTGGCGGCTTCTAACAAGATGTCTTCAAGAAATACCATGAATTTAGCTCAATCGATCTGACCAGCTTCCTCACAACATGATTCTGCTACTGCCATGTTTCATTGTGTTACATGTGTGCTATATATCCTTTTCATTTATATGAGATGAATTGAGCAGTACCCCTTGATTTGTTGGAAGCTTGAAATGTTTTATAACCTCATCCTATTTTAAACCTCTCAATAACTTTATCCTTACAGTGTCAGTAAAGCCATTCCAATACAGATGCAAGCATTTGTAAAATATACTGGAAAACTCTATATAACTCTCCTTCCACCTCAAAAATATGACCAAATATGTGTTGGTCAATCGGATCCAGTGGTTCCCAACCTTAGGAACACTGACACATGATACAGGCAGGATAATGATCTCTAAAGAGACTATTAAAAAAATCCCATAAAAATAAGATTAATAAAAATATTGAAGGGGTATAAATATATTTACAGGTTACCACAACAGACAACATGAGTCTTACAAGGGGGTAAAAGACGGACAGGATGTTTCTGACCAGCTCTTGATCCATTCCTTCTGTCCAGTTTGGTGGAGCATAGTGCTACAGAAAACAGATAAAACTTAGAATTAGCATAATTAAAACAACAACAACAAAAACTATGCCGAATCAGTGGTCTGAAATGCTCATAAACATTCAAAACTTACATCAGAAATAGCATAACCTCCTTCATGATCATTAATGCCAGTCATAAATGGCACAGTGTGGAGTTTGTGCTTCTGGAACAGTTCAGGCACAGGCTCAGTCAGGAAGTGTCCATCAACGTTTACAGGACACATTAAACTTTGATCCTTGAGAGAGCAAGATGTGTTAAAAAAAAAAAAAAAGAAAAAGTGGAGAGAGGTTATGAAAAAACCTGTAGAAACTGAAGATTTTCTTTTTCTCCTTCCAGCATCTCACCTTCCCTAATGCCAGTATGGTGTCAATGTCCAGGTTCCTCATGCATTTGGCAATCTTCTCTGTGCACCCAAGGCTACATCCTGATGCGTTTACAACCGCCTGAAGAAAGATACACTCATTTCTTTGGAAACAAGAAATTAAATCATAATACACAACAACTAAAAAAATATCTCACCTGCATCACTGGGACAGCATCACTAACAACAAGGAGATCCATTGCAGCTGTGCCACTCTCGGCAATGGCTCGGTGGAACAGGCCATCAGACAGTGGAGACAGAAGCTGAGGATTTAAATGGTAGAACAAATTAGAAAGTGTGTTGGTGTTGGCAATGACAACAACAAGAAATGTTTTCTGATGACTTCATACCAGGAGTGAAACACTAACACCACCAGCAGACTCCCCGAATATGGTGACCAAATCTGGGTTTCCTCCAAAGCTGTGAATGTTCTCCTTTATCCACCGCAGGGCTTGGATCTGGTCCAAAAGGCCAAAGTTTCCTGGCAAATGCTCATCTCCAGTGCTGTATAAAATAAAGTGTTTTTTTTATATATATATCAAATCACCAAAATGCAATGCTGGTGTGCTTCCAATCATGCTTCAGTAACTTATTTACCTGAGAAAGCCCAGAGCTCCCAGTCGATACTGGATCAGAACCACAACCACATCCTGGTATGCAGCCAGAGCAGAGCCGTCGTACGCCGACGCCGACCCAAGAAGAAAGCCTCCGCCGTGGATCCACACCATGACCTGAGAAAGGAGTAGAACTCATTTGTTGAGCAATTTGCCTATTTTTAATATTCCAGAGCATAAGCAGGCATATCTCAAAGCAGAAAATGATTAAAACGGTGACATATTTCAGCAATTCAAACAGTGTGTTGCTCCTTACAGATTTATTCTGTTTTCACTTCTGCTTACATGTTACAAAACATGAAACGCCAAACTTTCCTAAATGCCAAGAGAAGTTTGAAAAAGAAGAGTTAATAAAGAAGCTATTGTAGCCCACATAGTCCTGGGTGATAAGGCAACTTCCTCAGTCACCACAATATCTGGTGTTGCCACCTTATCGTCGGAAAAATTTTGAATACTCCTCTTCACGGAATTGTTTTAATGTATTCACATTGGATGGTATTTGACCAAGAACCTGTTTCTAGTCATTCCATGGGGAATCCATTATGGAAGTCTGTACTTTGACTAAGCCACTCCAACACCTTTTTACTTTTGAGTCATTCATAGGTGGGATTGCTGATGTGCTTTGGGTCATTTTTCCTGCTGCATAACCCATGAGTGTTTGACCTTAAAGTCACAAACAGATGGCCATACATTCTTTGTTGGTGTATCTGTTTGCTTGAAAATATTAGAGCGCTTCAAGTGTCCTTCTGCTGACAAGTTTTATAATAATGTCATCATTTGCCAGTAGGATTGGACACCTGGTAGAAGCACCAATACCTGCTTTCATCATCACCGCCAAACTGGCCTGACCTCAATCCCCACAAAGAATCTGGTGAGTATAATCATAATACAAGAAAATAAGATCCAAGAGTCGACAAGTCAGATGAGCTGAAGGGAGAGATCAAACCAACCTGGGAATTAACACCTCAGCAAGCAGTCAGAGGTTGATCACCTCCATGAATGCAGTAATTCAAACAGAAAGAGTTTTGAGTACATATGCTGTACTGTCCATAGACATGCATTTAAGTAAACTGGCTTTCCTCAACTAGTAATCAATTTTTATGTCTTATTTAATTTACTCAGTGTTTTGAATTTTCATTATCTGTAAGCCATAATCAAATGTAACCAAAATGAATCCAACAAGTTTGTGTACAATTGATCTGTTTAAAATTCAAGTTACTTGAATTTTAATTGAAATTAAACATTTTCAGTGATAGTCCTACTTATTAAGATCTTTACAAAGTCTACAACTGAGAAGGTTGGAATCACCAACATGCGTATTGTTTAGATAAATGGGGTGAAGGTACGTCACAGTTTAGAGCAGAACAAAAATTCCCTTTCTTCATCCCAAACCAACTTTAAAACATGCTGCATTCGTGTTCCTCAGAATCTGAAATTTGAGACTTTTGAATTAAATGTTTGCTTTGAACCTCAATGTCGTAGTTACAGAGTTTAAGCAGAGGTTTCTTACAGGGAGCTTGGCATCAGCAGCTCTGTTTGCAGGGGTGTAAATGTTGAGATACAGGCAGTCTTCAGAAATATCTGGGATTTCTACTATTAAGCCCTTGAGTTTTTGAAGCAGCTCGTCAACGAAGTCCATATTTTGAATGCACCTGTTTAAAAAAAAAAAAAAAAAAGTAAATTCTGGTGAATAAGAACTGCACAGAACCTCCAGGTCTAGCGGATCCTAAAAGAAGAGTACATACATGTTGGGCTGCTTCGTGGCGTCTCTCAGTCCTTGCCATCCCTCTGCAGGCTGAGGTGCGGCCAGTCTCAGGGTGGGGCCGAGGGGGGGCTTAGCAAAGGGGACGCCCAGGAAGGCATGGACGCCGCTCTCCTTCCCCTTTACGCTCACATACTGACCTTTCAGTCTGCCAAGCTTTGTTTGGACCTCGGGTGCTGTAGGATTTTAGAAATTAATCAGAATTCTATTTTAACACATCATAAAATCTCTGATTATACACAGACAAGAATAAAAAAAAAAATAAAGTTATACATTTTTTGTTCTCCACATCCTTCCTATGCTGCTGCATCTTTTTTTGCAGAGTCTGAGTCACAAAGATGAAACGGTCCTTCCTAGGCACCTGGACTGGTACCTGCTTCTTTAAATCAATAGACAGCTGCTTTTCGTCTGCTCCATATTTAGGCCAGTTGACGAGGCCGTCTCCATTGGGGCACCTACAAAAAAAAAAACATCTTCAACGTTCCATGATCAGTGCATTCTGCACTTTTAGTAAACACTCGCTCTTACCCTGTGCGAGCAAAGTTGCCCCAGTAGCTCATCATGATTCTGCTCAACTCTTCCTCCTCTTCAGGGCATGGATCTAAATTGGTAATGAAGCAGTGAAGCCGTTTGGTGCTCCAAATTTTTTGTTGTTCTTATGAATGACAAACCCCACACATTTTCACACAATACACTGCGTTTACCTGCAATATGTAAAAGTTCTTCATTGTGACATTATTTTAACAGAAATTTGTCACAGACTGTGGACCTGAGGTTAATCAGAAGCAATATTTAGGACCGGTTTTCGGTTCCTTTGGGTCTCTCTGCCTTCTATTGATCACACAGATGCTGTCTGGTAGGGAAGTCTGATGCTGGAAAGCCGTTGGACATTTGGCTTTTCCTTTCTTGGAACTTAAAACTAAACTATAAACAATTTCAAAAAATGTCTTTACTTCATGTCAATCAAAGTGCATATTTCTGCCTCTCTCTGCTGGCTCTTGTGTGAAAAGCAGGGTTTATCATACATGCTATGTCATACAAAGACCAAACAGATCATTTTTTGAAGGCTTTTTATTTCCACTTCTGATGGAAGAAACCTATTCAAAATTAAATATCATCTGAATGTCTCAATCTGCTGTAGTATATTCATTTAAGGTCTGTTGCATAGCAACAAACAAATGGTATTCCCATGCATTTAAATGCATGTGAACATCTTTTCTGAAATTCATATTTACTACATTTAAATCATTTTAAAAATAAAATCTGTGGAACAGAAAAATATTTAGTTAAAAAAAAATGCAACGTTAGGATTTTTCAACACCGTTTGAATAGTAAATATTTTACATCTTTCTATGCATGGATATGTTCAAGGTAGGTTTGCATGCATTTTATATTAGGCCACTACACCAGTCTTTCTGAGGCTGACCCATTCTCTACAGGGGCTCAGTTGAACTTACCAGTTAGCTTCACATGGGTGGTTGTGAAGCAAAATCCAAGCACAGAGAAGATCTCATCTGCATGGTCACTTTTGACAAAGCTGGGCCTTTTTTTCTGAAGGAACTTGGGAGCGTGATGAAACTCATACAAATACACAGCAGCGCCCGCATCTGGTGGGGCATAAATTGGTAATTGGTGTAATATTTCTTTAAAAAAAAAAAAAAAAAAAAAAAAAAGACTTGAACTTTGTATTTGCCTGGAAGAAAATACCTCTATGAGCATTTGCTATCTTAATGGCTGGAATGTTAAAAAAGAAATCTCCAAGCAGCTCGGTCATTCCATCTCTGTTTCTGATTCGGTCTTCACCACTTCCGATATATTCATTTAAAATTAACTCTCTTATGGGTCCATCTTCAGGCTGAAAAGAGCAGTAAAGTATGTCAGAAACATTTGAAAATGTATGTTAACCATAACATTAAAATATCAGACAATGAGACTCTTACCAGCGGGTAGAAGAAAAACACCATGTTTGCAACCTGCTCTCGGTCCATTCCTTCTGTCCAGTTTGGAGGAGCGAGTTCCTAAAGAAATAGAACAAAACTTAAGCATGCGAGGCATTTATTATTACAGCACTAAAGAAATGCTTTTTAGTGATCTAAAATCTTATAACTTACACCAGGAAGGACAAATCCCCCTTCATGATCATTAACACCGGTCATGAAAGGTATAGTGAGGAGTTCACGCTTCTGGAGCAGCTCAGACACAGGTTTGGTCAGGAAATGCCCATCAATACTTACAGAAAATCTCAAATTTGGATCCTTGAGAGAATAAAATGTATAGAAAAGATTATGTGAAAAAAACGATTCTTCAACCATAGAAAGGTTCTACTGTTTTCACCAACATCTCACCTTCCCCAATGTCAATATGGCATCAATACAAAGGTTCCTCATGCATTTAGCAATCTTCTCTGAGCTTTCAAGGCTACAGCCCGATGCATTTGCAGCAGCCTGAGGAAAGATTCATTTTAGTTTGTTAACACATCCTGTGATCAACTGATATTTCTGTTAAAAACCCAATATTCACATACAAACAAAGACACACTGCCTCTCTTCACTGAACAAACAAAAGGCTATTTGTTTTTTGTTTTTTTTATTAACTTCTCCAAAGTCTGAAGTTGTTATGCATTTCCTGAACATTTGGTACATCCGCCTTTAAATTTGATACCTCCGGTCAATCAGTACACATTTTCAGCTCTGCACTCCACTTTTCTATGACAGTGAGATCAGCTTCAAAACATTTACTTAGTTGACCTTAAATTGTGTTTGAACTAACCTGGCGGTATGCTCAGGGTTGGAGTCCATTTGGAAGAACCATTTGACTTAAGTATTTACAGAAAGATGATGCACATTTTCTATAATTCTGTTATGTGAGAAATGTTCTGCCATTATCTGTTGAGGTAGCATCATCAGAGCAAGTGCTTAAAAAAAAAAAAAACCTCAACAAGCTAATAAAAAAAAGCTGGTTTTGTTCTGGGAACTGGTCTGCAACCTATGGAGATGATTGCAGAAGGATCTACAATCAACTTAAAATCAAGAACATAATGATGCATGACACAGAACTATGCCAGTGTCTCCAGTCAGATTTTTTCAGATCCACCGTCACAAAAACTGCTGCAGAAAATTGGATAGAACTGAATTGAAGGCACTGTATTTTAAGCAGGTCTAAAAATCAGTGAAAAATAATTATAGAATCCTCACAAAAATTGTATTATTATTTAGCAAACAAAAGCTATTTTGGTCATTTCAACTGAGATAAAACAACAAATAAAATGTCTCATTTAGTATCAGACAGTGACGGGGAGAAAACGAGATTTTTTTTAAACACCTGGTTTTTACTATAAACTGACAACTGACCTGCATTACTGGAACAGGATGTGGCATAAAAATTGCATCCATTCCAGCTGTGCCACTCTCAGCAATGGCATGTTGGAACAGCCCATGAGACAATGGGGACAGGAGCTGAGGATGTAAATTGCTGTACCATTAAGACCAGGATTTGTTTGCAAAAACAAAATTTTCTTTCTAGATGATTTCTTACCAGTAGGGACACGCTAACTCCACCTGCAGACTCCCCAAATATGGTGACCAAATCCTGATTTCCGCCAAAGTTGTGAATGTGCTCCTTGACCCACTTCAGGGCTTGGATCTGGTCCAAAAGACCAAAGTTCCCAGACACATGCTCATCTCCGGTGCTGCATTAAACACAATGTGGCAGAATGTGTTTTGATCAAAGCAAAAGTAGCAAGAAGTGATAATTTCATTCATTTACCTGAAAAAACCCAGAAGGCCCAGTCGATACTGGATCACAACCACAACCACATCTTGGTAGGCAGCCAGAGCAGACCCATCAAACATTGAAGCAGACCCAATGGCAAAGCCTCCACCGTGGATCCACACCATGACCTGGAGATATACAATATATATCTATAAAATCCAGTTTTGTGATTCAAGGCAGTTGGAAAAGTTATCTAGATTTTTTTATTTTTATAGCATACAAGTGGAATGTCTTCAACAATATTAAAACTCTGGGGTAGAAAAGTAACAAAACGTAATCCAGTCACTTGTTTGCCCCCTCTTCACGTATGTCTCAAACCAATTTGAAGCCGATTCTCAATGATCTAACACAGACACATGCAAGCCAGACCAAAGGTTTCTTACAGGGAGCTTGGCATCAGGAGCTCTGTTTGCAGGGGTGTGAATGTTGAGATACAGACAGTCTTCAGAAATATCTGGCATTTCTGTCTTCATTCCACTGAGTTTTTCAAACAACTTGTCAACAAAGTCCATATCTTGAATGCACCTGCAAAATATACATTTTCTCAATAATCGCTTTAACAGACCTTGCAAGACTAGAGGTTCCTAAATAGAAACATGCATCGTACATGTTGGGTTGCTTCGTGGCGTCTCTCAGTCCTTGCCATCCCTCTGCAGGCTGGGGTGCGGCCAGTCTCAGGGTGGGGCCGAGCGGAGGCTTAGCAAAGGGGACGCCCAAGAAGCTGTGGACGCCGGTCTCCTTCTCCTTTACACTCACATACTGACCTTTCAGTCTGCCAAGCTTGGTTTGCACCTCGGGTGCTGTCAGGATAAAAAAAATAAAATAAATTAAAAAAATAAATAAATAAATAAAAAATCAACATCCTGAATCATTATTTAATAGTTTATCACAATTTTGCTTTTCAAATTAATGCTTATATTTCTGGTTGTTTCCTTCATCATATTTAAAGAATGTACATCATTTTTACAGCAGATCCCCATGTTTCTGTTGAAGCTAACAGCTATTAAGTGTCCATGTCTGGAATAGTGAAATATACAAAAAAAAAAAAAAAAAAAGGGGGGGGGGAGGAGGGTAAGTACAAGGCAGTTGAGAATGCATCCAAAATAGTAAGTATAGAAAATTTGAAGTTTTCATCTTAAATATAAGTTCAGATTTTAATTTATTTAGTGTGGAGGAGGAGGAGGTCGGGTGAACTGCTGTCTGAGTGGAGTAACCAACCAGCACTCAGAAGAGGGATTTTTAAAAACTGCTCTGTGTTGAGCAACCTCTCTGTAATACACTCTAGTTGGGATGGATTATTTGTGACAAATGTAAATAGAAGCATAAAATCTGAGGTCGCTTTCAGACTAAAAGTTGCTTGTGCTCAGGACAGACAGACGTTAGTAGTTGTACTGTACTGTCACAACCCCGTCCCCAAAATTAGAAGGACTTCAACTCAGTCAAATAAAATGGTAAAATGTCTGGTTTATGATTTGTGGTGAATTTGCACGCTTTGTTCATAGACCTTCTGATTTTTACATTTCAAGTCTAAGCCTATGGCGCTTTTAGACCAGACACTCTTTTACTGCTCCAAACCCTAAAGAAATACATGCAGGATCAGTTAGACACGTAACACTGACAAATATAAATGAAGTCTATGCAATCAGGTTTATTGCACAATGGGAGGGGCTCCACCAAGCCGCTAATCATGCAACCGTCACTGGACCTGTTATAATGTAATCTGTCACCCTTGGCCACACCGAAGCATTAGGTAAAAGGTAAAAACGGACAACACCCGGAACAGAGGTTAAATAAAATCAAATCAGTATTAAGTTCACTACTGCTGCGATACGGCACTGTGCGTGCAAAAATCGCTTCTTTAACAACTTTTGACTTGCTACAGCTCGACAGGGAGGCTACTTTTAATCGTGAAAGCAACATCCTCGGTACAGGCTTGTCCGATAATGTGGAACTGAGAAGAGAAGAAAACAGTCTGCTTCTTACCTTGTAGATCCGCGGTGGCGCCTAGAAACAAAACGGACACGAGCAGGAAAACGCGACACTTCATGATCTGGAAGTTCACTGTGAGACCACTGACTGACTGTGTGCAGCAAAGCCACCAAGAGAAAAGCTACCGCCTCCCGCGGACCTAGAGGGGAGACTGAGAGGTTCAGAGCCGAACATGTGCAATTTACCTGCAGAAATTGTCACGTGATCACAGACACTGACGCCAACAGATCAAAGTCAATCAGGCCAATAGCCAATAAGGTCAATGGTAAGGTTTCGTCATCCTCTGGAATAAATATTGAAGCGGAAGAAAGACAATAAAAGGCTGACATTAATACCAAGAACTAACAGTAAGATTAAACAGCAAAAAACGGTGTCGTTTGACTAACTGCAATTTTTGTCCAACAACCAGTATGAAGATAAATATGAATAGACTTAAGCGTCTAAGTATTATATTCGAGGTGTCTTCATTGAATCATACAACTTAGATACTTATTTTTTTTTCTATTTGTATAACCATTAGCAGCATGTTTGCACTATAACTAACAAATTTAAAACATTTTAGCAATAATCCATCTATAATATGAATACATTTCCTGTTCCCTATATACATTTAAATATATAAAATATATCAAAGTATCAGGAAACACAAGGATCGATTATTGCAAAGCTTGTATTATATTTGCAAAAGAATAATCAAAGATTAAAAAAATACATATTTTACAAAACTTTATTGTACATTTTTTTAAATAAGCAATTTATGAATAAACTTAAATTATTTAAAGATGGATCAAAAGACACAGATCTTTGGAGAGTTAAAAAAAAATAATGGCACAGTTAAATAATTATTACCTAAGTTATTTAATGTCATTTGACACTCTTCACTCTCTATAAGAGTTTCTCCATAAGCAGTTTGGTATTAAGTTCTGAAAATATAAAAACAAATGTATCCCTCATATAGTTTTAGGGTTAAAAACTATTGAATCATACGTATTATATATATGCCAAAGATTATTATCATATTTTGGAAAAACTCACAAAATCTGATAAATAGGCCTATATACAGCATCCTAAAATCTATGCAAGTGTAAATTTCTACTATTAATGATTAACTTTTTTATAACTAACAAACTAGACACAAGTGACACTCTAAATCAGAGGTGTCAAACTCCAGTCCTCAGGGGCCACCGTTCTGCAGTTTTTAGATGTGCCACAGGTACAAAACACTGGAATGAAATGGCTTCATTACCTCCTTCTTGTGTAAATAAGTTCTCCAGAACCTTGCTATGACCTAATTATTCTATTTGGGTGTGGTGTAGCACAGGCACATCTAAAGGTTGCAGGACACCGGCCCTTGAGGACTGGATCGTTTGACACCCCTGCTCTAAACAAAGCCCCCACTAATCCCCACCACACACACACACACACACACACACACACCAAAGAACCAGTTAAGGTTATAGCCTACATCTGTAACTTCAAATTATAGCTCATATTCGCCTCCCATAGACAGACAGTATAGGCATATCATACACTTTCTGACTCCTTAGAGTCTGTTGAATAAAGTCTTAAATCTGGTGTTTTGTAAACAAAATTGTTCTTTTTTTAAAAATAAAAAATAAGTAGGTTTATTTGAGACCAGAAACATTATGATTCCTTTTATTTTGTAGTTTCTGTTTATTTATTTAGGATATTTTAAATGTCTTCCAGTTGCAGTGTTAAATGTTCATTCAAATTTAAAGTTTGAGAATGAAGAGGACTTCTTCCCCTTTGGTCCTCCGCTCAGCAGCTTCTTTCTTTTCATTTGGGTTTTTATTTTCCATCACAGCATAATAAATGCTGATGAAAATAATTAATCTCTGATTTCATGTTTCTCCTTTCTATGTGTGTCTGAGCAGGGAGAGTTTCATCAGGTGTCCCACAGCAGCTTGATGGAATCGGACTCCGGAACAGTCAGTAATGAGCCGAACGGGTCGGCGGTGTGTCGCTACAACCCGCTCATCTGAGGAGCCTTTGGTGGGGGAGATTTGAGATCAAACAACCTGAAAACGGCATCACCTGTTGAGTTTGAGTCGCTACGTCACACTGAGCTGATGGACGCTGGAAGAGAGGAGACGCAGCGAGCTTTTCCTGCTGGGCAGATCTGAGAGAAGAAAATGAGGATTTAACTATACCGTCCTGATGAGAAGCTGCTTTCAGACCCAGATGAACTCCATCTATCCATGCCTGGTTCCCTTCATTCTTCCATCCATCCATCCATCCATCCATCCATCCATCCATCCATCCATCCATCCATCCATCCATCCATCCATCCATCCATCCATCCATCCATCCATCCATCCATCCGACCGGCCGGCCCACCTTGTCATTATTCCTATGTTTACTGTATCTAGAATGTTTTACTTCATCTCCAATGTTTAACACAAAAGGAAACTTTTCCGGAGATAAAATTTGACATCTGATAAACATTGGCAATAATGTTAAACATCAAGGAATAGCGTTAAGCATTATCCTTGATTAAATAAAAAATCGGAGACAACGTTAAATATCCTAGGCATTAAATGCTAAACAGAAGAGACAAAGTTAAACATTCAGTGAATAATTTAGACATCCTGTTTTCAAATGGTGATTAATGTGCAGATACACTTAAAGTTTAACATTAGGCGCTAGTTAAAGCAATTTTAATAAAGTGCAAAGGTGCTCATAAAGTGCTGTACAAGTTAGCTCAATAAAACTGGTGCCAGTGATGAAGACCTCTGGCCCATTTGGGACAAATAAGTGTCCACACCTTGCCATCATCTGACTCATATGAGGTGGGACCCTTTGTTCATTTACAAACCAGTCACAAGTCCATCCATCTGTTCTGTTGAGGATTATGTTTTATTCAACTGTCCAACCTTTTAAAAACAAAATATATCTTCAGATATTTTTTTTCTCCTATTCATGACATTTAAACCTGTTTGTCCTGTTAAGTGTTTCATAATTTCTTGCTGCTTCTTAGCCATGTTATTGAGCAATGTAACTTTCTCATGAAATGCATTTTAGAATATTTGTTTTATTTTTTTTTTTGTGGTGCATGGTGTTTATTTTTACCATTTTGACTGGCAGAAAGAAATATGCTCACCTCGATATAACTGTAGATCACACCCATCCACATTACACAAACATCTGCCTGAGAGTGCTAAAGTCCAGAAGGCATTGTAACTTTGGGTAATAAAACAGTAATAATTATGCCAACAGTGTATGGTGGAATACTACGGGGGGAAATTTCCCCCATAACAGTACAGTACTTACTGTTTTATCAAATAATTTTTGGTACACAGAGCTAATATAGCTAGTATAACATATAATTGTGACTTAAAATACAAAACTTGCAAAGATGAACCTCCATAGTATCCCAATGCATTTGCAGAGTCTATGGGTTGCATGTTTTACAAAGAAGTTCTGAACAAAAAGTTCTGAACTCCTATATGACTGCTTGTAGAAGAGGGATTTGTGAAGATTGTATCTCAAGGTTGTCGATGGGGCGTCTATAAGAGCAGAACAGCCTGGAAGACTCTGCACAGCTAAATGACTGAACCTAGATATCGCAGCAACCCTCAGGTGGATTTTCATTGTGTTAAAAGCCATTTTATTTGCTGGGAAATACTTTAAGATCTTATTAAGAAAAGCAGCTCTGAATCGTGGCCTCATTTTGTTATTTTCTTTTACACGATTAGATTCTCCCAAGGTGAGAGGGTCACTTGTTTTCCATAGATTTAGAATACTGAATATAATATAAAAATATAAAATTAGACATTATGGGAAAAAGGAAAATGTTTTACTGTAAAAAGATATATAATTGGAGAGCAGAGAGCAAATATTTAATTATACACTAAAAAACAATGTCACATTCAAGGAGGTCTTCTGATGCAAAAATGCTTTTGTGTTTGATAGGGCATTTATTTAATCTCTCTTAGGTATTTAAAGAACTACGGCATTGTTGTCTGGAGGTGCTTGTATGTCAACGTGTAGTGGCCATCTGCTGTGCAAAGTTAACTGTTCGAGTCCCGCTCCATACCGGTGATACAGCGTTAGGCGGTGGTAAAAACTTTTTTCGAGACAGGAGAAATGCGAGTTTAATAGCCCTACAAAAAGCGTCTAATGTACTCTTAATTTAAATTAATCAATCAACCGTTTCAGCTAAAGAAGTGTTTTTGGGTGTCAAATGTGAACCGCCACAAACTAATCTCCTAAACGAGTTATTTAATGTAAGAATACAGTAACTGATAGGATGGCTTTATTTGGATGCTTTTTGACAAGTCCCGAAGTAAAATACTTGCTCATGTTAACTATATTTAATTGTTTTTCATGATTTTTTTCTGTTTCCTTCTCTTAATTTGCTGCTTGAATATTACTTCTATTTCTTGAGGCATAGTTTAACGTATTTATTTCAGTTTCAAATTCTGTAAAGTAGTCAAGAATAGCGTAACAATTGCTATTGGCTGTTTAATGAGAAAACTGTAAAGTTTCAATGGATTCAGTCCGCTTTCACAACAAAAGAGCTTCCTACAATTTTTAGTGAACAACGTAATTTATGCTGGTGTAATTCTCGGTAATGTGTTGATAAATGGAGGCAATCTGACCGGGTATCTGAAACTCGTACAGTTGTAAAAGTGTTAACTTGTAACAAAAGCTTAATTGTTTTTTTAACACAGGGAAAACGTAATTTCGAGCCAGCCAGGAGTCGAACCTAGAATCTTCTGATCCGTAGTCAGACGCGTTATCCATTGCGCCACTGGCCCGAGATACGGCATGCAGAATTTGAAACGCTATTCCATAATTGAATCGATCAAAAATTAGTTCTTCCTAGTTTGTGTTTTCTACATTTAAAGCTGACAATAGCTACGCTAATTCGTTTATTTTATACATTTTAGAACAAAAGGAAAGACTTACATAATTTTTCGTCGTGTTTTAATGCGAAACGTATATAAATAACCAGAACGAAAGTTTATATACAAATTTTAGTTTTTAATGGAATACTACATTTAAAAGATTAACTTTTTTGGTGTACATTTGACAAATCTGGCATCCTGCTGTTACACTGAGTGGTGTTATCATAATGTGTCTCCAGAGGGCGCTGTTAAATAACAAAACTACAGCGAAACCTCGAGAAATGTTTGGGATTCAAATCAAGCTACTTTATTACAGACGAACTTCATGTCTCTGTATTGTGTACGAAACACTAATATTTTATGCTAACATTATCTATTAAATTCTGTAGTGTGCTGTTTGCTACATCTGTCAGTATATGACACAATAATACAGTCTATATTTCAAAATAAAATATATATCTGTATTCTACAATACATTTGGTAGTTGTTAGTTAATGGAGCAGAATATGTTTGAGAAGAGCATAAAGGTGTTTTGGCCATGTAATTAAAAACCTACATCTTGTTTTGAACCCCCATATTGTTAGATGTATCAAAATGTTGTTTCATTATGATGAGATGGAAAAATTATATTAAATTTCCAGTAGGTGGTTAGAGTACCCAATGTGGACTATGTTTGAGCCCAAACCAGAAAGACTTAAACCCAAGTTAGTTAAGCACTTTTTATGTGTTTTAAGTCATGTGGTAAATGCAATAGCATATTGCACGTTTTCTACTATTATGCAGCCATTTTACACAAACCTCTAAGCTGTGTGATTACACCTTTTAACTATGCACTTTTTTCTCAAATAAATATTTCTTTCTACTATTCTTCAGTATGTTTCAGTGCAGCACTGTACATGTACAATGAAGCACTGTATAAAAATCAAGCTTCTTGAGCAATGACATATTGTAACTTACAGTCCTTGTCGAGTTTATCAATGACTTATCTGCTGCATCACTGTCAAATCGGTGGTTCCCATTTACCTATTTAAAAACATATTTTGGTATTATGTTCTTCTTTTTAAGAAGCTCGCTGTTTGGGTGTTTCCATTTGCTGTAATTTTTACTGAAATAAATGAACTTTTCCATAATAATCCGATTTATTAAGAGGCTCCTGTGACTCGTTAGGCCCCTATGTCTCACGTTTAAGGATAGGTTTAAGTGGTTACTTAGGCAACAGCGCCCTCTAGAGTAATAAAATCCGATGATCACTGAATATGGTCCAAGAAAACATCTCTTCGCACAACAAACCATCATATGATTTGTTATTTTGTGTTTTAGCGTTATTTTTTAGCCGACGGATGTGATTAAATAAACTCCTGCTTGTTCAGTGACATGGTTTCCTGAGGAAGGCATGGTGAATTTGACAAAAAATTCACCAACCTCAACCATGTTTGAGGTTGCCATCAAACATGGCAACCTCCGTCTAAAACAGGAAGTGTTCGGTGGCGGGAAATTTGCTGTTATTATGAAAACGTTGCCAAAGTCAGTTCGATATTCAGACCGACGGAGAGATTCATCCCAACAGTTTCCGCTGAATTTCAACTTTTAACAGCAGATAAATGATTCAAAAGCTGACTGGGCTTGCTGAGATTCATAACGAACAGAGTTTTTAGCCTACTTTTAGTTTCCTTGTGAGGTTTGTCACTTCGAACGGATTATGAAGGCTGAAATGGATAAAATCGTCTCTTTATCCGATGGAGAGAGCACCGTTGAGCTTCAGAAATACCTGTCATCCCTGACAAATGACCAGGTAGGCAGAATTACAAAGTGGAATTGATTCTTTTTTTTTCTTATTTGCTTTTTTTTTTTTTTTGCTTCTTGGTTATAATATCACCTTGTTTTCGTATCATTTTCCCCTTGAATGCTTTTCTAGCTTATTACAGCAATGACCAACAGTGCACTAAGGGGTAAGAAGGTCGGTACCATGCTCAAAGGGATACTTAAAGGTAGGCAGTCTGCTTATAATGAGACTTATCTTCAGTTAAATCGAATTTAAAGCTGAATTGAAGTGGTTCATTGTGCAGCATTACATGCAGTGTGAAAAGAAGTCTGTGCTTTCTTGTCTGTAGGATCTCCCCCTGGTTCCAGTGAAGGGGCCAATCGCAGACTTCTGGTGTATGAGCATCTCATTCCTCTGTGTGAATCTGGGGATCTTCAGGCTGAGGTGGCAGCTGATATCATCGGTCTGCTGATGCTGGAGGTAAAAAAAATAATAAAAAAATAGAATGTTGGAAGTATTGTAGTTTAAAAGTCTCCTATTTGGTATCTCTACCTTTATGCCTTGTAAAATGGATCCCTTTGAACTCTTCCTGGTTGATAGACTATCTGTGTGTAGCTGAAGTTCAGAATAAATCCAGCTGCTATTCTGTGAAGGCCTCAGAGGTTTATTAGAGAACTTTGGTGAATAAATAGCATCACAAAGGACAAGGAACACATCAGACAGGTCAGGGAGAAAGTTGTGGAGAAATTTAGCACAGAGATAAGTTACTATCTGGACACCTAGAGATGTGTCTAGAGTAAATGTATAACTGGGAAAAAACAAAAACATATATCCTTTCCCTTCTACGTCACAATTATACATTACTTTTTGTCTGTTTATTTCATAATAAAACAATAAAATCCGTCAAAGTTTGTGGTTGTAATGTCTTTCTGTGGTTGTAACACAGACTCGCACACTGTCGGGATCATCTCTCGCCAAACTGGCTGCTCTGTTCGTCGACGCCATTAAAGCTGGGAAGATGGGCAGCGGGAAATCGCTGGAGCTGTTTCCTACGATCCTTACCGCACTCGCGGCGTGCGCAGCCTTGTCTTACGGCAAAGGTAAACGCTGGTCGGTTTTCTGAAAGAACACAGAGGCGAGGTATACATTTCAAAAACACGACTTGTTGTAATTACAGGGGAACTCAGTGGCGAAGAATACAAAAAGCAGCTGATTAACAGCCTCTGCTCAAGCAGGTGAAGACGTGTCGGCTCTTATCTAACGCCAGCCGTGTTTCACTAGTTGTGTGCCATCTAAAGAGCTCATAGGTTCTTTACTTTTCATGCAGATGGGATCCACAGTGTGTTATCCACCTGACAACTATGTTCAGGTAAGCAACCTGTCAGTGGCACTTCTTAAGCGGATGAAAATCAGATTACTCTAATGTGACGGATCTTTTGTTGCACGTAGAGTATCTTTTTCTCCTCTGATGTTGCAGTTTTTCCATCTTGCCTATTCTTAGGGACGTGCCGCTGTCCGCAGAGGAGCTGCAGTTTTTGGTCGACAAGGTCCTGAGGATGTTTTCCAAGATGGATCTGCAGGAGATCCCGCCACTGGTTTATCAGCTGCTGCTTTTATCGGCCAAAGTGGGTTTGTTAATAAGTTTTGCTTTTGTTTGAAAGAAATACGTCTACATGAGTTGCCCACTTCTCAATTGGTGTAATTTTTTGGTTTTTTAATTCTTTAATTAGGGCTGTAAGAAACAGATCCTGGACGGAATCGTCAGTTACTTTAGGGACCAGGACGATCGGCAGGAAGAAGAGCAGGAGGACGGAGAGTGAGCGAGTTTTTTCACTCTCTACTCTCCGTAAATGCAGTATTCACTCGTTCTAAGTATTTGAATCCTTGTTTTTTTTTTTTGTTTGTTTGTTTGTTTGTTTTAGGAACTTGCATCTGGAGGTTCAGACTATTCCACAGGACCAGTTGAGGCACGTGGAGGGAACCGTCATTCTCCACGTAGTCTTTGCTATCAGACTGGATCATGAGCTCGGGAGGGAGCTCCTCAAAAGCTTTAAGGTTACAGTCAGCCTCGCTTTGCCATCCGTTTTTCACGATTATTTTCAACATTTTGATCAAACGCGTCGTGTCGGCTGCGCTTATAGATTTGTTCGCGTTTCTGCAGACGTCGTACGGGGACTTGTGTCCGTTCAGCGTCGCCCTGTTGCTCTCAGTAGCGCGCGTCCAGCGATATGAGGAGCAGGTGGGAACAGCTTCCTTGTTTTTACTTTTTTCGGATTAAAATCTGTGTCAAATGTATTTTATTTATTTATTTATTTTTTTTGCTGGTAGGTGTTTGACCTTTTGAAAGGGGCAGTGATTAAGAGCTATAAGGACGAGCAGCTTCAACAAGGTTCGAAGTTTCTCCAGGACCTCCTGCCGGTTCACTGCAGTGTGGCGAAGATGATCCTGGACACAGTGAAGAACAGGTGAGGAAGCGTCTTGTCTTCCACCTGAAGTCTCCGGATTTGCTTTCATTGACGTCTGAACTTAACTAAACTCTCCTTCTCCTTCAGTGTGTTTGGATGGGATCACGTCACTCAGGGATTGGTGCAGCTCGGCTTCTTTCTTATGGACACGTTCGGGCCCAAACCCGGACCGTTTGGCAAGTCCACAGAGGGGCCCGTCACTGCAGCCCGGACCCCGTCTCAGCAGGCCTGCAAGCTGGGAGGACAGATGCTCCTGCAGGGCTTTAAGGTACAGTAAGGTTTACTTTTAGGCATCAGCTGTGTCAAACAAAAAAAAAAAAAGTTTTAATGTCTTCTGAACTTGTTCACATTCTGTTAACAAACTGAAATGTTCCCTAGTGGGATTTTATTAAGGAGGAAAATGATTTAGTTTAGTTGTAGCTTTACTCTTTCCATTTTTAAATAATTGATTGAAAGGTTGTTCTATCATCTAATCTATTTCGGGATTAGGCAAACTCTGAGGAAAACTGTTTGTGCTCCATTTTATTTGTGGGAACCAGAGTAAGCGGGGCTGCATACAAGTCAGAACCCTCCATCTCTGCTCTTCTGTTTCTGCTACTCTGTGTTGGTCTGTCACATAAAATATGTTGAATTTTTGCATCAACTTTGACCAAACTTTTGCTGTAATTGTGTCATGACTGATCTGACTAAAATGTTTCTTTACTTCCTCACTGACCTGTGTTCGTCTACAACAGATGCATGAGCCAATCAGAGGCGAGATACTGGAGCAGGTCCTGAATCGTCTGGTCACAAAGACCGCCTCACCTGTCAGTCATTACTTGGGTAATCGACGTTTCCAATAGTTACGTTGGCGTTTAGATTTAGTGGCGACTCCAGTTTCACCTGAAGATTGAGAAACTAAACATATTAGAAAATTAATCTTTACATTAGCAGATTTTTGTTCCTCTCTGTGCACCTTGGATACAGTTGAAGTCGTTGCTTGTAACTAACACAGTTTTGAATGCTTTGACTTTTCAGACCTTTTCTCTGACATTGTGAGCTCTGCTCCCATGATCCTCCTGGAGTCCTCCTCCAAGGTGACGGAGACATTCGACCACCTGACCTATCTGCCTCTGGGGACCGTTCAGGGTTTCCTGAAAGCTGTCCAGGTACCTAGACACGGATCCCACGTCGAAGATGCAAAGGTTTGTGCAGTTAAGCCATTTATCTCTTGTTTTCTTTTCCAGCCTCTACTCAAAGTCAGCATGTCACTGAAAGATTCTTTAATTTTGGTGCTTCGCAAGGCCATGTTTTCCAGGTATGAGCAGCTTTGCTGTTAATCGGTCACATCCGATAGAGAAATGAATTACCCTACTTACACAGTTGTTCCCTTTCTATCATCCTCCACCAGCCAGCTGGATGGCAGGAAGTCTGCAGTGACCGGCTTTTTGCTGTTGCTGAAAAACTTTAAGGTGTTGGGCAGCATGGCTTCCAGTCAGAGTAGCCAGGCTGTCTCCTCCAGCCAGGTATTGATCCGACATCACGGACACAGACCGCTTGCTTGTGGGGTATTTACAGTCCTTGTAAAACTCATCATGTAGGTCCAAGTGGACGTTCACTCTCGCTACAATTCTGCTGCCAATGAAGCTTTCTGCCTGGAGATCCTCAGCAGCCTGCGCCGCTGCCTGGGCCAGCAGGCCGATGTGCGCCTCATGCTTTATGAGGTAGACATCTTTTGATGGCATGTTTTTTTTTTTTTTTTTAGATTATTTCCTTGCTGAAGGATTGAGGGATCCAGTTCTTTTCTTATTTTCAGGGTTTTTATGATGTTCTCCGTCGCAACTCTCAGCTTGCGAGCTCCATCATGCAGACCCTCCTCTCTCAGGTTTGTACTACACCCTCTTTTTACAAAACAAAGCCGAGCAGCACCTAAACATAGATATAGTAGAGATATAAAAAAAAAAAATTATAAACATGACTTTTGGTAAGTAGCTATTTTCTTGCAGCATCTCCTGACTTTTTAAGATGAACAAACATCTTCCTCTCGTGGAATGACGTGTTTTCTCGTCTTTGCCGTTTCTAAGAGGGGCTAAAGGAAATGTGCCTTTGTGTTGCATCATGTTTGTTCCTGAGGGAAGTGGGAAGTCACTGATCAGAACTTGGTATTTTATTAACATAAAAAAGTAAAGTAAAGTTGCATTAAAAATGTCAGCTGAGCATTATACGGTAAATAATTAAATTTTTATGCAATGTTGCATTAAAACTTACATTAAAAGAGTAAACTTTGCATTAGAAGTGTCATTACTTACCGACTGACACTTCATAACTAAAGTCATAAGCATTTGTGAACACTCCTTCATGACATGTTTATGACGGTGTCCTGTCAGTCTCACCCCTTCAAATAAAGTGTCGCCAATTAAATTTTTTTATTACGCAGGAAGAAAATTATTAGGAAGAGCAAATATTTAACATGTTTCCTCCTTCACAAAGTAAATTTACTCAAAGTAAAAGTTGACGTTTTCTAAAGTGTGAGATATTACGGTTACGGTACCAGTATATTTGGATGGCTCTCTGTGTGTGTGTTTTTTATTAAAATGTGCTTATTAAGCGTTTGCGTCCTCAGGTGAGGCGATACTATGAGCCGGAACAGGACCTGCTTCCTCCCGTCAAACTGGAGCCGTGCATCACTGCTCACGGCGACCAAGTCTACCTGCAGGAGCCGCTGGTAGCCGACGGCCTTCGTTAACGCTTCGCCGTCACGTCTTGCTCGTTGTTGACGAGTCCTCTGAGGCACTTTTCGTTGCTTTTCAGGCGCATCTGGTGAGCTGTACTGTTCACTGCCTGACCTGGCTGCAGAACACACACCAATCTGCAAACCTCAACGTGGATGACAGCGATGATGAGGCGGAGGAAGAAGACGAGGGCTACAAATCTGAATTACAGACAATCTTGGAGAGCATGACAAGGCGCATGATCAAATGTGAACTGGAGGATTTTGAACTGGTAGGAAACCTTTCCCCCCACCCCCTCTAATAACAACATGTCCTTTCAATTAAGAAGCATTTATTTAGTAATTTTACTACAACGCGTAGCTTTGGGATGGACCCATTTATACAACAGCAAAGCCTTTGCTTTCATCGCTGTGCGTCTCCATCCGTGTTGGTGTTTGATGATTAACTTGTGAAGTCAAAGCGGCTTTTGAATCTGGTGCGTTGTCTGCATCGATCAGGACAAATCGGCAGAGTTTTCTCTGGGCTCCAGCGTTGGAGTGAAGAATAACATCTTCGCTGTGCTGGTGATGGGACTCTACGAGGTCCTGATGGAGTACAACTTCATCAGAGCAAACTACAAGTAACTATCAACTCTTTGTCAGGGTTCCTGCAAGGTCTAATCCAACTTTTCTCTACTTAAAATTACATTTTGTAAAGTCTTAGATGTTTATTTTACAAGCCGTCTTGCTGTATGTTTAAGCAGTTCTGTAAAAAATATTCTTGTTTTGCTGTCCACTACTTGTTAAAAAAAGTGTATAGCTAGTGAATCTTTATTTGAAAATAGTCATAATGAAGCTAAGTGTAAGTGGTGTTAAACTCTGGCAGTCTATAAAATCATGTAGCGTAACAAACTGGGGCCAAAAAAATTCTCAAGTCGACAGTTTTATTTCAATTTTAGATCAAATTTAAACATTTTTATTTCAATTTCTCAACATAAAGAATCCACTCGCCGTACAGTGATGTGGTTGGAATAAAACGAGGCGCAGATGCCGAACCCTTGTCTCTGTCCTGCAGCAAAACGCGCTTTGAGGAGCTTCTCGAACTCTTCCACCGCCACCACAAACTGTCTGAGATCCTGAAGGAGAAATCTGGGAAAGGTCGAGGGCCGTCGCACAAAACGCCTCGAAGTTTGCTCTCCATGGGCTTCGTGTCGACTCTCATCACCGCCCTCTTCAGGTAAAACCTCTCGGGGGTTTCCGCACGCGGAGCATAACTCGCAACCTTTTAGTGTCACCGTTTCATAAATCGCTTTTCAGCACTCGGTTATCAATTTACCCGTTGGTAAAGCTGTGTTAAAAGCTTTCAAATTAATGTGTCCAATCTTAAATTTATTTGAGCCAAAACAATAATATTACATTAAACTAAATACTACAAGAGCTCTGGCTAAGATATATGGACACACCTTTAACGTATACATTGGAGATAAAATACGTAAACGTATATAAATTCTTTACAGACTTCAGAAATACTTCAAAATAAAATAGAAGTAAATATATATATATATATATATATATATATATAATTTTTTTTTTAAGTGTTATACATTTATTGTTTTAACTCATCAGTGTTTACAAACTTTTAACTTTGTCTCTCTGTTTCCCTGGGGAAAATTTCCATGGAAAAACAACAAAACTTAACCACATTTTAGTCAAATGAATAAGATAAAGAATAAAATAAGTGAATACAAAAATGTTACAAAAATAACAGTGATTACACTAGTTTTTAACAAATATTTAAATGTATCTGAGCCGTTAAGCTATTCCACAATTCTCAGACTTCCTTTAGCTGCTCTTCAAAATGGGAAACATGATAAAACATGTCATTCAAGTTCAGTAGATGTGCTGCAAGAAATGGCTACCTGCCCAGAATTGGAGCAAACAAGGCTGGACATGAAACAAAAGTTTTTTTGTTTTTTTTTCTTTTCTTACTATAAAGTGGTAAATTATGCAAAATAAAGAAAAATTTGCAAGAACAGTTCAAGTTTTTTTGCGATTAGACTGCTATTTTATTATTCATTTAACATCCGACATCAGTGGCAATAATTGTTGAGTTTGTAGGCATCACAAGACAGAACTAATAAAATGACCATTGCTGTCACTGACCTGCAACTTTCAACCAAGCGAATGTTCTTCTTTCCCAGAGACAACAGTCAAAGCAGAGAGGAGGCTCTGTCCGTGCTGCGTTCAAGCGGGGAGTTTGTGCGTTACGCTCTGAGCGTGGCGGTTCAGAAGATCCAGCAGCTGGAGGACACCGGACACACGGACGGTCCAGATGGACAGCATTCAGACAGGACTTTCCGCTTCCTCTGTGACATGACGAGGTTCAACATCCCCACGTCTTTAAGAGCCTTTTCGACTTATTCATCTTTTGCCGTTTTGTAGTTCTACTTGTCCACTGCTGGGACAGCTGCAGATGACGAGTGATCTCTCCCCGTCTGTCTCGCAGCGTCCTGATGTGGCGCTACACCAACATCCCGCGCGCGGTGGAGGAGGCGGGGAAGAAGGAGAAGCGCTGCAGCTTGTCCCAGCTTTGTCTGGACGGTCTGCTCCGGATCTTCACAACCTGCCAGCAGCGCTGCCCAGAGAAGATGGCCCAGCTGCTCTCTGCCATGGGTTAGAGATGCATCCAATCTGTGACCTTCAGGTCACAAACTGTGGGGGGGAGGGGAGGGGGGGGGGAGTACCAATCGTTCATATTGAAATCTCTTCTAGATGTTGAAGATGAAGCCGAGCAGGACGACGTTGCGGAGATGAACTACTTTTACATCAGACAGTTTCAGGTAGAGGCCTGAAAATTCCTCTTCCTTTACCATTACTTGCGCGACTGATATGTTTATGTGTAAATCTGTATTACTTTCATTGCTTATTGACAGAGGGCGCTGTTCACTCAGTTGAGTGGGGGCGAGGAGGACTTCAACAGCCGAGAAGCCCAGCTGCTGGTCAGCATTTTGACCGTGCTCTCACGTCAGCTAAAGCCTTCTTCTAAACAGGCAAGGTGCACCGTTACATGGACACCGTCTCGCTAAGCGGGGAGTGTTTTATCTAATTGATCTACTTTCAATTTGCAGTTTGTTCAGATGATCACCTGGACTGTGAAGATCTGCAAAGAAACCAGTTTTGGTTGGTGGCTTTTTTTTTTTTTTTTTTTTTTATCTGTGAGCTGGTTGAGCGCACAGGAACCGATCTGGAAGTTAACTCTCTTTCTTTTTTTGTTTTAGAGGACTCTGCGTTCTGTAAAGGGCTTCTGTCGCTTCTCTTCAGCTTGCAGGTCCTCTACAAGACTCCGGCGAGTCTGTTGCTGGAGCTTTGTCAAGACATTCACAGCCAGTTGGGAGACATTGATCAGGTGATGGACGCTGCTACACTTTTTCAGGGTGCGGATGTCCTTTAGAGCGGTTTTAAGTGTTAAACTGGGTGACGCGTTATAAAATATAAGGCTTTCGAACTGTGTAGTTTCCTATCAGTAACCACAGCATCATGTCACCCAGTGGGTGTAAGTTCTGCGTTAACGCTCCTTGTGTGGCAAGATGTGATGAAAAATGTTCTAAAACTTCAGAGTTTACTTCATAAGCAAGATGGTCTTTTTCCTGTACATTTTAGAAAATATATCCAGGATTGTTTACCTATTTTTATGCATTTTTTTAATTATGTTTTTGGTTCCCATCTTACAGCACCACCCACTCTAATTTTCATCCCTTGTTGAATGTTGTCCCTTTAAAAATGAATCTTTTAATGGCACCAGCACATTTTTTAAATTTTCCTAACATTTTACTCATTATATGAAAAACTGATTGTTTTTTGTTATTTTTTTTTTATAAATACCTTCTTTAAAAAGAATATTTTATATTTAATTGTTAAAGTAAATCAGCAATGTGTGTCTCTGGGGAATAAAAACCCGAATAAGACGACAGAGTTTCCAGCTCCAAGCACTGTGAGTAGGATGTGACGGAGGTAGCAGACGGATGCTCCTGGGTCACCAACACCTCATAAAAAAACAGTTTGTTTTGATGCCAGGAAAGCATTTTTAATGCTTAATAAGACTCTTCCGGGACTTTAACTGGAACATTTCGTTTGGTTAGATAAGACTGAAGCCACAAGAACAGAGAAATTCGTCTTTGGAATTTGAACCAGAAGAGATTTCTAAATACTTCTTCTGAAGTTTTGATGGTTTCTTTTCCACCTGCCACAATGACCTAAATCCTAAGAGATCATCTACAGATCTGGAGGGTCTCCAGAGGTAAATCCTGGAGATGTAGCCAAAGATCCCTCTTGCTCCAACCCTAAATCATGTCACAGACGTCGAGGAAGAGTCGAAATGAAGAGCAAAACGGCAACGGTGTGAGTGCCAAGAATTGCGGGAAAGATTTTTTTTTTTAAAAGCAAAAGATGATGCTACACATTTTCCAGAGGAAGGTGCCAATAAATGCGGACGGCGCTCCACCAGCCAAACAATACAGCATGTTTGTTTTTTAATCAACCCTGCTTTGTTTTTTTCCCCCTCTCTAATCAGGATGTAGAAGTGGAGAAGCAGTGTCACTTTGCCATTGTTAACATGAAAACGGCAACAGCAGCAGCAGTACGTATCCGTTTTCCAGCTGCAGGTCTTGGAGTCATTGTGAAATTCCTCCTCCGGTATCTCTAAGCCGTCTCCTCCCGTTTTTGACTTGTAAAATCTCTCCCCAGCTGCTCGTCCTGACTCAGGTTGACCGAGTGCTGGACGAAGTGGACTGGCTCATTGCCAGGAAGAAAAGCCAAACAGCTTCTGAGAAACCCGGCTCTGGTACGATCCCCTTTTCCAAAGGCGCGTAGTTGGATTATCGATCCACAGCCTTCGGACAGTTGAACAGAGCCTGAACTTCTCTGGTTGCAGCCGACGCCTCCCAGGCTGCGGGCCAGCAGGACCCGGTTGAGAAGGCGGTGACCCTGCAGCTGGGAACTCTGCTGACCGCATTAAACGAGCTGGTCCAGACGGCCCTTCTTCCTGGGAACTGCACCGTAACACTGCTGAGAGAGCTGAGTCGCACCTACGCCACCCTCACCACCCTGGTCAAATACGTGTGTATCTGCCCGGCTGATCATTTCAGCGACTGTGCGTCAGTGACCCGGTGTGACGCTTCCTTTTGTCTGTTAAATCTACACTGCAGTACATCCAGGCGTGTGCCAGCCAGCACGGGTCACTGCCAAGCAGATTTGAGAAACTGGTAAGTCTGAAGTTTTACTACTTGGTTTTAATGTCCTTTATAGTTTTTTTTTATTTAAGGCTTCCTCTATGCAGGTGAAGCTATCCGGTTCCCACCTGACCCCGCAGTGCTACTCCTTCATCACTTACGCCCAAGTATAGTCACCATCAGTTTGGTGTTATAAAGGCCAGCCTCGTCCTCCACAGGAAGCATTAAGTTTTTCTGTTTTTTTTTTTTTTCCTTGGTTAGAGTGGAGAATCCAACCCTGGCGATGACAAGAAGAAGAAGAAAAGGAACGAGGTGAACGCTGCTGCGTCGGTGAGGAATTTAACCGTGTAGAAATGAATCGCCAAACCCGACGTGGCTGAGAATCTGTTGTATCCATTTTTTAAAAATGGTGCAAAAGCAACAGAGACGAATGTGAAGCAAAATCCAAGAGCTTTGTAAAGATAAACTCTCAAGGACCCGGGTATCACTGCGCTTGGTTAGCCAGATAACATGCCTGATCAAAAAGTCAAAGAAAAATCCGTGGAGGATTTTAACAGGAAGTTTGGAGACCGTAGACGAGCTGGAGGAGGATATGGGTTTTGAATTAATGAGATCAACTTTGCAGTGATTAGTTCACAGGCTTTCTATTATTGTTGATTTTGAATATTTACTTTTCTCTCGGCAGGCAAAGCTTCTCCGTGAGACAACGGCCATCCCCAACCTGATCTTCAGCATCGAGCAGTATGAGAAGTACCTCATCACTCTCTCAAAGAAGTCAAAGGTCTGTTTAAACCGGTTTAATAAACAAAACACATAAATATTTAACAAGAAACTCGTGTGTGAATTGGGGCTCAACCGGCATCTTATGATTTGTGCTCGTTTTTTCAGGTCAACCTGATGCAGTACATGAAGCTGAGCACCTCGAGAGATTTCCGCATCAACGCCGCCACCTTGGATGCGGCCCTGCAGGAGCAGGAGGAAACCGGGGAGGTCGGTGAAAACTTCACATGATCCCTCAAATAGATTTATCCCTGATGTGACAAAAACCTAAAACATCCTTGCGATTTTAGTTTTCAAGAGACCCGTCCGTCAAATGTGGCTCGTCTTTCTTATTTCTCAGACTCAGGAGTCGCAGGACGCAGAGGAGAGCCAGGAGCCCAAGCGGAAGAAGAGAAAACAGTGAGCTGGAAACGACTCCTTTCCTCGACATCACGAACCTGCCGGTCAGCAGGAAACGGCTACCTGCCTTTGCTCAGGGAGCCTTTGGTGATGCTGAGGATTTGGTTCATGTCCAGGGCCTCACCTGTGGAAAGTTTTGCACACTTTGTTTAATAATCTGTTATATGTATGTCAATTCATTAAAAGAAGCATCTTTTAAATATGAAGTGAACAGTTTTATTTAATTAAAATAGGAATTAGTTTCTTCCTGCTTTTCATAATTTAGACAATTTTCAACAATTCAGCTTCTTTTGCTGAATTTCCCCGATAAACAAAACTTGTTTGTTTTTGAGTAGAAGATGGTGTAGGCGTAGCAGAGAACAGTTTTCACTTTATAACACACTAACGTCAGGGAAAGATTAGAATGCACACAGTAAGAGTCGCGAATACAACTCCAAACCACTAAGTGGCTCGGAGTTTTATTCTGAATCCTTTTGGCAAAATAAATAGTTCCTGTTGCATTTCAGACTTCCTCCTGTCTTTTCTGTGGATGTATTAAAAACATTCTTTACTGACCAAAATGTTGGCATTTAAAGACAAAAGGACCGGAGCTCACCAGGTGGAATACCGTATCGCCTCTCCATACCGGCGGGGTTGGAAGGAGTCACACAGTCCATAGTAACTTCCTTCCTCAGACATTGGTCAATGTCGACCGCGCTGAAGAACGCCACCGACTGTGGAAGGTCCTGCATGCCTAACGCATGGGCAAACATACACCTGTAATTAAAAAAATTTAAAAAAAGCAATGATAAATAAACTGTGGAGCGATAATGAAGACAATCAGAAGTGTTCTGCACAGTGACCTTGTCAGCAGGTTTGTGATCTGCAGTGCCAGCGCTGCTCTGTAACGATCTTCGCTGCGGACGAGGTAACGCACTTCGTCGTGGATGCTGACGCAGAAACGGCCGTCGATGTTGTACTCCTCGAAGAGCCACTTCATGGCCACCAGCATCAGGTGCAGGTAGTCCACCGCGGAGCTCTGGACCGCCCAGTTCACTCTGCTGGTGATAAACTGGAAAGTCGAATTAGGATTTAGATGAGAACAAGGGGCGCACTGAGAAATCAGCATGAGACTAAAAGTTGACTTAATGCTGGATCAGTCAATGCAGCATATATAGGCTACACCTCCTCTGCAGAGTGGAAGATATTACTGAATAAATAAAGAGTCGGCTGTAATCACTATCAGTGAGATGAAGCCTTAAGGATCTAAAAAAACAAAAAACTGCATTTTTAGCATGGCTGCTGTTAATTTGGACGACCACAAGAGGGCGATAGACTATAACAGAAGGCTCCTGATGAAAAGCCATGCTTTGATTGTAAAACATGCATTAAGAAATACTGGCAGCTTCAGAGTCAGAGGTAAGGATCCACATATTGTACAGAGAACACACAGACTAATAATTACTGTTAGCTATGCTAGTTGCTAATATAAAAGACTAAAATATCTGTGATTCTTTTGCCACAGTTAAACAGGGTTTCACTAGTATTCAAAAACACAGTGTGACGTCACCTGTGGTCCTAATAAATTGCAAGAAGCAGCTTTTTGTACAGTCGTGCTAAATAATGAAGGATTTAGCAATCGTAACACATGAGTGATTGGCCAATGTTCTTTTTTATTAAAAGAAACGAATGAATATTTGAGAATGTGGCGGCACGCTTCACATTTTCATGGAAGAAAAAAGGAGAAAGAAATGGAATCTGTCCAGTTTGGAGATGCGATGGAATACCTTTAACTTTGTGTGATTCAGAATAAGTCAGCACTGCAACTGTAGTTTTTTTTTTTACTTAGCATATACATTTTATAAATAAGGTTTTGAATATCAAGAAAGGGAAAATATGTATTTGTAAAGTTCTGAAAGAGAAATTGGATAAAACTGGTTTTAACAAGTCAAAACTACAAAATTTTGAGAAACCTTTGATTAATCTGTAACTTTCTGTTTCCCTGATGTTTAAATACAATATGACGCAGAGTCTTATTGTTGTATGCTCTCCAAGGCAGGAAAGACATGAGAACGTTCCATTCTATCAAAGCGTGTGTTCATCTTCAAGTTCTATAAAAACAGCATCCAACTCATAATACGGGAACAAAAACACATTTATTGCTGACGTAAGTACCAAAAAGATTCAGTATGTCATATTTGACGGCCCATTTATATTAATAATGAACACAGCATTAGTTTTTTTTTACTGTCTCACCTCATCTTTTACGGCCTTGGGCTCCAGAGCTCTGCTGATCCTGCAGCCTAGAACAGGAGTGGCCGGCTGCGCTGAATGAGCGATGCTCTCCAGCTTGTTGAACATGTCCGACTCCGTGCCTCCGGCCCAGACGCGTTTGGCCACAACGTCCCACTTCTTTCGCCGGGAGCTGAGACGTTACGGCAAGCACGCACGGAAGATGAGAGGCGGCGGTGTCCAGAGACGGAGTAGCGGAAAGCTACTGAGCTTTGATTATACTCGCTCTGTTACCTCTGCGACGCAAGTCTACTGATCCTCCGCAGCTCCTCCAACGAGACGCTTCCATCCTCCTCCCTTTGCACATCTATGCCCAGCTCATCGACGAGCCACTCGCCCTCCTCCGATAGATGGTATCTGACGAGAAAAATATATAAAAACGGCAACCGCCTCCAACTAACTCCAGCTGAAACCTTCTCCGTTCACGCCGCTGAGCTCACCTGCGTACGCCCTTGGTTAGAGCATACATCTGCCTGGCCTTGCTGGCAGCTTCTGTCTGATTGAGGCGGTGGTTGAACTGCATCAGCAGCCTCTCGGCAAACGGCTGTCCTGCCCCGTATATCCGCCCGTAGTTGAACACCTTGGCGTGTTCTCTGCTGATGCCCACAGCGTCTGCGGTCCTGCTGTGCAGGTCGGTCCCCTGACTTTTCTTTCCTTGAAGGGTCATCCAGCCAAATGCTGTGCAACCTTGGCCCACAGATATTCAGGCAAGATTGCAAGTAAAAAACTGCATTTTTTTTTTTTTTTTTAGTAATGCAGCCCAATTTTATAGGGATTTATTTTACCGTGCATGCCAGCAAAGTGAGCCTCTCCGAGTACAGCAGCAATCCAGAGCTCCTGAGAGTCTACGTCTGCTCCAACCAGGTGATATCCAGGCGGTACCTGAACCATGGCTTTCATTTCACTGCCTACCCGGTCCCTCTGAGGAGGAAACAAAAGCTGATTTTAAATATAATGTCATTTAGTCTAAAACCGACTAGGAAACTGATGATTTTACACTCTTCAAACAGGCTTATAATATAAACTAAAGCATAATATGGCCACTACCATGATCAACAGCTGGTAATATGGTTTAGAAGTCTCATCCAAAAATGTTTTGTTTTTTTTCTCTTCAAATGAAACAGTTTGAGAAAAAGCATCATTCGAACTGCTCTTTAAAATGTTTGTCAGCTTCTTGCAGACTTTGTCCGACTTCTTACATCAGCTCGTCTTCTTACCCGAGCATTACTGGCGGTCAGCCATGTTGGCTCCACAGCCCTGCGGGTCACAGTCCCAGCTGTGATGACCTGAGGCAGGATGGCCCCATACTGGCCCTCTTCATCATAGTCCTTATGCCTTTCGGAAGACCCAAAGTTAGATGCATAATAGTTTTGTTTTTGTTCCTGGAATGGCAAAGCGCCATACACACCTGCTGACGTTACGAGGAAGTTCTCCTTTCCGTAGCCACAGCACCATCTGAGAACTTTGAGGAGGCAAAAGTTAAACCCACGTTCAGTTCTGGCTGTGATCCGAACAGCAGATGGGTGGGTACCTTATCCGTTTGTGAGCGTTCCTCCAGAAAGACATCATCTTGTTGATCTCCAGAGCTCGTGTTGCGTTGGTTCCACCTCTCCCTGCTCTTAACGTACCGTCCTCCATTTTAGCCAAGAAGTCCTTTGAAAAAGGGCTGCCTACATTGTTGTGATTACCGTCCTGTTGGAGCGATTAGTCAGAGTGGGAAAAATAAATAAGTAAATAAAAAACAGCCCAATGGAGCCATTAAGGGCACCAAAGTGAAATTAAAGTTGCTCACCTTGTGAGGTAATTTAAAAAACCAGCAACCTGGAATATCTACGTCGTTGTAGGGGCCGTTTCCATGGTGATAGTGGCAGCGACTCTCCTCGCTGAGAGAAAAGGGATCGTGGGACTGCTGGTAAGGGATAAAATGAGTGGAATAGAATAAATCCCAGCTGAAAACGTAACGGGCCAAAAAAAATCTAACTCCATAACAAGAAAGAACTGGTCGGTCCATACTGACCGTCGTCAACTTTTTCTCGTTTTTTACCACTCTGGCTCCGTTTTCTTCTGGGAAATGTTCCAAGGAGCTCAACTCCTCCACCTTTAAGCGCAGAAAAACACAAAACATATCACAGTCAGTACAAGTCATCGCAGAAAATGTAGACACAAATCAATCAAATTTTATTTGTATAGCACATTTCAGCAGCAAGGCATTTCAAAGTGCTTTACATAATAATAAAAAAAACAGCATGTGACATTGAATAAACAGTAAGAAAGAGAAAGAGATTTTGAAAAAAATAAAAAAATAAGAAATTAATTACTCATAGCAATACTGACTGAAGAACCAGAAGTCAAAATGAGCTAAACAATCATATTAGTGCTTCCTTGGGGGGACAAATATTTAAATTAACACTGTAATTCTTTATTTGTTAAGCACCTTCGTCCACACTGTGCTGTCGGTCCACACAGGCTCATCTGAAGGGTTTAGATGCTCAGGCTGCTCCTTGCTGTTCTGCTCACAATATTCTTTATATATCCTTTCAATGACTCTGTGAAAACACACGTTTAAAACTGAGGTTAAATGATCAGCACAATAGTAGGCAATGAGTCTCGTTGCAGAATATTGTTTTACACATAAATTAAAAGGAGGATATCCTTAGCGGAAGATGAATATTAATGACTAAGAACAATATTTCACAAAAAAAAATGAACATTTTCCTGTGCAGTCCGTGTGTCGAGTCTTTTTACTCGAAGAGCACCAAGTCAAGCACCTGTGTGGGCACAGAGACTCAAGATTTTCCTCCTGAGGATTCAGATTATCCCTCCGCCCGGGAACCAGGTATCCCCAGCCGTGTTTCTCCGTGTAATGCAGGGGGAAGCCGTCCCACGTCAGGCCCATCAGTTTCGGCGTCAGCCTCATCTGCAGGCTGATGAGGCTGGCTCCCGGCGACCAGCTGTCTTCTGACATCTTCTCACACAGCTTACGATACCACCTAGAGAGCGTCGGGTCGAAGAAGGAGAGGCTTTCAGAAAGAAAAGAGGGAAATGCCCAGTAACAGGTGACTGTGGTGTTCTGGAATAATCTTACGCTGGATGTCCAGGAAGATGTTGCCTTCTCTTAGGAAGACGACTCACTGTTTCCTTGAGTTTCTCAACGGCCAGCCTGCTGGAGCAAGGACCTGCCATCTCCTCCTCAGATGGCGGGCCTGGGTCTGAAAAACAATAACCAGCTGCTTTAGTTTTTTTTTTTTTTTTTTTTTTGGGACCGTCATTAACTTCAAAAACTTGCAGTAGTAAAATAAAAATTTTAAAGAAATGACATACCATCTTCCCAGTCTGGAAGCGGAGTGGAAGTCTTTGCTTCAGCTGCTTTTTTGGAGTTTTTCGTCTTGCTGGCAGCGACTTTCTTCTGCTTGAACTCCTGAACGTCCCACTCAAGATCCCAAAGCCAGGGGTCTTCTTTGTACCTTAAAATATAAACCATGTGATTTTTTTTTTTTTTTTTAATCCATAACAGCGTTGCATAGAGAGTTATCAATCTAACAACCCAAAGAGCCCAGCCAAATAAAACTGATCTAAAGCTGCGAGGGCTAAATGACCCTTGAAAATAATAAATGAAACCATTTGAAATTTGGTTCCATTTTGGAAATAAGGAACCACCATGAACGTTCCATACTTACGAAAATAACATGAAAAACCTAATAACAAAACTTTCAACCTTATAACAAAACTACTAGTTTTATTTTGGAATTTCAATTTAAATATTGCATAAAATTACATAGAAAAATCCCCAAAACAACTTTTTTTTTTTTTTTTTTAATTACTGTCATATTTGAAAACATTGCTTGGTTACTTATCATTTCTGATCCCAGCTATTAAGAGTGGGGGGTATAAAGGGAACAGATGAGTAGATGACATGTAAACATATGGCCTATCCAGAAGTATTACCTTAAGACACAATCTGAAATAGAATGAAATGCTATAAGACAGCCAACAGCATGGGACTTTATCAGTTACTCTCTGACCGGTCATCCTGCAGGAGTTGACAGGCATCGTCGGCTAGAATCATCAGAGACTTCTTCATCTCCCTCTCAAGCTCTTCGTAGACATCTTGGGAGTCCTCCAGGTAGCGGTCCCAGTTCTGGTTGACGGGAAGGTAGCTGACACCCATCTCCAGCATCCCAGCAAACGTCACTGGATGCGGACACCTTACCAAATGCAGAGGAGGCGATTAAGTTTTTCACAGCAGCGAAAGATGACTCTTCAAACTAAATACATCATGATATGACTCCAAAACACCTAGGAGGACACCAAATACAAACAAGCAATACGAGACAGAGATCATCTGTCCCTGACCTCTAATCTAATACTAAATCTTACAAATTTACTGCCTGAAAAACTTACACTTTTCAACATTTTGCTGCGCTGCACCCCCAAATTTTAACATATTTTATTTTGACTATAATTTACGGGACAAAAATACACAATTTTCAACATTTGGTTTAGTTAAACGAGACCAAAACTGATCTTTACAACCAACACACAAACTATGTGTGGCAGAAAACTAACTCTGCACATCATACTGAACACACAATACTAACAGTGAAACATGGCAGTGGCAGCATGATGCTGCTGGAATGCTTTACTTCACCATAAAGAATAGCCCTAGTGCAGATGCTCTCCGTTCAATCTGACTTAGCCCGAGTGATTTTGCAAAAAAAGAATGGTAAAAAAATGTCCAGCTCTAGATATGCACTTGGAGCTGTAAATGCAATGAAATGTAGTTCTGCAAAGTATCGACTCAGAGGAGCTGAAAACAGTTGCACACTTCATTTATCGGATTTTCATTTCCAACCACTGTGCAACGCGTGCAAGTTGAAGGGGTATAGATGCTTTTGCACAACTTCTGGTGTTTATGTTCGTGGGTCTGCCAACCTCTCCATGAAGAGGGGCAGCTGCTCTGTGAAGACCTGCTGCGTGGCCTCAACATCCAAAGCGCAGTACTGCATTAGCTCCTGTAGATGGCAGCAAAAGCACATTAATACTCCATAACTCCAGTTAATATTCAAACTTTTTATTTATTTCCAACCTGAAAGTTGTTCCTGACGTCAGCCATCGTTCCTTTCACAAAAATGTCTCTGGCCTCTTTCTGCAGTGGCGGCCCTCCCACATATAGAGCATGGACGTCGGCTAGATTGTTAATGCTGCTCATGTCCACCCAGGCCCAGGAGCCAATCTGTCAACAAAACATGGAGTTTTTTTTAATGCAAAAAAAAAACAACAAAAAAACAACTTTACAAAATCAAAATTCAATTTATAAGTTTTACAAGTAAATTAGAGTGAAACAACACAAACCATTGGGCCTTCCCTCTTCTGTCCAGCTTTCTTAATGTGCTCCTTAACCTCCTGAAGGCCCCTCTTCTTACCCAGCTTGTTGGCCATCCACAGCGTGCGCTGGAAGGCCGTCAACCCAGAGATGGCCATATGAAGGCTCATGGTGTCCATGAAGCGTGTATTTGGGCCCTGAATGCAACAAAATGGATGCCTTAGTCGACATAAACTGACAGATTAAAGAAAAGCACAAAAGAACAACGAACCTAACCTTCAGAAGGTACTGCTCCTTGATGAAAGATCGATCAAAGCTGACGTTGTGACCCACTATGAGCCTCTCCTTCCACTGACCGCCTGGAGGGCGGGAAGAGTTAAACGGCGTCTCCAGGGGAATGAGGTCTGCAAGAGTGAGCTGGTTTGACCAAGAGTACCGCTCCTCAATTAGACGCTTACTGCACCAGGAGTACCTGACGAGACAAAGGAAGTTAGACTCTCAGCACACACACAGTGCCTCGCACTGCTTAAAAGTTGTTCACAAATTTATCAAGCCGTGACTAAAAACTTCAATGTATTTTTATTTGAATTTAAGTGACTGACAAAGATAAAGTAGTGAATAACTCTGAAGTGGGAGGAAAATAGCTTTGAAATACATTTGAGAAGGTTTGTTAGAGAACAAAGGGCATCATGAAGATCAAGGAGCCCAGTGGGTAGGTCAGAGGTGATGTAGTAGAGAAAGTTTAGGGCAGGTGAGTCTTCAAGATGTTGACTATGACAGTCCGAATACATCAACATGCCACATATTGCATATAAGCGAGCCACATTTCAAAATAGTCATTTGTAAAAAAAAATAAATAAATAAATAAAAATGTATTGAAAACCATGATTCCTTTTCTATAAGCTTCGTAGTTATAGGTTTGTTTGTGTTGGTCGGTCACCTAAAATCTCAGTTGTGGTGGGAATGTGACAAAACGTGAAAGCATTTAAGAGTCATGAAGGCAAAATAACCACAACGGTTTTCCCATTTTCACATGTTATATGTTGATATTTGTTTCTCACCAGTTGGTAGGAGAAAGAGCGACAGCCAGCGTAGGGCACTGCCCCTCCGTTGTGCACACCTCCACATCAAACACTAGCGCGGACTCGTCTGGGAAATCCACTTTCTGACTTTCCCCACCAGGCCCATAGCGGGTCCAGCCCACCTCCCAGCTCCATTCCTGAGGCATGGGTGGGGGGTCGGCCTGCTGCAGCTTCGAGGCGGCCTCCAGGTAGGGAAGGCTCTGCTTCTCGGCCAAGATGCGGAAGTGGTCATCTATGTTTTTCCCAAACATCCGCGGAAGCTTGAGGTCGACATCAGGCAGCAATGAGGTTTCCTTCCCCCACAGATTGTGATTCTGCAAGTGCCTTATGCTGCGCTCCACAGCTTCCTCCCTGTACTCTGGCTCAATGCCACGAAAGATTTGCTCGTGGAGGTTTCTGGAAAGCATCTGGATGTTGAGGGGGTTCAGGCGGGTCTCCGTCGAGTCCTCGCCCTGCTGTGAGCAAGGTTTGGTGGAGTAGAAGGACCTTAGACGCCTCCATCGCAGAGAGACAAACGTCCTCTTGAGAGGACAGCGTGACAAATGCAACATCACCTCATGCGGACGTCTCACCAGAGCTGTAGGACAAGCAGATAGCAACAAATTAACCTCACATGACTTCTTTGATAATGAAACAATATCCAGAAGTATAAATTTCCACTGTCAGATTTCACACAAAAAAAAAAGCTTTCAAAAAGTGTACTGAAGAAAACACAGCAAATTCTTCCTTGGGTGTATTTGGATCAGTGACATCATACGTGTCACAAGAGCTAAACTGATCAGCTAACTGTTACATCAGACCCAGGGAGACTTTTGACATATTTCAACATAGATTCTGAAGCATCTGAGTTGTGTTGAGTTGTGTTTAGGTAGAATGGGTTCTGGCTGTACATGTCTGAGCCAGTGTTTAAGTCTGAATCTGATCAACCCCAATGAAAGCCAAAGCTGAAGCAAACCTACACGACGACAGCAATCACCACTAGAACTTTACCTTGTACAAATCTGTTGATATACTTGGTCGAATTTTTCATTATAATTCGCATGATTCTTTGTCAGTCATAAGATCAATGACAGCCATTAAATTGAATTTGCTTCACAACCCGCTTAGGGTTGGGGTTATCGCTGCTGCTTACGATCTTTTTTCTACCTCACTTTTTTCCTTCTATTCAACTTTCTATTAATATAACTGGATGCAACTTTCAGATGCATCCCTGCTTCAACACACCTGAATCAAATGAATGGCTCGTTATCAGGCCTCTGTAGAGCTGATCCCGGTCTGATGGAGTAAGGATACTTCTAAAACTTGCAGGATGGTAGCTCTCGAGGACTGGACTTGGGCACCCCTGGTTTATAGGTACCAGCCTCCTCGCAATTCTAGGACCTCTGCAAATACAAATGAGCCTGAATTCTTTTTCACCACAAAAACAGTGTTTACAAACTCTGCTCCCACGTGTTAATCTGTAATCATTAAACGTAGCTTTTTTTTTTTTACTCGGTGACAGAGGACAAGAGAGAAACGCACACTTTAGCTTACTTGTTTCAGGCGGTGGGATTTATTGTGAAGTCCGCCTGTAACCGAACGAAGGCATCTTTGCGTCCCATCCAGTTTGAGTTTTAACACTAAATCCAAAAGTTTAAACTATAGCGACACCACGCGGTCTGGATGATTCATAAACCTTTAAGACGCGTTAAATAAATACATAGGATAAAGACTTGTACGGAAATGACGGTTCTTGTTTCTTTTGCAAACCACTCCATACGCACGTCATCCTTTATAAAAACAAAACGGAATAACCAGCTAAATGGTAGACATTGATATTTGTGAATGTTCACATATCTGTACGTCGGGGCCGCGTGGCCTAATGGATAAGGCGTCTGACTTCGGATCAGAAGATTGCAGGTTCGAGTCCTGCCGCGGTCGCATTTTTTTATTTTAACCTTGATGTTTGTGTCAAGTCTTTTCATTGATTTAAATAATCCCCGAGCTGCATGTTCAACCAGCCAAGCATTTGACATTACAGACAGTGGAAACTGTAGAAATGATTAGATTTATTTTGACATATGGAATCTGGTTTCTGATGTGGACTCAAAGGCGGAGGACGCCTGGTTGTCGGTCTTGTTTTAGTGCTGCACTTGGCCCTCTCACCCCACTGGATTACTTTGCACATACTATTTGCAAGTACGGAGCGAAATGCATTTTCTAAACTATAAATGCTATTTTAAATCATTTGTGGTCTTTTAATTTTTTAGAGGATCATACTGCTGGCGGGCAGGAGGGGGAGTAGAGAGCCGCGGGGATAAGTGGCACTGCAGTAATAATTGGTGGTTTTACTCTTTAGCAATTGCTAGAGTTTGCTATTATTCATATTCTTTTGGTGTACCATACGTAAATGAATGGTTTTTATTGTCCATTTTACCACCTTTGTGGGGGAGAAAAGAGGAGTTACTAACATGATATGCTAATGTGAGCTTCTCCAGTCATTATGTTCAGTCATATTCTGTTTTCAGAATTACAGGAGTCTGATTTACAGACTTGCTGTCTGTCATTTGAATCAGGTGTGCTGGAGCAGAGACACGGAACACATGAATAGCATTGAGAGTCAACAAATTTGATCTCTAACTTTTATGGCCATTGTCCTGCTGGGTGGTGTTTACATTTTTACATATTCTTATACAGCTTCGAGGATTGCTTTGTATTTAGCTCCAGCCATTTTCTTTAACTCTACCCTTGTTTACTGTCCCGGCATCATGATTCTTCCACCACCAGGCATAGAGATGGTTTGTTCAGGCTCATGTACAGAGTGAGTTTGCCACCACAAATAATGTTTTGTTTTTAGGCTTGAATATTTAGTTACAATCTCATCTGATCAGAGTTGTACACTGACGAAATCTTTAGACTGGACAACTGTTTGTCAGTTGTCCAGTTTCTCCAAACTTAACTCTTAGTCGTACAGGATACAAGACGGATCTATTTGTCTTTTTCAGTTTGTCGCTCTAACAAGTATTTCTCAGAAGGTGCAAAACTCTTCTGTTTCCTTTTCTTTAAAGGCTGTGGGACTTGATTTCCGACCTCCAGACAAGCTCTCCTTTAGACAGACCCTCCTCCAGCGTGTGAGTATCTGCATAATTCACTGCCTCCCATTGCCCATTGTTAATATGCCAGAGAACATTAAAATAATATATTTTCTCTTTCATCCAGAGAATATCTTCGGAATGCTATGAACAGTGCCGCTCTGCGGTCACTCTGTTGTGTCTGTGCGTGAGAAACAGTAGGCATTGGTTTACCTTCCAACTTGAACGCGTTGAGTCTCGTGGATGCTTCTATTTCATGCTTTTCAAATGTTAATCATGGATCATGTCAGTAAATGGACAGTTGCATCGATTGTTGCTAGCTTAAAACAACTTCATTTTTATTCATTTGTACTGTGTCTGTGTGCCTGAGATCACAGTAGAGAGATGAAATGAAATGAAATGAAATGAAATGAAATGAAATGAAATGAAATGAAATTTTATTCGAACATGATACAAATATAAAAATAAAATAGTGCACAGTAACAAGAAGTGCATAAGAAAGAAGAGAAAATACAGATTTTTTTGTTTCAGTTAACATATCATGCTCAAAATGGGGTAGGAAGAAGTGAGAACTTATAAACTCCTACCCCCTAAACACTTGAAACTTTAGAGTCCTACTGTCATTAAAAAAATCATTAAAAAAATCACAATCAAAGTGGCAGTCAGAAGTAACAGTTACTAATATTTACCTATACATTTTCCCATTTTATGCTGGTTTGTCTTTCTAAACCCTTACACCAAGTTATCTGCAATACACACCTTATTGCTTTCTGTCACCCATATGTGTATCTATTGAAAATTACCTCTTTGTACTTTCTTTTGAATTGTGTTAAACTATTGCTTTGTTTTAAATCTTCATGTAACTTGTTCCATAACTTTACACCTTTAATTGAAATACAGAAGCTTTTTCTTGTTGTTCTAAAATTGCGGATCTTGAAGTTTGAGTGACCCCTTAAGTTATACCCCCCTTCTCTTTCAGAAAACGTGCTCTGTATGTGCTCAGGTAACAACTTTTTAGATACTTTGAACATAAACTGAGCCATTTTAAATTCTACAAGCTCGTCAAATTTGAGAATTCTGGATTTTATGAAGAGTGGGTTTGTATGCTCATAATAACCGACATTATGGATGATTCTAATGGCTCGTTTCTGTAGGACGGTTACCGGATGTAAAGAGCTCTTGTAATTAACTCCCCACACTTCACAGCAATATGATAGATATGGTAAAATCAGAGAGTTATATAGAATATGAAGTGATTTAGCATTCAATACATGTCTAGCTCTAGCCAATATGGATATACTTCTACTGAGTTTACTCTGTAAATGTTTAATATGAGGTTTCCAACTGATTTTGTCATCTATTATTAGACCGAGGAACTTATTAGCAAAAACCCTTTGTAGAGTTACGTCCTCTATTTGAACTTGGATTTCAGTATTTTTATAACAGTTCCCAAAGACCATGATTTTCGTCTTGTCCAAATTTAGGGATAATTTGTTATGGTCAAACCATATCTTTAACTTACTAATCTCTGAAGTGACTGTTGAGAGAAGATGCTCTAAATTGTCGCCAGAGGCTAGAATATTTGTGTCATCAGCGAATAAGATAAATTTTAATACATTGGACACTTTACTGATATCATTTATATAAAGATTAAATAAAATTGGTCCCAATACTGATCCTTGTGGTACTCCACAGACAGTCTCCTGCCAATCAGATTCCACATCTCCCAATTTCACAAATTGTTTCCGGCTCTTTAAATAACTCCTCATCCAGTCAGAAACTACTCCCCTAATTCCATAGCGTTCTAATTTTTTAAGTAAGATTTCATGATTTATTGTATCAAAAGCTTTCTTTAGATCTATAAATATCCCTACTGCCAGTTTCTTACTATCTGTTGCGTTGGTTATTTCTTCTATTAAGTCAGTTACAGCCAACGATGTTGACCTGTTTGCTCTGAATCCATATTGACTGCTAATAAGTAGCGAATGTTTTTCTATGAATTGTTCCAGTCTTTTCTTAAAGAGTTTTTCCAGGATTTTAGAAAATTGTGGGAGAAGAGAGACAGGCCTGTAGTTAGTGAAGAGGTGTTTGTTGCCAGTTTTATACATTGGTTTGACCTTAGCTATTTTCATTTTGTTGGGAAATGATCCTGTTTGAAATGATAAATTGCAAATATAAGTTAGTGGTTTAGAGATTCCTTTAATTACTATTTTAATAGTTTTCATGTCCAGATCATCACAGTCAGTGGAAGTCTTATTTTTACAGTTATTCACAATGTTTATGATTTCTTCTTCTAGTACAGGGTTGAGATATAAGGAGCTGGGATTATTCTCAATTAGATATTGCTGAGTTGCAGTTTTTGTAGTCGGTATTTTTTCTGCTAATTGAGGTCCTATATTAACAAAAAATCTATTGAAATTATTGACGACACTTTTCAAATCAGTAATATTCTGTTCATTATCTATAAAATAGTCTGGATAGTTGTTATTGTTAGATTTTCTAATAACTCTATTTAAAATATTCCATGTTTCCTTAATGTTGTTTTTATTCCTATCCAGTAATTTATGATAATAGTCCTTTTTACATGTTTTTATAATATTAGTTAACTTATTTTTATATTTCTTATATTTGTTTTCTGATTCAGACGTTCTATGTTTTAGAAATTCTCTATAAAGTTTGTTTTTCTTTTTACATGCCTTTTGTATTCCTTTTGTGATCCACTGTTCATTTTTTTGATTGCTTTTCCTGTTATATTGTTTGATTGGGCAGTGCTTGTTATATAATATTTTAAATGTTTTTAAAAATTCTTCATATGCTAAATTCACATCATTCATTTTATATATTAATCTCCAATCGTAGGCCAACAACTCAGCTTGTAGAGCTTTTAGTGTCTCTTCAGACGTAACCCGTCTGTAATGCGTCTCTATTTTTTGATCGTCTGTTTTGCACTTACAGTCGTAGACTATGAACACTGGTAAGTGATCAGTTATGTCATTCATTAATATTCCACTAGTTAAATTATTTTCCAGCACATTTGTAAAAATATTATCAATTAAGGTAGCGCAGTGCGATGTAATGCGACTGGGCCTGGTGATTTTAGGATACAGGCTTAAACTGAACATGGTGTTAATAAATTCTTCAGTCATTCTATGTTTATTTGGATTGAGAAGGTCAATATTGAAATCCCCACAGAAAAATGTTATTTTTTGATTAATTGTTATAAATTTTTCTTCTATCCAGTTGTTGAGTACTTCAATGTTTGATCCAGGGGCTCTATAAATGCAACTCACTAAGACATTTTTCCTTTTTTCCACGAGTATTTCTATAGTCACACATTCAAACATGTTGTCCATCACAGTTGACATTGTTTCGATCAACTTATAATTAATCTTCTTGTCAACATATAAAGCTACTCCCCCTCCATTTTTGTTTTCTCTGTTCTTACAAACCATTTCATAACCATTTATTTCAAAATCTATGCCCTTATCACTATTGAGCCAAGTTTCTGATAAGGCAATAACATTGAAGGTCTGTGAAAGTTGTTGGAGGTATTGTTTGATGCTGTCAAAATTTGCATAAAGGCTTCTGCTATTAAAGTGAATTATTGACAGCTTTTGTTCTGTTTTAATGCTGTTGTTGAACTGATCATCGCTGTAATAGTGACAACTATCATTGCTGACATTATAGAAGTTGTTATCAGGATCAATGTCAGTTTGAAGGACATAAGCAAGCTAACAAGTGTATTGAGATCTTAATTACTGGACCTAAAATTATTTTTCTGTGAGTTACCAAATTATGCCAGATGGATTTCAGCTGAAATAAAAGTTAGAGTTTTACCTACTTGTTGGGCAGTTTAATTTTGTCATCTGGCAGGTCGATACATAGTTACCAAAGATGATTTAGGAGGCATTTGAAATTCAGCATACAATAATAGCTCAAAGTGCATCAAAATATTCAGAAGATAAGAATCCCAGTCCCAGTCACATAAGTGAAACACTGTGGCCTATACTTTAAATCTGACTGTTCATGCTGGAAACTTAAAGTGTCACCATTATCTAATTGAGGAGGTGTCATCTCTAAAACTACTCAGAAAAATTCTCTTTTTCTCCTCACATTAATTTGGAGGGAACTTTTCAGTCCAGTCTTGGCAATGGATCTTAATGTTAATTTGCCAAAAGAAAAAAAAAAAAAAAAAAAAAAAAAACTCTCAAACCTCAAAGATCTTGTATTTCTCAAGAGATCTCACACTTACTTGCAGCCATTTATAGTCCTCTACTGGTAAGCTATTTACACTCATTGAAGATTCTAACATAACTGTTCATACTTTTATTTTATACTTTAACTGTGCTTTTTAACGTTTTACAGAACAAAAGCAAACATTGCCTTTAAATAAGTTAAATAATGACAATCATGAGAGATGTTTTAAGACTAAAATTGGGGCCTCATGTTTTGGAATCTATAGCTCCAACATGTGTAACAACTGAATAGTGTCTTAAAAGTCCGTTTTTATTACTATTATTTTGATTTTACGTTAGACCAATGCAAAGTAGGGGATAATTCGAAGAAAACAAATGGAGTTTTCAGACTTTTTTAATAAATGAAAATCTTACAGCATGGCAAATTTATGTATTCATCACCCCTAACTGATGTTTCTACATAAGCACATCTATTTGGCTTCAGGCTGCCTAACTAGTAAATAGGATCCAATTCTGTACACTTTATTCTCAAAGTTTTATGAAGGGATTTGTTAGAGAACACTGTGAACAAGCAGCACCAAAAGCAACACAGCAGGGTCGGGATAAGCCGATGGAAAAGTTTAAAGTAAAGGTTAGGCTACAAAGCTGTATCACAGGATACTGCTTTACAGCCGTGTTCAAAGAAGAAAATCTTCTATGAACAGGAATATTTTTGTGTCGTACAAAACTGCCCAAAAGAAAGCTAAGAAGTCCCATTTCCAGACTGTCACAAGCCATATAGGGTGCACAGCAAACATGTGGCAGATGGTGCTCTGCTCCAATGAGACCTAAATAAAACTTGAAAGGAAAACGTTGTATGTTCCAGAAGACCGTCACAGCACATCATCCTGTCCATACCATTCCCATTGTAAAACGTTGTGTTGACAGCATCATGCTTGAAGGATATCTATTTTTTTTTTTTCACAGGGAGATGGTCAGAGTTGAGGGGAAGATGCGGAATTAAATTCAGGGTAGATGATCAATTAGCAAAGCATCTCACAAGCATAAAGCTCAGGCATTAATTTGCAAGAGGTCTGTTCCATAACGTATCTAAAAAATATTGAAGTCAGTTACAAAAACAGGAAAACGTTCAAAAGGCTTATATTGTTCAGCAAAAATTAAAACGCAACTTGGATTCACACAATTCATGTTTAATTAAGTAGAAAAAAAAGTCACGTGAAAGCAACTCGTAGTGGGACATCAATCTGCAATTTGAAGATCTTTGCAGAGTTCTTACTCTGTGATTGGTCAATTCGCGGCCCCTGGTCCTGGCATGATGTCAGTGCGGGAGCTGGTTGTCAGACAGTGGAGGAAGAGCGCAGGCTGGAGGAGAGACAGAAGCTGGAGGACTGAGGATGGAGAAGGATATATTGACTCTGTCTGCATTGAAACCAGATGTAAACGCAGAGAAAATCCACCTGGAAGACTCAGCACGACCTCAAATCAAAGACATTTTGGCTACAGAGTTTTACTCTTGCTTGCGACACACAGGTCAGAAACGCCTCTGGAAATCGGCAAATCTGCTCGCGTATCCGTACATTATAAATGTATTTAATATTTCCAGGTTTAACATTTTTCAACGATGATGATGGATGCTTATTACAAATGATCTTTTTTTTTTCTTTTACAAGAGCAGACATCGTATTTAAAGGGTGGAAACACCCTTGTGTCTCATTTAAAATAAGAGCGCAGCACAGCGTTAAATGGTCTTAAACACCCCTAAAACCCTTGTTGGATAAATCCTCAGAATGTTAAAGGCTTCTAGGACCCCAGGCCTTCTGTTATGTTCAGGAACAATTTGGGATTTTTTTGTAACATGTGTGCGGATTAGTCCTTGTGATGTGAAATAATCTAGTTTCAGAAGTAGGCCAATCACAACTCTCATTAAAAGTAGGGAATCTTTTCCCTCAGGAGCACTAAAGAGCTAACAGATAATTAGAGCATCTTAAAGCCCAGTTCAATTTAGAATGGAAAGATTTTTTTTTGTTATTATTAGGGGGAAAAAAATTGCAGTTTTTTTTATTTTTTATTCGAACATTCTTTCGCCTGTGATGATGTCAGGTTCGTGTTAATGCTTTTGAGATCACGTTACAGAGTGAGGTGAAATACCCTTTTAATGCAAACTTAAGTCAAATAAGCAGCACCATGATGTTGGCCCAAAATATTAACCTAATAAATAAGAACAAAGCATTACAGAAAGTACAATTAAATTAAGACATCAACCCCAGTGGTAGGATGTTACAATATGCACTAAGTTACCTAGTGAAAACATTTTTAAAATAAAAAGAAAACAATGACAAAACAGAAGTGTTACACGTCACCGCCCACCTGGAATGTTTACCTGGTATTTTTTATTATTATTATTGTTAATGATAATGTAAATGAAGATAAGATGCTGGGTTGCATTTCTAATATGTTCTGGACATTAAATACGTGCTCTTTACACTTCGCGATTAGTATGAAAAACGTCAGCGGGCCTTCGCTGGGGCACGTTCTAACCTATCGCGAGAGAACGGTATAGTCGCCTCAAATACTTGTTAAACCAGAATATTCTTCTTGTTGTTGTTTATGGGGATGATACAAATCTTTCACCAATTTAAGGTTAAATTAACTTGGGTTGTATAAATATTTCAGGCCTTGTGAAGACGCCTCATCCTCATCGTTATGTCAGGAGATTGCTCAGCATACCTAAAGTGCAGAGGGGGGGGGGTCTGTTTCTGTCTTTGGTTATCTAGCTGTATGAGTTTTAAATACCTGTCATAAAGCTAGATAACCGAAAGTAGAAATGACTTCCATCAGCTGTGTGTTCGCCCCTGAGGAAGGCGTGTGTGTGTGTGGGGGGGTGATGTTGCTCCACAGGAAGATTATCATCTGGGAAAGGTAAGAAACATTTGTTGCTGTAAGGATTGTTGTTGATGGATGATAAAATTAAACATAACAAATAGCATTTAAAAAAAATACACTTTAACATGCTTCTACTGTGTGTTATTTTCGTATTACAAATAACAAGTAATTGTCTCATATAGCAAAGATGCACATCAAATCATGGAGTGTAACTTTATAAATACATATATATATATTATTATTATATCAGGTAGTCTTTCTCTTGTGTATAAATTTCACCCAATTATCTTGTATTCCTGTGAATTTCCTAGGATTATTTTTAATTGGTTGAGGCCTCAAAGTTGACAATTTAACCCTGTTTTTGTTGTAACCTGTTTCTATTCCTGAGGAACCCAGAAATGACCTGCCAGTCCTCCCAAATTTCAAGAGCCAATTTAACATTTTGACATTTTAAAAGAATTTCAGTTTCACATAAAATTAATTATAGAAGGTGGATACTAGTAAATACACAAATTATTCAGGCTAGTTTCCAAGTTTATTTCTGATCTGATCTGCTAATGAATATTTTATTTATTCATTGTCTTTTTTTTATATTGTCCTTTTCTTCTTTTTAATTCATCTCACAATGTGATGACATGTAAAGACTAGTGAGTTTACTGATTAGTTTGGGGTTGAGCTTGAAAAGTCAGCAGGAAAACAGACACTGACCATGATGAAGACCAAGGTTGGTCACGATGTGTCAATCAGTGCTGATTTTATTCCAATTAACTGGTAAAATAAAGGCATAAAAAATTACTTTTTTCACCTACTTTGTGGTGTGATTTGTTCACTTTTATGACCACAGTGGAACCCATTTAAAAAAAAAAAGTAAGATTCCCAACTCCTTCAATCGGACAAACTTTTTGTCCAAACCTTTTTTAAAACAACACAACTAAACATGACTTAGATAGACTATGTTACTAAACTACTAATATTATCCTGTTGAGGATTATTCTTTGTCTGCTTCTTACCAAACTCCAAACAAACTGCAACAGAGAATTTAATGTTTATTTATGCACCAGTAGACTGAAAAAAAATTACATTATTAATCTTGATGCATTAAAAATGGATCAAAATGAGAAGGGGAAAGAGGTGTGCAACCTTGTGATCACCAGTCAGACCTGGTGATGGCCAGTCAAGTGAAAACTAGACCAATTGATTGGTGCTGAAACAGTAAAGGTGAAGAAACTGTGTCCCTCTAATAAGAGAAGAGATCTCTGTTCAGTTATTTACTTAAATCACCCCAAAATCTGCCTTGGGCCAGTATGAGACTATTAATGACATTATCAATAAAATATTATTTTTTTTTTATATTTGACTCTTTCCAAACACATCCAGTTTTTCTACTCTTCCTTTCAAGCTAGTGTTTAGGAGTTATTTATAATTTTACATGTGAAAATAAATGTGCTACTTCTAATTGCTATCTGCTCAGATAGCTAGTCTGCAACCAGCTGCTTTGCAGATATTTGCAGGAAAGATAGGTTGCTCTTCTGTGATTTTCACGCCACACTTGTCCATATTTCCAGAATTTGGAAACTGCAAAATTACTTTTTCTTGTAAACCAAACCCTTCTTTAAGCCAGCTGACCAGCAGGGTCAAACAACAGATGAGGGAGGGGCATCACTGTATTATCAAAGGCTATACAGTAAAAAAAAAAAACAACCTCTGGTCATGACAGAACTTTCTCTTGTATTTTTATGAAAATAACTGCAAACTGAAACAATATGACAAAAAAATGTTAGTAGTTTCAAAGCATGTTTTTTACACCTTTGTGTATTTATTAATTCTGTTCACCCGTATCTACTCAGGACACGTTGCCCCCACCAGCCTTCTTGGGGCTCATATTGATTTGTCCTTTTCAATACTATTCACATAGCAAAGAAAACACAGCCTCAATTATAACTTTGTTTAGATAAAAGAAAGGAAAAGCTAATGCTTTGTCCAAACCTTCCCGAACCTCTAATAAAGCAGCTGACGAGTGAAGCGCAGAGTTAAAAAAAAAAAAACAAAAAAAAAACACTTGGCGTCTGTGTTTAAAATCTCGAGTTCTTTGGAGCGCATTGTGCGTTGGCTCAATGAGAAGGCCAAGGCCGTCCTGCAGGCAGGAGCTGAACTTCTCAACTTGGTACTTCAGCTCTATGCGTGTTGCATGCACTCAGTTCGGAGAATGCCACTAAAGCCTAAAGAGCTCCAAAGTGAGATGAGTTTTCATTCATTCTGTTAACTAGCTGTTGCTCGCTGTCAACCCAGACTAATTGCTTCGTTTCTTAGTCAGGTATTGGATATGTGAAAAGGCTGTGGCCCGAGTCCTTTCCGGAGCTTTCCTCTGTTATAGGTAGCGTGTGAACCTGGTGTGCCTCTTTAAGAAGGGGAATAAAAAACACTTGAGGCTTATGTATGGAATCAGGTCGTCCTTGATTTTTACCTTTGTACCTGTATAATGTGGGAGATTTTTTTTTTCTTTTTCTGGGGCTTTTATAGCAGTAGAATACACACTCATGTCCTGAAAACAAACCGGTCTTTGTAGTTGCTCAGAGCTTTAAAAGTGTTCTATAGTATGCGGTGCTTGGGAAAATATCAATGTTTTTTAATAATGGCCCTTCATTTAAATGCTGTCCACAATTTAACAATGATTCCCCTGAATGAATAACACTCTCAAGTTCCCTTGTCTGTGTACATCAAAATTCCTTAACAGAGTCATCATCAAGCAAAAACAAGAAGGGGAAAATGCCTGGTCCGGATTTGCCGCCTCCTCCGACACCCTCGCCTGTTTTTACCCAGAAGCCCACGATGCCATCTGTATCGCCAGCGGAGACACTCGGCTGTGCCAGGAGACAGACAAAGACCTGGAGCCTGGGCATGCTCAGAGGAGCCATCTTGGGAGATGGTTCATCGAGACATCTAAAATGGCTGGGCTGGCACTTGAGGTGAGCTGCATCATGGTTTGCTGTTGGGTACCAGTGATGGTCAGTGGGGTTAGGGAGGGGGCGACTTAATGGGGGGAAGGGAGAGAAGAAGAGTTTCCCCCATTTCCTCCACAGTCACACATGGCCTCTCTCTTGTCTGCTGCGGTCTGCTCCTGCTAATTAGCAGTTAAGGGGTGATGTGAGGAAGGGGGGGTGGGGATTGGTGTTGGTTGTGGGGGGTGCTGGGTAGCAACAAAATTAATGAGCTGGCACAGGTTGAAGGAAACCTGCCATCCTCTCTTGTCATGGTGCTTCTTTATTCCCCGGCGCACACCAGGCAGTTCGGCACGGCGCGTTTCCACCTGATAAATATCGCCGATTAATGCATGCAACACTGGGTTTTTCCTTAAAAAAAATTGTGACGTTTTAAAGTGTCTTTATGTATGTTAACTGTGCTGGAACATTTCTGATGCTAATAAAGCAAATACTGGAATCATTTACAAAAAAAACAAAAAAAAAACAAAACAAAGCCATCTGTGATCAATCATGCCCACTCGTTTTTTTAGATTTTTGTTTGCCACACATTTTCTTGTGTGTTAAATCGTTTCTTTTTGAGCATGAAGCTGCATGCTAGTGCTCTGTAAAAATGCACTTCTGTTGCAATGGTTGCAGAGTGAATCAAAATTTTTTGCACCTGCACAAAGATACTCTGAATATTTCCCAGTGGATCTTTCACAGTATTTCTTTGGCCCTAGATTTAATTTTCGGCTCCTTTCCTTCTGTAACTAAGCGATACGAATACGATTAGAAACCTTTTTCAGGATGCAGAAAGCAGACTGTTCTTTCAAATCATTATAGATATCAAGGGTTCCGATTTTTACAAGCGTCACGGCTCTAACCTCATGCCCACGTACACTTGCAAAGCTCTCGTTATCATGCCGCTTAGCTGGCCTGTAGTGGCTCTGGCAGGAACCCGAGGCGGAAAAGTGAGACACACGAGCGTGTGTGTCCGGGGCCAACATGTGCAGCTGCAAAGCTTGTGTGTTAATGAACAGCGCCATGCATTTTCACATTATCATTCAGCCTCGTACTCTCTCTCACTCTCACCCTCCCTCAATAGCTGCTCGCCCGACAACACCCCCCATCGCCACCCATTCCCTTCGAAAAGCCTGCTTTCTCACCATTGTGGGAACTGGTGGTGCGGCGGGCCCGGGCTGGGGGGCAGGGTGGGAAAGGCCCTCCAGACTAGACATGAGCAGATGCCTGAGACATTAGACCGTCGTGCGGATCACCAGGGTCGGACGAGGCGCTGAGTTTTAATGTGTGGGCAAGTGTATGTGTGTTTGATATGTGTGTGATGGTGATGGTGATTGGGGAAGGGGAAGAGGAAAAGAAAGGGGGGTTAGTCCAGGCCCTGGAGTGCCACCTGACTGTTCATTAGTCTATTCAGTCTACTCTGCATGTCTGAAAAACATGGAGATACAACATTTTCAGCTAAATGAGAGGAATTTCCCAGGAATTAGACATGCATTCAGAGACAATATGCATATGAAGTCCTGTCTCTCGATAAAATGTCTTTGGGTTGCAACAATAGTGCAAGGGAGCGATATTTGTACAATTTCCTATAAGAATTTAATTGATTGTAATCTTTGCTGTGTTTCCCACACTTACACACCACATTTAATATGTGTTCTTGTGTCAGGTTATAAAAAGACACCATCCAATGTTAAAACTAACAAAAGTTTAACCAATATAATTAATGTAACAATTTGGCAACATTTTATTTTTGCATGTAACAAATATTTCAGAAAAGAAATTATGTAGGTTTAACACAGGAAGAAAAAAAAAGCATTTTAATTAAATTTAAATTGATATTTTAAAAGCATACACTCAGCATTTTATTTTGCAACCTTTCAAATATTTTTTTTCTCAAAATTAATTCAATTAATTTACTAACTCAAATGCATTTAATTACTCAAATACAGTACATTATTAACCAAATAGTTGATAAATTACAGGATAACAAATTGAACAATTCTAATTTGTTAATAAAATACACTGAAAACATGCAAGTTAAGATCAATTAATAGTAAACATATTTCTATTTATACAAGCAAGCTTTGTGGATTCAGACATTTTAGTCACACACTTTCTCTGGGTCTTAGCTCTTGCTAAGCTAATTAAAGCTGAGATCATTTTTGCTCCAACAAAAAAAAAAAACTCTGAACCACTTGTCATAATTTAACATTTTACATACTCTCTTCTAAAGCTCCTGTGTAAGGTATAATTTGCACTCAATGTTTTTAAAAAAGCATTAGTGCTGTTGCTATAGTACTTATAGCTAGATACAAAAAAATCCTCCAAAACATAAAATGTCAACCGCAAGTTTATGTTTTGTAAAAGTTAACCACAATTTAACTTTTGCTAAGTTGGTGTATTGACTCACAAAACAAGGCAGCATTAGATGGGTGATGATAACAGTTGGGTGAACCAATATTTTAAAGTAAATTATTATCAGAATCTTTAGGTAGGATTGTTTAGAAATAAAAGTAGCAACTTTTGTTAAAGTGTAATAAAATTTGTATATTCTGAGGACTTTTATATACTGTCCTCCAGGTTTCTATTTTGTACTCTTTCTTAGAAAAGGTCCAAATAAAATAGTTTGTTTGTGATGAAGACATAAAATGTCAAACAGTAACAAACTTTTTGAATGTACTCCAAGAAAAAGAAAAAAATCTTACAGAGTTCTATATTTAATATCCCCAAAAAAATCCTTTCCACAGTGTAAAAATCCCACAAGACATTTGGTGGTGCCCTGTATCACTGACTGACTCAGCTGAAGTCGGGGCTGCGACCAGAGCAGCTGAGTGATGTAACCAGCAGATAATAGTCATTAATGATACCTAACTCTGTTAGTGTGGCTCTACAATGTGGGTAAAGCATGTGTAGCCCACATGTCAACATATTATTTCCTCTAGGGACTAAACTATCTTTAGAGCTGTATTAGAGTAGCTCAGCTATGATGTACAGTATTACTGCTTCAGGCCATTTCAGGAGACAAGAGGAAGGTAGCTAAGAGCACAGCTTTCTTTTTCCTGCTATGTCTGGAAATGGAGAAATGCAGAAGGTTGAGCTTAAGACAAGACTGAATACTAATCCCCCAGGGAAAGGCAGAAAGAAGGGAGGCCCAAACAGAAAAGAGATGGCAGCCATGTTGGAGAGCCATGCTGTTACATTCAGCAGCTGATAGGAGAAGTATGTGTGTGTTTGTTGGGAGGCTTGCAACACAGTTTGTTTTCATTTTTGCCAAGGAAGTGTTTAGTCCCTCAGTTTCTGAGCTGAAAAAAAAATGAGTGACAGATATGTTCATTCATTGGAGTGAAACCAAATTACAACGCGAGCATAAACTCCTCTGTGAAATCATCTTTTTACACTGGCTAACGCTGCTCTGTTTTTAAATCTGCTCTGCAACAAAGAGTCTTTAAACCAAGAGAGTCTGAAATCAGAGCGACTGGGGGAGCGAGGTCAGCGGGTCTGGCAGAGTCAGAAGGATTTAGAGCGTTAACACCTCCGAATACATTTCTGCGTGTACATATCTTTAAATTTGACTTAAAAATTCATATCCCCCTAAAGAAAGTGGCACAATGGGACACACGATTACCTGGCCTTTCTTCTTCCCTACCTGTGTTATCCATTATTAACTATGTATTACCTCTTCTGCCACCGGATTTTCAGAGCAGTGGAAATTATAATGTATGACATGATGAAGTGACAACAGCCACTGCTCACTACCCATTCTGTGTGGGTGCAGCTGTGTAGCCATAGTAGCGATAAAATGTTAATACCACACAGTTCCTGGGTTACCTTCTCACTATGTGTGGACACAAGTAATGTTTTAACAACCCCACTGAGGTATGTGTATATATATGTAAATATATATATACATATATAAACATAAATATAAGGCATAGCTCATAGGCCGCACATAGTTTTGGATGAGGCTCCAATGTGGGTCAATCGAGGCTCACTGGGTGTCTTTAATGCAGCTTCGGCTAAGACTAATCTAGGACGAAGCTGAACGTTAAGTATATTAGAGGAAGATGGAGAGATGCTCCCACATCTCAGGCTTTTCAGGGGGTCCTCTGTGCTCCAATGAAAGGAGAGAAGAATTAGGTGACTGAGCCTTTAATGCGGCAGCCCTTCGTAATCATAGCGCGTGCAATGAGGTTGTGGGGTGAAAAGATGGTTAGGAAATCCTTGATGTGACCTCATTTTTCTTTCCTCGTGTTATCTTGTTTTTGTAGCAGTGAAGTTTGAGATTAGGCTTTAAAATACGCCATATTTTACAAATTTGTAACTTGAAAGCCGTGCTAAGAATCGAGTCAAGTTCAAGTTCACTGGTGCAGTCGTTCCGTCTGGGGGAGAGTTGGGAACGTCTGTGGCCACCCCGGAGTTAAAGAATACAGCCAAGACGGGAAGGAGGAGGTGGTGTGTGAGGAGTACATAGCCTTTGACCTCTTTTAGGGTTGCTATGGGATAGAGGCCGCTCAGTACAGCAATGCAAGATTGAAAAGGCCAAATTGTCAGAGCTGTCCAGCCGACGTCAACTAACCCACCACCCCCATCCCCCTCTGCAAAACACACACAAACTCAAACCCATTCACACCTAGTCACAGATGGCACGGGCCAGCTTGGGAATGTTAGCTGCAAGAGAGGGAGAGAGAAAACACTTTATGTTCATCAGACACTGCGATAATTCATCTGGTTGAAAGTCTGCAGCCCTTCATCGGCACATTCTGTTGGATCATTCGGCACCTCATCCTACACAAATTTACACCTACTTGGGGACTGAGTTACGGTGATAAAACATTTGTCGGACCTTATCAAACAAAATCTCCATAAATGGCCTTATTTTCTTGTTTAGTCCTTCTGCCAAAAGATACCATGCGTGCAACGTCGTCACACCATTTGTCTTTGAGAAAAAAACGCATTCTATCCGCGGTTTCTTCTAAATCGATCTGAAATGAGGTATTACATCAGTGGATCGCCCATTTCTGTTCCTGCACACAGTAGCTGCTCAGCATTTTGGGTTTGACTCATTGCGTGTCAGAGTGGGCATGAAAATCCACGGATCGTAATGCGTGCACGTTCCGCAGCCCCTCTGCAAACGTGTGCGAGTGTGGCCTCATTTAAAGTTGCATTCATTCGAAGGAGGGGTCCGGCGAATAAAAGAAGCTGTATTTGCATACGCTGCATGCCGTCTGCAGAGAGGGAGCAGCTATCCCCCCCGCCCCACTACCAAAAAAAAAAAAGATATCAGAGGTGGACAAAGAGAACGAGGACAAATCCTTCATTGTGGGCACGGTGGGAGAAAGGGCTCATCTGAATTGGGGAGTGGGTGAAAATTGGCAGAGAAAGAGTTTGTGCTGGTTCCCTGCGGGGATAAAAGCATTAAGCGTTACTGCCTGAAAATGGAGGAGAAGAACAACATGCAGAGCTAAGGAGGCTTTCATTTTACAGTGCATGAAAAGGAAGTTTTTTTTCCCCCCCCCGAAACACTTCCTCCACTGTTTGATGTGCAAAATAAAAAAAAATCATGCACAACATGTAAATGTACTGTTGTCAAAACAGACTCATTACAATTTTGTAAAACCAAAGAACTTCAGTTTTATTGACTTTATATTGTTCCCCACAAAGCAGCGTCTCTATGACTTCTATGGTCTATTGTTTGCTTTTTACGTGCTGTTTGTGTTTAACTATAAATTCTTGACGTATCAAAAGAAAAAAAAAACTTTCAATGAATGCTCTAACAACTCTACTTAACCTGCTCTAATTTAATTTTTATTTTGTATTTTCTTCTACATTGTGATGTTAAGAAACATCTTTCCTATTGTGTCTTTTTTTTTGTTATTCTTATAATAATGGGAGGCATAAGTTCTTTCATGGATAGAGCAATAAATTGACAAACTAAGTTGGATTCACATGCTAATTATTCCCTCCATCTTTCTTGTTCAGGATAGGACCAGATCTCTGAAGATCTCTGCACCTGGCTTTGGGGACCAAACTCAGCATGAAAAATGAAAAAAATAAAAATATCACTATACTTACAGGACTCTGAGCATTGAATCTGAATCTGACTCTGTGAATGGATTGTACTTCTGTGAACTGTACTGAGTTGAATTTGCAATCTAGATAATTAAAGTTAATGTTATACTGTTGTAATACAGTGTACAATTGACCATTTTCAGAAACAAATTAAAATGTGCAGATTTCTTACCCAACATGATGTGTATTACTGTATGAAAAATGTTATTGTTGAATTATCTTTTCTCTCTGGTATAATGAATTAATGATCATTTATTATTGTGAATATGAATAATTAAATGTTCATATTTAGAATAAAAAATGGTACATGTCATGTTTGTGCTTTATTGATTTCTAATATACTTAATTTTGATCTATTAGTTATATTTTGGGATGTTGTTCTTTGTATGCAATAAGTAATTTGATTAGAGGCTATATTACCTTATGTTCTATTGCTTTACAGGGTTTTTGTGTATTTTAATGGTTAATGAGTTTGTCTAAATTATTTAATTAATTCATTCATTACATTATAGCACTGGCTGAAATGTTCACATGCATGTATTTAATGTTAGACTTTGGTTAATGTTTCTGAGTATAAATTTTAGAAAATAAACACAGACATTGTGAAACCAAGCATTTATGAAAATGTCCTCATGCAAATATCTTCATTTGTTTTATTTGAGCAAAATTCATTCTTTCAGAAATGACTTGACAGAAGTTAGTATTGCTATAACATGACTGGATCCTTAGTCGAACAAATATCCCATGATTATGAGGTTATTTGGTCTCTGAATTGTAAAAGCCTCTGTGTTTTTCCTAATAAACTGGACAGAAATAAAATATCTGTGCAATCCACAATTAATAAACAATTAAATTTTTCAGCAGCCTCAGGGTTCATAAACACAGGGGATGTTCTTTCTCAAAAAATGACACGTGATTTGTCTTTCTTTAAAAAAATAAAATTAAATTAAAATAAGAGTTGACTTGTGATGAAAGCATAAAACGTGACTAAAACAGTGGCATCCTGTTTGAGCATCAACTGCCTCAGGGTTGGGAAGCTCAGCTCTCAAGTTTGGCTATGAAGTTTGACAGGAACAAGTCTTGCAATTCTTTGGATCTTATATTCATACTGCTGCTGTTACACATGTAAACATAGCAGCCATGAACAGCATGCTTAAGAATTATCTTTAGGGTGTAAAATTCATGCTGCTAGAATTAGAACATTTGACTAAAATTTATATATATATATATATATATATATATATATATATATATATATATATATATATATATATATATATATATATATATATATATATATATATATTCTATATATATATATATATATATATATATATATATATATATATATATATATATATATATATATATATATATATATATATATATATATATTAATGCACATGCTCCAAAACTAGTTTGATAGCGTTCGTAACTTTTTCCACGCTATTTTATAATCCAAGATTATATTCACATGGTAGTGTGCGTGACGGTGGGCAGGGGACGCGTTGGAGTGACCCCTCATTAAGTTTTAATTAGGAGAAGCAGACCGAGGGACGTGCGCTGAATCGCTGAGGCAAAGAAATAAAAAAGTTCACCAGCCTCAAAACTCAGCGGGAGGGGAAATGACGTCACCCGTTGTTAAATAGACTACTGTAGCGGCATTTGTGGTCATTAAATAATTTTCCAGCAACACTAATCCGCACTTTGAGCACGTTTTGCGGCAGCAGTCCAACACGAAGTGCTTGCTTACTCAAATGTGCCACTGCTCAGCGGGAGCCCGGAGTTTTTCTAGATTAAATTTGGGATTACGGGCTGTCCTGAGGTCAGTGACCGACTCCTGCGTCCGGAGTCAAACAACAGATGGACACGCGTGTAAGGTCAGCGGGGGATTATTTCCCTCGTATTGTGTGAAAACAAGCAAAGAGCCCAAAAGAGACAATAGAAAGTGCAGTGATGGTCTGTGTGTCCAGAAAGGTGTGTGAATTGTACCATCTTGAAAAAGATTGACGTTTTTTTTTTTGTTTTTTTTTTAATTGTGTATTTTTTTTCCATTCTGTTCAGTACTGGGAATCCAATCTATATGCGTTTTTTGAAACGATTAAGAATAAAAGTTCATTTTTGAATAGGAGGATATCTACTATATATTTTTTTTATTAAGATAATCACTTTAGTCAAACAAAACATATGTAAAATAATAACAGTAAATGCAAGCTAAAAATATTCTCCCAAAGGTTTAAACCTCCATTGTTTAAACCATGTCTAGTGTGATAATTGTGAGTAAAAATATAACATTATTGCACAAAAGATTACAAATATAATTTTCAGGCTTTTATTTTCATCTGAAAAGCAGCAAAAACATTCACGTTGCTACTAAAATTTTAAAAATGCAATCAGCGGTCCATAATGAAAATTATTTTGTTTTTGAAACACAATCGCAAGAGAAATAAATTATAAACAGCCACTGACATTGGCGATTCTTACACATTTTTGTTGATGTTGGCTGTTTAGTCAGAGTGGTCAGTCTTTGCATTTATAAAAAAATATAAAAATAGTCAATAGTTCATACCTGAAGAAAAATAAAAAATAATTTAAAAAACAATGTAATACCCCATTTTCAGCAGGGTTAAAGGCATTGCTTAGCTACAGGTGGGGGAGGGGCAGTGATGTTCTACTCTGTGCTCTATACATCAGGAGAAAACTCTGGTTACTACAGCACTTTCTTTTGTATCTCCTTTGAAAGTGGCAACCAAGGTATGCTTATTGTAAAGAAACCATCATATTATTAGTGCATTAAACGTTGTAATATGAAAACTAAACACCAAACAAACGAGCTCAAATGGGGAGGCTGACCATTGCCTGAACAACGTGTGTTTTTGCAGCTGCATGCTGAAATAGCTTGTTCAAGCCCCGTTATTTCCACGTCTCTTAAATTTTAAATCACACACTTTACACCAGTGCAGTTCTCACTCACATAGGCCCAAGACGGAGTCAGCATGTTTTCAATCCATCTAAACACCACAACAGCGGCTGATCTCTGTGATTAGTTCCCCCTCTCTGGATGAAAGGAAAGCAATTAGCGAAATCAGCCTCTGTAGAGGCTGGACTTAAATGTTCAGATGATTTTGTAAAATCCCGTCACGCTATTGTGAATTTCATCATTAATGGAGAGCAGTTGGAGTTGGTTTCACCCAGCAACCTCAGCAAATGTGTACTTTACATCAGTTCCCGGTTTAACAAACAGAGAAATCCATGTCTCCTAATTAAAGCTGCTGCAGCATCCTTTCCTCGTTTTTGGTGGGGGGTAATTGCTGGGATCACCCAGATGAGGTAAACATTACTCTTTGATGAGCATCTTCATCTGGTCAGGGACTTGTTGGTGAAGTTCCCCGGCCGGCTCGGGGTCAGGGGGGTCAGGATGCGGACAGTTCCCCAGAGGACAATAAATGGGCCAAAGAGATACAGAGGTCAGGAGCTCTCTGAGGCAGGATCAAAGGGTCAAGGGCAGCTAATTAAGTGGCCATTTCCGCCTTTTCCCAAGTGACCACTGGACTCAAAGTGGGACAAATAAATGGGCAGAAAAGTTCATATAACCAAGTTAATACAACCAGATTTTCTGCATGTTTTAGAAAGCTGTTGAGCAGAATATAACGAGACAAACACAAAGCATACACCAAATGAAACTTTGCCTAAAAGATGGCAAAACATTTTAGCGCCAAAACATTTTGGAGGGAAAGGAAGCATCGTCTAAAAGCTCTGTGTCTTGCCAGTCTGTGAATATTCAACCATGTGCACAAATCTTTTTGCATAAGAATGGAGACGAGGGCCTGTGAACTCCTCTGACACTGACCTCTCTCCCGGGATGTGAATAGTTTCACTCCCGGCGGCATTTCAGTCAGACCTGAGAGCCTTGCTGCAGCTTGCCTATAATCAGGCTGATTTAATGCATCCTACAAGTCCCGTCTTCCTCATCATGCAGCTCACAAATGCTGCTTCAGAGGAGTCACTGTGTGGCTTTTCACTGCATCCAGGGAGCTACACACAAACACACACACACACACACACACGCACGCACGCACGCACGCACGCACACACACACGCACGCACACACACACACACAGTCCTGCCTCTGGGCCTGCTGCCAGGGGAGCCAGTTTGAAACAACAGAGGGGGGTTTCTCTTCTGAGGTCTCATTAAAATCAGCAAGGTCCTCTTTAGAGGAGATGCTGCTCTATCAAGAACATTTTGGAGTTATTATCTCTAATTCAACTAAATTAATTTGTTATATAAAGGCCAACTGTGTAAATATTGCACAGTTGCCACTGAAATCATCTTTTTTTTTTTTTGTGAATCTGCAATGTGCATGCATTAAAATAAATACAATCAAACCTTATGCATTGTATTAATGAAACTTTGTAATAAGTAATCCAGAAGCTGAGCTGAACTAAAGAGAAACGACATTTGGTGCTAAAAAAATTGCAATAATTGTTGCTTTTGTCTCTTGAATTAAGTCAATAATTTATGTTCAAATTAATTGTTAGTAAATAGCGACGTTTTCTATTTCAATTGTATTTATCTTCGGGAAAAAGTGAATTATTATATCTAAGTTTATTTTAGTGATGAAATGAATTTAGTCGTGAAAAATAGAAAAAAAATATCTAAAATATGCATAATTGTTGGTTTAAACGAGTCGAAGCGGTGCTGAAAGGACAGCGCCGCAGTCGTTTTCTGGAGAATTTTTTTTTTCTTTTTCTTTTCTTCTTTTTGAAACCATAACATAAATCATTAATCACTAGATGGTGACTGGTAAAAGAATATTTAAATATATAATTTGCAAAAAAAAAAAAAAAAAAAAAAAATCGTGCCTTTATAAGCTGTAGAAATATCTTCCACCCACTCTTTTCAAGGCTAAGAGCTTTATTAGCGTTTCTCCGCGCAGGTTTTGGTTGAAAGGCCTCTTTTGATTGGCTTATGGCACCCTCAGTCCCGCCTCCTGTTGCAGATTGATTCTCTGATTGTAATTCGGTTTAAAGATGATCACAAGGCCTTTCAGTCCTCTGCTGCAGACGAAACTCTGCACCATATAAGTCCGTCAGGTAACATTTAAAGGCTTAGAACCGATCAAATGAATCAAATTAAACATGGCCTAAAAAGATCAATTGAATACATTTTTTTTATTTTACCGGTGCATATAATTTACACATTTTGCACTGATAATTACCACCGTAGGATAATTATTAAATAAATATATACACATGCGAAAGCTGCACAAACTTCTATATTCTCCACCTATCCACTAATAGAAGCCAAACCAAACATGTTATGCTTTGCGTTATTATTTTTTTTTTCAACAATTAAATCAGTCAGTTCATTTTTGAAGTGAAAGCAATTATCCGCACTTTGATTGCACTTTCCAGTAAGTTGACTTTGATATCTCAGAAATCTGAGATATCAGAAATGTTGAGAAATGTCTGAGATATCTGAGATAAAGATGTGAAAAACATTCACATCTTTCATTTTTCAAGCAAAGTACTGACATCTCTGGCATGTTGACTCTTATTCAGAAAATACGTTCAAGTGGCCTAATAAAACTTCTTTTAGCGACTGAAAGAAAAAAAAAACTTTTTCAGACTTTACTAATTGTCAGTTTACTTTAAAACTGTCTTAACTGCTTTGAAAATGAGACAAAAGTAATTTTAATTTAAAAAACTAATTCTACAGCAAGTAGGAAGGAAAAATCTGTAACACTGAATTTTCCTAATCTCTACATTTTTTTTATCACATTTTATTTTTTCTAACAATAATATTTAGTTATTGCAGTTTGATGTATTAGCATTGCTTACTTAGGTAAAAAAAAAAAAAAAAACTTTGACTGGGTCCCTCTTACTTTTTACTTATAATAACGTTTTTGATGTGAAAGAATGAAAAAAAAATAAAACATATAATCTTGAATCAACCTGTTTGTTTTTCTAATATATTTGGACATATGAATATTTAAGATCAATTTGAACAACTTCAATAATTTCAAATAATATTAATGAAAAAACTAAATAAACCCAAAGAAAAGACATTTTAAAATGTATCATAAAAGGTAATAAACAAATGCAATTTCTGGTGAGGAATAAATTATGGCGTCCCAGATTTTCTCCAACTTAAAAGTAGTTGCATTACATCATGTACACATGACTGGATCATTTTACTCAACATTTTCTAGGATGCTTCCCCCACCCCCCAACCTAAACACCAAACATTTGTTTTGGTGTGCTGCAGTGAAAGTAAACACCATGGTTAAACACAGAGATCAGTCTGAGGCCTGTGAACATGGCTAAATCTGACCATCCAAGCAAGTTCACCATGAAAATAGAAGCAAAGTCAGTTTCACCGAGTCTGAAAATGTTGTGAAGAGATGTTATGCAGACACTCACCGTTGATAAGAAAGCGCATGTGTTTACAATTGACAAGAGACTCAACATGCTTAACTTTCTTAAAGTGTGCAAGATGGAAACAGTTGGTCTCAGAGAACAGCATGAAGGCCTGAGTGATGTTTGCCACAGAGAAGGTAGATTCTCTAATAATGTTTTTGGAGAGGTTACTCTAAAACTGAATTATTTAGACACCAGAGCAGGTGGCACCAGTTTGGCCTAAAAAAAAAAAAAGAAAGAAAACATTTGATATTCAATGAAAAGAACCTCATTCCAGCTGTGGAACATAGAGGTGGAAGTGTCATGGTGTGGGGATGCTTTGTTGCAGTAAGACCTGGACCACTCCATCATCAAAAAATCAACTTAAAACTTTATTTGTGTCAAACAGTGCTTAAGAAAAATGTGAGAACATTTGTAAAGAGAAAAAAAAAGAAAATGAAGTAAAAAAAATGCAGATGTAGCTGAACTGCAACATGCAGCCAGACGACTCAGAACTTACCAGTAAATCCAAAAATGTATGTCTTTAGTAGACAGATCTTCCTCTGACTCATCTCAAAGATCAAGTTAGTCCAAAAATATGTCTTATTCATATGTTTTCTGGAAAACGTTTCTTTATGAAAAAATGTCAATAACGTGAATGTACAAGACTTACTTTAAATGCACTGTTCTGTATGACTGAGAAACAATATGCATATTCAACACACTTTGCAATTTCTTTGTTGTTTCATCTCTGCAGGAATCTAAAGCCACATTCCTACAGCCTGATTTCTGGGTGAGTCACCATTTAGTCCTTCATGGACTCAAGGGACCTGAACCCTGTCTGATGTGTGGTTGCTGTGTTAACCTTTGACCCCGGACTGTCTGGACGGAGAGTCAAGGTCAAGGGGAAGTGGGTGTGATGGTTTCGGGGGTTAGACGAGGGTATGGGGATGGGCGTGAACAGAGTCTGATGGGGTGGAAAGGGCTCTCTGTCTGGGAGAGCAGAACCCAGACGGTCCCAGACGTCTCTCGAAGGGGACACCGTGTTGTCTGTGCAGCCTTGTCTGTTCCCACTCACCTCTTTGGGCCTTGGAGGGGGAAACAGGCAGTGGATGTTTGGGGACTAGCAGTGTGACGGTTCAAATGGGTGTATGATGAACAAACCAAAAAAATACTCATCATTAAACTGCAGAGAAGCATGAGAATAAGATGCAATATCTATTTTAATAATCTGATTAACTCATGCAAAATATTTACTGAAGTTCCAGTTTTTTGAAGTTTACAAAATTTATTACATATATTTTTTGTGTATTTTTTATCTTGTAAAACTGAATTTCTTTAGATCGGGTTATAATGTATTGCTGTTCTACGGCTGTTAGCCTAGTTTCTGTCGTCAGATGGGATTTAGCAAAGTGATTTTGGATTGTACAGGCCTGGCATTAATTAGCTCGGGTGTGGCTTATGAAACAGGATCAAAATTATGGTTTTATTTCAGTTAATTCATAATTTAACAAGGGGGTGGAGTATTATTATTATTTTTTACTTAAGGTCAGATTGGCTTTGATACTTTCCCTCTTATATAAATAAATGATTAACAGCTTTTTGCATTTACTCCTAATATCGTTGTGTAATGTTTATACTTGTGTGATGATGTGAAACATTCATGTGAAAAGCAACAACAGAAGCCTTTTGCAAGGAGGTAAATATCTTTCACTGCATTAAACATCACCAAGAAGCTGCATTTTCATTTGTTTTTTCATCCTCCTTATTGCACGTCTTCTCAACTCACCTGCAGCTGAGAAAGTTTATACCTTCATGCAGAAGTAGCGCCCTCTGCAGGTACAAAGCGACTATTTCACTGTGCCATACATGACCATCCTGCAACCCCACTAAGCCTGCAGTACCCTGTCATCAGAACTCACATTCATGGTCACACATACGAGGCCTCACAGACCACCGGCCCCACAGGGCGATCTGCAGTGGAGCGTGTAGCCACCTGTCAATCACCAAATCTCTGCCGCCTTAAGAGAGACATTTCGCCTGGGATAACAGCAGCCCGTCCCTCCCCATACATTCTGCCTCCCCTGGCAACCATTGCCGGATGACTGAGGGGCTTTGTCCCCCTCACAACAGGAGTCCGCCATTGAACCCAGAAGCCCCGTAGCAACGAGAATTAAAGGGTGTCAGAAAGGGGGCTCCTTTCTGTGAAACAGGGGTGAACGCTGTGTCCTTGTCCCCACGTCTGGGATTCATATCACAGGCCTGAATGGCATCAGCATCTCCTTTTAAAAGCCAGTGTAACGGAGCGTATGAAGGGGCTAGTGCTGAGCAGATAGGATCATGGTTAATCTGCTGTTCTTCGCTACTGTGGTCCGATAGGGACACTTAAGCAGCCTCTGTGGCATGGGGAGTTTCTGGGGATACCTGCAGTGGATGAAGCTATAGATGGAAAACAGGGATGGACAGCAGGACACGAATTGCAACTTCTCGACTATCTAATCAACATTAAACATTCAGCTAGCTAAGAAAAGTTTAAGAAAGACTTTTAATGATGTACCACTTACCTGCCTATAAGAGCAGACTGCAAGAGCTTTAGTTATTGTAATTTAAAGTATTTGTACCCCTTGAATTTTGTCACAGTTTGGCACATTAAAGTCACAAACTATAAAAGTGTGCAGTCGTAAAAGTGGAAGGAAAATAATGTTATTTCCAAAATTCTTAAAACAGTACTGTGCATGATGTATATTCTCGATGCCACCTCCACCACGTTTCACATTTGGGAAAATTGACTTAGTACGATGAAAAAGATTAACTTTGGCCTCATCTAAACCAAACTTCAAATGGGATTTCTTAAGGTTGTGTTTCAGTGATTGCTTTCTTTTTACCACTCCTAAGTAAAGACCATAGTTCCTGAACCGCTTTATGACTAATAGCAGTTCAGTTGATAAATCTAGTTACCATGGGCTCTTGTTGCTTGCCTGTCAGTTTAGTGGACATGAACCCACTTCTTAAAAATATATATGTATAGCAGAGCTTTAACAGAGATTTTTAGATCCATTAGTGAAGATTATGGATGAAATCTAGATACCGTAATTGGTAAATGGAATGCATAGGTTATGGAAGAAAATGCTATGTTCTATGATGTATCAGAAGTCTAGATAGGAACATGTGACAATCTCCCCAAAACGTTCGTAGGGTTAAATTTGACCTCTCAATCACTGAAATGTTTGATACTCCTTTAAATAAAACATGGGTTTTATTTTGGAAAAGGGTTGATAGAGCACAAGTTTCCTCTATAACTGTATAACAATTACGAAGTCGTACTGTGTACATAAAATATGTACATCAACTCTGTCTTCTTGGATTTAACTGAGCATCACTTTGCAGAGAGGACTTTAAAAAGTTTTTGAATGCTTCAGATTTCTCACTGAGAAATAATCTATGGGGGACCCTTGAGCTGCGTAAGATGTGAAGAGATTAGGTAAAGAGAGAAAAGAGTGAAAGCCTGAAGGGTTTATTAACACGTTTACGGACTCCTGGTTGCTTTCAAAGTGGCATTTATTGCTCAGTTTATGGCGCCGTGAACACACAGCTCTGAATACTATTTGGCTGCTGCATATTCTTGTAAAACCTCAGTGAATTCAGGGTTGTTGTAATGTTGTGTAACTGCCACACCACAGATGTAATGACCAGACAAGAGACGCAAGCAAGAGACAAAATTGTTGTAAGATTAGTTTCCGAGTCCTAAAAGTTAATGACAAAAAGCAAAACAAATACCAGGGTCCAGCATGACCTCCCATGTTGTATTTAGATCTGCACAGCTCTGTAAATTTTCCCTTTGCTTGTATGTTCTTTTACATTAATGAGCTTCATGGTGGAGCCCTTGTGTAGGCGCATGTTTTTGTGCAGCTCTCATTCTAAGCTTCCATCCTTCGCCATTCGTTCCCAGTTCCCTCCTTCACTGAAGCTGTCAATCAAAGATCATGATTGAGTCAGACAGTCAGTCAGTCAGTCCTCAGCAATGAAAGAGAGGCCTCATTCCCCTTTTTATGCCCCCTTATGTCTCCAAGTATTCCAGTTCACCTTCTCCTTGGCCCCTGTTCTCACTCAGTTTGTATCTTGTGGAAGACATCGGGGTGTGTTTGTAAAGGTCGGATTTGTCATGCATTAAGGCCAGGTTGTCCAAACACAGAAGTGCAAAATGAACACATTTTCAAAATAGCTCCAAATTCGGTTTAGCAACGTTGAATTTTGGCCTTTAAGTGGTTGATGAATAAACATGAAGAGAAGTTAGGGCGGGAAATACACGAGTGGGGATGGTAGAAGAAGACGAAGAGGCCCCGTTTTTGTGTGCGTGTGACATGAGGGAAGTATAGAGGGCAACGGAGCAGCCTTTCTTCCCAGCAGGGCTGCATCGCATTTAATTGGAGCACTTGTGGCACCATTACCTCCTTTACTCAAACACGTTCCTGATGACAAAAGAAAACAGCGCTAAGCCTGCCTTTGTTGGAAAGGAGACTGTATGAGGAGACAGATTCCTCGCTGCTTCTCATGTGTGGGAATCATCCACACTCTCCCACAGCGAGCTGCTGCTGCTGCCTTCCACCAATCAAATGCCAAGGTTGGGGAGGTGGCTTGGTGAGGGGTTGATGGGGGTGAGACTGCTCAGAAATTCAGCCACCATGGGTGAATGACCGACACTGGCGCTGCTAGATGCAGAGAAAATATGGCATCTTCAGAAAAACCAAACGTCATGCTCTGTATCTTTGCAAATGGCCACTTTTATGATACATTTAATGCTAATGTGGGAAAAAAAAAAACACTGAATCATTTTCCTGATCAGTGCTTTTAAAATATTTGTCCATAAGGGTATATGTTTTGCATCATTTGCTTCCCCTCGACTAAGTAAGGATGATTTTCCGTATGTAGTTTGTTTTTAGTCAGCACAGTGTCATGAGGGCTGCTGACCTCCGTCTGACCTCACGTAGGAGGAAGACACCAAGATGCTATGAAAGACCCTTGCTGTTGTTTTTTACTAGTGAAATTTATGTTTAGAACTAATTCTTTAAACCAAGACGTAAACTTCTCCGTAAAAGTTTGTTAATTAAATAAATCGGATAAGTTAGACTCCACACTTTTCCTTTGGAAAATATTTTTATCATTAATTCTTAATTTATTATCAATTCAAATTAGCGTTAAGAAACTTCTAAAACAGTATCACAAACATTTTACACTTAGCTGACAACATCATTAATTTGTCAATTGCAAACACGTTAGCTGTTTGCTTAGAGTTAATTAATTGAAATGCTTGTGGAACATTATTAGTACTTCAGGCACATTTATTTTGTGTACTGGACAAAAAGGAGAGCTCCCAGATGGAGGAAGTTAATATGATACAAAATTCCCTACTTGTGTCTTATAAAGCATCAATAAAGTGAGAATATAATATAAATGCTAAATAAGAAGAAGCCCTTAAAATCACAGCATCATTTAGTTTGTAACAGTTGTAACATCGTATGGCTTTCACAATCAGGAACATAATAAACATTTTTTTTCAAACTCTGTAAAAAATGTACACAAAGAAACAGAAAAAAACAAAACAATAAATGACAAATAAAAGATAAGATTTGCCTGTGAATAAATGAAAGTGCAGAAAAACGTGCAAATTAGGAAAAGACTTGATTAAATTCCCAAATTGGTGTTATATGAGGTGCTGATATTTATCTTTTCAAATAGGAGCTATATTTCACTATAACATAACACATATTGAAAAAAGAGAGAAGAAAACTTCACATCATTAAATTAATTTCTCACTTCTGAAATGAGGCAATTTGAGGTAAAAACCCATAAAAATTTTAATATTTCTCATTATTATTTTTTTTAAAAGCAAATTGTTTTCCACGTATGTTTTTTTTTTTCCTCCAGCAGAAAAATAATAAAATGAAATGGGGAACAGCCAATCAATTCAGGAACCATTCATGATCGGGTCCTGGCATCTGGCTCCATGGTGAAATTTGTGTCAGCACTGAAAAGAAAGCAAAATTACACAGTCATGTTGAATGTTGTGCTCCAAATATGAAGGAAGCATGCAAAATAACCTCCCCATAGACCTCTGACTCTTAGATTTACATGAATTTCAATAAGATTTGATCAAAGTCCAGAGTTCATCTTTCTATGATAGATGAGCTAATAGTAGATTTATTATCAGTGTAAACATGACATACACACATAGGCTGCTACATAAACCCAAGGTCACTTTGATGAGTCATACACATGAAGCTGTTCTGCAGAAACCCCCATCAACAAACAGCACGAGAGAGAAACTTCACGTGGATTTACTGAGCAATGGATCACGTCAGCGTTTTGTAATCGAGCCCGCACTGCGCGGCAGAGGCCTCTGTGCGAAGCCGCACTTTCTTCTCATGGTGTATTCCTCACATTAAAACATTGTACCGTAATCCCCATCAAGAGCAAAAGCAACGACCCACACCTTCTCTCCTTAAAGTGGACTCTGCTGCCGCCAAGAGGACAGTAAATGGCAGCACGTTTTTAACTGTACAATGTGAATGTGAATCTTTATGACCAGATTACTTTAAGCTAATATATAGATGAATCAAATACTCACACGTCTTTGTTCCGCATGTGGTTGTTGTACTGCAGGATAGGTGGGATACACTCTTCGTCCTCTGGCAACTGGAGACAAAGCAGCAACCGTCACAAATGTGTGGCATTAAAATCTGAGATTTTCTGCCCATGTTGTTCAACGTTGGAAACCAGAAAAGTTTTTGACACTAGCGTGTAGCAGGAATTATTCCGGGCGATTTGGTTTATGTAAATAAAAATAAAAAGAGCTGGATATCAGGATAAAGGAACATAAATATACATCCATGCCACACTGCAATTAAAATAGAACATTTTAAAAAAATCAGATACTATTTGGTTTCACTTCACAATTATGAGCTTGTTTGTGCTGTTTGGCCACATTGCATCCCAATAAAATACACTGAAGTTTGTGTTTGCAATGTAACAAAATGTGGGGGGAAAAACCCCCCAGCAAATTTATGTTAAATTTACTGTTCCTATAATGGGTGTGAACATTTTTATTTTTTATCAGAATTATAAGTCCCTTTTATTTGAATATTTTCTCTTTATCAAAATTATTTTAAAAAGTATAAACTGCCTGCCTCTTACCTCCCAGTAAACTTCATCATCAAAGCAGTTGTCATCTGCTGGATCTCCCCAGATGGGTAATCTCAAGATGGCGCCTAGAATGACAAATAAAAGGCAAAGTTATAATGTAAAAATATATAATTTGTAAAGTGAAGCCATTGTGTTGCAACACAGGAAGATGCCAATCATTGTTTTTAAAGTTATTAATTCCCTACCGACTATCAAGCCTCCTCCTATACCGAAGAGGAGAGCCACACAGAGGCCTCCGGCCTGGTGACCTCCCTGCTTTGTGGGCACCATGTTCGCAAAAGCATGTTCGAAGTCAAAAGTGTTCACCAACCTTTAATTGAAAACAAGACTTTTAATTTTGCTCTAGATCTGCAAAAAAAAAAAAGACATTCACAGCAGCGTAACCTTCAGTTTAAATCGAATTAAGTTTCTGCTAATCTGTCTTTTTGTTTTCTCCTTATTAAAAAAGGGAACATACCCCTCATGGCCATAAACCGACTCTGACGCAGCTGCAGCAGTAATGGCTCCAACTATGCCACCTATAACACCTGGCATGGCATGGAGATTGTGGATCCCACACGTGTCTTGGATCTTCATGTACTTCTCCATGAAAGGCTGATGGAAGAAGGTGTTCACTGAGGTTATTAAAATCACAAAAGCCGGAGCTTATATAATACTTTATGATGGCTGCCAAATAAAGATCTTACACTGAGGTATATGTATCCAAGTGTGGAGATAATACCACAGCAGAAGCCAACAATGAGAGCTCCATAGGGCATCAGCATGAACTCAGCTGCTGTTCCTACTGCAACGCCTCCAGCAAGTGTTGAGTTCTGGATGTGAACCTGGGAAGCAAAACTCATTAAATTAAAGCAAAAGTATTTGATTTTAGTCCAAACGTTTACAATAAGAAAAGAGAAAATACTAAAAAATTTTGTGTTTGCTAGTTTTTTTATTATTATTATTATTATTATTATTATTATTAGCTTTTCCTTACCATATCTAATTTTCCATGTTTCTGGAAGAGGCTTGACACAGCCACAGCAGTGAGCACAGTTGAGGCCAAAGCCAGGTAAGTGTTGATGGCCGCTCTGTGCTGCCCATCACCATGATCGGCGATTGCTGAGTTGAAGCTGGGCCAGAACATCCACAAGAAGAGGGTACCTGTGCAAATAAAAGGCAAAGTAATATGAGTGGACAAAGCAGAATAAGAACACAAACAGAAAAAAAAACAAATCAATGTAACACAATCTTTTGTACTAAACCCAGATTACCAATCATAGCAAAGACATCTGAATGATACACAGAGCCTTGCAAGCGTGAACTCTGGTCCAGGTTGGGCCGATAGAGCATCCATGATATGGAAAGTCCATAGTAAGCTCCAAAAGTGTGGATCACCATGGAACCCCCAGCATCCCTGGCCTTAAGGAACAAGAAGTAGTTTGAGGTTTACAAAAATTGCATATACTTATCATTAGGATAAAAGGAGATTAAAACACAAAACCTTAGATTTGGATTTCTTTGTTTACAGTGCCTTCATAATTGACACATTCAGATGTGTGTAATTATAAAATGGAAGGGAGAGGAAAAAAAATATGGCTATGTTTGCAGTTTGCCACAAGCCAAGCAGGAGACAGAAAAAGTGGAAGCAAGTGTTTTGGTCAGCTCGGACCAAAATGTAACATTTTGTTCTTTCAAAAAAACACTATGTGTGATGACAACTAAGATCCTTCATCACCCTCTAAGTATATTCTGCTTCCTATTCTGAAACAGAATAGGAATGATATTTAGAGGTGAACCTAACAGACCCAAAAAATGTCTTGGTGCAAACTTACCAAGTTCGCACCAACTAAACTGTATTAATTACATTTCGGGTAACACTTCAAAACTTTTCTCTACAGAGACTTTCGATCTATTCTGGTAGAATATGAGTTATTTTGGAACATGGGCAAAAATGTCAGTCTGCAGATGTACAAAACTGAATGAGGCATTCACCTGAAAGACTTGGAATGCAGCGACCACTGTTTCCACATAGTTCCGGGAGTAAAATGCAAATCCTATTCACAGTTTTCATATTTTTATAGACTAAAAAACATCTTTTATTCTACTCTCCTATTATGCACTGTCTTTCAAAGAAATCCCGTTAAATAGCCATCTGTTGTATTTTCTAAGTGACATCATATCAGGTTGTAGATGGGTGAACATAACCATTGCTTAGTTTACAGTAAACGGACAGATGTAATTAAATCATTAGCAGTGTGTATGAACTGCAGTATTTATAAGGTGCAAATGTATTATGCCATCAAATTATTATCAGAATCAAATAATAGTTTTACCCCCTTGTCATAAAATTATTGTCAGTGTCTAATAATAATTTTACCTCCAGTACTTTCTCCCCTTTATATGATATCTTGGAAAAACTCCTTTAATTGTCTCTCTCCATTTGAGAGCATGGCTATGGAGTCTGAAGCCTGATTTTGTTTGCATGTTGATGGTGACAGACAGCCAAAATCGTAAAGGGAAAGAAAAAAAAAGACAACTTACATGGATGAGATTCAAGATGATAAATTCCTCTACAGCAAAAAGTGTTACTCCAAACAGAGTCAAAACCAGCAGCTGGACCGGGCTGACCTTTCCCAGCAGAGCACCGTATGCGATCAGGCAGCCGGCTACACAGAAATCTGCATTGATAAGGCTGAGCAGAGAAAACGAAGAGAACAAACAAGGCAACAGGAGATCAGCAGCAAGCTCAGAGTATCTGTGATGGACTGTTTATCTTTAGCAAAAGTCCACATTGAAATTCATTAATTCATTAATTCATTTAAGCTCTGAAGTATGAGGGATCACATTTCCTTCATTGTTACTGAGAGTCAGGCGGAAAACACACGTCTCACTTTGTTTGGCACACAGCGAGCTGGTGGCCCTTCAGCCATATCATCATTACTCAGCAGTGCAAGTTTTTCTTTGCCTTAAAGCCACAAACAGTTCATCAAAGGGACCAGAAGTATTTTTTTTTCTGGGAATCTTCCAGTTAAACTGGTTCCTCCAACCTCTTTTTTTTTTTTTTTTTTTTTTTTTTTTCCAATCTATGGAAACTATGCTGGTCAAAACATAGTCCCGCAGGATATATTTCAAATAAAGATAAAAACAAATAGTTTACTGGATGACCTGATTAGGTTATTGATTTTTTTTCACTTCAAGTTCTGTAATAGCATTGCTGTAAACTACAAACACTTTAAAATTAGGCAATTATAGCTACAGTGTTTACTTTTCAACTCCAATTTTGATCTTCCCATCAGTGTCCAAGGAGTGGAACCAGCCCTGCATCACCAGCGCCCACTGGAGGCCGAAGCCGGCAATCAGGAAGTTGAAACCCACTCCACCGAAGCTGTAACGCTTCAGAAACGTCATCAGGAAACCGAACCCCACAAATATCATCACGTGTACGTCTTGGAAACCTGGAAAAGAAACAAGATGAGAATGGATAAATGGAAGCCATAAAATTAAAAGGTCCTTCATCTGAAACAGGACTTGCAACAAGCAACTTTCCAAGCAGAGCAGTCTGGTTTTAAAGGTAAAAAAAAAATGGTAGCATAAAAAAGAACTTAGATGAGCATAGAATGAGCAGAGAAAAACCTCAAATCAGTTCTCACAAAATTTCACCATTATTTGTTCCACTTGCCTTTTTTGTTCCTGTTCTAAATCTTTTGGATTTAAAACATATTTACCTGGCCAATTAGAAGCAGAAGAATCACATATCTAGAGACTAGGGCAGAGTTTCAGAATTTATAATGTATAAAATACGGATTTATCCTTAGTCAAGATCATATTGAAATTACAAACTAATTACCTAACAGTGCAAAGTGTTAAAAATTTATACATTTCATCCTATTGACTGTAAGTCAGAACTGGAAGGATAACCGTTGTCTGGTGTTCAAACAAATAACGTTGTAATAGATATGCCCTTCCCAGCAAATAAAGGCACGCATCGTCTGTGTGCTGACTAAACTTGCTTAGAAAAGCATTACTGATGTGAACTGCACCATCGCATGAAACAGCACTGAATGCAAACTATATCTCCTTGTTGGCACATCTACATGTCACTTGTACATGAGACATGTTACAAGTGAAGCTTGGATAAGACATATTCCAAAACAAAATGCCAGGAGAAAAATTTGTCCAAAATTGACTCATTTGTCAAATGTGTACAGTGCTGTCCAACCAACACAAAAATAACTCCCCACCAGAGAGAAATGATGAAAGAGGAGTCTTATTTCTGCTTTGATACACCAGAGACCTGCATGACTGCATAATTGCTCATATGAATTCAAAACAGTAGCAAGTTGTTTAACAGAAAAATGTCAGGGTTGTTTGGAGATCACAGTCACATAATGACCAAAAGTTTTTGAGTCCTTATGGCTTAAAATAAATCATATCTGATACCTAGTTTCAAATACTTTGAAATAAATTAGAGTTAGTTTCAAATACTTTGAAACTAGCTATAATTTCTTTATGACGTGCTTCTTAAAAACCAAGCGTTTGTGTAATGGTCCAGTGGCTCTGCCCAAATCTAAAAGTGCAAAATGAGCTTGAAAATTGGAGAGCAGACTAAGAAAGGACTGAAGAAGGATCTGATCCCAATTTTTTGAAACTTTAACTGAGAACTGAGGTAAACATCTATATTCCAGGTATTCCTCTTCAGAGATGAGTGATGTTCCTTTTCAGAGTACTTCCCCCCCAACCTAAAAATTAGAGAACACTTCAAATGTTATTAAACTTTGCTTTTCCTATCTAAATGCTCTTACCAAATGCATTTCCTAAGTGGATACAAAGCCCCACATGGATGAATCTATGTTCCAGCAGAGAACCAGTTCAGGCTCCACAGACAGTTTGCTTCAATAACATGCCTCCTCAATGCAGGTCGGAACAAGGGCGTATTAGATACAAGCGAGGTGTCATGTGAAGATGACTCAAGGACTCAAGCATCATGGTGCTTGTTTATTTTTCCATGAACTTAAAAGCTTATTTAAGGGGTACTGTGGTGGTGCAAGAGGTTAAGCACAACCCGCATTGGAGGCCTTAGTCCTCGATGTGGCCGTCACAGGTTTGATTCCCAGCTTGGCAACTTTTGCCGCATGTGTTACCCACTTTTCTGTCAATTCACTATCAAATAAAGGCCACTAGAGCCAATGAAACTTTTAAAAGAAAAAACTTAAGATCATGGGAACTTATGATATAGCACATTTAATTTAATTAGGAGTTTTTTTTTTTTTTACAAATTTATACATTGATGCACCAACAAGGCAAAAACCTAAAAAGAAACAATAGAAGAGAAAAAAAAAGTTAGAAATAGAAAAATGCCATTAAGGACTGTAAATTGAGGGAGGAAATTAATTGAAACATGGTATGATGATACAGCCGTATCTTGTTTTAGGACAAACAGCCTGAATCAAAACATGGATGCTGGCATCTGCCAGTCAGTTTTACTTGTGTCACAACATCACAACTGCCTGACACATCACACGACACCATGTTCCGCCTGCCCTGTGAAACACCATCGTCTGCATTGTAAAGCCAAAACAATCTCCCACTGCTTCAGTTTCCACAGACAAAGGGTTCTGTTTGGTTTAGAAACTGAGCTCCATGGGATTATGTTTATGTTATATAATGTCAGAATGCATCATGGAGATAGATTTATGATAAACAGAAATTGACACTGCAGACGTTCTGTGTAGAACAAAACAACCACACCCATGTAAAACAGTCTCAAATGCACACTTCTACAGAATCCAAATAAAAGTTACATAAGGAAAATGTAACTTTCCTTATGTTTCCTTATGTACAAAGGAAAAGCAGTGAGTCCGGAGATGTGAGGCGTAGAAAAAATAGAGATAAAATCCCAGAGGAATGAAAAGCCCCGTGGGAGATATGCAGAAGCAGGCATCAGATCTTTGTCAGCAATTCAGAATAATATGAAAAGTCATCACAATATGCTACCTGGCACTAATTTGATATTACAATGATAAAGTAATAAATAAAAAAAGTATTTAACCTGTAAGATGTGGAAAAATGTTGATTTTTTTGGCTTCCCTTGTTAGCAAATGATAAAATAGAAAAGAAAACTCAGAAAATATTAACTTGAGTAAATAGAAATAGGTTTACTTACTTGGATATCTGAAGTAGAAGTCATTCTGTATGTCAGTCAAATTCTCATGTTTTCTGTGCTCAATCCAGTGTGGGTCTGATTCTTCATCATATCGAATAAAAACCCCAAACAGAATGATCATGGCTATCTGCCACACCACGCACACTGCCGGCAGACTTAAGCGAACATTAGTATTCTTCGTGCTGTCGCACATATCCCTGAAACTCTGAGCAGCCCCCATGTTGGCTGCTTTTACTGTTGCAAATTTTCCAGGTGTCGGAGACCCCGAAAGCTTCAACGTCTCAGCTGAGCTGCTGTCTGAAAAGCCCAGAGCATCTTCAAGCTCCACCTCAGGTTTAAGAGGATCCAGTCTAAGGGCACTCCCACAGGGACGCCTCCCTCCCTGCATATGGAACATACCTAACTCTTTTCAGGGACATTTTTTCTTTACTTTTAATATTGACTGTATAGACATGTTTTTGCTACCAACATCGATGAAGCCTCAACAATTTTTTAGGATGTTTTGTCAGAAGAAAGGTGGTTCACAGTTCAATATAAATGGCAAATCCCATTCTTTACTCTCAACATATGAAGTGATGTGGTCAACCACATCTTACCTCCTCCCTTAATACAAACAATGATTGCATGTCAGGAAAGGTACAAAGCCGTTTCTTTAAAACCTGTCTTTGTTAACAGCTGTTCCCTCTTCCTGCATGTACTATTCTTTATTCAACTTTTAGAAAAAGAAAAAAAGAAATCTCCATTGTGAACATGCCGTCCTGTAAAGCATAAATAGTGAATTATAATTTTCTGTGTTGACTGGGGAGTCATAGTGTCAAGCTGAAAAAAGAAACAATAAATTGTAGGCTGGCCATTGAGACTTTTTTTTTCCCGTTCCTTAAGAAAAGAAAAATGTAAAATTAAAAATTCAGGATCGGAGCAACTTTAATCCAAGGTCATCACAATATGACCATGAGCAGACTAGTGGCTGAGGAAAACATTTAGACACAAAACACCAGTCAAACTTTGGCACCTTTTGCTTTTAGCATGTTGACGAAGTCTCCAAATTTTGTTTAAACTAGTGTACAAAACAGAAATACAGTGTACTGTTTGCATTACAAATAAAGGGGGGAAGGAAGAAGTATAATGGGCAGAGTGTCACCTTTTCAGTTAGAAAACAAATTTTGTTCTACATTTTGACTGATGAGTACAACAAAACAGAGATCAATATTTAAATGGTTCGTCCTAATTTCTTCATATGCACAATGTGTATAATGTGCATTTTGATGACATGCCATTTTCTTTCCTATGTAACGGATCATCTCCTGACACCTAAGCAGAGGGATGAGGTGCCCGAGATATTAGTGTAACTCCTTGGTCTACAGTGTCCCTCCACCAGGCTACATTTAGTTTTCATGGTAACCCGCTGGTTTGCTGGAAGTTGTAAATAATACATACTGTTTACTACTAACAGACGAACACGGGGGCATCATGATTCATTTAGCCAAATGTAAACTTACTAATCCTGAATAAAGAGAGGCCGCAGCAAATTTGCGCACAACCATTCTCAAAAGCGAAGACGTTAAATAAATAAATGAGAAATTGTTGTATTCTTCTGACACCTGATGTCAATAGTTATTTTTAAAGATGCAAAATAACTATGTCTCTGTGCATTGGTGGCTTTAATACTTGACTACTTCAAGTATTAAAATAATTTAAGCTTAAGAGGTGAAAGTGGGTCGACGTGTCTCTACAATGCTGTTATTGAAGAATGTCTGACTGTGTACTAGAGAAAAGTTTAGAGCCCATAAAGCTTAGCATGAAAAAATAAAGCTGAAAAATCTTTACATTAATAATAATAAGAATAATAATACTTGTCTCTTATTTTTTTTAGGTATTTTTCTTACAGTTTACAGTTTTAATTTGCTATCCAATCAAAATCTGTGTGCATCTGGCTTAATTTCAGACAAGGCATCAGCTCAATCAATCAATCAGCCGAAAAATGAATCAGATGAAAAATAAAACAACAGAAAAACAAACTTGAACATGAATCAATCACTTGCTAGTCAATGATCCATTTATAATGCATTGTCTGTTAGCTGTGCCATTTCCATCGTTTTATACAACTATGAGAAAGAACACTGTTCACCTCATCACCAGAAGACCTTTATGTCCTGTGAGCAGGTCACAGGTATTCATGAAATGAATGCCAAAGCTGTTCTTTCATCAACTGGTAACCAGAAATATTACAAAGAACGTACTATGTGGGTTTTCTCTGAATTATTAGGTAAACACACACACACACACTATGTGATACATGTTGATGTCTGGGTGATTTAGTAATTTCTCAAAGCGGATGTAAAGTAAATCCAGTTTTGCGATACACAACACAAAAGGCGGAGGAATGGATGTTTACACATCCATTTACATTGGCTACAATGTACACCAAGTGTTACGTCAGAAAAATCAAACAAGCGAGACTTTGAAAAGAACAGGAGCTACAAAACATCACATGCTTATTCTTTTTCCATTGAAACTACAATGATTACCATAAATCTCCAGAGCTGCTGAGAACTAAAGAGAAGAAAAGACAAAGCAATGTTTAACAAACAGCTTATAGTAAATAAAGTCATTACTAGTAAATAAAGTCATTACCTAGTGACTTTTATGGAAGAATTCAAAATGTGATACTGTCAACTCCTTTAAATGATGCCAAAACAAGTCTGGGAAGTAATTTTTTTTTTTTTTTTTTGAAAAATCAGTGTACCTTACGATGTCCGGCTTATTCTGATTGAACAAAGCATGGTTAAATGGGTTATGTAAAGTAAATCAGGGGGTTTCAGATATGAAGCAAACCGATTATAGTGTTTGATTTAAAAAAAAAATTAGAGTAACCGCAGAGGTTACTCTGGGGTTGCTTTTTTTTCACTGGTATAAGTCATTAAAAAAAAAGAAAATCCCAAATGCAAAGAATCAGCTGGCCTCTTTTATTCATCTAGATACTAAGAAGTTCAAGGCTGAGATATATTTTTCTCCACATTAAAGAAAAAAGATTTAAATAGTGTGAAAAATGCGCTGCTGCTTGAATAGATAAAGACCATGTTGAGAGCTCCCTGATGAAGACCTTCATTAAAGTGAGCAGCTATATGCTCAATGATCCTACAAAGTCATGCTGCTGCCTAGGTGAGGTCATTCTAGCGGGTAATGTGTTTACCTGGGGTGATGTGTGGCACTGAGAAGTGTTCACGAGTTAACAAGAATCTTCTGTTCATAAATGGTATCCACAGGAGCTTGAAGCGTCCACAGCGTTTTGACTAAAGTCCGAGAGGTTAGAGTCCTTGTTAAACGGCGTGTTGACTAAAGTCCAAAGGGTTGGAGTCCCATTTGATGGCGTCTCAACTAAAGTTCTACAGCTTTTTATTTCTCTTTCTCACTGTTTAACATTTTAATGTTTTTTTAAATCTCTTTCTGTTTATTACATGCTGTTTTTTTTATTATGTAAAGCACTTTGAAATGCCTTGCTGCTGAAATGTGCTATACAAATAAAATTTGATTGATTGATTGATTGAAGCCAGAATCTACGGCAGACAATCAAGAACAGAAAGGCAAAGCATCTTAAATGTGCCAAAAAACATCTAGATGATAGTTTATGAAAATATTTTGAGGACTATTGAGACAAACGCGTAACCTTTTAGAAGGTGTGAGTTAGGTTGCAACTGGAAAAAAAAAAAAATAAATAAATCCTTAACAGCATCTCAGAAAAAAAAAAAAAATACTGACAACCAAACCTCACACTGTAAAGCTTTGGTATCTTCACTCAAGATAGTCATACAATGAAACTATCATACCAGCCCATGTCAAGTCACAAATTTCAGATGCCACATTAATAGAAACGGTTATTTAACAGTAATGTGCCAACAGGTCAGCAAAAATGTTAAAAATGTCAGTCATAAACCATTTGCTAACAAATTAGCAGCTTTCAGCTTTTCTACAATGCAGTCCAGCATCAACACAACCATTCAACGTGACAACTGTTTTTTCATTTGCCTGTATAAACTGTACATTTTACGGCCAATTAAACATCCGGGTTTCTATTTGTTCAACTGAGTCATTCCTTCAAGTCTCATATGACTTTTGCCTGGAGAAAATGTTAAGGAACTACATGTAACATAATCCTTATGCTTATTAAAACACGCTCAGTAGAACTATGAGGTTTCTAAGTCAGGATAAAGACCTTATACACAACCAGCTTCCTTAAGCTATTACTTAATGGGATAAAATCAGTCAGTAAACTAAAATAAAATGCTCATTATTTTCAGGATATTGGTGTTGAAGATAACAATATCCTGAAAATATAAAAATGTTAGAAATAATTCCAACTTATTTTTAGAATTAATTCTTCTGTTGGGTTTATTATTTCTAATAGCAACTTTACTTTTGGTAGGGCATCTATTGATTTACTGTTTATGATACAGAGCTCCTAAATATTTTTTATTTAAATTTTCAGACTTAAATGTCTTGATTTTTCTTTCAGTTTATGTATTTACTGTGAGCCTTACTGAGGCTGGAGGACCCTTTTGTGTTTCTTCTTTTTGTATTATAGTGATATGTTTGAAAATGTGGGTTCATTAAAATGGGAAAAAAATCCATCAGTTCGTATTGTTCAGCTTTATGTTCCAGTTTTTTTTTTTTTTTCAATTTGTTTTGCTTATTTTTGCATCTTGACTAATCTTCAGTTTGATTTCAAAAACTGTAACACTTAAGTTTTCAAATGAAGACTAGATTATGGTATATCAAATCCATATTTATTTACACACGTTCAATTGTTGAAACCTCTTCTATTAGAGACATTATTTTTAATGTTTTGACACCAAACCTGAGTAAGAACCACAGAACAAGTTTCCAACCCTGATCTCAGGGGGTCTCGGTACCCTCTTAGGCTAAATCTGATATTTAAACAAAAGTGCATTTATTAGTAGACTTCAGTCAGCAACCCAATAGCAAAAGCATTAGCAACTCATTAGCTGATGCTGAAGTTTTGGAGTTTTACTCACTGCATTGAATCTTTAAGTCTTTCAAGGCGTATCCCAGGCTTTAGTGAGTCAGTAAGTGTTTAACAAGCTGTTCTTCCAGTTTGTGAAGCCCATCATCAGGCAGAAGATACTTCTGAACTATACTGATGACCTCTCTCTCAGTTGCACACTCAAAGTCCTTTTTGTTTTTAAAGGGTAAATGCCCTGCTAACTCACAGAGTGCAACATTAAAGGCAGATTCCTCTTTGGCACCGAAGCAGGATGTTCTGGGCCAAATAGCTATACGCACACCTTTTCTTAGACAGTGCTCCTTTGCAGTCTGCATTTGACCACTTGGTGGGCATCCTCTGGTCAGGAACAGGTTGTGAGCGATGTTTTCACCCACAAAAAAGTCTGTCACTTCACAGATCGTTCTTGCTGCCGTCTCCACCTCTTCGGATTCTGTATAGAGCAAAAATCCAACCGGAAAATCCTGGATGCGAAAAAAATTCTTCTCGGGTATCAAAGGCTTAACCTGGCTGGATTCAATCTTCAGCTCATGGTCCAGGTAATAACCATGAAGGTGTAAGTGATTAACAGATGCAAATGCTCCCAGGCTGTTAAACCCCACACGGAAACCTGGGCTGGAGCTGAGGAGCACAGACTCGATACCGACCTGGACAGCAGCTCTTGTCAGGATCTGTGGTAAACAGAGAGACGGATCTGGAACAAGAAGACAGTGTCCAAACTCCAAAGGGCTAACATTGATCAACACAACCATCCTGCAAGTTTGAGGCAACTGGTCATCAGGTACATCTCTTCCTCCACATGTGTCCTTCATCATTTCAAACATAATTTCTTCTGCATTTATTTTGTTGAAGTTAAACTGGCTGGGATTAAACTCTTGCTGAACGCTCAGTATCTCCTGAGGCTTCCTCCTCTCGATTCCACGTTGAACATTGAGCTGAGCGACATAACCATTCGACCCTGGTAGGATACGCGTTTCTAAATCGCCTAGATGGTAGCGGAAGAGTCCTCTGTCCATCCTGTCTGTCCAGCCATCTCTGATGAGCGAGTCAAGCTTGGAAGGTGGTGGACGGGTTTCTCTTTTCTGAAGCACATCTGTGACAAAATCCTGAGTGCTGTACACAAACTGGGGCAGCATGGTTGGATCTGTTAGTGAAATACACAATATTCAAGTGGTCAGTGGTTTCTATTATCTTATTAATAATATTTTAAATTATTTTAAGTCAGGGCTATCTTTAACTGTATATGAATTTGTTGTACTGTTGGATTTTTTTTTAGCTAAACAAGCTGTTTAAATTTCGTCTGTGTCATTGACTGACACAAAACGAAGTTTTAACTCTTTTTTATTACCTTACCTTTGTGTAAGGACACCAAGAGGCTGCTTCATGAACACATCAGAAGATGTAAACTACTTCAAAGTTAGGAACTATGTCCTATTCAAATTAAATTAAGCACATTTGATGCGGTAAGTGTAACACCAGGAAGCTGACCTAGCTAAGTTTTACGCTTTCCTTTTCCGATGCTCACTTCCTGTCTTCAGAATAAAAGCTCACTGAAGAAAAATGTAATATGACTTGATTACGTTTTTTCAAGTCAGTGTTATATTATATCTGTGCTATCAGTAATTACTAGACTTACATTAGAGAAAATAGTATAAAACTTAAACTCCTGAAACATTTTTGTTTTAATGCCAGCCAATGTATTCTTTGCATTTAGTGAAGATTAGTTTTTTGTGCATGATTTGTAGACAAAATAAATGTTCTGCCAGACTTAATTTTGTTAAAGGAATATTTCTTTAAAGTATTTGAGACATATTTCCATTTGAATACCTTAAAAATAATGTTTTACCATTTTATCAGTGTATATTTGTGTATGACTTCATGAAATAACTTATGAAGCTAAAATTCCACCAGAATCTTTGTTTTAGCTATAATGTTTAGGCTTTACGTAATATTCTACTTATATGTGGAAATGATCTATTCATTAATTTCTGTTATCATGAATTCATCCATAATAATGAAAATCTTTTATTTGTTTATGATCTTATATTATTTTCAATTAATTTTAACATATTGTAACTGCACTGATCTCTTCATATTTTGTTTTTAGGGTGACTCTATCAAACAAGAGAACTATAAATTCAACTGCTCTTATAGAGCTGATTCATACACTGTAGGGTTAACTAAGTCAAAAAGAATGAGCAGCTGCCCAGTCAGTCTCCATGCTTATTTTAGTCACTGCATGCTTCCAAAGATAAAGCAGGACTGGCAGAGCTGTGTGTCTGCTTAAGAGATTTGGGGTTCAGTGCACTTCATGTCACTTGACTAGGTATCAGAACACGAAGGATCTACATTCACATTTAATTCAAAATTCAAGGAGGTGAGAGGATGGAAAGAAGTAAAAATAATGTAAGTATGGCTGTGTTTTAAATTTTTTTAATGTTATGAAGTAATTTGTGATAAAGCATGGACAACACTTTTGTTGTGGAACTTTTTACTTTCTATGTATTTTTAAATGTTGGATGTATAAAGAGGGTTTTAGAGTTTTGGTGAAAAATAAAAAGTAATTTCATCTGTTTTTTGACACAAGATTTAGACGAGATTTAGTTGGAAATAAATTTTTAAACATGTAATATGGGTACAAAGCCCTTTTCTATTCAAATTACTTGTTTAAAGATTGAAAAAAAACCAATGCCATGTGTATTTGCTCATACTTTAAAGCTTCTCTGACACATTTTCATTGTTTCTTGTTGTAGATGACAAATGAAGCTGAAGAAATGGCTCAGACTCTAAATATAAAAATGACTGAGGATTCTAATCCAGAGGTTTCATCGTCCACCTCGGTCACTGCCCAAGGTATAGAGCACTTCCGTCCTGTTGATTTTCAGTCTGGAAAGCTGTATTTTAAATTAACATTGAATCAGAAATGTTATCACATTAACAAAATATTATTTAAAGTTCCCATTCCTACTTGCTAAATTTTATGCCTTCTTGTTTTAATGAAATGTCAATTACAGCCAGAAGCAGAGTGAAATGGCACTTGAAGAGTTCAGTGTACCCTTTCTCCAAGCATCTATTTCATAAATATAATATGATGAAAATCTATTTCGAATCAAAACTTAATAATTGAATTTTTTTGGAAAAGACTCTTTTAAAATACTTGAAATCCACATACAATGGATTTAAAAAGTGTACATCCCATTTGTAATATAGATAAATGAGATTGTGAGAAAATATTTCAAAACCTTTTCCACCTTTAATTTGACCTTTAATCTCTGATAGAGAGGTAACATGTACAAAAAAACAAAAGCTAAAACGCCCTAAATTCACAACTTGGTACAGCCTCAATCAAATACTTTGTTTTATTTACATTTTTATCCTATTTTAACATTTCACCTAATTGAGTTTTGTCATCCTTCATAGGCAATCACAGCATTTTACCTTGCATCAACTACTTTTGAGAGCCACCATATGTCTTTACTGCTCTGTGGCTTCCCAGCCTGTCTTTTTACCTCTGGCGGACAAACAATTTATCAGCACATTTATTATGAATTCACTCAGCAGGTTTTAATTGTACATTTTTATTAATTCTCATTTATGGTTTTTATTTGCTCATTCCAGGTCAACAACCTTCTTCTGCAGAGAGTGAACAAAACAGGGCAACAACTGCCTCTGCAAAAACCAAGGAAAATGCCATCAGGCCAAAACTCCAGTTAACATTCAACACATTCACGGTCAAAAGTGGAGAAGATCTAAAAGTAGAGATCCTTGTGGTTGGAGACCCTGCACCAAAGATTGAATGGAAAAAAGAAGGTCAGGCAGTTAAGGAGACATCAAGGCTAGAGATTTTAAATAAAGCGTCTTTAACTGTCCTTCACATCAGACATGGTGTCAGAGAGCATTCTGGTCAGTACTCTGTCACAGCAAGCAACTCTGCCGGGAAAGACACAACAACCATCATGGTGGTTGTTCTTGACAAGCCAGACCCACCCACAGGGCCCGTGAGGATAGATGAGGTTAATTCTGACTATGTTATTATGTCCTGGGATCCACCTTCATTTACAGGAGGCTGTCAGTTGGAGAACTATGTCGTGGAGAAACGGGAAACAACAAGCACGGAGTGGCACACTGTGTCCGCAACAACAGTTAGAACAACCATCAAAGTCACCAAGCTGAAGACAGGAAATGAATACCAATTCAGGATATCTGCGGAAAATAGGTATGGAAAAAGTGCTGCAATCACCTCTCCGGTTGTGACAGCAAAATATCCTTTCAGTGTACCTGCTTGTCCTGGCACTCCCTTAATATCCATTGTGACAAAGTATAGCATGGTGGTTGAGTGGGAGCCACCGCTCAGAGATGGAGGCAGCCCCATCATTGGCTATCACATTGAACGTAAAGAGAAGAACAGTATTTTGTGGACAAAGCTGAACAAATTTGTTATTACTGACAGTCGCTTCAAAGCAAGTGGGTTGGAAGAAGGCATTGAATATGAGTTCAGAGTCTTTGCTGAAAACATTGCAGGACTGAGCCCATGCAGTAATACATCGGAGTGTTGCGTGGCAAGAGATCCCTGCGATCCACCTGGGAAACCTGAAGCAGTTGCGGTGACAAGGGACAGCATCACACTTCAGTGGGCAAAACCTAAATATGACGGAGGAAGCACCATAACAGGATATGTTGTAGAGAAAAAGGAGCTCCCGGATGGCAGATGGATGAAGGCGAACTTTACCAATGTTACTGACAATCTTTTCACAGTTTCAGGACTGACAGGAGGGCAAAACTATGAGTTTAGGGTAACTGCTAAGAACAGTGCGGGTGTTTGGAGTGCACCCTCAGAAAGCATAACCATTCTTGCTCAGGATGTTATTGAAGCACCCACTGCATTTATTGATCCTAAGTTTAAGAGTGCTATTGTCATCCAAGCTGGAGAAACTTTTGTTATTGAAGCTGATTACTTTGGGAAGCCTCTCCCAGAAGTTGCATGGCTGAAAGATGGGAAAGAAATCGAGAAAGGTACGCCTAAAATAGAAGTCAAAAACACCATCACTCATACAACTCTCACTGCCAGAGACTGCACACGTGCGGATGGAGGACACTATGTGTTGAGTCTTAGCAACAGTGGTGGAACTACAACCATTTCGGTAAATGTGAAGGTCTTAGATAGACCTGGTCCTCCTGATGGGCCACTAAAGGTGAAGGTTATAAGTGCAGAGAAATGCAACCTTAACTGGAACCCCCCTTTAAATGATGGAGGTGCCAGCATCACCCATTACATCATTGAAAAAAGGGAAACCAGTCGTGTTACATGGACAGAGGTTGAACCTCACATTGAAGCTATAAGTTGCAAAGTGACAAAACTGGTATGTGGCAAAGAATACATTTTCAGAATTGCTGCTGTAAATAAATATGGGGTTGGTGAATTTTTAGAATCTGAGCCTTTTGTTGCACAAAATCCTTTCAAGCCACCTAGTGCTCCCTCCACTCCTGTGCCCAGTGCTGTGACTGGAGATTCAGTCGTGCTAACATGGGAAAGGCCTGAGAGCGATGGAGGCTCTGAGATTGATGGCTACATCCTGGAAAAGCGTGACAAAGATGGTGTGCGATGGACCAAATGCAACAAGAGAAGATTAAATGACATGCGCTTTAGATGTACTGGGCTTGCAGAGGGACATTACTATCAATTTAGAGTTCTGGCAGAAAATGCTGCTGGTGTGGGCGCACCCAGTGAGTCTAGTGAGTACATAAAGGTATGTGAAGCTACATACCCACCTGGCCCACCTTCCAACCCAAAAGTAACAGACTATTCCAGCAGTACGGTGTCTCTCATCTGGTCAAAACCAATTTATGATGGTGGAAATACAATCAATGGATATATTGTGGAATTGAAGGAAGCCACAGCAGATGAATGGATTGCATGCACACCAAGAACAGGAATAGAGGACACAAAATACACTGTAAAAGGATTAAAAGAAAATACAGAGTACAATTTTCGTATATGTGCAACAAATTCAACCGGTGTCGGAGAACATGCGGCTCTACCTGGTTCTGTAGTAACAACTGAAAAGGTAGAGGCACCAGAGATTGAACTGGACAATGCTCTGAGAAAAATTGTAAATGTTCGAGCCTGCTCCACCTTACGTCTCTTTGTTACCTTAAGAGGACGGCCAGAGCCTGAAGTTAGGTGGACAAAAGCAGACGGCACTCTAGATGAACGTGCTCAAATTGAGGTAGCAAACTCCCACACTGTGTTAATAATAGAAAATGTCACAAGAAATGACAGTGGAAAGTATGTGTTGACTGCTGAAAACTGCAGCGGTTCCAAATCAGCATTCATCAATGTGAGAGTGCTGGATTCTCCCAGTGCTCCAACAAATTTAGAAGTAAAGGATGTAAAGAGAGACTCTGTCTCCATCTCCTGGGAGCCACCTCTTATTGATGGAGGAACAAAGATTTCACACTACATAGTTGAAAAGAGAGAAGAGGCAAGGAAGGCATTCACTAGTGTTTGCAGCAACTGTGTAAGGAATTCCTACAAGATTGATAATCTACATCCGGGAAGCTTTTATTATTTTCGTGTGATTGCAGTTAATGAGTTTGGCACCGGACAACCAGCAGAGACTGCTGAAGCTGTTAAAGTGTCTGAGGCTCCTCCACCTCCTGGCAGAATCACACTGAGCGATGTTACTTGCAATAGTGCCAGACTCTCATGGGAGAAGCCCGATCACGATGGAGGAAGCAAAATCACCAGTTACACTGTAGAAATGCAAACCAGAGGAGACGACGCATGGACAAAATATTCAGAGAGTAAAGCACTAGAGGTGACCATTGATGGGATGACAGCAGGAAAGGAGTACTTCTTTAGAGTGAGTGCTGTGAATGATAAAGGAACGAGTGAACCAAAACCCCTGTTGACACCTGTCGTAGTAGAAGATAATAGTGCTAAACCTGTTATCAATCTGTTAAACAACAAGTTTAATGTAAAAGTAGGGAATGATCTAAAGATTGATGTACCTTTCAAAAGTTTGCCACTGCCAACAGTAGTCTGGAATAAAGAGGGAAATGTGTTGAAGGAGACAAGCAGGGTAAATGTACAAACATCTGAATCCGCATCTCAGCTTTTTATAAAGGATGCAACCAGATTTGATGCTGGTGTGTATGAGGTAATCCTGACCAATGCTGCTGGAACAGCATCAACTGAAATCTTTGTGAACATTTTTGAAAGGCCTGGACCGCCAAGTGACCTCAGTGTGGAAGAAGTTAGCGCCGACTTTGTATCTCTGACATGGCAACCCCCGCTTTACACTGGTGGGAGTGAAATAAGTAATTACATTGTTGAGAAAAGAGACATCGGCAGTTCAGTATGGCAGAGCGTGTCAGCTACAGTCGCAAGGTCATCAATCAAAGTTTCCCGTCTGACTCAAGGGACTGAATATCAATTTCGAGTTGCTGCAGAGAATCGCTATGGAAAAAGCCAATATCTTGAAACAGAAACAGTCATTGCCCAGTATCCCTTCAGACCACCTGGTCCACCGACTAACATTCATGTTGTCCAGGCCTCAAAGTCTGTAATGATCATTGCTTGGGGCAAACCAGACAGTGATGGTGGCAGCCCTATCACTGGTTATCATGTTGAAAGCAAAGATCAGAGCAGTATCCTATGGACAAAAGTAAACAGAAGCCCAGTGATTGAGAACCAATACAAGGTGACAAATGTTGAAGAAGGTCTGATATATGAGTTTCGCACATGTGCTGAAAATTTGGCCGGTGTTGGACCCTGCGGTAAGCCATCTGAACCCGTCGCAGCAAGAGACCAGTGTGATGCACCTTCAAATCTCAAAGTTACCAATGTAACCAACACTTCAGTTTCACTCTCCTGGGATAAACCACACTACGATGGAGGAGCCAAAATAACAAGCTACATTGTAGAGCTCAAAGAACTGCCAGATAGCTGCTGGTTGAAGTGCAACTTTACAAACTTAATGGACACTTTTTTTGAAGTAACTGAGCTCACTGAGGGTGAACTATATGAATTTCGTGTTACTGCAAAGAATGCGGCAGAGTGCTTTAGTGCACCCTCTGAAACCACTGGACCCATTACGGTGCAACATGATGTGGAGCCGCCCATTATTACCTTGGATGAAAAATTTAGGCAGGTGGTGGTGGTCAAAGCAGGAGATGTACTTAAAATAGATGCTGAAATTTATGGTCGCCCTAACCCCACAGTGTTTTGGCTGAAAAATGGAAGAAACATAAGCACCAAGGGAAGGGTTGAGATATTAGTAACAAAGTCCCATACATCTCTCCTTGTCAGAGAGAGTGTCAGGAAAGATTCTGGACAGTATACTCTGACCGTACAGAATGCAGGCGGTGCCACATCCAGGGCTATTACCTGCAAAGTGCTGGACATACCGGGCCCTCCTGCTGGATCTCTGGAAGTGTCTGGACTATCAGCAGAAAAGTGTACCTTGTCCTGGGGTCCTCCTCATGAGAATGGAGGTGCAGAGGTCATGCACTACGTTGTTGAGAAATGTGAAACCAGTCGTATTTCCTGGACCCTTGTGTATGGCGACATGATGGCAACCACTTGCAAGATAACCAAGCTCCTCAAAGGAAATGAATACATTTTTAGGGTGAGAGCAGTAAACAAATATGGAGAGGGTGAGATTTTGGAAAGTGAACCAATAAAAGCTATGGATTCCTTCACTCTCCCATCTGCTCCAAAAGATGTTGAAGTCACTAGTGCTACCAGTGAGACTATGACCATCTCCTGGAAGAGGCCTGTTTGTGATGGTGGTAGCCGTATCAGTGGTTATGTTATAGAGAAAAGGGAAAAGCACGGTGTCCGCTGGGTTAGAGTCAACAAAAAAACAGTCTATGACTTACGAGTCAAAGCTTGCGGCCTGCATGAGGGATGCGAGTATGAATTTAGAGTATTTGCTGAGAATGCTGCTGGTCTAAGTGAACCCAGTGCACCGTCCCCTCTCGCCTTGGCAGAAGACCCAAAGTTTTTACCTTCCCCTCCAACAAAACCCACCATTACCGATTCCTCCAAGTCCTCCATCACTCTGACATGGAATAAGCCACTGTTTGATGGTGGAGCACCAATTACAGGGTACAAAGTTGAATTTAAAAAAACTGCAGAGGAAAACTGGAGTGTAGGTGTTCAGAACACAGACAAAACAGAGTTTACAGTGACTGGACTTACAACGGGGGCAGAATATGTGTTCATTGTTAGATCTATCAATAAGATTGGCCTGAGTGAGCCCAGTCCTGAAACAGAACCCGAACTTGCCCTGGAAAGGGAGGAGGAGCCCGTGTTCAACATCGACCCTGAAATGAGAAAGACTCTTCTCGTTAAAGATGGAAGTAGCTTTACTTTGACTGTACCTTTCACAGGCAAACCTGCTCCTAGTGTATCATGGGAAAAAGCAGATGTTGATCTAAGGGTCAGGGGACTTATCCACACCAGCAACTTCATCACCTCTATCACAGTAGAGCAGGCAACACGTGATGACTCTGGCAAATACAAAGTCAAGCTTCAAAATGTTGCTGGATCTGCTACTTTAATCATGAATGTGAGGGTTTTGGATTCACCAGGTCCTCCTATCAACATAACAGTCAAAGATGTGACTAAGAACTCTGCCACTGTGACCTGGGACATCCCTGAGAATGAAGGAGGAGGGCCTGTGAAGAGCTACCTCGTAGACATACGAGAAATTAGCAGAAAAGGTTGGACAAGACTCACGGACAAATGCAGACGACTGTCATATAAAGTGTCTGATCTGGAAGAGGGAGGAATCTACTTCTTTAGAGTCACTGGTGAAAATGAATATGGGATTGGCGTTTCAGCTGAGATGAAAGAAGGAACAAAAATGACAGGTAAAATTTCACTAGCATATACAAAACTGCAACTTTTAATCATAATGTGTGCATTGATTTCTGATAATGCTGTGCAATAAATCTAATCTAATTTAAGTACTGTTATATAATTTAAAATAATGTTATGATGTTATTCCAGGGACAACAGACTGGGAGACCAACCAAGGGGCTTAACTTTTCAAGCCTGTGTTGCAGCCTGACCAGATCAACTTTCTTTTTTGATTTCTAAATATTTTAGTTGTTTTTTTTTTTACTATTTGTTTAGTTATAATTATTTGTGTTGGGAATTTTGATTTGGAATAGCCAATAATTTACATATTAAAGCTTGTCCTTCTAATGTTTTTTTTTTTTTACATTTAGAGTTCTTGCTAAAATGAACTTTATGACTAACAGATTTTTGTTTATAAATAGAATAAATGCATCAATTGTTATTTTTTGTTTAGAAACAATAAATTGACTATAAGACAGTAATAAAATGAATTTTGTTTCATTGAAAAGTAAAGAAGTAGTACATTTACTTTAGAATTTGTATGGCAATACAAAATATTGTATCACAAAAGTATAATTTTTTTAAAGTGTATAGTGTACTTCAAATTGTTTGAATAAATAAAAACAAATATAATCATTTTATTCAAGAAAAAAAGTTTGGATTTTGACTATTTGGTTAATCACAACAAAAAAAGGGGGTATTAATGGAGGTGATGGTGCTTGCATCTGTGTTTATACAAAACTGTAAAATGATTTAAAATAATTTGTGACAGCAGGGAAGGTAATCCTTGCGTTTTTGTTTAATTCTCTTTTATTGTTCTGTCAGTTGTAGTTAACTGTACGGCCTGTAATTAATAATGCACAATCACATATATTTATAATTATTTTATTATTATTATTATTTTTTTTTTTTTACAAAAGTTCAGTAAGGCACAGGCTACGTCATTTGAAGCCGTTACGTAGACAAAAAGGGGCGGGACCACGGGCGGGACAGGGTGCGCTTACAAGAAGCCGGAAGTAGGCCGAACGGTCACAAACATTTTAGCTTCGTTTTCGATCACGGTACTGACAAAAACAGAAATATTGGTCTGACAGTTCAAAATGGGAACAACGGCAAGTCAGCTGGCAAAGGACTCGCTTTCAGAATACCAGGTAAATGATCACTTACTTCTAGAAAAGTTTGTTTTAAACTCGTGAAAAAGCGAGAAGAAACGTAACAGCTAGGCCAGATGTTTTAAAATGTGAAAAAGAGGCAACTACCTCAGATAAAATAGTTTGCATTAGTAGAGTAGTTGTTTATAAGTTTTTAACCTCAACTGGCGTTGATTTTCTCCACCTGTTGTAAGCTTACTGTTGCAATATTACTATGGCTCACTAAAGGCACTAGTAGGACTTGGAAACTTGAGGGGGGGCTATTTCTCTTTAATTGTTGGCTTTTTTTTTTTTTAATTAATAATCTTTCAATCAAATTTTAGGAGCTGACCTTTCTGACAAAACAGGAAATTCTACTGTAAGTGACGATTTTTATGCACGTTAAGGTAATTTAAAACTACGAGAGCTTCTGATACATGATTAAGTTGTTGGTGTTTTTTCATGTGTTAGTGCGCACAGGAGATTCACAGAACTACTAGACAGAGATGAAAGAAACCATCCAAACCCCAGAGTACCAATGGAAGTCATCCTTACTCTACCAGAGCTGAAGGTGACTCATTATTACTCTACCATGTATAATAATGTTTTCTTTTTAGTTCTTGTTTACATGCTGTTAGATTGTATAATAAATTTGCATTATAATAGGATACAAGCAGTGACCTTTGAACCTGCTCTTGTAACAGTCCAACCCTTTTAAGACAAGAATCTGCCAAGTATTCTCCACATCTGAAGATAAAGATGGAAGCCTGACGTTCGAAGATTTCCTGGATCTTTTGAGTGCCTTCAGTGACTCTGCCACTCTCGAAATCAAATCCCACTATGCTTTCCGTATATTTGGTAAATAAAATAGATTGAGCTGGTTAACTTTATGTAGGCAGACAGCAGTGTTTGTATTAAATAATATACATAATTATATATTTTTAGACTTTGATGACGACGGAACTCTTGATTGTGGTGATCTGGAGAAGTTGGTTAACTGCTTGACCGGTGAGACAGAGGACACAAGACTGACCAGTGAAGAAATGAGACAGCTCATAAACAACGTGAGTTCACTTCTCTTCGGGGGTATGAGGAGGAAATCTGGGGCATTAAAACATGTTTCTCCAAGTCGGTACACTGAGGCATCCTTCGGTTTCATTTGCTTTCCATTTAGATCCTTGACGAGTCTGACATCGACAAGGATGGGACAGTGAACTTATCTGAGTTTCAGCATGTCATTTCAAGATCTCCAGACTTTGTCAGGTTTGTCTCGTTGCATTTACCTTGCAAATGTTCATTATTCACTGATTATTATTATTCACTCCTGATATTTAATTTCCCCACAGCTCTTTCAAGATTGTGCTGTGAAGACTTACTACTATGCAGTGGAAATGTATCTGTCTTTAATTTTCATTTCATTTTAAGCAAAACCAATTTTAGTCACTTTCCTTAAATTATATTTACCTCTGACTTTATCACTTTAACAGTTTTATGAATGAAAAAAAAAAGTATTCCTTTTTTTATCTTTTCTTGAATAAAAAAATGTTAAACTGTCTGCTCCCCAAAGTGTCTTTAAATATGAACAAAAATGACAAAACATATTTTAATCATAAATGTTAAAGTATTTGTTGATGTTTCCTAGCATGTAGTCCAAAGTTCACTGCCGGTGCTCACAGGGGGTAATTATGGGACATTTTTCAGTCCAAGTACTTCCTTCTTGACAGCTGCAGTAAAAGTGTTCCATGACCCACAAACAACATCAACGACATGCAGGTTCTCATTCCTGAAAAACTCCACACACTGAGGCTCGTCTAAACTGGCAGTTGTTTGGTGCCCAAGTTGGCCGTATTCTCCTGAAAACACGAGAGAAGAGAGTTAGGAAAGCTCATTATTAACTGGTTGGTCTAAAAAATGTCTGTGTGCGCCAAACGTACCCCATCCCCAAGTGTAAAGATGGCCTGTTGCTGAATGAGAAAATATGCATATCAGCTGCTCGTTCTAAAACAATCATTGGCAGCACGTTTAATCTTCAACTGTATTCCTTACTTGTTACTGCAGCTGTGTGCCGGGATCCACAGCTGACTGTACTGATCTCGCATGACGGACTGACATCGACCAGAGCTGGGAATGCCTGGATTGAAATGAACACTTCTTCATGTAGCTCTTCATCAGGACATGTGCTGAAACTGCCGCATCGTTCTCCTGTTCAATGCATTGAAGGATATTACTGTTAAATGAGCAACAAACGGAAAATGGAATTTTACTGCAACCGAGTAGGGAAGACGGATGTTGGTAATCTGCTGGATTTAAGGGTTTACTTTCTGAAACATTCTGACAAACCTGCTTGCTGATCATTTTTCTGTTGTGAAGCTTTCCTCAAACCACGTGATGGAAGTCCAAGTTGACCGCTTTCATTCCAGCCCCACACATAGAGGTCACCTCCATCTGAAATAGAAGAAATCATTTTTTTTTGCTTTCTCCGTTTGGGGTCTGTGATATAATTATTTGATTTAAAACTTACCACCAACACAGATGGAGTGCCAGCCTCCTGCAGCCACAGACCTCATGGTCATCCCCCACAGAGCCTCCACTGTCCTGGGCTCCTCCTCAGAGATGAGTCCTCCATGCCCCAACTGGCCGTGGCTATTAAAGAAACATGTCTGCTGACAAACCAGAACATGCACAAGCGAGCTTAGACCAGAATCCCCAGAAGTGTATGAGCTCTACCTGCCCTGACCCCAGGTGTAAACAGCTCCAGCAGCAGTCAGAAGGACGGCATGTTCTCCACCCAGTGCAAGGCTCTTGGCTTGGAGGTGAGAAGACAAGGAGCGGAAAATAGGGGGTTTGGAGGAAATGTATCCTCCTGGGACCAATGGCAAATTCACATCTACAACAGAAGAGAAAAAAAATCAAAATCAAAAAACAATTACAGGGCAGCTATTTGATGCAAATCTTTCTCAGTTGTACAAACTCGAAAAGCAATATACCAGAGTTCTGCGACTGAGTCATCTCCATGCTCCATGATGGGGCCTTATCCTTGCTTTGCAGATCCCAGGATTCAATTCTGCCTGGTAAAGCAAGGGTAAGATGCGTTTCACTAATTGCTGCATCTTGACAGCCACTGGTGTTCACTGTAACCGGACTGAAGGATTCATTGGAGGAGATGGATGCACAGAAACCAGCCAAGCGCACACAACTGTCCTCTGCAGGATAAAAAACAAACAAACACAACAAGCTTGTAGCCAGTCACTTCCTGTTCCATCTGTTAAAACATGCATTACAGACGAGGTATTTTCTAAATAACAAACCTACCATCTAAAAACAAAGATGCTCTCCGACTCCAACTTGCTCTGATTTTACTTCTACCTCTATGGTTCACCAGGTCCACGGGAACGCATACTTTCTCCTGCCCCACAGCGCTGCCACTTTCTTCTTTATCCGACTTATCCGGCACGCATATTTGAGCAAACGAATTGAAGCCAAACCCAAACCAGCGCATTTAACTCGCTTTAGTCTTTCGTCTCCCTTCGGAAGCCCCACGCAACGCGGATTCTCCAAGCTGAACAGGAACTAACCGGAAGCACTGCGCATGCGCTTCTGCAACCACATGACAGCCGCGGTTTTTGGTTTACAATCGTAATCAACTGCACAGCAATTGTTTCGCAGAAAGTTTATTTTCATGATCTTCAACCTCTCCAGTAAAAACGATACAATACAAAACACGCCAGGAATGTAGTGATTCGGCAAAAATTGAAACCGAAAGTGACAATTTCAACTGGTGGGAAAAATAGTACATTTCTATGCAGGATGTAGGAAAACAAAGCATGATTTGCATTGATAAAACAAATACAGAGTAGATCAATAACCAAGAACCACATAGGTCAAGAACAATAGGCCCCCTTTGAGAACCAGCCTCGGTATCCACAGTAACTTTTTCACGTGCTTCAGCATCAGGCTATTGAAAGAAATGTAGGTGAATGCAAACGATTGGAGTCGCACCGAAATGCTTTGGACAATTACGTGAGAACGGAGTGTTTTTCAGCTGGCTAGCTGTTATGTTAGTCATCTATGCATTGCCAGTGCAGTATTTAATCAGATCACAATAATTACCTGACAAGATTTAGCTTAAACGGATTACCTGTGATGCATGCTCAAACTGCATATAGACAAAGGAAATATGAGCTAAAATAAAACAGTTTTATTCTGCGTGCTAATCCGTAAACAGTGAGTCCTCAACGCTTGCGTATTTTTGGTATAATGCACATCCTGAACATGAAAGGATCAAGAAACTTTGAGTGTATTAAAGTGTCTATTAAAGGTTATTTGTGTCCACATGTGTTTTATATGCTGAAATTGTAGAACCCACTTTAATAAACGTCCTATTGCTTTTTACCACTTTTGTTTTTTTGCTCAGATGAGATGCCCTTTTAATAACTCACTGCAGGCAAAAATTTAAGATTTCTTCACTTTTCACTTCCAAAAGGCACATTCACACTCTGTAGGAGTGTTTTTCAGGGCTCAGTTCCTTTGCCCTTTTCCTTTTCTATCCTGTCTTCCCTGCTCCGAATGATGCCGTACTCCACTGCTTTATTCAGACAGTTCTGAGCGACCTTGGAAACAGGATCTACTGCGCCTTCTCCTCCCTTTGCAAGGACAGTGAGTATCTCCAAAGCTTCACTCTCCATAAGAGCCTCAGCCAGACCTTTCTCCGCCTGCATCATGTTCTGAACTATGACCACGCCGCGGTGACGCAGGTCAGATATTTCACTGAGCAGCAGAGCCTGGAAAATCTCCAGCCAATGGGTTGTCTAGGAAGGATGAAGCACAGGAGTCAAGCAGAGAATAAGTGCGGCATTTAAGAATACATCAGTAAAGGTTTTCTTACAGTTCCAGGGATTCGAGGGCAGAGCTCTGGCTGTTCGGCAGTCAGCATGGCCAGAGTGCCTGCAGCAGCTTTTCGGAGCCTTTCATCCTCTTCTCCGCAGTAAAGCACGAGGAGCTTCAGGCGATCGTTCCCTGTGGCTACGAAGAGCTTCTGCACCTGAGGACAAACGGCACGACTTTATTTTTCAGCCGTTCTTAAGATTTAGTTTTATGGTGCCTTGTGAAAGTATAGCCCAAAAACAGATTTACTTTTTTTATGTATTTACATAAACTGTAAAATAATTAAAAAAAAAATTTCTTTGGATGTAATTTTAAATACTTTAACACAAAGAAGTGCATAATTGTGGAGTGGAAGGAAAATACACCATGTTTCAAATCTGAAAAGTGTGGCTTGCTTTTGTATTCAGTCCCAATTTTTTCTTTGAGCCCTAAATAATACCCAGAGCAATCACATTTACTCCTGTCACAAAAGGAGTAAATAGGATCCCCCTGTGTGTAATTTAATCTGAATATCAATCTAGCAGTTGAGGAATTTTATTGAACATGAAGGACCAAGGATCACGGCAGACAGGTCAAGGAGAAAGTTATGAAGAAGCTTAAGCCATAAGACAATACATCAGGCTCTCCAGCACTCCAAAAATGTGGGCAAAACTTTAATGCTCACATTCAAACCTTTTTATATTGTGCTGGTTATTCCCATCTTTTCTAGTTCTTCAGAACTGGACACTTATTTACTTTTCCCCCTTTTTATACACTGGTGTTGTGCCCGCTACTTTTCAGCTCAAGCTATGCAGGGAACACAGCCAAAACTTCACAGTAACGCACTACTTTGTGATTTTCCTTCCTAAAATATCCCAGTGAAATATGTTGACATTGGTGGTTGTCAAGTGTCAACATGTGAAAACGTTTAAGGGATATGAACACTTTTGGGGGTTACTTTTTATGATGGCGTTATAAATATATGTGTTACCTCTGTACTCAAAACTAAATTGCACATGCACTCAGTGGCAGCAGCTCGGACCAGCTCATTCTCTTCAAACATGTAGCCTTCAATCTTTGGCAAGGCCTTTTCCTTGATGATCTTTTGCCTGTGGAAAGAATATAAAAATGAAAGATTCTAAAAAAAAATATCTATCAAGGCAAGCATGGCAAAGTACAATGTAACTTAAAGGAGAGCAAAAAAGTTTAAGAATCATCCTGTCACTTAATGAACAGAACAATAAACAATTGTGTCTGGTTTGCACAATCCAACTTTTCACGGGAGTTTGCTATTTAAAAAGGCATTATAGATTCTACTTAAAAAATTGGCATCGACTACAATGGAATTATGTACAGAAATAGATAAAGTGATCCTAACTTTAAAAAAAAAAAAAAAAGAGAGAGACCAAAAAATTTGAACTGGAACCACATGAACTCATATTGATTTCAGTAATCCCAACAGCCTTTGCATATTTATTTCTAGGGAAACACTTCCCCCTAGTGGCCAACCTGAGTCTTTCACTGATTCCGGCCAGGTTGGTGAGAGCCATCAGAGATTCAAAGTTTTGCAGCAAAGTGCACTCCAGGTGTAAAAGGTTCACGAGCGGTCGCACCACCTCATAGATCTGCCAAAACATGAGGAAAATTCAAGGCACACTCAGTGTTTGCACTGTTATAATAAAATCTACTTTTGCATTTTTGTTTTTACCCGCTCTCCTGGAAAGGCAATCTCTGGGTTAGATGTGATGGCTATTTTTGCCAGGGCTTGTGCAGCTTTCACCTTTCCTATGTCTGTGTTGTCAGTTGCAAGGGGGATCAAAGCCTTTTGAAAGGGAACATCAATAATTAATCCTTCTAGCACAGAGTTTGGATTAGAGTGCAGGTTAAAGGGGCATACATACTCGCAAAAGTATTTCAACAGGATTTTTTGTGAAAGATCAACTGAAAGTAGAAAAAGGACTTAACATAGAAGGAAATGACAAGTGAAAAGTGTGGTCTATGTACGTTTAATTATAGATTATAAAGAAAATAAAATGCATGGAAAACCTCAGGTTTTGCTTTGTTTGCATTTTGAAAATATTTCTTTTTTCACAATTCAGCACTACTTTGTGTTAATCTCTCATGTAAAATCCCAATTAAAACATATTGATGTTCCTTGTGATGAAACGTGACGCTTACAAATTGATACACTGACACAATTTATACAAATATGCATTGTATTATTGTGTTTTACCTTTCCTCCACCTTGTGCCACCAGTGGACCTCTGTCCTCCTGGCGATCAACTAAAGCCAGGAAAACCCTGCAAGGACAAAGGGTGTCAAGAAACCTACAGAAAAACTGTCTAAAGAAGAACGTTTGCTTCTTTTGTTAGTACCTGGCAATAAACTCCCTGCAAGCTTCTGTGAGGGCAGGACTCTCCTGTTTGACCATACACACCAACGCTGACACAACACCAGCTTCCAGAAGTTTACCTAGCCTTTTCTCCACAAAGGATGGTGCATCCTAACAGCAAAACACATTCACATTCAAAATGATCGCACTTAAGTGACGATACATTAGGAAATAAATACAAAGCAGTTTGGCATTGCAACTAATCAGTCCCTAAAACGAAGCAAGTGTGACACACCTTTGGATGCTCCTCAGGCACATGCTGCTTTGCATACTTGGCCAGCTCCACCAGCTGAGGGTCTGGTTTCTCCACATCGTAGCTGTTGGTGCAATTTACCAATGTGGAGCCCACAGCAAAGAGAACCGTCTTATCTTCCGACTGCATGAAGCCAAACAGAAGCACACAACAAGAATGTGATTTAGTGGTGTAAGTAGATCCCTCCATGACTCCTTAGATATTTAAAAAGGTTTGTGTTTCACTTGTATGCAGAACATGAAAAGATCAGTACAACCTTTGCCAGATCAAACATGGCCAACAGAGCGTTTTTGTCTTCCACCAGGTCTTCCTTCACATCGGCGTCAAAAGTGAGGTAGGCGAGACCTTCCACAGACCAACGGCGAGACGTCGGGGGAAGAGACTCATTACACAACCACCTAAGAAGAACAGAGATGGGACAGTTGCAACCCAAAATTCACTGTTATATGTTGCTAGGCTAGGATAAAAGCATAATCAGGAGCACAAACTTCCTGCACTGCTTGGCGAGCTTGAGCGTGGATCCCTCTGCAAATTGCTTCATGCTGAAATCTGTGCCTCCCGCTGATCCGAGCTTACACAAGCCCTGTATAGCAACCCGCACAATACAGTCAGTTTTTCTTTTACTAGACTGTTTTTATTCCCTCTATCAGTTTGCGACACTTACCACAAGAGCTCTCACACGTATCCTGTCATTCTCGCTCTTCTTGTAGAGGTCCTTCAAGAGCGCCACGCCGTTGGCTGTGATGAACGAGGCTCTCTTGGCCTTGCCTGCAGCGTGGATGAGAGCCTCCACGGCAACCTGTTGGTGAGTCACATCTTCTGAAGCACAGAGAGAGATAACGGCGTCCATCATCCCAGACATTTCCAGAGTGATGTTGCCCACATCGCTCGGTCCTTGGAGGAGCACAGAAACTGTCTGAATGGCACGCAGTTTGCCATCTAGGCCAGACCGTCTGAAGTGTTCCCTATCAAGCAAAAAAAGAAAAAAATTTTCTTTTTCTAGGGAATGTAATGATTTAATTTCAGGAGAGGCTTTAGAAAGATTTGACTCACTGCACGTATTCTTCGCAAAGTTTATTGAAGTTTTCTCTCTCTTTGTCGCTCTTGAGGTCATCATAGAGTTTGCTAAGCAACACAGAGCAGCTCATGTGAGTGTTTTCTGTGAGAGGCGGCCCCTCCGAGAGCTCAGCAACAGTCCCAGCCACCTGCAGGATTTTCTTCAGCCCTACAAAGGAACAGAGTGTTCTTTGTCTCAGACAAAACTTCTGGTAAATATTCTTCAGTGCTGTAAATAAAATATTTGCCCCCTTTAAATTTTTACACACTTTTATGTCTGTGGTCAAACCAAATATTATTAGAGAAAGATAAACTGAGTGACTTGAAAAAAGTTATGGATCCATGAAAGCACTGATATGGGTTCTTGTTTACATGCAGGTGTGTTTCCTACCCTGGTCTATCACCCATAACGAGAGGGAGTTGTCAGGGTTCTTCAGGGACTTGCGGGGTACTTGCTTGACCAGGAGGTTGATGGCGCTGTCTCTGCCTGGCCCGGACACATTTTGGGCTGGAATCATTTCCAAAAGGTGGCGTAGCATCGAACGCAGCTCCTTCGACGGTTCTGTGCCAAATTCACAAAGAAAATTACCCCAGTGGTATAACGTCACAAGAGTGTTGCCAAGTTCAGGTACTCACCAGGAAGTATGGCTTCATCTTTGCCTCTAATCTCTCTTTTCATGCCCTCTGTCAGAGCCTCAAACATCACCTGCAGCAGGTGGCATGCAGCCAGAGACACAGTGGAGGCTGCTGACCCCATTACTGCACACAGCTGTTCCATTCCCAACTCATTCACGATCGCCATGGTCTGAGAATAAAACAGCGAATGTCAGCATGTTGCCACGTATTTTATCGCCTGAAGAACAAATGCCAGAGATTGTCTCCTTTCATCTCAGTCCAGTGGAGAAACTTTAGCTGAAGTTTTTTTTTTTTGTAATTTTAGACATCAACTAAATGTGGATGTCTAATTCAGGCTCAATACTAATAGTAAATACTAAATTAAATCAATACTAGATTATGACCAATTATTGAAGGAAACAAGATTGATGCAAACATTTTATTTATGTGAAATACAATAAAACCTCTAAACCTATTAAATGGCAGTGGACATTTTATTGCCAACAACTGAATAAATGTTTGAGGCAACTGGCAATCAGTATTTTACTTCACCGTAAAGGAATTTATTGTTTTTCCTCCAAAGTTTGTGGGATCATCAAGATTTTTGTTTAGACAATTTGAGAAAGGCCTTTGTGATCTATTTGTCCAGCTGTTTTTTTGTTGTTTTTTTTTTACCTTTACATGGATTTTACTTTAAGTTACCAGCAAAGTGTACATTTGCTGGTAGCTAATGAACAAAAACATTTGAACAGATAAATGAGGAGTTAATCTTTTGGCATACTCTCATTCACGTTCAACGAATGGAAAGAATTAGCAGGAAGAGTTAACATTTTTGTCTTTTGAATTAAATAATGCTTACTCTTGATTGGTGTCCTGTGCACAATCCTACTAAGGTCCTGAGACCAGAAAGGACAACATCTTCCTGCTTTGATGACAAAAGTTTCTGGATCAGCTTCACTCCATCATTGCGGAAGATCTGCTCGGCTCCTCCCTCGTCTCGGGACAATACCACTAAATTCTGAGCTGCCTGAAAGAAAGAAAAGAAAAAAAGAAAAAAAAACTTTTTGGTGAATCACATTTTTACAGATAAATAATGAAATTTCAGAATATATTGACAAGCGGTTTACTCTGACTATGCGAGCCATCTGTACCTTCTGTCGATCAGAGTCTTTAGCGGAGGAATCTAAGAGGACGGAGAACATCTGCTGCACACGAGCGTCTGTGGAGTTTAGCTGTGCTGACTACAGATTGAAGGGAGAAGATTTGAATTAGCTTCAGTTTCACCAGGGACCCTGACTCACGACTTACTCAGCCTCACGTCACCTTCTGCTGGATCTGTGCTCCCAGCTGTCTGAGCAGGTCCTGGAAAGCTCGGTTTTTGGGCTCCAGCTGCGCACACCTCTGGGTATCCAGGAAAGCTTGGTCGAGCCGACCGAGCTTCTGGTATGCCTGAGCTCGCCGAAACCTGGCTTTCACGTCGCCGGGGTCCGTGTCAAGAGCTGAAAAGGGAAGACAGTAGTAAAGTCGACAATTGATATTCACATGAAATTCTGAACTAAAATAAGAATTCAAAGTACACAGTCTAACGTCCTATTAAAACCCATAACCCTGCACTTGATGCCTTGGATTCAGTGGGTGAGGAAGATAATATAGATAATATCAAAAGCTTGTCCAGTGGACTCTGTTGTCTTCTATCCAGATGTCCCACATAGTAAGTCAAATATTTTATAAAGTAATTGCAGCTTGTCGACTTTGAAATGTATCTGCTGTTATTTTTAGTTGCTTCCATGTACAGCTTAACTGAGCTTTTGTAAGTTAGTATAAAATAATAAATGTAATCTCTATGTCTGGCAATAATTAGATTAACTGATACGTTTGTTTTTAAAGGCTGTATGATATTAAGAAAACATACAATCAAGAGATTATTGTTGACATCAGTTGCTAGAGTAATTAACTCGCTTTGTCACCCCCCGCCCCCCTTTACCTGCTATATCACTCTACATGAACATCTCTGTAGCTGAGATCTAAAACAGGTTCGGCTATTAACAGCAGTGAGAAACAGTTCAACAGAACCAATAAATTATCGGCATGCAGAGCAGGAAGAGCAGAGCAGAGCACAACACTTGAAATATGATTGCCTTCCAAATACAGTGGATCCTTAGAATACAGATTGAATTCATTTGAGCAGGCAGTTGCCCAGTTAACGTGGCTGTCGAAACAGGTTTCCACAGCTAAAATAATTGGTTCTACATAGTGTCATCTTCAAAACTCACATAACAACCAGCATCTGTCATACTGAGCATAATATATGCATCATTCCTTTAGAATCGTTTTTTTGCTAGAGGCATTGCATTGTGAAACATTAATAAAACTATAAATAATAAAGACAGTGCAGTTTCTAAGGGAGGACTTTATGTTTGAAAAGTTTAACAGGGAGGCTTTGAGAAGGAAAATCTTACTTCCTTGTACCTCCAATGAGGGCATCATTGCCACTGTTGGCTTTTTTGCTTCTAGAAGGCAAAGTGAAAACAGTAAGACAAAGTCAGGCATAGGGACGGGCAGCTTGTGTACTTAACATAGCCATCCTACACATTCCTCTGAGGAGTGTTCAAATGTGTGTTCAGGACAATCCTGAGCCATTTCACTCAAAAGACAAAAAAAATTAAATTAAACCTGCAGTGATGATCAGATTTTATTATTCAGCTCTAGTGAAGTGAAGCTGAAACAATACAAACAAAAAACATTCAATAGGGACCTAAAAAGATGATTCCAGGTTTGAAAATGCATAGGTTTTTAAGGTATTAAACTACTCTGACTTACTCTGACCTACACTGACTTAGTTGCTTATTTTAGACAAAAACCTCTATGTTTTGCTCCCATTTTCTCATATTTATTGGAGGTTATAAGTTGTTTACACCAAGAACAAGAAGGTCTATGTTCAAATTCTGACTTGGGGTCTCTCTGTCCTTTCCGCATGTGCATAGTTTATTTCACAGTACTTCAGTCTTCTCAAGCAGTCCAAAAGTATGCATTGTCAGGTCAACTGGTGGAGTGTGCAAGTGTGTACTTGGTCTCCATGTGTTGCGCTGTGAAGTACTTGCAACCTGGCCAAGATGTACCCCACCTCTCTCCTAACTAACCCATTGCAATGATAATTAAAGAACTAATGGGTGGTCTTTCACAATTCAGTGTACTTGGGTACCTTCATATGTTTAGTTTTTTTCTTGTTTTTTATTCACTTTCATAGTTATCTATTGTTTTGTACATTGAAAACGTATCCATTGTTGTAGTACCTTCTTAATAAGTACTGAGCAGTGCAACCTGGCTTGTGGTCACCTTCAAGTCTGGACATTAATTATTTCTAGCAGGCTGAATGAATGCTTTGTAAACAAGCTGAAAACCTACAATTTTTTTGCAATAGATACCAATGCGACACTATAGTGTTTTAAAGCAGCATGTGATAGAATAGAATAGAATAGAATAGAATAGAATAGAATAGAATAGAATAGAATAGAATAGTCGGACCTTTGGAGGCATCAGCCTCTGCTTTGCTGTACTCCTCCAGTTTAAGGTAGCAGGCAGATCTGTTGCGGTATAGTACAGCGCTGTCTGCCTGGCTGTCAGTCAGCTTCAGCGCTTTGGTGTAGCAGCAGAGAGCTCCCTGCATGTCTCCCGCCTTGAAAAGGGTGTTCCCCTCCTCCTTAAGGGCTGCGGGGTCCTGGATTCAACAGCAAAGGTGAGCAACGGACTCCCAGAAAGCTTTCCAAAATATGCTGAATGAAATAAAAATCAGCCGAACGGCTCACTGCAGCTTCCTTACCTTCTGCCTTTCACTTTCACTCATCTTTGACTAATTATACACAGCACGATGTGACTTTATATGTTGAATTTGTATTCAAATATCGCTCATATTATCACGCACGGTGCAAACTCCTAACATCTCCCAGTGCTTCCTGGAGTACGTAGCACGTTCGTGACGTTTACGCACAAACCACGCCCCTCCCCTCCTACGCCGCTTTACCATAAAAGGAAGAAGGCAGCCAAATCATTCCTGTCTCCTGCTCTACTTTATTTGGTTATGGTAACTTTGTGGTTTTCTTTGGTGCACACATACAAAGATAGCTATATCAAGCCACATTTGTGTTTTAACCTAACTGAAACAACAATGCATAGCAAGGTATAAGTACAGTTTCTAGCATCTTAGGTGTCATAACAAAGAAATACTTGGTTAGTTAAAAGCTTTACAGTATAATAACAGCCCTGTCAATCAAATAGTATTTCTAAAGACACAAGCATTTCTTTGTGACAAGGGAAGAGCATATAATTATCAAATCAGAATAAGATAAATTATGTTTGTTTCAGAAAAAAAAATAATACAAAAAAAACAATCTAACGTATTTTATCGATTCATTACGCACTTCTGATTTGACAGTTGTCCAGCAGACAGTACATTGGCACTCTTCACAAGGAAGGTAAGCCACAATAGGCCATTGCTGGAAAAGCTGGCTGTTCCCAAAGTGCAACTGGAAAGTTGACTGGAAGGAAAAACTACAGCAGAAAAGAATTGCACAAGTAACAGGGAAAACCACAGGCTTGAGATGAGTTGAAGGAAGGCCCATTCAGGGATTGAAGCATTTTTGTACTTGGCTTGTTTCTGGAGTTAGTACTTCAAGAGTCACGACACACAGATGTGCCCAGGTTTTCAGATAAAGGAAACTTTGCATTTGTTTTGGACCTCAAGGGTCTAGGATCTTGGAGGACAGCAAAGAGGCACTGGAATCCTAGACGCTTGATCCTGTGTTGAGTTTTTTCAGTCAGTTATGATTTAGGGAGCCATGTTATTGACTGTGTTGCTTGACAAGTGGCTTGAAGTGATCTTAGGGCATTATATACCTTCTGGGCTCATCTATTTGGAGCCCAGAAGCTATATAATGCCCCATTATATACCTCCATCTGTGCATTGGCTGATGGATAGACAGATTTGGTGACAAGCTATGGAGATGCTAATTTTATTATCCAGCAGGCCTTGGCAACTGCCCATAAAGCCACAATTACCATACTTACAGCATTGACCAGGGTATCATATCACGTGTTGGGTGTGGTCAAGAGGAAAATAAGAGACAACAGACCTAACAATACAGATACGCTGAAGGCCACTGTTACAGGAACCTGGGTTTTCTTACAAATTCAGCAATTATACAGGCTGATCGCTACATTGATGTAGAACTTAATGCAAAGGAATTACTAACTACTGAATGTATACTATATGAACATACTTTTTAATAGGTTGACATTTCTGCAAAAAATATTTTTATTGGTCTTATGTAATGTTCTAATCATATCTCTGGTTTTCATTAGTTGTAAGCCATCGTCATCAAAAATGGATTTGTCACACTCATGATAGTAACTGTATATTACCCCCTATGATGGTAAAAAAGCTTCCCATGATAACAGTGTGGTTATTGCTAAAAAAATAAAAAATAAATAAATAAATAATAGTCTCTCTGCTCCTGTAGGGACATAAATGCATCACAGAATGTATTAAACATATCAACAGATCTTATTTACCTTTATAACACTATTGGGTGATGTAAAAGTGCTTTATATCATATATAATAGTTTGAGCTCTGCAAGGCTACTGGGAAGGCTCCTGTTTGGTATTTCTCATAGTCCCCCAGGACCTCTCAGTCAGACACTATGCTGTTTGTCCTCTGTTGTCTTGGAGACCAGGTGGTTCCCTGCAGGCGTTACGCTCAGTTACACCTGTTTAGATACTAACATTACCGTGGCACCTTTGTTGACTGGGCAGCCTAGACAGTCAGTTCATGTTTCCTAGGCTGAACTGTAAGAGGTTGATCATAGCAGATCTGCAGGAGCTCTCTGCTCCTTAGCGACGGCACCAGGGATTCAAGAATTTTCATATATTTTTTTTAAACTCAAACTAAAGCAGCTGGGTAAACATTTGTTTCTTATCATCAAAGTGTTTTGCAAGAGATTATGCTGTCATCACTGGTGCGTTCTCTGGGGCCAAACATAATAACACTGTGATACAGCTTCAACACTACACTTTGAATGTTTTTGCACATCATATTAAAAATAATCAGTCCCTTGTGACTGGACTAAAAGCAAAAAAAAAAAAAAAAAAAAAAAAAAATTTGCTCATGCTTCCGATTCAATCTTCCGATTAATTATTGAAGTGTAAGGTCATCTCCTGTTTCTAGAAATTAACCAACAGTCATTAAAACACAACAATCACCTGCTAATGATTATATTACCCCTTTAGGGTGTTACAGGTGTTGTTTACCTGCACAGTGGTTCAGAGGACGAGTCAGACACATGATAAGATTTTCAACATAAAGCTTACAGATACATCTACAGTAGCAATTAGAAGAACATTCACCTTTTTATTTCACTTTTTAAACTTTATAACACCAGTAAAGGTGAGCCTTGTATTAGATTGATTATGAGGCTCCATTATGTCACAGTATGTTTGCATGATAATTTTATATACAAATCATTTCGTTTATTTTATTTTCCACTGTAATTACCCAGGGTTCAACACAACTACAACAAAAACAAGCACTGCATATTTTATTATAGATAATGTATAGTAGGTTAGCTATTTAAGTGGTGCACTGGTGTCTGGAGAAAGCGTCATCTTCTCTTTTAGCCAACTAATCTAGCAAAGGACAAACAAAGCTGTAAACAGACTGTATACCTACTTGAACCAACTTGCTGGTATTTGTACACTGTTACATATTTTTCTGCTGCATATCTATAACATCTACCAGTGGCTATTCATACTGGAGTTGCAAACTGCAATTTGGGTGTTAATAAAAAAATGACTGAAGTGGATCTCAAAAGATTGCAAGTTCTATGAGTTTAATCTTTAAGTAAACCCAACTAATCACTTTTTTTTTTGCAACTAAACAAGACAATTAAACTAATAAATAGAATGAAAAAGAACTCGACTGGTAACAGGAAGGAGATGTTAAAAATTTCTGACTTTATTATTATTATTTGGTGGCCCTCTTCGATAAGCTAGTATTATAAGTAATTTGACATTTGTACTGTGCTGCTTGTGAGCATATTCGACTGACAATCCTACAATGTAGTTACACAATAATTTATAAACTCCATTCGATTATTCTGAATGTACTGCAGGCTCTGAAATAATAAATTTCAACGTTAGGACAGACGAGCACAGCAAGCAGCTGAGGCTATTGGTCAATCAGCGACGCAGCTCATTTCTTCCCAGAAGCCTTTGTAGCAGCTCGGCGGTGCTAACTGCTAAGCTCAAAATGCTACTTCACTAATCCGTCTGCCTGCAGCGGAAAGCAGAAACCCCATCGCTGCTGGGCTTCTTCACTTTGCTGGAGTACCGCCGTGTTATCGTTAACGGGTAAGCCTGGGTTTCTTATTATTTTTTATCTGCAATGAACCACGATCATACGGAAATGTTAGTTGAGGAGGTTTACATGGAAAGTGAGTTGTTAGCCAGAAAAATACCAGCAGCTTCGGTTTGTCTAATGTTAGCAAATTTTCTACTTGATGTCGTTTGTTACTTTCGAGACGTTTGTTGGAGAGAAAACAGAGGCAATTGTTTATCAAAATGTAAATGTCATTTTGAAACTTTATGCTACCCGTGTTGGACTCATGAATTGAATTTATTAGACAGTGTAAATTCTGTTCTGGTATGTACAGGAAGCTAGCGCTAGCTTGTTTGGCTGTCATATCTATCGTTTATAGAAGTGACTTTAAGTTTGACAGAGGCTGTTCCTTTCACCTACGCTTCCTGGAGAACTGGTTTGGCAGGGATATTGTCCAAATAAACGCGATTACTGTAGTTGGCTCAAGTTTGAAGCAACTAAGCTTGTCCCAAATGTTAGCTGAGAGATAGCAAAGTAAGATTAATTCTAATAAAACATTTACAGAGGTGTCACCTCTGGGTCAGTAGTTCCGAAGAATACCATTCAGGCGAACAAATGCTAGCTAAACAATATGCGTTATTCTTTGATAACGGTGAACTCCTCTTAGTATTAGGTCGACATTTTTATTTTGCTGCTTGAATACAGGCTGCAGCTCTTTGTTGCCTCTGTTTACAAATGTGCATCAAGACGGTTCCTTTTGGATCCTTTTAGCTCCAGATGGTCTAAGAAAATATCATCTTCTTGTGGAACGAACGGCCATTTTTGCAGCCAGCCTTAACTAATGGCTGTGCCAAGTTATTATCTCAGTTCCCTGTGGTAATGCTAATATGTTTCCAGCCTATGACGTTGGAAGATTATGATCATGGCTTTGCACAAGAAGAAAATATTAAAAACCTAATAGAAGCAATAGAACATACTCTGTTTTGATGGGTTCTCTGATAAATGGGGCATGAAATTAGGAAAACAGGACATTGCAATTTTGTTGAGTATTGTGTGGCAGTACAAATTGTTTAACCCATATTTTTCTCACTTCTTGCTTGCTTGTTCGTCGTCAAGATGTCACCACTATTCCTCCAGAGCTTAATAATCTTGGTCACTAAAATCTATAAACATAAAGGCAGTGAAAGTTCACCCACGTGACCAAATGTATTTCTGGCAAGCAGACTTTTAATGCTTGGCACTGTTCATTTAAAAGCCTATTAAACATTGCGTCCCAGCAGTGTGCTGCTATGGTAATGTCGCACTTGTTGGAATGGAAATGTGAGGCAACACGTTGCGCAGATCTATTTACATATTTCTCTCAGAATTTGGAGTTTTTGAACTTTTTGTCATCTTGAAATAGGATGCAGAAAAAAAAACCTAAACACTAATGTTGTATAGATTAGTGACACACAGAGTGATATGAATTTAAAACATTAATTTCTTTCACTTTGATGAATATGGCTTCCCCCAAATTATTAATGACTGTGAAAACCTCACACTGGACCTGAAACAACCTAATCTATGTCCCTCTGGTGTGTCTGGCTCTCAAGCCATTGAGAGCTTGTAAATGACCAAAGTCTTAAAAGAACTTTGTTTTACAATCCTGTTGCTGAAACACTTTTTCTTTATTTCTCAAACACGTATTTTTCTTTCACTCAACTTGCCGTCAGTATGGTTGGCTACAGCATTATGTAAATCGCCAACTTCTTTAGCAAAGCCTTTTTTGCGGTTTGCCCTTATTTTTAAATGTTTGAAGTGTTTGCTTCTTCATGGTTGTGAAAGCCAGAACAGAAGTTTTTGTCATGTTATTAAAATTTAAAAGAACTATAGGTTTTATAAGCTGAATTTCACAATTACAGAAATTACCAAAAATACATGAGGAAAAAAAACCCTTGTTTTTTAATATTGGATGTGACTTTTACATTTTAAGAAAATTGTTAAAATTTAATTAATATAAAAATTTTATGAAAATGCACTTATACCTTTTTGCATTTTTTTCCCCTCTCTCTGCAGCTGAAGAGGACCTTCAAATGTGACATTGCCTCTGCACTTGTTATCCAAGGACAGACACTGATCGTGCTGCCAGAGTCGATGTTTATCCACAATGCCACAGAGAGAAGGATAGCGGTTGTATCATTTCAATTCCTGGAACTGCTTTGGAGTGAACCTTGAGTTTAAAAAAGGGGGAAAAAAGCTGCCGTGACTTTTAGCCAAGCTTTTTTCCCCTTTTCCATTTGCACTACTGCTCTGTGTGCAAACTGTAGCGGCAGCCGAAGCAAAAGGGCGTTGACCCTGGTCGTGCAGGAGGATTAAAGTTTTAAAGTTTTCGGTGGGAGTGGGGACTGGACCAAGAGAGCAGGTGTACAGCAACAACAGTCATGCTACGGGGACACTAGTCTCACTATTTGTGCCCCTACTGTGTTGTGTTTTTCTTTTTTCTTTCCTCCTTTTCCTGCAATCTCATCAGTTTGGATGGTTGAGCACAAGGGCCACTTTGAAGGAGACCACCGGTGACTGTGGTTCTGGCCAGAGCTGACAGACTTTTTGCCAGCAATTGCTGCTTCAGGAGCTTCTCCACAGCCTCTACTGCAGTAGCCTCCTGTCACTGTGATATCCGGTGTGGTGAGTGGAGGTTGCAGGCATCACAGATTCTACGCTGGCATAGATTCTTAGTTTCCATCATTACTTTTTCCAGTTCTCTTGGACCTTTTTGCCTTTTCTGTTGAAAACATCAGATCTATTCAAGGTCATTTTTTTTTTAATACATCTGAGTCTTGAGGAAGCAAAGGACCACTCCAGAGGAGGATGAAGCTGAGGAAACAGGTGACGGTGTGCGGAGGGGCCATATTCTGTGTGGCCGTGTTCTCTCTTTATTTGATGTTGGACCGAGTCCAGCATGACCCTGGAAGGCGACAGAATGGAGGAAACTTTCCACGGGTAAGAATTCCTGCTGTAGCCTGGCAGCATATTTACTTTGTAAACCTAATGAGAGCGTTTATTTTATCTTTTTTGTTTTACAGAAAGTGTTTAGTGTGCCAAGCCTAAATTAAACGTTTCAACATCTTTTAGGAATGCTGTCTAATTATTTAGATTCATTTAAATTGTGCTGTAGAAACGAGGCTTAAATGGGTTGTAAATTATTTTTTATACAGACTCATTAACTTTAAACATACTGCAATAATACATTACATTTACTTAATTTCCACTGTCAGCCTATGGGTACTGTTAGATTAGGAGTGCACAGCTCTTTGGTTTATGATTATTTTCTCTTTTAGAGCCAAATCTCAGTCCTCCAGAATCGGATAGAGCAGCTGGAGCAGCTCCTGGAGGAAAACCACCAAATAATCAGCCACATAAAGGACTCTGTGATGGAGCTCACAGACACAGGAGCTGTGTCTCCCAGCGGCCACCTGCCGTTCAGAAGCGCCAATGGGTCCTGGGTGCTACCGTTTGATGGTCGCCCGAGTTTCCTTGCTGTGAAGCCTCAGGACTGCCAGTTTGCTGTTGGCACCCGTGCTCAAACAGATGTACAGGTAAATATTCCCCTCTTTAAAATAAGACGCCAAAAACAAAATTTTGCAATCACTTGTGCGACTAGTGAATGTCATCATCATGTCCTTAGGAGTCTCTTTACCCCTCATTGCAGAGAGGAGTTTCTAAATTTTCCATGGATGCAATTCGCATCGCTCTCTTGATGAGAGAGATTAATGTATACATTAAATACCCTTTTAATGTATTTTCCTTGCAAATGATGTACAATTTAGACTTTATTGTCAAACAAAAAAGGAACTCAATCACAAGCAAATTTCCTTACTTTTTGTGCTGCGGATAAATAAGATGCAGCGGATCAGCGCAATGGGTGTTCAACCAACATGGAATAGATATGTTGATGCCTAGTTGTGCATGCAGATTACAGCAATTCTTTGCAATTGCCATATTGCAAATATTATTACTGCAATAACTTTTGAAGTTTAGTTTATTTACGAGCTCTAACATAAGAATCAGCCGTGCACAGTTGATTTGAAGTAGGTCTTTAGTATGTGTTTTATGAGGTGAACCAGCTAGGGACATGGAAAATGCACATCTGGCGGTGTTCTGAAGTTTTCCAACAGAAAACGCAACACATTACAACCATCTTTCTACAGAGCTAATTAAATCCACCCAATTTGTTGACAGGGGAGTTTGAGTCAGAGATTTTTCCTTGCTTTTGCCATGTCAGGCAAGTTTTTCCTGAAGTACATGGGTCCACTGAGGGGCCACTGCTGTTGTCAACAAGCTCCATTTAAATATGAATGAATTTTTATAATTGACAGTGCCTGCTTATCATTTTCTCTACTATCACCAAATAAACTCAATTTATTTTGACCGTTGTCAAATGTTTTGCTTTAGATGCTGGATGTGTACTCCCTTCTCAAGTTTGACAACCCTGACGGCGGTGTGTGGAAGCAGGGCTTTGACATCACTTATGAACCTGATGAGTGGGACAATGAACCTCTGCAGGTGTTTGTGGTTCCTCATTCTCACAACGATCCAGGTGAGCTGTGCTTTTGAATGTCAAATATTTATTGGAGACTGTTTTTGTAAGTAGAACTCGTCAACAATGCGCAGAATGGTCTAATTCTCACAGTATAAGGCCGAAGGGAAAAATGCTGTAATATAGAAAGATGTAAAACTATGTCGTATAACTATTATTGATGACAAGACATAGTTGGGATGTCTGCTCAGGTTACTACCCTGCAGTCGGTTACTTTACAGACATGGCACTCATTGCTTGCCATTTCCAATTCAGGTTGTGAGTCCCGCCTCATTTTGTTTTCATATTGAATTGTATTGATTTACTTGTAAATGGAAATATTTTCAATCAGACCAATCTTCAGCCTTCTTTCAGGAAGCTGACCAGCAGTGTGCAGCATTAGGAGGGGAGGGGAAGTTCTGATTTACGCTAAGCTCCAAACAGCTTGGGGGGGGAAAAAAAAAAAAAAAAAAAAAGTCAGACGCCTTTTCTGATATTTTATTAAAAGGACTTTTAACTGTAGGGAAGGTATTGATTATAGCGGTCCTATTTGCAGGTTTTCTAGACCTAGTATCACGGCAAAGGAGAGACTAAATCTCGGGTCAAGTTTGTAGAGAGAAAGTCAAATCAATTACTTTTAACCTTGCCTGGATAGGCCAGTAGAATTAGGGATTCATGAATAAATTTGATGCATCCGTCATTATTATTGTCGTCATAATGCTGACATGACTGACGGTTTGGCCCCAAACAATGAAATTAGGATGATATTGGTATTGGAAAACTGTAGCTTGTTAGAGCCGTGATTGGCTGAGATTGTACTTAAGACTGACATTTCCATTATACTTGTTTACTCATCCGTGATGTCTGCTCGCTAAATTGACAGTTATTGATGTGTTGACAGGCTGCAGAGACTTGAAAGTTGTCCATTAAGAGTAGGAACAATATTTCTTTATAAATGTAAAGTTTTCTTATCTACTATATGAAGCATTATCTCTACAGAATTTGTGGTACAAATCTTTCCTGCATATTTTATATATAAAACTTGAACTTTTTATATATAAAAAGTAAAAAAAAATAGCTTTTCGTATGACGCGAGGAGGCTTTCCGAGTGGACCAGCTGCCTTTGAATAAATTGAGTTTTATTTTTGGTGCTCTGCAGCACTTTTACGTCCGGGTTGTTTGTCCACCTGTCCTTTGTTTTTGTTTCAATTGGCTTGATAATCATGGCAGAAGGGTTGCTTCAGAGAGATGGATCAGTCTGCGATGAGCCATCTGCGTGTCTCTCGGTCCTCCTGTGTTGCTAGGTTGGGTCAAGACCTTTGACAAGTACTTCACAGACCAGACGCAGCATATTTTAAACAACATGGTCGTGAAGCTGGCCGAGGATTCTCGGAGGAAGTTCATCTGGTCAGAGATTTCATTCTTCGCCAAGTGGTGGGAGACTGCAGACGTCTACAAACAGGAAGCCATGCGCAAGTGAGTCACAGCTTTGCGAGTTTTGCCAATTATCTTCAGAATTAGTCGATGCAGACACTTGAAGCCCTCAGCACAGTTCCCTACACAGAGGGTGGTATCTGCTGGCAGATTATGTCAGCTCTATTTATAGCTTATGTGGTTAGTGGGACTCTCTCACATTAGGGCTGGATTATTCTCACCTCGCTCTCCTAATCCTTTCTTTTTAACAGACTGATCCTTGGAGGGCAGCTAGAGATTGTGACAGGAGGCTGGGTGATGACGGATGAAGCCAACTCTCACTACTTTGCTATGATAGATCAACTCATTGAAGGGCATCAGTGGTTGGAGAGAAATCTGGGTAACACATTTCAGCACCTTCATTTATATTTCCAAGATTGATGCTGAAATCTTTAAGACGCTCCACTCTGAGAAGTTTGAGTAGCTCTGCCTTCACACGACTATAAAATATATCACCCCTCGCTGTGCTTGATAGTGAAATTTAGGCCCCGACATCCCACATTTCAGCTGATGTAGCGTCTTGCTCAGCGGGTGATGAAATGATTTCCACCACTAGCTGTGGAGTGTGATTTCTTTTTTTTTTTTTTTTTTTTAAAAATGCATTCCCTTCCTTATCCAAAGCATGGAACTAAAATATTTGCTTGCTGCTATAGGTATTACTCCTCAAAGCGGGTGGGCGGTGGACCCCTTCGGTCACAGTGCCACCATGCCCTATCTGCTGAAGAGGGCTAACGTGACCAGCATGTTGATCCAAAGGATCCACTACTCCATTAAAAAACACTTTTCTTCAACCAGAAATCTGGAGTTTATGTGGAGACAAGCCTGGGGTGAGTGGACCAGTGCCAAAGACATCTTCAGATTTTTAGTGCTCCTCTTCAAACTCGTTTAAGAATGAGCCGAAACACTTGTAATATATTAAATGGTAGCTTTTTTTTTTTAACGTGTATGCTGTAAAGACCTAAACAGAGCTGTTTTTTTTTTTTTTCTTTTCTTCCCTCATTTGTGCCGATGATCCAGTGCTCATTTGTTCCTACTGGAAATGCCATCAGTAGAAGATGTTGTAAATGTGTTGTTGCCTGTACTTATGGGGCTTCATTTAGCCATTTAATGTTCATCCCCAGACAACACTTACGAACACTACGCTCATAAATTTGTATGCAGCAATGCTGGAGGGAAAACTTGCTTTCTGTGTCAACCATGTTGTTTTTGGAACGCTGTTAATAGTGGAAGTAATGCGTTTCGCTGAAGTGTTCATACCAATTAAAGTTTTCCACATTTTCTCACATTACAGCCTGAAACTTGAATGTATTGCATAGAGATTTTATGTGGTACATAAACACAAAGTTGTGGAAGGAAAAGGATGCATATTTTTTAACAATTGCAGTAATCGCCCTGTCAATACTTTCTTCTTACCTTAGCTGTGGATCACTTCCTAAAACATTTTTTTTTTTAACTTTGCATCATTTTTTCTTCCACTTGAGTTTTGCACGAACTCGTTATTGCATCACGTAAAATAAAGTGCTACATTTTAAACTTGTGGTTTGCCTCCTGTTACTTTGTTGCTCTGTCAGACACTGGCTCCAGCACAGACATCTTTTGCCACATGATGCCCTTCTACAGCTACGACGTGCCTCACACCTGCGGTCCTGATCCGAAGATCTGTTGCCAGTTTGACTTCAAGAGATTACCGGGAGGTCGGATCAACTGCCCTTGGAAAGTGCCGCCCAAATCCGTGGTGGAGGCCAATGTTGCAGAAAGGTGAGGATTTGCTTTGTTTATCTTGTAAACGGCGTCATAAATTGCTGAGGGGTGTGTAGGACCGTGCAGCGACTGCCACTGAGGCTTTTTAGAGAGCTGTAAATAAGCATTGGATGGTAAAGTTGTATACTGCAATCCAGGATTGGTTGGGGTGTCTCCTCTTTATTTGAATACATTTTATATTTTCTGCATGGTTTTTGGTATTGACCCACAGCAGATTTGTCAGCGTAATGTTTTCTGTAATGGTCCCTTAATAAACTCTACTTGAACTCGTGCCAGTGACGACAGCCAGGGGGAAGGAATAAACTGCAGGAAGTGGACACTGAGCGCTTATCGGTCTGGAGCCATATTATCCAGCTTTCAGAGGATGCGCTTGTTCAGGACATGAAAACGCCGTTTTTATTTTCCCCTCTCATCACGCTCCTCTTTTCTCGTTCACAGAGCACAGTTGCTTCTGGATCAGTACCGTAAAAAGTCTAAACTCTACCGCAGCAAGGTGCTTCTGGTTCCATTAGGAGACGACTTTCGCTACGATAAGGCTCTGGAGTGGGATCAGCAGTACATCAATTACCAGAAGCTGTTTGATTACATGAACTCGCACCCTGAGCTGCACGTTCAGGTGAGGGAAGGGTTTATCAGGTGTCGCAAATTACCTCACTGAAGGTGGGCTTTCTTTTCTTTTTTTTTTCACCTTTATGCATCTCAGCATGAAGTGTATTTCAGTGGAAGACTAAATTATACAGCTGTACATTAACTCGCTGCCTGAACAAAGAAGCTGTCAAGACTTGGTGCTTGCCTCAGATAAAAACCCCACATATTATAATAATGAAAGACTTCTTTTGTGTAGCTTTCTTAGAATAGGACTTTATTCTTATCGTGCCGACTCCCACCTCCAGGCTCAGTTTGGGACCCTCACAGACTACTTCAGTGCTCTGTACAAAGCCTACGGAGTGCCTCAGGGATCCAGACCTGGTGACTTTCCTGTCCTCAGTGGGGATTTCTTTGCCTACGCAGACCGCGAGGACCACTACTGGACGGGCTATTACACCTCCAGACCCTTTTACAAAAGCTTGGACCGTGTGATTGAGTCACATCTGAGGTGAGGGAGATTTTATGTTTAGTAACAGTTGCGTTAATTAACAACAATTGCAAGGTTCTGATGAGGTTGGGGAAAAAGTGACGCAGTGTTATGTTAGGTATTTTCCAGATGGATGTTAAATATACATTTTCCCCCAGACTTTATCCCGTATCCCATTGTCTCAATAAAGGTTGTAGCTGTCCCTCTGTTTAACCAGTCATCCATCCTTCCATATCCATGTCTGCTCATCTTTCTGTTTATCATCCATTTGTCTATTATCTCTTTCTGTCTCGTTTGTTCACCTCTGTTCATTCCTTCCATTCATCCCTTTTTTTAAATGTCCATCCATCTGGCAATCAGTCCATCATCCATCCATTTCATCTTTTCATCCCTCTGTTCGTCCATCCATTACCCTCTCTCTGACCACTGTGGAAAAATCTTAGTTCATAACATTTTTGCATTTGAACTTAAACAAAAGCAAGACTGAAAAAAACTGTAAATGTGTGTAATATTGCTATGAAAAAAAGTTTATGAACTGTATAACTGGTCTTTAACTTACTGCTTTTAGTTTAGACTATATTTCTTTCATCAGTCGCTAAAAATATTCCACTAAACTGTAAATGGTGTTGGCATGACCCACTTATGTCAACGTGACTGAAGCTCAACAAAGATCAAGTCTCACCTTTTTCTGTTTTTTTTTTTGTTTTTTTAGAGGGGCAGAGATTCTCTACAGCCTGGCAGTAGCAAACGCTCGGCATGCTGGGATGGAGGGTCGCTACCCAGTGACTGACTACGCCCTGCTGGTAGATGCAAGGCGGTCAGTCGGCCTCTTCCAGCATCACGATGCGATCACTGGCACCGCTAAGGAGAATGTTGTCATTGACTACGGTACCAAGTAAGATCATAAGGATTAGAGGAAGATAGATATATATATATATATATATATTATTTTTCCTCCTGGGTAGTATGAAAACGCGTCATTTTATTTAATTATTCTCCCTAGATTACTTCGTGCACTCATTGGACTGAAGAGAGTTATTATCAACGCTGCTCATTTCCTGGTGATGAAGAACAAAGAGTTTTATCGTTTTTACCAGACAGAGCCCTTCCTAGAGACGGTGAGAGGAAACGTGGACTGACATATCATATCAAAACCCTGCATACACTTAGTATTCTCAATGCCTTATATTTCACTTCTTTAGGACGACAGACGTGCGACTCAGGACTCTCTGCCTCAGCGCACTTTAATTGAGCTGGACCCAGCTGGACCAAGGTGAAACGTTCATCCCTCACTTTTTTTTTTTTTTTTGTTCCTTCCGTCCTTCACGTTTGCTCATGTTTTTATTTCTCTCTACCAGATACCTGGTTCTGTTCAACCCCATCGAGCAGGAGCGTCTCTGCGCCGTCACCGTGTTGGTGAACACGGTCAGGGTGCGGGTGCTTACTGAAGACGGACAGACTCTCCCTGTTCAGCTGAGCGCTCAGTGGAGCTCTGCTACTCAAATGAGTGCCGAGGTATTCGAGGTGAGATGAATAATTGATTGACTGGTCTGAAAAGTGAAGGAAAAAACTTTGAAGGCAGAAAGTTTATGGGAATTAATCCATATTTACAATAAAATATTGAACATGAAGTTATCATTTTCACATTTTCTTGTGCTGCTGACCATAACTTTTGAGAACAGATGGCTCTTTGACCTCGTCTGTTTTGATCTTCTCCCAGTTTTCATGTTTTTGTGAAGGATCTTAGAGCGTGGCAACAGTTGAACTAAACAAGACATGTCATTTATCCCTGCAAACTGATGCCTTGTGATCTCCACTTTAGTTAATTGATATTTTGAACGAGCCGTGCTCAGCTGACCTCTTACCATCGTTGCTGGAAAACGGGAGTGAAACGACTTTCAGAACAACATTTATTAACGTCCCCTGGGAATATAAAAAGATTGACTTTGAGTTGTGAGTGTAGCAAAAAGCAACATATCAACCTACTTAAACTCTGAGAGTGTCTGGTTAAATAAACTGGAGGAAGATAAGAGACTGTCATTTTGTGTTATTATGATGCTGATTGTCAGTGTGTGTATTTTTTTTATTTTAATGAATTGGACTGTTCAAAAATTAACCTCCAGAGTATTAAACAGGAATCTTTTGATTGGTTTAGCTCCAGGTACTTTTAATTTGACCAACAAATGGTTCTAGTAGAAGTTCTAGTAAAGTTTAAACAAACTAGATGTTTGTAAAGGTAGGATTGAAAAGAAATGAGAGAAAAAAATGATTTCATTGCATTTACTTAAGGTTCTCAGTTCTGCTTCAGTTTAGTTTCAGGTATGTTTAAAAAAAAAAAAAAGCCTCTGCTTTGGTGTAAAGCCCAAACTGAGCACTTTCTAGATTGATTTATGTGCATGTCATAATGCACTGAATCTATTTTTACAACCAGAATAAAGGTTTCAGATCTTACACTGCGCTTTGGAGAAATCTAACCATGAATCAGTTGATAAAACCAAAGCAGCACAAAAGTTCCTGCCGACCAAGCTGCCAAATCAGAAGCCAACTTAAATATTTGATGCAGATAATAAACCATGACAGTAGTACATTAGCTTTGGTCGCCAGGTTCACACACGTGAACATTTCTTTTTTTTTTAATGAACCTCAGGTGTGAAAATCCCCATAGTTAGCGCCTCGTGGTTGATACTTGACATCCAGATTAATAAAGACAAATGAAGCTAAGAATGTTTGTCTTGCTCCATTATGGCTGGATATTAAAACTTTAACTTGTCTTCAATCTGTCCAGGCAACATTCATGGTCCGCCTGCCTCCCCTCGGCCTGGCTGTTTTTCATCTTTACGACTCGGCCGATTCACCCATGACGATTCGCTCAGACACTCTGCTCAGGCTGTCGGGGCGCAGCGGCTCTGCTCGGGCTCTGGACCCCCTTCCTGTCCGCTCTCAGCCGGCTGACGCTCAGACCTTTTACATCAGCACGCAGACTCTGACTCTGGGTTTCTCTGGAACCACCGGCCTGCTGGAGGTTTGTGTTTCTCCTGATTCTATATATACATGAGACACTGGTCTTGTTGCTCGTGAATCAATCTATTATCTGCTTCTTTAATTTTTTGCTTTGCCTCAGCTTGTGTCATTTTTTTTATCTGCAGAGTATCAAGCGTAAGGATGATCCACAAGAGGTTAAGGTTCAAATGCAGTTCATGATCTACGGCACGCGTCCTTCGAAAGACAAAAGTGGCGCTTACCTCTTCCTGCCAGATGGAAAACCAAAGGTATCCTCGTGGTTGTATCTCACGTGTTAACTTGCCTCTCCAAAGGCTTTGATGGAGTCTCCCATGGATAGCATCTCATTTTATCCTGCTGGGTAGCTCAGGGCAGGCATGCAGGCAGACTGGATTCAAGAAACAAACCGTACAGGCTGAGCTCTGCACTGTTTGATTGCCTGTCGTGTCTCATTTTTAGCACATCTTGTCTGACTGCTCTTTGTTTCCAGCCCTACAACCAGAAAGAACCTCCTGCGGTGCGTGTTGTCGAAGGGCCTCTTTTCTCTGAAGTGGTGGCACAATACCAGCACTTTCAGCAGACTGTTCGCATACACAACGTGCCAGGTAATAAACACAGAGATTGACTTGATAGATACAGCTCAGATTATTCTATTCAATTTTTTTTTTTGGCTCATTTTGCACCATCTGGTGCAGATTGAGCCAGAATGTGGAGTAAAATACCAGTTTTATTGTCTTCTGCCAGCTAACTGTTGGCAGTATTTTTTTTATAATTTAAGAAGTTTTTATGAGTACATATCAGCAAGTTAGAATTAAAAAAAAAAAACTTTTAAAAATTCAGTTCAAAAGTGAAACTTTTATATAAAAGTATTAGATGATGATGCTTAACAACTAATAAAAAAAAACACTTAAATTTCTCATAATTGGATTACAACAGAAAACCCATTAAAATGTTTAGCAGTGCAGGTTATACACACCAAACTTTCCCTGTGGTTGTAATTAATCTGAGATTGACTTTTTTTTATTAAATTGCTGACATTTACTTTTCGATAGATTTTTTTTTATTGACTGGTGTAAGAGGAAATCCAGATCCCATGTGTGTGTTTTACTCCTGGTACTAGTTTAGTTCTACGTTGTGATGCTGTTTTGCAGGGGTGGATGGCTTATCTGTAGACGTCACTATATTAGTGGACATCCGGGATCAGACCAATAAGGAGCTGTCCATGCGGCTGGTCACCAACATCCAAAATGGAGACGTCTTCTACACAGACCTCAACGGTTACCAGGTCAGTTGCATTCTGCGGTTAGAAACAGAAATGTAAAACAGAGCGACTTACTTGACAGAACTTAGGAGTGCAACATGCTCTGATTTATTAAAAAAAAATAAAATACTTTTTTGTAGATCCAGCCCCGTCGATTCTACCAAAAGCTTCCTTTGCAAGGCAACTTTTACCCAATGTCCAGCCAGGCGTACATCCAGGACAGCCACCACCGCCTCACGCTGCACACGGCTCAGGCTTTGGGCGTCTCCAGTCTGGACAGCGGTCTGCGTCTCATTTTTAGACTTTTACCGTTTCTCATTTCGTGTTTAAATGGAAGTCCCAAAAGTATTTGCCTGTTTAAATCTCTCGGCTTTCCTTCTTATCTCCCTCCCGAGAGTTGCTCAAAGAGAAAAGCAACTCGTACTCTGATATTGTAAACCGAGCGCTTTGTAAATGATGGATCGCTCAAATAGTTTGCGCTCATCGACTGATGCCTCTTTGTTCATTATAGGGACTTGGCTGTAAAGCTGTTGCCTCCGTTTGCCCTCTCCTCAGGTCAGCTGGAAGTGATTATGGACCGGCGGCTGATGCAGGATGATAATCGAGGGCTGGGTCAGGGTCTCAAAGACAACAAGAAGACAGCGAATCGTTTCCGCTTGCTACTGGAGAGAAGAGCAATTGATAACAAGGTCAGTATCACAATTTTTATCTTTTATTTTTTTGCTACACAAATTCTGTTAAAATTCCTTTTAATCACATCAGTATCACGGTTGAATGACTTTCTTCAAGGTTGTTTAATTCACCGCAGATTTCCTCTGCGTTCTTTTACCGATGAAACCTTTCTCCATTCTTTTAGTCCCACCCCCCACTACTCATTACCTCTCCATCTGTCTTTTTTTTTTTTGGCCATCCTCTTCACTTGCTAATTTTGTTTTCCCTCTGCTTTTTTTCCACTCCATTACCCTCAGCATGATGGCTTCCTTGCCAAACTCTCATCTTTGTTGCGCTATTTCTTCTCTCAAATCCCGAGCGGCGGAGTTCGCGAGGTAACGTTGCCGAGGCAACGGCGAGGATGTTTTTAAACGTAGTCGTAGCTCCAGCTGAATCCCTTTGCCTCCTTCCACTTTGTAGCTGTAGTTAAACTTCATTATGACAGAGTGGCTGAGAGAAAGCAATGAGGTGATGTAAATGTATTCAAATTAGCAGAGGACGGAGGACTTCGGTTGTAGTTCCGTCATCCCGCTGCTGATGTCGCAGTACATCACATCCTGAAACACCTCGGTACTCTTTTAATTCCAAATTTGACATCACGAAGGTGTGATTTGTGCTGCGTGCGTCAGGACTAGAATTGGAACCGTTCCTCCTCCTCTGACAGTGATTAGAGCTTGTTCCTCATGTAATTGGCACAGAGGAATCTCTAGAGGCGAGTCATCAGCGTCGTAATGATCACGCTGTCATGTGAATCTCCCCGCGTCCTCTAGATGATGGACAGCGCAACAACGAGCTTCCCGTCTATGGTCAGCCACGCCACCAGCTCCCTGCTCAACCACGAGGTCCTGGCGTTGCCCGTCCTGCCGAAAAGACGCGGCATCCCTCCTCTTCAGACGTTCGCCCCGCTCAAGTCCGTCATTCCCTGCGATGTCCACCTGCTCAACCTGCGGAGCATCCAGACGCAGGTCAGGTGGAAGAGCTGGTCGAATCTTTTGGCTTTAAATGTTCTGTGCAGTTTTATTTTTTTTAAACAAAAAGTTTCTGTGTTTATGTGAGCAGAAGGATCCCGAGTCTCCATCTCCCTACACCGCCTTGCTCTTACACCGCCTGGCTACGGACTGCGGATTTGAGGGTCAAAACCTCGGCTTCAACTGCAGCACGACGCAGGGACAGGTAACTGTTTCAATACGAACTCGTTAAACCTCAACTAAAGTGTTCGAATAGACTCGTCTGGTAATTTTTTTTTGTCCCACACCGAGGAAACGATTCAAAGGTCTATTTATCTAAGCTGTTTAAGGTCCAGCTTTTAAGATGAGTTTTCATTTAATATGTCACTAAAAGCTGCTTGCTTGCTGCAAAATGGAGTCGTTTCTCTACAACTTGCTGATGGGACATTTAACCAAATATCAGTAGGGGTGTGTGTATCTATTTGAGCCGATAAATATATTTACCGCTTGAATTTAAGAAAACTTACAACATATTCAGACTTGTGCTTCTAGATCTTGTTTTTAAAAATTTGATCGATAACTTCTCACTTTAGATGGGGACTGGATTTCAGATTATAGTCCATTTGTTTGATTACATACTTTTATTACATGTTTTCATCAATATTTTTTTTTTTTTTTACCCCCCTGCCCCCCCAAAAAAATGTTGGCGCTCTAGCGGGTTAGCGGACCTCCAAGCGTTTTAATGGCTGTTCAGATGCATTTGTCAACCCACATATTTCTATTTTTATGACCTAAATGTGTGAAAGCTTTTACTGAAGTGCTTGTAAACCTGCTGCTACTCTGACACATCACTTTGGCTTTTATCGCTTCAAACAATTTGGTTTCTGCTTCAAACACATGAGCAGAGAGGGGGCAGAGTTTGGATTCAGATTTTTCTGCTGACACTGTAATCAACTATCTGCCATGAGCTAATTTAACCAACAAGAAGGGGATGTTGCCTCTTCCACACACAGTTTCTGTCCTGATTGTTCTGCTTTTGTTCTCTCTGCAGCTCAGTGTGTCGAATCTTTTCAAGAACGTGGACCTGCAGCTGCTGCAGCCCATGTCCCTGACCCTGATGCATTCCAGCATGCCTTTGGCCAACGACTCCATCATCAGTCTGGAGCCCATGGAGATCTCTGCCTTCAAGCTCAAGCTGCGCTAAGAGCCGTAAACGCACATCGGACTAGCGACATCAAGAACCAGGGTCAGGGTTTCCCTGCATTGTTGAGCTGAACTCGGAGAAACAGGGTCCGCTGCAGTGGAGCTGACTGAACTGCAGGGGGCAGACATCAGCAGCTGCTGCTGTAGCTCTGAGGAGACGCAGCAGAACTTGAGGTGAATTTGAAGTCGTTCCATATCTGGGGAAGACTGCTAGTATTTCTCATCAGTCAAAGCTGAGTCTGCAATCAGATATGAAAACACTTTCTTTTCTGCTTTGTAAGTTTTGTTTGTTGTTGTTTTTTTTTTTGTTTTTTTTCTATCTTCTCGTGGACTCTACTACTGAATGTAAATATCCCAAATGACTGGAGGGGGCCGGGAATGGTGACGCATCGGAGTGCAATTTTCAGAGCTTTATTTGGTGTCTGGGTTTATGATTTTCTTTTTTTTTTCCTCAAATCTGGGAGAAAATCGATCACCAACATATCTTTTGTACCAATATAGTTTCTTTTTTGCAGGAAACAGAATGTGTGGTCCTTGTTGTAAGGGCCTGAGCTGCGAATCCTAAGCTGTGTTTCCATGAGTGCCCACTGTTCTCATCAATCGCAGAGGACGACTCCTCCCCTCCACTCCTCACTTTGTGCTTGTAGATAGTCCGCAGATTCCCTCTCCCACTTCGCAGTGTGCAGGGTTCCTGCTCGTGTCTATCATTCTCCCGCTTGTAGCAAACCATATGCAGTAGATTAGGCAAAAGACTATACCTCATGTATACCAAACGGCAGATATATTGGTATTTATGTCTGAGCATATTAATGTGAATACTTGAGGTTGATTGTTTTTTTGAGGGTGGGGGTGTACTCTATCAGGGACCAGTCAATACTTTGGGTGTCATTTATTAATATCAATTTGCATCAGAGGGCCATATTGCAAAAAATGACGTATGCATCCCTTCATTCCAGAAATGAAGGATCTAGCTTTTGAAAATAACACACACACACACACACACACACAAAAAAAACCCCTCCTGCTTCTTTGTCCTCCTTTTTGGATCATATAGTAAGAAAAACAGGAACAACCCTTCAGACTGTTGGGGCTTTGACTGTGACTGCGATCAGATGCCGCTTTGTTTGGACAAATGTCACCAGTTCATACGGGGAAGCACTCTTTCCAAAACTCAAAACAGATTCTATATCTGAGCTGGATGCTTTTTTATTTTATTTTTGATGCTTAAGACATTAAAATAAATCAAATTCCAATCTTACCACAAATGTGTAATTTTCTGCCTGATGAGTCGCAGCTCATATGCCCCAATGTGACCATAAAACCGTGTCTACACTTCTTTATGTAACATGCATATTTCATCGTTTCGTTCGTTCGTTCTTTTTTTTTTTATAAACAAATCGGATTTCTTGACTGAGAAGATCACAATGTGTCAGTATGTCATAAGGATATTGAACACAGTAAAAGTCTGTATGAAAATGTTGTTTTTCCTTTATGTTTTAAACCACTGCTCTTCATCTGCTACATAACAGATCAAAATAGTTCTTTACTACTTAATGCAAAGTTTCTGCTGGGATCATGGTCATGTTGTCTAGGTTTCTATTTTTTTTTTTTTTTCTTTTTGCTCTAAAACTCTTTAAGAAGCCCACATTTTTTGAAATTGCCTTTTTAATTAGTTTTAAAAAAAATCTGTATTTGTATAACTTTATGTTAAACCCTGGAAATTTAAAAAAAAAAAAAAAAGCCTTGCCTGATTTTTCTTCAGGCGATGACAGAAGAAAAATCTGTCGTTTAGCTTCATAAGCCAGTCACAGTAGGCTATGAAGCTTACTGCGACTGAAGGTGTTGAAATCAGGTAACCTATAAATGGAAAAGCACTGAGCTTAAAAAAAACAGGCAAGTTAAATACCTGCACCCACTAGGTTAGGGAGGGTGGAGGGTGTTAAACTGAGTGTTGCAGTTTAAGTCTAAAATATTACTTATAATGGTCCTTAAAAAAAAAAAAAAAATTACTGAAACCCATTTTTTTTTTTGACTGACCTTGATAAGTAGGGTGAAGCCTCATTCAGGGATCCGTGACTTGGGGAGGAATATGAATTTCTTTAAGCAGTCTTAGCAGCAGCCTCAGCTCCGCGGTGTTCTTTACCCCCAGGCTGACTGCAGGCGCTCCGTCTGTCTGCCATTTACAGCTGCTCAGGAGGATCCTGTCATCTCGGTCTAAGGCTGAGGCCGTCATCTCTGTCGCTCTCTGAACTGTGCCGCCGTGTCACCTTGCTTCGCCTCGTCATTTCCCCACAGTGGATCTGCAGCTTTAGCCCCCCTGACCTTAAGCTGTCTGGCCTGCGAGAGGTCAAAGATGTGGCTGCTCACCTATTTCCCTCTGCTGCTGTGAACATCTGTCAAACCAGATGTTGCCACACCTTCAATTGCGTGTTTCTTTTTTTTCTTTTTTTTTCCTGCTGACTTATTTTCAAATATATCTGTTGCGGGGCTCCTTTTTTGTTCAAGGAGAAATACGAGAAGGCGGACAGATTTCCATTTGATTCAAAATATAATTTTGAATCAAGGCTGAAGAGTTTCGACAAAAACCGAAGATTGACGTTTTCCCCAAAGATGTTCTAAATGCACTTTAGCGGTTTAGTTTCCATTCTGCTTTATACGGGTGTGTTCATACTGATGAATAGTTGGGTGGCTGAGCCTGCAGAGCAGCCAGAGTAAATACAAAGTGTTTGATTCTGATGAAGAAACGGTGGGTGTCAAAATGTTAGTTTGCTTTTTATCTTTGCAGATGGAAGCTGACGATTCACTGAACTCCATCTCTTATTTCTGTCTTTGAGAGCTAGCTACACGCTAAAGATGGTGGCAATACAAAGCCTATTCCTACCAAAGGGGCCTTGTCCAGTTATAAAGTACATACACTGCCCGCCTCATGGACGTACTTCTTATGCTGTTTCTTTATATAAATATTTTATTGTTCAGTTATAAAGGTAATAAGAAACTCAATTTTGGACGTGCATTACCTGCAAGCTATTATCAAAAATACACTTTCTGAACCGAATTCCTTTAACAGTTTTCTGTGATTGTAACCTATTGAACTACAGCTGCATTTATAATTAATTTTTGATCACTAGGGGGCAACATTAAGTCGGGTTGAGAAGCTCAGTCCATTTCTTTAGAGATACTATCACAACTCGAGTGTCCAGCGGCTTCAGCTTTCATTACTTGAACTGTCTACCTGCAGGGAACTGAGCGTTCAGGTTCCACGTCCCACGTCCTGCCTAGTTTAACACCCTTTGAGTGGAACTGTTAGACGAATCGGTTACAGAAATGAAAGTACAGCATAAAACGAGATGTCAGTTCATGCTTTGTAAAAGTGGGCGAGATCGACGGGCAGGAGAAAAGGGGTGAGTCAGCGGGGATTTGGAGCTGGTGGTGCCTGAAGAAACGTTCTGCAGACGGCGCCGTTTCCTCGACTGCATCGGGTTCAGCACGAGCAGACGACGCGTAATGACCCTGAAACGACGCGCGATTGAACTTAATGTGAAGTCAACTAACGGGCTTCTGATTTGTTCTCACTGCACTAATTAACGTGCTACTTTATTGTTGCCAAACCATATTTTACAGTACATTATTGTTGATCATCGCAGTCTCACTCGCTGCACAGCCTGCAGACACTGTTAATGATTGTGTCAATGAGGAGGTGAAGTGCCTCCAAACACATAATTTAAAACGCGAAGCTGGGGCCCTTTGTGAAATGTGCGGAGAGTTTTCCCAGCAGATCTAATTACAAAGGAGAGAATAAATACACTTTTTACCTCTGCATTCAGTGAGCTGCACCTTTTCAGATGAGGAAGCTGCAGCTAACAAATAAAGGTGCATTTTTTTTCCTGCAGGCACAAAGACCTGAAGTTTATTCTAAAATAACTTGCCGCGTGGTGCCACTTGGTCATCCGTTTATGAATTAGTTTATTTTTACCTGCAATATTTTAATAAAACATACTTGACATTTTTGTGGGAAAAAGTTCTGTATATCAGTCCAATTTCAAAATAATCAAATAAAAAAAAAAGCCTAATTGTAACAAAATATTTTAATGGAACATGTTTAATTTAGGAAATTTCCATTTTATCATTAGCAGGGATTTGGAGGTACTTCAAGAAGCATTCTGCAGACACTCACAGCACTATTATTAATTTCATTAGTCATTAAGATTTTTGCTTAAAAAAAGTTATCCACCTTCATCAACTGCTTGGGCCGGGAAGCCAAAATTGTACCATCCCCAAAATTCAAAAGTAGCCCAGTTGCCACATGAGGGCAAGAAGACTCACAATCAGCTGCTGATTTTTAGCTTCCACCACTTTGAGGATATGCTTCCCTTTCCTCTTGGTAGTTTGGCATCTAAGAGAACTATTAATAAAATCCAAACAGTTTTAAAAACTCATTTAAAAAACAACAACCTTGAACTATCCCTTTAATCTTATTCCGGAAACAAGATGCTTTGGTGTGTTTAAGGAACTTACAGGTGACAGTAGAGCTTCTTTGGATTGATTATCGTTGATGATTATTTTCCTATTCTTTAATCCATTTCAATGGTAGTGTTTCATTTTCTTCAACATATTTCAGGTTTCATTTTAATGCACTGTATGGTACAGATTGTTTTTTTTTTTAGCTTACCCCATACAGTCAACTTGCAGTTCTGATAAACATCAATTTGAGAAAAAGCCAGCTTTAAAAATAATGACACAAAACCAGCAACTTGCATGTGGCAGGTGTTATTTGGTCTGTTGATTTTCCATTCCTCTACAAAACCCACTTTTAAATTAATTACCGTGTAGACATATAATTTATACCAGAAGCGATAATCGATCTGGTCAGTGTTGTTGAAACGCTGTTATTTGAACACAACTGAAGATATTGAGTTAATTTAAACCAAGGAATTCCTCGCTGTTTGGAGCTGAAGAGAGCGGTTTCTCGAAGGCGTTCTGGCAGCGCGGCTCACTGCAGCTGCATACATGCCACAGACAGAATGCTGGCACCCTGATAAAGCCGGACGCTCCGAGTGAAGGAAACACATTTGCAACAGTGGCGTACGGCAATAAAGAAGTGATGAACCATCTGCTCTCTTGTGTGGCGTTTGGCGCATCCAGGGAAGAATTTCAGCCGCCCGAAACCCTTAAAGTTTTAAAAGCTGGCAGTGAAAACAAACTCAGTCACATTTACGCAACAGCCAAAATCTTTTTAATCCAGCATGGAACTCGTCTCCACAACTTTAAACAACCATTATTAGTTAAATAAAAAAAAGAGCTATAAAACACACATAGAAAAAGCAATACAAGATATCTCCTTTTTCAGCTACTGCAATTATTCCAGCCTTTAGATCCAAAGGCTTTGATTCAGCCTGTGTAGAGCCAAGCCTACACAAATGGGAAATAAAGCATGTGGATGCCTATTTAATGTATGGAGCTGACAATAGAAAGGGAGGGAACTTCACCTTGATGAAAATGTTCTGGCAGAGCAGGCCCCCGAAATCAATATACTGCGTGCTCTGTGGGGAAAATGAGAAGAAAATGATCATATTTCTTACCAGCAGCAACCAATTGGGACAGAGCGGCGAAAGGTCGGCCAAGCAGCTTTAGGCTAACTGATTTCATAAAGTCATTAAAGAGAGAGAGAGAGAAAAAATAAAAATAAAAAATACAGTGAATATGTACGAGTCAGTAAGTTTTTCTGAGTGATAGATCAGATATGTGTTCCTACTGTGGCTCGACCGAGAATGGAACATCCTCCACATTTTTCTGCTCAAACAGCCTGAGGGATGTTTTATCACGGCGTCCCACTGTGCCCAAGAAATCTTCAAATTAAAGTTTTGCAACTATTAATGAACAGCAAGCAAACCTCCCAACTCCCCGCTCTCCAGTCTGCCAGGAAATAAATATATATACAAAACGGAAATTTATCAAAGCTCGGCTTGGATTTCGTGATCCATCAGATGTGTGCTTGATAAAGTAACGAGCTCCGTGGTTTAAAAGGTTTCATCTGCATATATATGTATATGTATTTATTATTATTATATATATATTTTTTCTTATCAGCAAGTTATGATAATTTCTCACAGATCCCAGCCTGCTGTTACTACGTGTGGCTCTAGAGTAGTTATGTAAGGACGGTATGCAGGACATTACAACCCAAATTATGTGCTTTTACGTAGGAAGACGTTTAGCATGGAGAGAGCTTGTATGACATGAAGTACAGCTTTGCATTATGGGAATTGTAGGAGATAAAGTATGTCGGGTTATAGTTGACATTTTGCCTTCTTGATAGCAAACTGCACTGAATTTGATCCCTAGAGTCTCTTGGAACCACTGCTATTGCCCCCCAGATGTGGGTCCTCCATGGATGAAGTGGTTAAACTAAGAATGGTAACATTTGCATAACACCTCATACAATGCATTGCAAAAGTATTCAGACCCCTTAAACGTTCCCTCTTTTGTCTCATACTTTAATATATTTTTTATATGATAGACCAACAGAGAACTGTGGACGACTATGAAATGGACGATCAATTGTAGATGGCTTAATTGTTTTTTCTTACAAATAAAATGTTAAGCATGCAGCGTGGTGTCCATTAGTAGTTAGGCCACCGTTTATAGTGCAAACCACTGGCTTTAAAAGTTACATTATTAGTAAATCTGTTGACAGGTCAATTGTTAGTTATGCCCTTAGAAAATCTGGTCCTAACAGAGGAGATTTGATGAGAAAGATGTTGTAGAGAGAAGGCCATTAAAAGTCCAATTTAAAGCTTGCAAAATGCTGTGTAGAGGGAAGACAAAAAGCATGTACTCCCAAAACTACTTTGTGAAGCCACAAAGGTCAGATGAGGCAACAATGTAAGTTTCTGAGATACAAGAAAAATACTTTGTGTTATAAACAGAAACAAAAACTGATCCTCTCCATGACAACATTACGGTGGTATTATCATGCAGAGGGGATCCTTTACGTCATAAGGGGACAGGGAAGCTGATTAGTGTTGATATGGACACAAAATGGGCCCAATAAAGGTTGATCTTTGAACGATCAATAAACCTGAGCTGTAATTTCAGCAGAAGTTGGTTTCACAAAGTAGTTTGGCAGCTGAGTGCAGGTGTCCTTCATACCTTTCAGGTGTTTTATTTGTAAAATATAAATATGCACACTCTTAACTTCATGTCACAAATATATGGCGCCTTGTGGTCTATCACATAAACATCCCAGTGAAATACACTGAAGTTGGTGTTTTTACCAGACAACATGGACATTTGTTTTATTTTATTTTACTTTTGCAACACACTGCATTGGTGACAGATTTAAGGACATAATGGATAAAACAGATGACATAAGCGATCAGTGAAATCAGTTGTATTATTAAAAGGCAAATAAATAGGTAATGCATTAGGATGTAGTGCTGATGGGACGGTAAGGCCTGTGTTTCTCCTTCATGTTATCACCTCTGGCACAGTCAGATCTCACACCCTCCGCGCCGCGGTGTGAGAAACCGCGGCGCCTGAAGCTGCTCCAGCTACAGCAAGCTCTGCGTCTTGATAAAAGCTGTCCTCTCGCTCTGGCCGTCCACTTCCTCGCTGTCTGATTCAGACTCACAGGCGACGGTGTCCTCGTCCGCCCACACAGTGGGGATCCCCTTGTAGCATATCCGAGCCTTCCTCTCCCGCCCCCGCTGGAAGCCCAAGCCGAGGCCCAGCCGTGTCCTCCTGGTGTCTGAAAACACAGAGGACAGTTTGGTCCTCCAGGTCAGAGCGGCGTCTCCAGAGCGCACCTGAAGCAAGAAGAAGACCCCGACGAAGGCAGCCAGGATCAAGGCACAGCTGAGAACCGCCACGACGACAGGAAGCTGAGAGGGCGGAGAAGCGCTGAGTCCTGGCGGCTCTTCAGCTCCTCCGCCATTCACGTTTGCTCCCGCCGCCGCCGCCGCCGCCGCCGCCGCTGCTGGTGTCTTCACCTCCGGCTCATCTTCTTCACCCTGCAGTCCTCCGGTAAGGGGGGATTTCCTCTGGACCTGGTTCTGGTACAGGCAGGAGGTGAAGACTAAGTGGCTGTGTGTTGGACAGGACAGGCAGTCTGTAGGTCCAGCGCCTGAGCAGGTGAGGCAGGATGGGTGGCAAGACAGGCAGGCCTGAACAGAGGACAAGTCCACCCAGTTCTCCAGAGAGAGGTTGAGCAGCTGTGGGCCCGACGTGAAGCCTGGGGGGCAAAACTTCACACAGCCCTGGAGGAAAAGGGAGAAGCCCGGGCTGCACTCTAGAAGAGGACAAAAAAAAAAGATCAGGGAATAATAATAATAATAAAAAAAACAACTTAGAAAACAACACAGTGAAAAGTACACAGCAACATCACTGTAGCGTTTTTAGGTAATGTGAACATTACCTAAAAAGTCTCTGTCTCAAAGGACCGGAGACTCTGTCAAAACAAACTCTGCTGCGGTCGTCGGCCCAGCATCTCCAAATATGATCTTGCCAGGATGTGTTCGTCTAGAAGCTATTCCACACATGCAGCCATCTGATTGGTTAATCGTCTCCCAACAAAACACACCAACCCCGCAGGTGAACTCAGGACACCAATAACCAGGAGGCTTTCTTCTGGACTCAAAGGAACTGATCGCCCATTCCCTCACATTGGCTGCATTAAATGTTTTTTTTTTGTTGTTGTCCACATCACACCTTTTTTTTTGTATGCAGTTTTGTGTGAAACTGGTGAAAGATTAAAAGTTTCCCCACACAGTGTGGAGGCATGCTCAGCTTAACACAGTGATTTATTTTAAGCTGCATCCTTCATTGCATCAGCCACCAGTTCCAGTGTGACCCAAAGTTTGGACCATCCACGCAACTGTCCCCCCGGTGCCAGAAGGAAGAACGCCACCTGCCATCCTTGGAGCAGAACCAGGCAATAGTGCATCTCATGCAGTTTTACTCTGACCTTCTGCTCCCAGTATGCAAGGACTGCAATTTGTGCCAAGACACCTCCATCGGCCAAACGGAGACCCGGGCTGCTTCAGCGGGAGCCGACAAAACAGCAAGTTGGGTCTCAAGTAAGGCACTCTGTTTTTTCTACTGTTGCTGCCGAGAAAGTTGGGGAGCCATGAAGGCGATCCTGGGATTTTGAATCTATCACGTTTCCATCTCCCCCCCCCTCCCCCCCTAGATCAATATTAAATATTAAGAGTTCAGAATTATCTAATGGCGAGACTCTGAATCAGTTTTAATTGTTGATTTTAGTTTCTGTTTCCCTGTTAAATATTAATTCTTGAATCTGTAGTGTGTGGGCCAGAAGTACTCTTTTTTTAAGTAGGTTTTTTGTTATTTGATGCTTTCTTTGTTGTTGTGTGTGTGTTTCTTAATCAACAGCGAGTGGACACTGATTGATTATTTAACAGAAAAATGATTCTTGACTTCGTTGGTTATGAGCGCCTGTCAGATTTCATGTTGAATTGAAATTGACCAAGCATCCTGAGAAATACACAGAAACTTCAAAGTGATTTATTTTAGTGCGATGTCCAGAGCTGACTGGAAACAAAATGTTTGCAGCTTTCGGGCTGATTCAGAGAATTTATGAGACTGTTTGACGTATGAACATGAATCAAAATGTCTTTTGCTACTGGAAAATAAAGAAAATCTAAAACTTTGCCTTATCTAATCTTAAAATCTTGTTTTGTTTTTGCAAGTTAAAGGGAAAAAAAAACTACTCATAATTGTTAAAAGACTTAAGCTACTAACGCTACAACTTTTCATTTAATATATCTTCCTAATCGGCTGAAGGTCATTTAAAAATCTTCATTTAAAACTGGATGAATTTTTTTTTTCTCATTTCATTCCAGCCCTTGAACCTGACCATGCAGTTTGTTCCCAGCAGCCTGTCACAAACAAAACCAAATATGCTCCCATTTCTTAAGCTGAAACTGTAAATAAAAAAGATACAAAATTAAAAAAAATTTAAAATACACTGGATAGTAAAATCCGGCACCTAAAATATGTCTGGACCAAAGAGATATTAGCTGAAAACCAGGGATCTGCAATAGTGACAATATTTGATGTATTTACTGTGATAAAAAAAACAAACAAACAAAAAAAAAACAACTATCAAACAATAACAAAAAATAATTATGTTGCATCTTAGGGAAATGGTTAGGGTTAGTCTATCAACCTATTAGAGCCTCAAACAAATACAGCTTTAGAGATAAAATCTGGTATCAGATTGGCAAGAGTAATAATATTATGTTGTGTAAATGAGCTGCTTCACAATAATCATACTCAATATTTTCTAAATCTAAACTGCATTTACAGATTTTTCAGAAGGAAAATGAATTAAACAGCAATGGCACATAAACAACAATCAGTAATATTTTTTTAAGAAACATTGAAACAGGAATAGACCAGTTGATGTCTATGAAGTTAATGCATTCTTGACAGACAGTTATGATATTTAAGAGTCACCTCTCATGTGTCAGACTGTGATACTATGTTGTTTTTTTGTGCAAAATAAACAAATAAATAAATAAAAAGAGGAGATAAAACTGTCCCCAGTCAAGCTTTCTTTGTATAACATATCTGCCATGTTAACACTGGTGCACCAGGGTGTGTTTTAATGCCTCAACGAGCTGCAGTGTTCATTACCTAAGCTCCAGTAATCACACTCAAAAAAATGAACTTAGGGGGTTATTAGATTAATAAAAAAATATCATGTACTTTTAACACAATAATTTCATGTTTTAAACAAAAACGTGATAAAATCATGTTGAACAAACAAGAAATTCATCAACTTAACGTTTATGAAATTGAATCATGTTGAGATAACACGATTCATTATAGTCAGACTGATCTTGTGCTGGAGGCGACGAGCGAGATCACGGCAGATCCCGATTCAACTTATTTACTTTAGTTGGACCCAATGTAATTTAATAGAACCAGACCAACTAATTTGCAATGTTTTGGACCAAATAATTGACTTTACTTGATTAAGATGAATGCAAATTTAGTTGAAACCAACTTATTTAACAGTGATACCTTCACACTATGTAATTGATGTACTCATGTCAGTGGCTAACATGTGTTAACATCACATGAAGTGATGGTTAGCTGGTAATTAATCGGCGTTTTTCTAACATTTGCACCATTTCCTGCTTGCTCCATGCTTGTGTCAAAGCACAACTGAATTGAAGTGGTTATTGCATTTATAAAAAATAACATGTTTAACAGAATTATTTTATGTTTCAAATGCAAATATGACAAAATCACGTCAAATAAACATAAAATTCAACAACCTAGCGTTAATAAAAATGTATTCGAGTTGAGACAACGTGATTCAATTTAGTCAGACTAATCTCCCGCCGAAGAGGGTCTAGCGAGACCCGGAGATCACGCGAGACACTGGCGAGATTACGAAAGATCACGCGAGATGCTAGCGAAATTATGGAAGATCACGCGAGATGCTAGCGAAATTACGGAAGATCACGCGAGATCTTGTGTCTGGGAAAACTTCAAACTGTTCTTTCAAGAGAAGCGGGAAGATTCCTGATTTGGATCTGCTTAATTTGAAAAAGGTAAGATTCAGTCTATTTTCATCCGTCTAAATCAAAATAAAAATCGAAATAAAAAGATGCAAATTAAAATCATCAGACTTAAAAAAAAAAAACATTTTTTTCTATGTTCGGTCACGTTTCTATGTAATTGATGTACTCAAATCATGCTAACATCACATGAAGCAGTGTAAGGGTCACAAAGCTGCTGTCAAGACAAAAAACGGACCCCATAAATGTCACAGTTTTGCTCCTCCTGAGGTTGTTAAAACTCCCTGGAAAAAAGTTGGACTGATGTAAATTCAGCATCTGGTGCCATACAAACTCTGAAGTCTGAGGTTTAGTGGATTGTAAACAATGGGGCCAAACATAAGTCTATTTAAATGTTTTTTTATTATTATTTAATTTCAGTACTGTTATTATGTAGGTAAATGCAGAGTGGACATTGGATGCACACACACTTTTGTGGCTTTCTATCGTAATACAGATTCTTCACTTATTAATAAAAAGTATTAAATTTGAGTCAGAGGAACCTGCGGAAACCTTTGCTGTTAGAGCTTTAAATGTGCTTGCAATGTCCACATAAATGTCCACCTTCTAACTATGGATTTCTAGTATTGTTTTCTGGCTGAAACACTCAGAGGATTGTCCATTATTCCTATTAGTCCATGAACAGACTTGAGCTTTCTTATTTTTTAAATACATATATTCATCTGCTCTAAAGATGTATTTTGTTATTGTACTTGTTTTTCCATAAATAATTGTAGTTCAAAAACAATCTTTAAGTTTATCGGTTTAATTTTGAAATGTTGAGGTTTTTGTTTAGATTTTTATGTTTTATATTTTTATTGCTTTCTACCATGTTCAAGTCACCACTGTTCTGCACATACATGCTTGTGGTTATATTCAGTTTCAGAACAGCTGAAACACTGGGTGCCTTTAAATCTCAACTTAAAACCCACCTGTTTAGAGTTGCTTAGCTAAATTAGGCGGTTTTAATGTCTTCAATGTTTTTAATGTTTTTGACTTTACTTTTTATCTGTTTCACTGTATATTAAATGTTGCATGACTCTGTGTTTCTGTTGTTAATTATGTAAAGCACTTTGAAATGCCTTTCTGCTGAAATGTGCTGTACAAATAAAATTTGATTTATTGATTCATGATGCATTCAAGAGACTTGTACTAAAAGTTTGAATGTTCAGATACAACTCTGCTCAGGGTGAATTACATATTTTAATGTTTGAAAATCTGATCTCTTTCAGAACATCACCTGTCTGTTATCCACCTACATAAGCACTGGTGAAGGGGGTCATCGGCCATCAAGTTTTAGATTGCAGTGGCTAATGGTAAGTTTTGCCAGATCTAAAATGACTGAATCAAGTGTTAGAGCGATCATAAGGGTTCAGCTGAACTTGTATTTGGCAAGTCAGTTTTATTTGTCTTTATTTGCGTGGGGATGTGGAACTGTAAGGAGTGTTGTCTCTCTCTGTCTATGAGCTGCTATCAGCCCTATGCTAGCTACAGAATAGTACAGAGCAAGGGGGAAGAAGGATGAGCAGCAACATGAGATTGGGATTGACCGCACTAAAACTCTCCTGCCACTGACTGGTTGTTTCTAGCACTGAGAGAAGGCAGAGGAAATAGATTTTTCACAGTATATCCCCCTATACTGTACCCTTGTTTCAGACATAAATATTTCTTAGGTGACAGCTTCAGTTAGAAGTTTAAATAAAATGTTAAACTTAATTTTAGTCATGGCATAATGAAAGGAGAATAACAATTTTAAAGATCTTTCAAATAGGCTGCAAGCCACTGATCACTTTCGTTGTGACTTCCTTTGAATGTAGCTAAGTTTTCAAGTATGTGACCCTATAGTATACTGCTGGATTTTTGCGGTTCTCATTGTTTTCTGATCTGCATATTTAGGAAAACACTGCTGAAGTCAGACGAGAGTGGATCCTAAAAGGCCTGTGTGCGTACCTGGATGAAGATCCAGAGAAGCTGGAGAAAGAGTACATGGTATGTTAATTTATCTTTGTGTCCACAAAAGAGGTGATTATAGTTGGAGTTAATTGGACTTCCTGTGAATTACCAATAAATTTAAAGTAAGAGATGATCATTAAAACTTTTTTTTTCACTTGGGTACATTCAATTTTAATTTGACTTTTGAGATGCTTTTAGATTTCTCCAACAGAAAAGGATAATCATTAGTAAGATTGATATAATTACAGTTATTGTTAAGTGGGTTTAAAATGAGGATTTTTAGGTGAGTTAAACTCCACAAAAAGATCTTTGGCCTGTTTTATTTAGCCTTTTTTTCTAACAGCATTGTTTCATACGCAGACAAAAATATGAACTAACTTTACCTAAGATGTTAGTACTGATCTATTTGGAAATAACTACCACACATAGTCATGACATTTCCTCCATCCAGAAAACAAGACAGGTTCTTCATGTATAAGATGTTTGGTTTGTGTACAGAGTCAGGGCTTTGTTTGCACATAAGTAGGACTGGTTTAGAATGACAGTCTGTGTGGTGGATCCTCAGACTGTCATTTCAATTGAGGAGAACAGGCCATGGAATATGGGGCCTATTTGGGATTCATCCCTTCTCTTCATGTTTTTCCATATGAGACAATATACCGTATTTTCCGCACCACAAGGTGCACCGGATTATAAGACGATTTTTGTGAAAATGTAAGGCTTTTAGGTGCACCTTATGGTGCAGAAAATATGGTACTTTTCTAAATGGGAAATCTTACCACTGGACTCACAATTAACACAGACAGGTCTTTGATGGACCTTAGCTGTTGGTGAGTCAGCCAAACAAGTGTAAAGTTATTTTTTTATTTAATGAGATGTGAAATCTCTCCTCCCCAAATCCCCACCCTTGTTCCCATCATCAAGGTGCACAAATGGCCGAGACCGTCTGTGGAATCTGTTATCCGACCGGAGAGTGCAGAGCCTGGCGATGCCATTGAGGATGTTGGGATTCTCCTGGAGGCGGTGGAAGTGATGAACAACTTGAGCAATCTATCTTTACATGTTTTTCCAAAGACTGCAGTCGAAAACTAAATTTTAACTGTCACAGTTCGCAAAGTTGAGCGAATTTACTGACACTTTTTATGTTGTTAAGAATTTGATCTATGCTAAACACAGCCCAGTTTTTTTCTGGAATAACAAAACTGACCTTTTGTTGTTTATTTCAACTTTCAACTCAGCTGTTTTTTGTGCTGTGTAAAAAGAAAATGGATAACAATTTTGAAAATACAGTTCATGTTGTACTTTTTCTCATTGTTGAGTGTTCTTTCTTCTTTCAGTGTGGTCTTAAAACACTTCATTTAATAGCACTTAAGAAAATGTCTTTGAATTAACATAATTCAATCATGGAAAGATTTTCCACACGATTAAATAGCTTTCTTTCAGCATGAAGCATGTTTGTTCAGCTAACTTAATTTTCATGAGTTGGATCAACTTAAGTAGTGTGAAGTTATCAGTGTAAAATTAGTTAGGCTGGCTCTATTAAATTACATTGGGTCCAACTAAAGTAAATAAGTTGAATCAACCACAAAAATTAAGTTGAACCAACACATTTGCTTTAAATTGGAATAACCTTAATAAATTAAGTTGAACCAACACATTTGCTTTAAATTGGAATAACCTTAATAAATTAAGTTGAACCAACACATTTGCTTTAAATTGGAATAACCTTAATAAATTAAGTTGAACCAACACATTTCCTTTAAATTGGAATAACCTTAATAAATTAAGTTGAGCCAACACATTTCCTTTAAATCGGAGTAACAAAATTACATAGTGCTGAAATAAAGCAAAGTAATCAGGTGGAAAATCTTTCCATGATTTTTTTATGTTAATCCAAAGAGTTATTTTTTTCAGTGCACAATGCCAAAGAGGAGATTCTTACAATCCATTTTGCAGAAACGTTCTAAAAGGATTTCTGAGAATGTTCCTGAAAACCTCCTTCATCATACTGGTTTTACCTTGAAACACAAATATTTCCCCCCCCCGTCGCCTACACAGTCTGTTAGGATGTCAATATGTCTTCTAAAGGCCACAGCCAGCCGCTGACGTAAGAGTAACTGTGCTTTCTGAATATCACATCCTTTTCAAGTATGTCCATTGAAAAGCACAACAATAAGTACTTGGAAACATATAGTGCGCTCCGAATGATCTGGCCTGAACAAACCATCCAAGAAGTAGAGTGGGTACATTGCATAAATGAATGAGAAGTTTAAGTATAATCAGCTAAGAACGATTTCAACACGTCAGTGGAATCAGCTCATCAATCTGTTTCCAAACCTTCTCTTGTAAAGTTAATTTCTCCACTTTTAATTAAAGTTAAATTCCGTCTGAAGAAGCTGAGCCTTATTTAAACCGAATGGACAACATGATGAATGATTTAATACCCTCAAGCCTCCATCAGACGTAATCTTTTAGTGAGATTGAGAACAGAAACGTCATCTGTTCAAAACATCTGGCTTAAAAAGATGATCTTCAAACGGCTGACCAAGACGAGGATGTTTTTTTTTTTTTCCCTGCTGCAGCGATGGTCATCAGGAACCTTCATCTAATGTGTTTGTTGCTCTTAGCTGATCAATTTTACTGTGATCTCATGTGTTTGATGATCGTTGCTTTAATAAATTAAACTTCTGAGGTCATTATTTTATTTTTTTTTTGTTGGTAAAATAAAAGAATCGCTGCATGAAATACAAATGAGAGAAAAAATAGAATCATAGTTTACACTCTAACATAATGAAAACACTGAACGGTAGACTGCTCCCTCGAGGTCAGAGGTCAGGTAGAGCCTGAAGCGGAGAAGCCTCGTTTGCAGTAATAGGGAAGCTGCTCTGGTCTGTTGTGGTCAGCAACAGGCTTCCTGCAAGTTCTTCATTTTCCAGGCTCAATTTTATATTTTTCCCCGTAGTTTCTAAAATATTCCGGACATCGGAGCACAAACCCAGTTGGGGTTCAAGTCTCTGGACGTTCACGAGGCAACACGATGCTGAAGTTAAAGCTATGATTAAACAGTGTGAAGAGGCTGTTTCTCAACTTGATGTCATTTTGACTAAGATAGATTAGATCTTCTGGCTGCAGGCCCTGAACTCTCCCGAGGGATGGCTGAGCGTCCCTCCTGGACCTGTTATTCTTGTGACCCAATTTCAGATAAGGTGAAATCAGTGGATGGATGCAATATATCAGTAACACAGCTTCTGGGCTTTCTTAGCTTTCTCTGGGTTTAAACCCTTAAATAGCAACAGTTGATTGTCCTCCATCCCTAAATGAGAACATTTATAAGAAGAATCTGGTGTAGTAGATCAGAATTGAAGTTTATTTCGCCTAAATTAAAAAAGAAGAAGCGTAAAACAAGATTAGAGAAAACTTTATTTGTCTTCACACAGTGCTGGGAGATGCTATTTTATTAATCATCTCAAGGCTTTTACTCCTTTAGCAGCGCCTAGATATTTTTCAAGTTTTCCAGAAATCTTCCCAAGTTTAATTATCTTCTTGCGCTGACAGAAAATTTCTCTTTTCTGTCTCTTCCTCTCATATATTTAGCTTCATTTCTGGCAGTTCTGGATTTCATGTCTGGGAAGTCATTAGGAAACTGGGGGTGTGTGAATGAAAGGATTAGCAGTGAGAGCAGATTTAATCTGGATGATTAAGGAGAGAGAGTCTGACGGATCAAAGGGGGAAAAAACCCCCAAAACATTTCTGACCTTGTGCGTCTCTGTTGAGATTGTCGGAAGCTCTTGCATTATTGTGGTTTTATTTTCACCTGCTGTTCCCACTATGCCCAACACGCTTGTATGACATATGGCAACGTGCTAATTTATGGTGCACAAATAAACAGATGCACGGGGGGGCCTGTGAACGCCTCATCTGCATTCACAACATTTGCGTTGCAGACGCCACGACGCCAAACACACGCAGACCCGAGGCCTGTTTCATAACAGGCATTTGAAACAATGCATTACTCTGGTACTGCACTGTTTGAAACCCAGACAATGCAGTACCAGAGGAATGTCTTTACATCCCTTAAACGTTTCCATGTTATGTCATGTTAAAACCATGAACTTCAAAGTGGTAAAAAAAAGATTAGTGATGTTGTATTCACACCATGTTTTTGTTGTTTCTATGGGAGTTTACATATGTACATCCTGAATTTTGTTTGCTGTTCATTATTGAAGAACATTTATAGCATAAGTTTAAGCTCAGAGTGTGAATGTGAATTTTCAAGACTTGCCATATGTTCTGTCTTAGACTTCACTCTGGACTTTGGTCATATTTTCAGGGCAATGAGTAAAATTAATATTAAACGTTTCTCCCTCCTGCAGCGCCGTCTACGTTGCGGCAAACTGAAATCGTAGCTTCTTATAATTTCTTCTTGCCAGATTTATGAAGGGCAGCGCTCAAAGTTGTCCTGTCAACATACTCTTCCACCCGATCCATCTTTTCTGCTTACTCTTCTACTTGCCTGTCAGTTTCAGTTGAGGCTAACATCTCGACAGGTTTTCAGTTTTGCAGCACTGCTTTTGTTACATTAGACGTTCAAAGCCCATATTTCTTGTCCTCCCTCGGACCTCATGAAGCCGTTTGTTCACTGATGTTTTCAGTTGGACTTACAGTGAGAGTAAATTACATCGAGGCGGACACTGTTTACTACCTACATGACTTCTGAAGGCAACTTATTTCTCTGGAATGCATTAAGTGGTATCAGAAAAAAGAAAAAAGGGAGAGAATACATGTGGATACTTTCAGACTTTGAAAGCTACCATACGCTATTTTCCTTCCACTTCGCAGTTATGGTCCACAGTGTATTGCTCCATCACTAAAGCCCGATAAATTATCTTCAAGTTCACTTTGTAGAGTAAAAAATGCATGGACATTTTCGAAACGTGTTCTTTGATCCAGTTTAAATTGTGCGTGTCAGTGTTCTCACCAATGCAGATCTGCTGGGCATCAAAGGTCTTGCAGCTGTTGTTGGAAGGTCGAGGGAAGTCGGGCGACGAGGGGTTAACAACGCTGGGTCCCGTGCCCCACAGGGTGAGGGTGAACTGACTCAACACGCCTGTGAGAGGGAAACAAAGAAGTGAGAGTGCAAAAGGAGATGGAGGTAAATATCAAGTTAGCCGCTCTCAGTGGGGGAACAGAGTGAACCGGCTGAGAAGAGGATGTGGGGGCGGAAGGAGAGGAAGCAAGTGATGCGAGCGGGGCCAAACACAACTCAGGAGGAGGATCGACACCAGCAGAGGAAGAGAAAGTACTCCCATTTCATTTCTTCTGCAGCTCTGAGTAAACAGTACCACAGGATAAACATAGAGATGTTAACTCTCCTCAACCGTAAGCTGGATTCTGAGCTCAAAAAAAAAAACAAAAAACAAAAAGAAAAAGCAGCAGCCCCCAATGTTTGAAATGAAAACCTTGTTCAGAGGTTTTGATCAAAAAGCTGTAAGATGTTTTCTTGTAACGGCCGTCAACTTTTAATCTGGATGTGCTTCTGAGAGGCTCTCCTCTGGGCAGCAGAAAAAAAAAAAAATTACACACCCTGTCATTAGATGAGGAATAAAAGAGGAACTGAAAAGGCCTTTTTAATGAAGCATGAAAACATGCAGCGAGATTGGAGTTGGCGAGGGGGCAGCCGATGCTGACATTGCTGTGGTTTTGAAGTAATGTATACAGATTAATGATAATGAGCGATTTACCATAGTCACGTCCATTAGATGCAACGTTTTCTATCTCTAGGGTCCACTCTCCCTGCGGGTCCTCATCCCACGAGTGGGTGGTCATAAAGGCCCAGTCGTTGAACCCCTCCGAAGAATAGTCATTGGGCCTTAATAGACAACAAGAGAAAACTTATTTTCTGTTTTATTTATTTATATATTTGTGTGTGTGTGTGTGTGTGTGTGTGTGTGTGTGGGGGTGTGTGTGTGTGTGTGTGTGTGTGGGGGGGGGGGAATAGCTGAATACACCCCGGTACTGAGTCTGTCTAAAAGAGAAGGGTTTACGTCATGAAGGGGCATCAGAAGAGCCGCGTTTAACTGTGTACCTTGGGAACAGCAGGGTGGAACGTGTTCCCAGTGGGCTGATGAGATGAATGGCCAATTTTCCTCGCTGGTTATGGGAAAGAGTGAGGCGAGCCTGAGCGTGCTCCAGAGATCGGACGTACTCCGGTCGCCCCCAGCAGGCATCGACGCTCTTGCTGAACACCAGCTTGTTCCCAATGTCTCTGCAGGGTTGACGAGAGGAGTGGAGAGTGTTTAATGTTGTGTGTCTGCGGAAAACGGACACAGGCAATCACACTGTGCTAAGAATCTAAACGTCTTCAACGACCTCAGGGCAGATGCTGGGAGGGATGAGGAGCCAGCCAATGGATTTAATAAAACTAAAACCCTCTGCTGTTCACACACACACATCTTCCTCCCACAGGAAGCCAAAACCTGTTTTGTTCCACCACTTCTAGCGGTTCTAAAACTTTGAAAATAAGAAAAAAAAACCGAATCTTGTGAATCTTGTATGCTGTTACATAACTTTTATCCATGTGCTAATTTTTATCCTACTTCTGGGATCTGTTTTAAACACGCAAGACTTGGCAACTTCATGTTCATGTTAGTTTTAAAACAGTTTTACTGTAAGTTTTCAGGCTTTGTTTTTAAACAGGGATTGTGTTAAGCTTCACTTGCAAACTCAAATATGTTTGAAAAGTAAATTGGTTTACATTCATATTAGGTAGATTTAATACACAGACAGATGCATGCAAAGAGATTATTTCTGTTAATTTAGCTGATTATGGATTACAGTTGATGAAAAAACAAAATTTAGTCTAATAAAAAGTTGGAATTAAATGCACTGGGTCAGGTCAGTTATTCAGGTAACACAGCTTTCAAAACAGGTGTAGGTACTTTGTACTTTAGGTTGAATGGGTAGGTGCCACGTTTTGCTGAAAAGTGAAATCAGCATCCCCAGAAAGTTTGTCGGCAGATCGAAACACAAAGTTGTCAAATACGTTTAGCAGACAACTAAGTTAAACAAATCAACTATGTGTGCATGTAATCATTAAATAGATAATCACAAACAGTTGGCAGGGCTTTGTGTACTATATTTTTATTACTTATGAAGTAAACCAAGAACTGATTATCCCCGCCCTTACCCTATGCTATTCCTAACCAGTAAACGCCTAACCCTAAACCTAACCAAACACAGCACCTTTTCTTGTGGGTCCTCAGAATGTAGTATTTGTTGGAAAAAATAGACCTTACAACATGAAATGCTTAAATACACACACACACACACACACACAGTTTGAATCACTGTTCTAACCTTGGTTCTGTAAGCATCGTCAGAACGCATTGGTGCTGTGGTCCCACTGTCGTCCAGTTCTGTGCCAAACTCACCATAGAGCCTGCATCTAGCAAGCCGTAGCCATACGAATGACTCACTGAGGAGAAAAGAGAATAGATGGACAACAATGACATTGAGATAACGATATAGAGGCCACAGCTTCAGAACATCTTTTCAGAAATTTTGAGCTTTAATTCAGAGGACTTTCTGAAATCCCTAAAATGCCCCACCGATCTTTAACAGCACTATCCAGCTACTTTCCCCTTTCTGCAGTCACCAATAGCACAAGTATGCTTTTTGGCCCTTCTAACAAATGCAAAAGATCTTTAGGGAGACATGAGAACATTTCCTTTTCATCGGAGCTGCCTGAATGGTGTGTCTGTCTGATTGACAAGATGCTGGCAGGAGAATAACAGCCAAAGTAAACAAACATATCCCCTTCCTCACAAAGCATGGACAGACAGTTTTATGTGCTGGAGCCGAGCATTAAAGATACTACTGAGGGTGACATAAGAAGCTGGCTTTTGTTGTGTGAAAGCCTTTTTAGTGCCTCTTTCCACAAATGTCCATGACATTTTCCTACTGGTAAACATGGTGTGTACGTCCCTGAACATTTTGAAAGGAGCAGAGTTGATGGGAAAAGCCACAGTGGTCATGGAAAGTACATCCTCGTTTAACTTTAAAGGTGAGCTGTTGTGCTTCCTTGAACAGGTTAGGATAGGTCTATGGGCTGTATGAAACATGTTCATAACATTCTTTGGGCTTTGTAGTGGTTGCTAGGCTACGGGTAGGGCTTTGACGGGGTTGCTAGGTGAGGGGCAGTGGCTGCTGATTTGTGACGTTACATTCCAAAGGTTTTTGAAATAGATAATTTTCCAGACACCAAAAATTTTTAACTTATTGCCAAAAACAGATTGATTTATTTATTTTTTTTTGTAAGTGCTTGGGCTATATTTTTAAAAGCAGTGGAGACCAAAACAAAAGTACAAAATCGTGCAAAATGTGAAATACATAATACATCCTCTTTAATATTCTCCAGACATAAAGAGGATCTAGTCTGGTTTGGTACAACTTTGCTGCCTTTGTAGGAAATAAGAGGAAAAGTAGCAGCCAGGCGTTGTTAATTAAAACACTTGATTATTGACCACCAGTAGGTACGATCTTATCTGTAAAAGCAGGATCATTTGCATTTTGCTGGTCTGGTGGGTGAGGGCAAATACAGTCTCAAGGGAGAAAGACGTCAGCAGTATGCAAAGAGAATTGCTGCTGCTGAATGATTCTTGTTGCAATGGCCTTTGGACACTCGAGATCAAAGTTGGGACATAATCTACACCAAATAGAGCACATCAGCACAAATACTTCAGAGGGTTTGTATCAGAGGGGGCTGATCTGAAATGGGGGCCTCAGTCCTGTTGGGGCGGGATGTTAAAGGAGCTCTACACACTGAAGAAGGTGCTACAAGTGGTACAATTACAGGATGTTTTTAGCATTCCAGCAGAGGCTTTTCCATTCACATTTTATCTTTGTTTAATACAATATTATACAGGTTGCATGTGTTTTGCAACTAACATAATTTAATTTGATTGTGGCCAGATGACTTTATTTATGTCTGGCAAATGAATTCATGCTACATTTTGTCATGCCAGCCTAAATAAAAAGAAGTGTAACCAAACTATCTTTAAATGTAAGCTAATTAGTAAACAGTTAACCTGCGTCCACCTTTAAACTTTATTTATTAAAATGTATTCAATACATCAAAATGTGTTCTGATGAGGGTGGTTTGTCAGATTAAAAGTTATTTTTGAAAATAACCTTTTATGTTTAAAAGTATTGAACATGCTTTTCTTCAAGCTCACATTGCTGTGTTAAATTTTTTATTGGTCTGATGTAATGTAATTTTAAGTCTTGAGTTTTCATTAACTGCAAGTGGGAAAACAAACTAACAGAAATAAAAGCGTGAAAACATCAGTTTATGTTTTCCCTTAGTGAATTTAAGTTGTGAGATAAATGAACAAACAGCAACATGAAGACAGGTCATGATGTTCAGGCATAAAGTTGTCAGGAACTTTAAAGCAAGGTTAAGTTGAGGTACACTGTCACAAGGATCCCAGGATCTAGGTCGACACTGTGGCTAAACCCTGCTCCCTGTACAAACGGTCTACCACTGCCTCAGCCTGTGCAACTGTTCTGCGAAAATGGATCCCGCTCCTCCCTGATCCTGGCTTGGTGGAATTGTTGGAAGACGCCGAGTGGGACCGTGATGCAACCCAGGCGGAGATGATGGGCGATCCAGTTCCACCTAAGCGTCCTTGCCGCCCAAGCCTGCCGCTGTTGCGGCGTCCTCACCTCCCGAGTTTCCTGTGGCTCTGCCTCCCTGTGGCTCTGCCTCCCAAGTTTCCTGTGGCTTTGCCTCCCTGTGGCTCTACCTTCCTGTGGCTCCGTCCGAGCTTCCCTATGCTCCGTCCGAGCCTCCACGTCTCTGCTTCCTGCGGCGGCGACCGCCTGACCCGCCTCCTCGACTCCTGGTTCTTCGTTCACCCTGGTTGGGTAGTTTTTTGTTTGGACTGAGTTTTTGTTTTCTGGACTCTTGCCCCCCATCCAGTGCCCCTCCACCCACCCTTGTTGTGTTTGGACTGTTTTATTTTGGGCATCTGGTAGCTGCCCTTGAGGGGGATGAGGGTACTGTGACTATCTGTGTTTCTGTGTATTCATTTCTTGGTTTTTTCTGTGTCCTTGTTCCCCCGTGAGTCTCTGTGAGGTCCTGTCCTCCCTGTTGATTGATCCCAGCTGTGTCTAGTTTTCCTGATTACCCTCCCTGTGTTTTTTAAACCCACCTGATGTCTTTGTCTCTTGTCGGGTCCTTGTCGCACGTCTATGCTCTCCAGTTGAACTGCGAAATCCTGGTTAGTGTTAGCTCTCGTTTTCAGTCTTCTGTGTTTCAGTTGCTACCGGTAATTAGCTGTGTGCTATGCTCTCTGCCGTGCCGCCTGTATTGGACTGTTTGAGCTTTCATCATTAAATTCATCATTTTCTTCACAACCTGGGTCTCAGCGTTCAATCTCACCACCTCTCAACCACCACTTCATGACAGAAATGATCCTGAAAACACAGCAAGAGCTGCAATGGAATAAGTAACTAGATTAAAACATATTGTGTTGAAATGACCCACTGCAAGTCCAGACCTAAATTTAATTCAGAGTCTTTGGCAACACTTTTCTTAAAACATATTGTATTATTAAAGTTCATTGTAGTGATTAAAAAAATTCAAAACCAAACTGAAGAAGGATGAATACATTTTAAGAGCATCCTAAAACTTTAGACTGTATAGAGGGAATGTTTTTGTGCTACAGGAAGCAGGCATACATTTTATAAATGCGTTTTATAGGCACCTTGTGTTTCCTTTGGACACTGCAGCATGCGAGGATTTGCAGATTGAAATGAAAAATCTGTGATTTTTAGAATCCTGGCTCTACCTCCGGAGCCACAGCTGCTAGTGGTTTGTGAAATATTGGAAAAAAAACAAAAAAAAAAAACATCTGCAATTTAATCTCAGATGGGCTATAATGACTGTAATGCTTTGGCTCTGCAGAGAGGGAAAGACTGTTATTGCCAAACAAGTAATAACATTTTTGAGAGACTTAATAGATTTTTCTTTGAACAAAAACGACATATATACACATGCAGCAGAGAGGGATAAACATAATCCCCAATTGTAAGATATCATCTGTGCTTTATTTGGACGACTGAAAATAATCAGTACATACCAATGCGTCCCACTCCATTGGTCTTCCAGTCTCCGGCGATAAGGTGCCCGGGTAACGACGTCCTCACCACCAGGTGCTGCATGTCCCTCCAGGTCAGGTTCATGCTGAAACACCGAAAGCACGAGAGCAATTTAACCGCATTGACTTTCTGCCATGTAACAGATGAAGGTAATAATTTCGACATTATGCGCGTCATGAGTAAAGTCGGGTTTTGCTGACCTCAACAGCACAATAATGTAGCAGAGGAAATGTGAGGAGCTGAGGGACATGGAAAAGGTCAGGGGACAGCAGACACGACTGAAATGTAATCAATCCCGGCATATGCAGCGAGGACAAATGGGCATCTTTGAAAATAACACCCTGAGACACGAAGGAGACTGGGAGGTTTATTCCAAAGCATCATAACTAAGCAGCTACAGCGTTTTTCTAAACTAACTAAACACCCCTTGAACTTTTTCACATTTCACCATATAATAACCACATGTTTCATTGTATTTTACAGGGATTTTCTGTGACATGTCAACACCAAGTAGAGCATAATTGTGAAGTGGAAAAAAAATATATTGGTTTAGTTCTTTGAACTGAAAACCCTGTACGCTTTCATTTTTACTTCCTAATTACGGCACTACCTTGAGTTGGTCTGTCACACACAGTCCCATTAAATTACGTTAAGAGTGTGAGGTTGTGACATAAAAATGTGAAAAGGTTCGTGGGGGTAATGATATCACGGCACTCTAACCGATACCATAAAATACCAGCGTTAAAATGGTACTGTGTAACGTATTATGCTGAGAGGTCAAAGAACATGATAAACAGTAGCTGTAAAACCAAGGAGAATGAGGTTTGGGACTCAGGGCCAAGGTCACCTTCCACAAAGTACTGGCTTTCATAAAAGCAATACTTTTTTTTCTTTCTCTCATTTAGATATAATAAAGAGACATTCATTAGAGCAGCCTCAGAAGAACCAATGAAGAAAAGCTCTCCAGCAGGTTGGAATAACAAAACGATGAATCACAGCGCTTACTAAGCTCAGCACCACAGCTGACTGAAATAGAAGCAGAACTTCGCCGAGGCGCATCTCCTCCTCCCTGCATCCACATCAGCATCCTTCCCTCACATCCTCTCATGAGTTATTAATGTACAAGATCCCCGCAGATCCACTCAATGTGACATCAACCAAGAGCAGGGAGAGGGACGATAATAAAATTATAAAACAAGAGAAAGCCAAAAAACGTTCCGCCCATTGAACGATTCCATCTGCAGCAGTTCCAGTGTGGGCCCAGTCTGATAAAGCAGCTACGCTGTTATTACTGCAGCCTGTCAGGGAAGGGGTGCCTGCTGGGATGCACCAAATACTGCCTGATGACTGGTAGTCAACGTGGTGAAAACCCGAGTTCTGTCAGTTACTGGCCATTTCTCATGATATATCACAGCTGACAGCGCCGAGATAAGCCAGGGAGGCTGAGGAGGCTTACCTGTGCTGTAACGCTGCGCTGGATTGGATTCGACACCTGTCATCGCTCACGCAGACATGAGGGGAATTATGCAAAGTGGAGAGCAGCTGAGTGATAAGACAGACTCAAGACACCCAAGATACAAGTGCAGATAATGCGGATGACGGAGAACACGTTAGATGGCTCAGGGAAGCTCGGGACACCTGCAGTCCTGCGTGAGCGATAATGAGAGAGATTCCCGGGGATACGACTCTTCACGAGCAGCCCTACAGGTATTTGAAAGTCTGTGCGGGCTGCAGCTGCTGATTTATCTCACTAATTAAGTGATTATCAAAAGCTTAATTTGCTGTGGAAAGAATTTCTGCTGGGAGTCAGTCCAGCGTTGACTCCCGGAGGTGTCTGTGAAGTCGCAGCTGTGAGCGCACGGCTCCCGTGGAGACAGGGTGGAGAATGGAGGTAAAGATAAAACCAACAACATTCCTGCACTTTAAAAGTCGAGCGCGCTCAAAGATGATTCACAATGCTGGCTTGACGTTGTTTCCGTTTTCATTAGTCTGATTCTTCTGAAAATTCCTTAAAGGTTTCTTTAAATTCTGTATGTTAGCATACACTCGGATCACTGTTGGGAAAACCCAGATGAAGATGATGTCATGGCTTCGAGATAGTGACCTGACTTCGATTAATTGGAGGCACACCTGTGAATGTAAATTAAAGTATTGGGGGGGGGGGGATGGTGACCTTCACGAGTGGTTCATCCTTGAACAACTTCGAGGATGAATGCAGTGGTTACACACAAGCATAAATATCTTGGTGGATGTTCAGCCATCATGTTGGTCAGCTTGATCAGTTCTGTGTCACAGAGATGAAAGAGTTTTGGGGGAACATATGCATGTGTCAACCCCAGAACAATTGCAAAAGGCCTTTTGAAGATGTTTAAAACATGTTAATTGTTACAAAAAGTCTCTTGTTTCTCCTTATTTTGCAATAAGATAATTTGTAAATTGTGTGTACAATTTTAAGCCTGCATGGACTAAAGAAATAAAAGTTATGCCACAACTTCTTATTTTTAAAAATCGAAGTTTAATGCTGTACATTAATTTGCCACTCTAAAGAGACCAGTTCAAATACATTATTAAAACCCCAAAGTTAAAATGCCATTTATGTCCCTGATGACTGCATGCAGACATCTGACAGATACCGTATGTTAAATTTAAAACAAAACAGTGGCACTGCTGTAAAAGTCATCTGTCATTCCAACTCACTTTGCCTCCAGAGCCAGAGCGATGATCCCAGCAGCTAGTGGAGCCGAGGCAGACGTCCCCGTGTGAGAGTCGGTGCATTTCTGCCTCAGGTCTGTGGTCACCTTAGAGAGAATAAGAACAGAGGGAAGTGCACATAAATACAGAAGGAGAGAGACAGAGCTAATGTGACACTTCACCATGAATTCACGGCGCGGAAAGCTGAGTGTTAGACAGGGGAGGGACAGAGATAATATGAGTTTTCCCTGCAGCTATCTAAGATGGAAGAAAAATGAGAGGGAGGAGGAGAGAATGAGTCGGTAGGTTCAGTCTCAGGTTTATGGACGCCTGCCAAGGGGTCACAGGCGGGACAGCGAATGTCAGCCAAGTCGGCCCCAGCCAGGTCTGTTGCTGGTGAGACGAACGGTCTTAGTGCTCCACGCACGCCTCTGATCTTCCTGTCTGTCAGTACCAGGAAGCTAACGATGCCTGTCTGGGTCACAGTGAGGACACACTGGTAATGACAAAGAGGCCGGAAGCAAAGACCGGCAGTGAAGGTCGGAGATGGAGGATCTGCTTGCAACTTTTGTCCTGACAGCTTGTGGCACTAATGACCATTATCAGCTGAAGACGTCTCCGTGTCAGAGGTGTAAACAAAACCGGTCAGGCGTCTGAACAGGACAACTGTTCCACTTGGAGCTGGACCAAACAGCCATTTCATAAATAATCTGACAACTGAAAAAATGTTTTCTCATTAAATGTATTCATTTAGTACAAGGTGAAGTATTTTTTATAAGACTTGGCAGAGGTTTTCTTTTATTATTATTTTTGTTTTATGATAGTAGAAAGTGGTTAGAAGGGACACAGGGGATAAATAAAGCTTGTTTTTGTGCAATAAAAAAATATCAATCATGTCGCTATAAACTATTAGTCATGTGGCCAAACATTTTAGGGATATGCAGTCTGCAGTCAAGTTTTTCTAGCATGATTAGCCTGTATTTATCAACTCTGTTCAGCTTCAGTGACTCTTCTAAACATAAAAGGATTCTCACAGAATGACGCTGCCACTACCATGTCTCATGTTTGGGGGATGGTGTGCTCAGAGTGACAGTTTTAGTTTTCTGCAACACAAGTTGCAAGTGTACAGCCTGTAGGCAAAACAAACAAACTCAAACAAAAAAAAAATCAGCTGTAGTTTCTTTTGGCCAGAGCATCTTCTCCTTTAGTGAAAACTTCATGGATTTCACATATGAGAATGATATGTAAAAAAAAAAACATGTACCGCATAAAAAAATGCATGTGGTACGCACAAGTTTTCACTTGTAATTTGGACGATAAACTGAAGAGTCCTATGAATCGCTTAAAGCATGGGAAATTTTTTTTTTATAACCTAGAGAAGCATTAAGCTAATCCACAACTTCATCCCTACACTGCTGTGTGTGCTCTTGGTTTTATTATGCTGTTTGCTCACTAATGATCTCAACCAAAGCTCCAAGGCCTTCATACAACATCCGTATTTATGTTGAGATTAAATTAAAAACAGGTGGACTTAAATTACTTGTCTCCATGAGGCATTTGGATTTTATTTACTGATATTTGAGTAAAGTAAAGGACAAACACAGACTCCTCAGATTCTTGCATGAAAACTGTTTTGGAAACCACATAAATCGCCCTTCCACTTCACACCGTGCAAATACTTGGTGGTGGTCGGTAAGGTGCCATTTTCATATGATACTGGCATTTACAACTGATTTTGATGCAACAAACAAGCCTGAAGTAAAATTGTGAAGAGTGAGAGTTTTTTTTGTGTGTGACCGGTTTATCTTTGCAGTGTCTGTACAGCTGAAACAGCCTCAGTTTCAGGGTCTGTATATTGACTAAATATTTTCAGCCTCTACAGGCACACGTGGCCATAAAAGCTCTGTGATTCTGACTAATTTAATTATGCAAACAAAAGCCAGGGGACTTCCTTAAAATAACATCATTACGATGATTATGATTAAGCTTTTCTTTTTTTTTTTAACACAATGTCATTAAGATTTTTTTTTAAGCATCTATGTGGTAATTTGGGGTGTCGTGGTTGTGCAATAATCATCACACTTAATAGCGAAAGTGTTTCTCTTTGTTCAGCTTTGCCCAAGCATGTGCCCTCTATGTTGTTCAGCTTTCAACCCCGATCCCAAGGCATGAATGTTAAGGCTAATTGGACAACCGAAACTGCCTTACAGTGTGAGAGAGGGTGCATGGTTCTGTCCTCGTGTCTTTGTGAGAAAGGAAACTATCAGTGGTTTTCTGACTTACTAGAAGAAGGTGTAATTTAAATTTTTTTCCCTCTTCATATGAAATAACAGGTCACTAAATCCCAACCACAAGTGATCCGAAGGTCATGCTGGACCGCCATGAGAGCCCCCATTGCAACTGCGGCAATCACACCTACGTGTCACTGGGATCGTAAATACCAGCGTTAGACAAAGAGACGTGGCATGAAATAACTTTCAGAACAAACACCAGCAGCCTCACAGTTGCAAAAATCAAGTCAGTGCTGCTTCACCTCTTGAAAACAAGTTTAATTTCACCTGTTTTGATGAAGTGCATTTGTTTGCCTGCAGCGGCCCTTTGGTGTATTTTGGAAAAAAAAAAGGGGGGGGGGAGATTCATAGCTGTTTCATGTTATTCTGATCCCTGGAGGCAAGCCTTTCATCAGCTGAAAAGCAGCTTGAAAGAAGCGTGTGACATTTTCAGGGTTTGTCCGCTCTCCTTGTTGGATGTTGCGCATCAGACGCTCTGATTTCTGAGAGCTTGATGCTTATTTACAACATGACAGACAAAGGCTTAATGTGAAAATACGCTTCAAAAAACTTCAATTTATGATGCGTCTCTGTCAGTGTTTGGTGAGCAGACAGTTTTTGTTTGTTTTTGTTTTTTTTTTAGACTGGCAACACAAGAGCTAATGCGTAGACGATTTTAAGGAGCAGAGGTGTGCTTGCACTCACTATCTGTTTCTCCCCTGGATTCCCAGAGCTAAAGGTCGTAGCCAGGGTGGAGGAGCAGGGTTCACTGTACCACGGCACGTTGCCCGACTCTGTGGTGCTGCTGATGGACAGCGTGTAAATGCTGTTGGTGTAGCCGTCACAGTTGCAGCTGTCCTGTTCGCGGCCACCGTTGCCTGAAGCCCAGACGAAGATGGAGCCCAGTCCACCGCGTCCCTGCGGCAGAAAAACACAAAAGAAAACCATAATATAGCTGAAACCCAGCAAACAGAAAGAAACTAACAAGGGTTCGCTGAGGTGTGGAAAGCTGCCTTTGACAAAGACGTGTGGCTCACTGCCTAAACGGGCGTGCCGTATCTGAGCTTTCTTTAAAACGCTGGAGGTGCAGAACCATGTCAAAAATATCAGATAGGAAACACAGCGATTGTAATTGCGACACGAGCTCAAGCTGATTGTGACTGCGAATGTATGACAGCATAATTTTTTTACCGAAGCATTGTGCAGTTTTAAGATACACGTACAGTAAAGCCCAAACTCCTCTGGCAGATTTCAAAATAATCAGTGAAAATCATGAAAATTACATAAATGAAACAGTTGTTAGGTATATATTTGTTAATCAGCGTTTTGCTTGTTTCCACTGGTATTCTGATAATTTGGACAATTTCTTTGTTGATGAGCTCAAATTATGTGAGGTTGGAAGACCTGCTTACCATCACCCTAATGTTTAACTCTCTCCACAGATTCTCCGTCAGATTCAAGTTTGGATTCTGCCTGGGACGCTTCGAAATGACCCGAAGAAATAGGTTAGAAAAACCAAGTGATTACGTAAAACCTAAATCTGCCAGTGGAATGAATATTTTTGTGTTTTTCCATATCTATAGTTTTCATCAGCAGGCTCGGAGATGGTAATGATGTATCAAAAAGAAATTTGATTTTCAAGCATTTTTTGTAGCAGTACCACGATTAAATGGGTTTATTTGTTCCAAGACATACACCGCCTTGCTTTATGTACTCGTCTCCACCGGATTAATTTAAGCTCTGTGACAGGGTTGATTTACTTGTTATGAAACACAAATGACATTGAACTGCAGACAGTTGTGTGTCTCTATTTTATTCATTTCGTCTCCAGTTGGCTTATCTCGAAGGCAGAAGTCTGCCTGCTCACCTCTTTCACTGCTGACCTTTTGCACCTCAAAATATTGCTGATTGTTACCGGAGACCAGTTGTTGCTGGGTGTCCCTGAGGCACGAATGGAGACGAAAACATTGCGTATCGGGGCACCAGATGTCAGGGCCGCACAGCTCGGAAACAGCCTTAGGGCTGGAGAGTGACCTCAGTGTTCCTTTGCTGAAGTTAATGCTTATTTTCCAAAAGATTTTGATTAGTTCAACAATATTTGCTGTCAGATTTGATTCTAAATATATATCCGACTAAATAGTACAGTATATACCTGTATATATATATATATATATATATATATATATATATATATATATATATATCTTTTTCTTTTAATTGTTTCATCCTTTTCTAAAAAAAAAAAAAGCAACTATACTGAATCTTTTATTGTGTGAAAACAGGAATGCAGGTAGACAAATATTCACAAGAATGACCTGTAACAAAAAGAGCATCTTCTTTCTCTAACAGTTCAGCTAAAGAACAATAATAAATATCAATATCTGTTGAACCTTTTCACGGTTTCTTCCATCGCAAACACAAACTCTAATGAACTGAGCTGACAGACAAAAACAGCACATGAATAGGAGGTGGACCACTTGCACTTTTACCAAATAAAAATATAAAGAGTTAGCTTTGCATGTGTTTTCAGCCACCTATGTTCTAGTACACATAAATAAAATCCAGCACATCTTAATTACTGAACAATAATTGAGGGCGGTAGCCAAGAATCGCATCCTAACTCGAGAGAAGATGAGCACATCCACAACTCAGGTGGGACAATCCGTTGACAGGACAACCAAGAGACATTAACTCAGGTAACATGGCCTTCAAGGAAGACTTACAAGACGCGTGCTGTTGTTGAAAAAGAAAGCCGGAGCTACAACTGGTTTAGGTGAAACCGATCTGTTAGAAAGGCCAAAGCAAAGTGGGCACCGAAACTTATCTGAGAGACTGTGGCCGGGCTTGAAAATGTATCCTGTAGGCACTCTCTATTCGATATGCCTGAGCTTGACTGGGCAAATATTTCATTCCCTTTATGTGCAAAGCTGGATGAAGCCAACTATTAAAGACTTTCAGGTGTAATGGCACTGAAAGTAGTAGGATAGGATTTCTGAATATGACATGCCCTTCAGAATTTCATTGTCAAGAAATTAGAAAACTTCTACTTTATACAGAATTATGTGGAGGTTTGTATTTGCCTATGAAATGACATCTCATTAAAATACACCGAGGCTTGTGGTTTTAATGTAACAAAATGCAAAAAGTTCAAGGAATACGACTACTTATGCAAGACAGAGTAATACTATCTCCAGAAGTGATCATAATCAACAACCAAAAAAAAAAAAAAAACAGAAAAAAAAAAGAAGGATTCACACTAAACAGAGAGGAAAAAATGCAGTTGTCAGAGTGGGTGCGCCTGTCTAGTTACCAAAGATTTACTTCCTTATCAGTGCTGCTATGATGCTGTTTTCTCTGGCACATTTAATCAGGGAAATGTTAAGCTCATAAGTCTACAAAGGGACCTTAATTGGACCCGAAGACAGATTTTAAATGAGCTGGTACAAGCTTTTTTTTTTTTATATAAGGATTATCCATTTAATTTTCTTAATTGATTCCTACACTCCCCCATCTCACAAATGATCTCTCATTAGAAGATGGGATAAATGAGCTTTTGCTGAGTGTTGGATGCAGCCTCCATCGAACGGGGATGGTCACACCAGACTGTACATAACACTCCTAAACCGTCCAGCTCAATTTATGACCCGGCGCCGCCTTTTGCTGCGGCTTACAGATACCCAGACGAGAACACTTTAGCGCCAGCCGTTATCTCGCTGCCAGGAGAACACACACTGAACCAGAGGGCTCCTGTTGTTTTCCTGTCAGGTAATTTATCTCCACTAACACGCCATAATATGTGGAGCTGCACACATTTGGGGATGTGAACTATGAGTCATGCGTCGCCACGGAAAATTTGCAGTTTCTTTCATTTGCATGACAATTATCGCTGCCTTTGAATCTCACTCCTTCATCAGCTTTGTTTCTGTTTTCTCCCATCTCATCTTTCTCATTTAGCTGATCTGCTAATGGTCTTTGATGTTGTGAGCTTGACACATGAGGAATGATGACATTAGACTTGGGTAATAGGCTCAAACTCGTTCATATCTAATTCTGCTGGAGCCTATGGAGTCGATGAGAAATGAACAAATTCACCTTGAGTTTGTCCGCCTCCTGTGGAAAGTAGTGTGTGGAAATTCTGCATGTCTTCTCTCATATTTCTTATGCAAAATACAAATTACTTTAATATTTCTGAAAATAAAACTTTATGACAACTCTTTCTTCGAGAGAGTTTCTATATTTCTGGATTTAATTAATAAAGTGCCTTTCAACGGTATTCATTTCCTCTGATCTTTTCCTCATTTTGTAATGTGTAACATACCAATACACCAATATAATAGACCACAGCAAAGTGCTACATCATTTTGAAGACGAGGGAAAATTACACACAAGTTCTGGAACAATTTTTGCAAGTCTGAAAAGTGCGGCATGCACTATTCCATGGGGGTGCCTTCACGTGAATGTTTATCTCGAGTCAATTGAAAGACTGATGGAACTAAATGTAGGGCAATAATTTAGACTGGGGTGGGGTTCCAATAATGAACTGGGTTAAATCAAAGCGTATCAGGTGATAGGATAGCCTAGTCAAATTCCAAACCTCAATCCTACAGAAGTGGCACAAACATAACAAACCAAATGGCCTTAAACACATTATACCTGCAACTACTTTTCTTTGACAGAAAACCTAAGTTACCGATATATGTTGTGAAGAAGAATGGACAGAAAAGTTAGTCTCAAGATGTGCACAGATAGTAGAGACAAACTCCATAAGACTGGAACAAAACTGCAACTTCGGTGAATACAAAGGGTTCCCACACCTTTCAGATTTTAATTAGTAAAAATCCCTACTTTTGTTTCCTTTCCCTGCCTTTATCTGCTGTTTTGTGTGGGTCCATCATTAAAAAAAAAAAAAGAAAAAAATCAGAATACAATACAATGCGGCTGCAATGTGTAAAAATGTAAAAAATTCAAGGGGATTAAAACTCTTGCGAGGCTCTACATATCTGCAACATGAAGCTGTCAGTTTCGGTGCTGTGGTGAACTGTGTTTTAAATAATGTTATTTTTTCTTCTACTTCAACAACTCAAATCATATTTGCTGCGTACAACAACTATTTATGCAAACAAACACTCAACAACCTCCAAGCACTCACCTCAATAATTAATTTTTGCAGAGAGCAAATTCAGAAGGAAACAGCTTGAACTACAGATTAATAATTGAGTTTTACACAAGACTGTTGTTGGTGTCAACAAATAGATCTTATTTCTACACCATGAGGTATATAAAAAAGTGACCGAACGTGACCAATGACATTTGTCTGTTTGACCGTGTTAATTATGAAAGAGAGCACATGCGTTGCCAAGACAAGACAGGTGGGAAGCCATGTTAAAAATGAATAAGAACAGAATGCAGTGATCTGTAAACGAATCAGGTTCCTGAAATATGATGAAACATCTGTGGAGGTTTCAACTGCAGAAGCTTATTTATAATAATTAAAATTTTATGTGTGAATTCATCCTGAGCCTCCCAGAGCATGTTTACTACTGTGTTGCATCACCTCCCGTTTTAACAGCCCCGCACTATGTCTTTGGAAACTAAGAAGACCGATTGATGTATGTCACCTCCCTCTGCTGTTCGCTGCTATCCTCGCCTCCCAACTGTGAGTAATTTTGTAGTTCACTATGCAAATGGAGCTGCTTAAAGGGGTGTTAGGCACTGACTCTTGGATGTGCTTGCCCTGTACGACGGCTCCCTCCCTTCGGCTCGTCTTTAGTTGTGGCTGACTGGACTGCAGTGTTGGCCCTACAGTTCAAGCCAGGATGCCAGCTAACCATCTTACCTGCTGTTCATGCACAGCCAAGCTTGTCAATCAGGGGTTGCGGTGATTAATGTGAGCGGCTTGCTGACTTAACTGTAACTTGTGTTCATAACTTCTCTTTCCTTTGTTGTGTAGGATTAGGGCCTTATGATACAACTATTCCCCATGTAAGACTTAATTACCTCTTGCTTTCAATTTGTTTAAGTAGTCTAGAGAAGTGGCAGACATTATTGTTCTTGGAAGCAGGGGACGCAATTATAACAGGGTCTACACTTTCTACCCCTTGCTGTTACTTTGTTCTTCTCTATAAAGGCCAGAAGTGTAAGGGTGATAACTGCTTCTTCATGTGGATTTGGAAAGATGAATATTTTTTTTTTCTTTTTTACCTCAATTTATGGTCGCTTTTTAGCTGTATGAGTCAAGTACTCTTTCATGGTACTTAATTTTTTTGTTGTAATGTAGCCATTTAGATATCTAATCCACAACAGATTTCTACACTATAAAGTTTCATATTTTTACAAAATAAAGGGAACATTTCACTTTAATTTTGTGTGTGGCTCCAAATCCAGGCCTCCATTGGTTAATAAATTTGATTTCCATTGATGATTTTTGTGTGATTTTGTTGTCACCACATTCAACTTTGTACAGAACAAAGTATTCAATGAGAATATTTCATTCATTCAGATCTAGGATGTGTTATGTGAGTGTTCCCTTTATTTTTTTGAGCTGGATATATATATATACACACACACACACGCACACACACACACACACACACACACACCCCCACACACACACACACACACCCACACACACACACACACACAAACTCTGTAGGGATCAAGTTGGACAGGTGGATAGATGGAGGAACTGTCAAACAGAGGAATATCGTCAGACAAATCAATCAATCAATCAATCAATCAATCAATCAATCAATCAATCAATCAATCAATCAATCAATCAATCAATCAATCAATCAATCAATCAATCAATCAATCAATCCAGTTTATTTGTCTAGCTCATTTCAGCAACAAGGCAGTTCAAAGTGCTTTACAACATAAAAACAGATGACGTCAAAAAATTTGGTACCTGTTTTCTTTCTAAATAAACACTTGTCACCATCTGGTTTTCTACCATCCCTGCAATTAATATTTACATATATAAAATACAGGTTCTACATGCACACAGCAGGGTGTTTGGTTGGTCACTGAAGAAAAAAAAAACTAGGCAGTTTTGTGAGAATAAATTCAAGATCTGGCAGACGTAGAAAAAGCTGTCATTATGGGAACGAGGTGCATCGTTAATGCATAAAAGGACTTTGATTAGAGCAATCTATTTTTAGAAATACAGACATTTCTCATGCACAGACTGCAGTCTGAGACAGTTTTTTTTTTCAGATTCAGCTTTCTTTTTTCATTCTTACTCAGTCCTAGTAAACAAAGAAAATGAAAAGCCACTTTTCCATTTTCTTTACGACAGTGTAGGAAGCCTGTATGATATGGTATTTTATGATATGCCCTCCCATCCTGTTTTGGGGCTGTAATATGACGTTTTTAAGCATTTCAGCTAATTCGCAGTCTGGACCACTCTGTATATCTGTTCTTTTATAAGCCAAAAGGTTTCAGTGTGCAGCAGCTTTTGATTGCAGGTAAGACAGCTTTTCATTGAAACTCTTCTAAAATTGTTGATCATAAGCAACATTATAGGATTCCTGTTTCCTCTTATGGTAGAGCTTCAAGTTACCTGTATTTATGCAGTAATGATCAGTGTTCACTGACACGGTTTGTCAGAAGTGTTCGTTAGACAATGCAGTGATTTCATCTTCAGAATAGTGTCAGAATCTGATGCAATGTTGCGCAAGAGCCAGAACTCAGAAATCTTTTTTTGGAGAATAGTTAATATTCTTTGCTATTTTATGTTTCAGATATTCATCTTCATTTACTAAATGAAACTCTTCAAACATCTATCACTTAAAAATTCAATCTGTGATACGCCTTAATGCCTAATTAAGTTACTTACCCATTTGTCACAGAACTTCAAATTTATCTTGAGATGTTTTAACATCTGCAGCTTCAGCGTTTTGTAACATTTGTAGCTGGAATTAAATTTAAAATGTTTTTAAGCTATTATAGAAATTCGCTGCACAGTTTCACAAGTTATGTTCAAACCAACCTTGGTTATGCCTTGAAGGAAAGCCTCCATTGCCAGTTTGGCAGGGCCATCCAGTGACTTGCCATCATCCTCGGGGCCCCAGCTGGCACTGTAGATGTGGATGTGCTGAGGGTTAAGACTTAGGGAATGAGCCTCCACCACATCTGTCACTTCCCCATCCAACATACGAACTCCTGTGGAAAAAAAGAAAGACAGAAAATGTCCTGCAGGTAAGGTGAAGTTTCTTAACTATGTAGAAAAGGTTGTCCCTTTTCTACATAGTTAAGAAAAGGCACAAATCAAATCTTATGCTAAGTCATCCACGCAAAACCCTAAGGGATACTTTGACTATGGATATTCTTCAGATGTTCATGTCCAATCTTTTGGTTTCCAAAGTTGAGTGATATTACTTCATGGTCAGAGCTGAACATTTTTATTGGTGCATTTATTTCTTGGAGACTGGATAATTTCACCTGCCTTATCAAAACCGCCTCGGACAATTAGCAGGTTGCTCAAAATGCTGCTGTGATGTTTCTGACAAAGTCACCTATGCTTTCTCACGTCACAATGCTTTCTGTTCTGCTCCACTGGCTATACGTGCATTTCAGAGTACAGTATCACAAGATCTTGGTGCGTCCTTACAAATTTCTAATTTGCCAAGCATTGGCATGCATCTCAGAAGCCTTACATCAGTATGCAGCTAACATGTCACTGAGATATTTGTGATCAGGGTCTGCTGGTTACGTTACTGACAAGGCCGAAAACTAAAAGTGACACATAGCCCTTCCAGCAATAGCCCAAGGAGTTAAGTCCTGTTGAGTTTGAGAACCTTAGGCTGTTTAGTTTTTCCAAAATGCTACAAAAATACACCATATTTGAAAATTGCTGAGCTTTTTATTATTTACTGATGTTCTATAGAATTTCAGGATATCTTTGCAGCTCATTCTGACCATAATAGAGCAAGAGAGAGCAAAACATTCAGCAAATATCAGGAAGGTTACAACTTGCTTTTTTTCATCCTCTTGATTTTTCAACATCTGTCATAAAACTCGCCGGAAGTTGATAGCTTTTTGAAAATCCCAGAACCAAGGTAAAGAGCAACATTCTCCAAGAAAAAGATGCAGAACGTGCTGCCCCAGCAATGTTATGTATCCTAGCTGTGCTAACTGTTAACAGAAGATGGCTGAAAATGTCAACTCCATAATATTTGTATTTATTTTAAGACATTAGTAAAACCTTGTTTTACAGTAGCTACTTTCTCATAAATACAGTATGACTTTCCTTTTGCTTTGGAAACAAATAATTCATGGTTGCTCATTGCAGGAAAGCTAAAATTAATATTTCAATGGTGTTCATATTTTTGTATTTTCAAATTTTTAAAGAGGAATGTGAACTGTCTAAACACAGCCAGTGTAGGATTTGCATAAGTTTTAAATTGGACACAAAATTCTGGTTGCTGCGTCTCTAACAACAACAGGAAACAAAAGAATCAAACCGCTGAGGTTTTAATGATTTACTGCACAAGGCCTTCTGCTCTGAGGAATACCACCAGAATTTTATCCTCAAACAACAGTCCAGCTGTTAAACCAAGGACAGCTGTTTCTTCCTACTTAAACAAAAGACACAGCGATACAGGAAGGATAAGCACACAAATCTGACACACCGCTGACAAAAGAACCACATACAGAGAAACAAGCCGAACCTCCAACGGACCAACATGTCCACAGGGTAGCACTAAATGTCACTTTTCATCATACCTGAACACGTTCTGTGCCTTTGAAGTTCACAGCCTCAGATCACTCCTCTGAACATTAACAGCTGTAGAAAGCCATGAAATGCACCACCCTCAAATAAGGTCCATTACCGGCTTGGGGCCCATGGACATCAGAGGCAACATTATGAGTGATGACGTTCACATTAGAGTTTTTAGATAAAGTAAGCTGGCGGAGAGGCAGACAAGGCAGTTATTACTCCGCAGGGGTGCAACGCGAGTTTGAACGCTGAAGAGTATGTAAGAAACATAAATGGGTGACATAAAGCGCATTGTTTGCTTCGTGATGATTATGCAAGAGCGTTACCGCAGAAGCAATGATGATTACTGTCGTAACAATTCCCATCAACATCCTGAAGCTTTACAACGCCGTCTCCAGGCGCTGCCGTGCACGTTCTCTGCAGCTACGCCGAGTCACAGTTAGCAGGTAAGGGTGCAGCGAATGCGTGTCCGTGTGTGTGTGTGTGTGTGTGCGTGTGTGCGTGTGTGTGTGTGTGTTTGTGCAAATGCAAGGCAAATAAGGACGGAAGGAAGGAAGGAGACGGAGAGTAAGTCAAGTAGGGTCAACTGCACAGTTTTTGACCCAAATCACTTATCATCATTATTTTTTAAGGGGCACACACACACACACATACACACACACATTTGAGTACTTTTGCAAACCCAAATGCTTCTCTCACAGGTACACACCCCAAACACACACCATAAGTGTCTGGGAGGAAACTGCGGTTGTTTATAAACAATTCTCTGACCCTGTGACGTGAACAGATTCACTGAGGAGTAATTTATGAGACCAGGGCCAATGCGTGGTTCTGTCAGGAGATGAATGGTAATGAAGACAAAGAAGGGGAGTTATGAGTAACATCTGTGAGCGGGACTGCTCAGAGCCGCACGGGCTCCACTGAGTCTTGTTGGCTGCCGTTTCGGCAGTGACAGATTGCTTCATGACAAAAGTTACTAAAAGCCTCCTTGGAATACTCCATCAAGTGTAAAAATGTTCAGGAAGCAAAGCAAACAAAGATAAATGGTTAATTTGTGATTGACATATCATCTCTCTTAATACAGATTGTTCCATGCTGGCAGGTTTATTGCATTTTGAATAAGCGGCTGCGCCAAAAGTTTGAGCGGCTTCTCAGGCGGGTGATTTGCAGCCAGATGTCCCGCTGCATTGTGAATTCATTTTTCTTGGCATCAGCCACAATTTAAGACACACACTGATCTGTGAGTAGCGCAGCTAAACTCTTTGAAAACTGAATTAACCTTTTATGTACTTAATAAAGCAAGCCATGACGTTTGATCCAAAGACTACAAATACAGAGTTGTTTTATTTTTTATTTTTTGGTTGCCCATAAAAGTTTAAGTTCATGAAAGTAACTTTATTTCAGACCAAGATAGTCTGAGTAAATATAAAATGCAGTTTTCAAATAATGTTTTTTATAATCTAGGGGATAAAAAGGCGTCCAATCCAACCAGTCCCCATGTAAAAAAGTTATGGCTCCAACGGCTAAGCTGGTTGTGCCCCTGTACCACCAACAACTACCATCAAGCATATGCAATAACTGTCTTTAAAATAATATCACTGGAGGAAATGCTGGCCCTCTCTTCTTGAATCGTTTTTTTTTTTTTTAATGCAGCCACACTAGAAGTCTTTGAGTAGGAACCTCTAGTTTAGGGTCACACCACAGCACCGTAATCAGATTTAGGTCCAACCTTTAACGAAGCCACTGTAAAACCATCACTTTTTGAAGGAGTCTTGCTGGGTGTGGTTTTGATCATTGTCCTGTTGCACGTATAAAGTGCAATGAAACTACCACCACCACCAAAATGTGCCATAATTATGATGTTCCTTTTCTGAAATGCCATGTCAGCTTTATGTCAGATGTAGGTGGAAACAAACTTTACACAAAAGAAAAAGTCAGATTTTCTTGGAAATCGCTGAGTTTTTATTGCCAATTCCACAATAAGCCTTTGTATTTTTTTATTTATTTATTTTGCTCAGCAATGGTCTTGGAAGTCTCACTTGGGTGCTAGTGCTATTTTTTTTCCTAGTTTCTTTCTTACTGTTGAACACTGAACAGTGATCCTAACTGAGACATGCCAGACTTTAGATGTTAGCATTGTTTTTTTTTTTTTGTTGTTGTTTGTTTTATTTTGGTACCTGGTGGATTGGATAACTGATGTGCTATTGGAGTAATTTTAATAGCTCAGTCCTGAGAAGGCTCATCACAACTACATGTTTTTTCATTTACGTACCTTTCTCTGATATATGAAAATAGTTTCTAATGTGACGGTTTTGAGCTTAACCCCCCACACCCCCCCAAAAGGCTCAGTTTGAGATGTGGGAGATTAATCTTAATCTTATTACCAATAACAGATAAAAAATATGTTTACATAAAAGCAGTAAAAACAAACAACACAAGTTCGGTGATTAACAAAAAACCCATCAGAAACGACAGCAGAAACTCATTAGGCTGAGAATTGTATTTGCAGCATCGGTGAAGTCATGATCTATTTAGTCAACAAACAACTGCTGCATCTCATGATTCGCCGGGCCTCTCAGTGGTAATGGTTTAAGCAATGTTCATTGCATCCCAGTGCCTTGCTCTGAGGTGCAGTCACACTTCAACTGCTGAAAAATACAATCACCCAGTCAGTACTCGGCTCCCCATGGCGCATAAAGTCACATTAAAGATACCAGCTATAAACGCTACCACTGTGTCATTAATAAAACCTGAAGAGAGGGAGCTAACTGTGAAACTGTGCTTATACCTAAAGCGTAAGACACCAACCAAGAAATCACTATCTTTGTGAATTAATGTAAGCCTTCGTGTGCACCTCATCTTTAATTAAATTATAGAAACCTCATTTAATGTAATAATACACTTGTTATTTATGCTGATTAAATACAGTATCCAGCATGCTCATTGGCAAGCAGGGTGAAGGTGTGTAAAGAGGCTTAAAGTATATTCCACAGTTATTGCATTGGGATAATCTCGCGCTGTAAAAATGTGAAGAAAATAATGCCAGTGCACTTATTCAACAAGGATAAATATATGCTTATACCAGAGCTATATTTAACTGCTGGTGGTAAGCCTTAATGTAACAATTTATAAAATTAGTTCAGTATAAATCCACCTGATTTATACTGAGTAAATATTTGGGAGGCACTCCAGGAAAAAAACATTTCCTGTCCGACATTGTTGAATGTAAAAAGAAGAGATTTTAAAGCTCACTCCGTCTTACTCGGTTAAATAAAGTAGTAATAATGTAAACATAAGAGGGTAGTTAAATGCAGCTGAAACCTCAACTGGAACTAGTGCTGGGCAATAAAAAAATCCCGATAAAAACAGAAAATTTCAAAAACAATCATAACGGCGGGTTGTGAAATTCAGTGAGACAGATGATAGGAAGGACCTGTTAGGCTGTATCAAGATGGAGAAGAGATTGCCAACAACAGCATGAACTTGATTTGTTTTCAGTACTTTCTGGCCTGCTCAAGTTTATTTATACTTGAACAGTACTGCAAATGTAAGTTTACAAATGTAAGACAACAAAGTTTCAATGCTAAGCCATAATATGCTTCAATTCTTAAGCTCATTCACCGTTTAGTTTAAGACAATTTTTGAAAATAAAACAAATCAGTTTCGATTTGATGAATGATTTAGAGGTTATCTTAACTTGTTTTAGGTTTGTACTTAAACTGATTTCTTCTAAGAAACTAGAAGTGTAATTTGAATCTTTACCATGATAATTAACAAAATTGTTAAGTACATAAAAAAGTACTGTGGTCATGTTTTGTCCATAATACGCGGTATTTCCATAATCTGGAGGAGGAAGATCTGTAAAGCAGCACAAGTGGTTTACAAACATGCTGGCCAGACTAAGACTGATGTGACGGATGTGGTGAGTAGTTCACCCTCTACGAAGCTAAAAATTCAACATTATTTTTTAATGTATTTTGCTATTTTGTTGCAAATTGCAATTAACTGGAAAGAATCCTGCTGTGACAAACCAGACCCAGTGCATGCAACTCAGAAATGGCATAGGAGGGCTTAGTCTACTTAATGAAGTACCGTGAAGTAAGGCTAATTTATTCAAAGTGCAACTATTTATTTTATTTTCTTCTTCTAAATCAGTGTTTCTCAACCTTTTTTGTGCCAGCTCCCCCTCCAGCCTTTATCCAGGTCCCTCACCGCCCCCCATTGAAGAATTTATAGGCTACTTTACACTGACTATTATTTTATCATTAATATTACTATCACTATTGTAGATGTTTTGATTTGTATGCTTGTTTCTGTATTTATCAAAAATAATTTCCCAGAGAACAAAAAAGCCATGGGAATAGAAATTATTTTTCACAGGTGTCTACAAAAAATGCAATGAACATTCAAGTTAAAATCGGTAGGCCTAACAGCAGCCAATCAGAGTGGAAAAAATATTCTTGATCTGTGCCATTTTCTAGTTGTTAAATATTACACAAAATGACCAGATAAAAGATGTTCAACATGCCAGTTTAAACTTTGATCTATCTGCAAAACGACTGAGCTCTGCAACATTAAAACATGGATAGAACTGTAACTACATTAATCATAGCTCTTCTTCTCTTCAGTGTTTTTGTGAGTTTCTGGTGGTGCAGCTCTGTGCTGCCTTCAGGAGAATGGGACATCAGAGCATCATCCATAAAATTTCACCCACATGGCATTTATTGTGCAAACCAGAGGTTTCAGTGGAAAAACAAAAGTTCCAGATCCTTTTAATGCCATACAAATATGAGACAGAAACATGGATTATATCTTTATATAGACCTGTCTATTGGTTTATAGATTAATAGTTTTACTGGACAGAAATTACAAAGAACAAATCTGGTTCTTAATCAAATCCTAATGAGTCAAATTGAAAGTGTCATGGAGTCATCAGCCTCATGACATTAACACTGACATGAAAAATAATATTGAAGAAATAAATATATCAAATCTAATTAAAAACATAAATAAGTGATAAGTTCTATACTGTTATGGTCTGTAAGATATATTTATTCTCAGTATTAGATATGGTCTCAACAAACCCATGGAACTTCAACAATATTATTTTACCTTTTATCTGGAAATGGTGTGTTTATTCTTGCCAGTCCTCTGTATTAAGTATTGTTCGAAAGGTCTTGCCATATCAATACATTAGTATTGTCCTCTCTTGGTTTATTGCTATGTCCACTTTAGTTTCTTTCCTGTTGTTAAATTTATTTTATCATTTATTGACGCTCACCATCAGTAATCTTCACTCTTCACCTGCTGTGCCGCCTAATCGTCATGTTTCACATCATGTGTTGATTTTTCACTGTTCAGCGTCGGATTCTCTGTTTTTTTTGCCATAATTCACATCTACTTCGTCGCTCCGTTTTACGTCCCGCTTCTCCTGTTTTAGAAAAAAGCGCAATGTGCGCTTTATAACCCCCTAAGGTGAGCAGCGGTCGGGAAGCGTATCGATGGGGAAAAGGCAGACTGACAAAAACCTTTTAAAACAACGGAAACAATTTCGGTATTCTGATTATTGAAATTTAAAAGTGCTGTGGTACCGTTGTTCTATCACACCCGTTTCATACCGGACCACTCACAGCACCGGTGTTAACGCTATAAAATGAACGCTCTCTATCGAGGTATCACCCATGGAAGGATTTCTTTATTTAAATGGGTTCATTTTTCAGAGGGATACAAAGTCAGGGTATCGTGATTTTAGCGATTTTCTGTTGTCCTTCCATGGAAGCGGGCAGCCTTCAAACGGAAATAAAACACTTTTTTAATATAAGTTGCTGCTTAACATGATCACAGAACTGCCAAAACATATGTATAAAAATCCTCAATAAAACATAAAATATTTGAAAATCAGACACCAGACAAAGTGAATCACAGCAACGTCATCAGCCGGTGTAACGCTGAACTAATGCGGTGAAGCTACTAGTAGCAGGAGAACGGAGCTGCGCCAAGAAGAGAAGAAGAAGAAGAAGAAGAAGAAGAAGAAGAAGAAGAAGAAGAAGAAGAAGAAGAAGAAGAAGAGTTGCCATCGATACAGTTTTAGGAAGTTGCTCAAAGTCTAAACTGGTATTGTTGTGATTGTAAGGTGTAAAGTTTACCTTCGACCAAACGCCCCCCAGAGGAATTCCAGCGCCCCCCTTTTGTAAAAAGTTCCGCCAGCGCCCCCTGCCGTCCTCTGACGGCCCACGTTGAGAACCGCTATTCTAAATTAAGAATTGTTCTTACAGGGCTTCACTTTTATTCTGAAGACAGCCACAGAAAAAAAAAGAGCCTGAACAAAAACACCACTGGGTACATGGATAATTTAGCAACAACAACAGAAGAATGTTATAGGACCAGGATGGACTGTGTTACACAGATTTTAGTTCAGACACTAACTACATATTCACTGGTGACCAACCAAGCAACTGCTCTGTCTTTCTAGACTGCCAAGGACAATCATAAAGAAGCCAGCACTTCTTTTTAGCACACTTTGGAAAAACTTTGTATTTTTGTCAAATTCTGCAATGGAGATTCATAATTATCACAGTCTGCTATTTTTTTTATAATAATGACCTCTATTTCAACTCCAAAAATAATTTATAAAATATAAATTTGCAACAACAGAAAAGGTGACATTCTTCATGACTTTGACAAAGATCTAAAAACAGGTAAAACACACGAGACCTGATTTAGAGAGAATTGTATCATCATGTACTTTATTTTCCTTATTCCTGCTCATCTCTTACTGTTTGAATCTGTGCGTTTCCATTTGCCACCTACCTCGGTGTGGATTCATTGAAATTCCCCCATGGAGGGACAAAAAGAGGTTGGATATTCGCTATTGCTTCGATTCTTTTCTTATAAATAATAGATTTTTATTTTTACAGTGACAAACACTGCAGGTGGGTTTGGAGTAAAACAAAGGATAAGTCATGCCCACCATTAAGCATGGTGAAGGATGGGAGAGGATGGGGAAAATCTTTCTGAGAAAGAGTGTTGGATCCACAAACATGAATACATAGATGCCTCATTGAACACTAATTCCTACATTACGTCGCTGCCATCTTGGATGTGGCAGTGGAGTGATGGGAGGTCCCTAATTCATGTGCTGTGTGGACTTGTTTGAATCGCCTTACAGTACAAACTGGATCCACTGGTATTACCTTTCCCTGATAAGAATGAAAGAAAACACATGCATATGTGTATTTGTCCATAACATAATTTTATGAGCAGAATTTCTTTGCTTTACGGCCGGTACCGTGAATTCCTGTGGTGAAACGAGCTTCTAAACAACCAAGAAATCATTTCTGTGTAGCTAAATTGGACTGAAGTAACTACTCTACTCCGATTGTTATTTTCTTAGCTTAGCTAACCTTTTTTTCATACTGTGTAGGTTTTCTAACGAGCAAAAGCTAATGAAAAACCGTTGTTACAAGGGAAGTGGATTGAAGACCAGAGACTTTTGGAAGGACGGGTCAGTCAGGATCAAAGCTGGAGCTGTTTTTCTTCAGTCTTCTGTTTCACAGCTCAGCTTCATAATGTCGATGTTTAACTATTCTGTAAGGACGCTACAAATCAATGCCCCATTATGCTAAAAATAGATGTTTTTTCTGAATGTGAAGGAATCATGTATGTATTTTATATTACTCTGAAAGATAATTTGTCTTGTATCCTTGGCTTTAACCTGTGTGTATGATATCATACTACTGAAATACATAAAAAAATACTTGTTTTAAGGCCTTAATTGTGACTAGTGTTATGTTATTGCTCTGACTCACCTCCAATTTTTGCATTAAAGGCCACACCTACGCCACATATTCCGTTGTTGGCTATTGCTGCGACTTCGCCTGCACAACGAGTCCCATGTCTGTAAAAGAAAAGGAAAAAGGAGATTTCCATGAAGGAAGACAACAAAAAAACTCTCATATATTACTGCTAGATACAGTTCGCAACAAAGGATCTTTGTAAATCCCTGAACTGTGCAAAGCCTTTCAAGAAAAGTGTGAAAAGAAAAACTTTGCTAGAGATTAAAGACAAACACTGACCCATCAGTTCTTTCGTAGCTGCAGAGCTTTTATTGTCTTAGCTATAACAGCACAAAGAGCTTCGACTTTTATGAAGAACATCACAAGTAATTTGAAGCATAAAGGCAGCAAGATTTTTTTTCTTTATCCAAGACAAAGACATCAAGAAAGAGTCTTATTGTATTGTTGCACAGCATTAAACTTAAAGCTTGCACTGAAGTGCATGCTCAACAAGGGAACATAGCACCATCATATGGAAATAAAAAAAATTAAGCAGCATATTTTTCTTCAATCAAATTGCAACATAATATTTCTCATTGCTTAATGAGTTGCAGAAGTGGTACGTACTATAATCTTGCTATGCTACATTTTCAAATACTTGTGTTGCTCTAACAGCTTAAGTTTTTACGTTGTCGATCTGCACATGCTAACTTTTGGTTCAGCTTGTGGCGACAAGTGAGCAGAAGAAATGGGTGAATAACACCAAAGGAGTTGTCAAAAAATGCAATAACTGTGAATAATGGATTTTAAATTTGAGTGACATACATTCAAACAAAGTTTCAACTGTGCCAACTCGCTTAAAACCTGTGGGATGCAATTTTATTGGTGACTGGTTACTTTATGAGAGAAATAAAAAATGTGAGATCGACAGTAAGCACTTGTCAAACATCTCAAACATAAAATATTTAGAAGTCTTCCGTTAAACACAAGCAGTTCAGGGAGTTTGTCTTTCAATTTAGAGAAGAAAATATAGGAAATCGTTTTCCCCATCATGAGGGTTTATGGAGGAATCCTCTTCCTATCAAAAAGAACGTTGGGCAAACACACAAAGAGCTGTCAAAAACTACCTAGCGAAACTGGCCACCGGCCATCCAAAATGAAATATTTAGTACTGGTGAACTTGAATTATTCACAGACCTTCATTAAATCTTTCAACCATGAGCAGAAGAGATCAGGCAGGTTTCCAGGACAGAATCCTCTAGCTGTCAGATTCGCCAACAGTTCACTAACAGAACAACAACAACACTGCCTTTAAAGTTTTTGCTGAAAGCTGTGATAAGTTTACGTCTTTAAGATGTTTTCAGTGGGATAAAAGTGACAGTATCTGATTAAAAAGAGGGTGTCACATCCTTTCAACAAAGATGTGCCCTGCGAATGTTATTTCAACAAAGCTAATTACATTAACAGTACATTTTTAGACGAGCCAAGAAAATTACCTACGTATTAGACGAGCCAAAGAACATCACCTCGCCTTTTGTTCCGCCAGCCTCCCTGATGATAAGGCAGAGGACAAATTCTTTTCTCAGGGTCGGCGCCCAGCTACACCTCCAGCTGGAATCCTGATTAGACTGTACGGCTCGGTGATGTATAATGAACTTCTGAACTCAAAAACCTTTAAGCACAGAATTTATTGCTTCATTCTACCGCTCGGTTTTTGTCGAAAACCCAAGAAAAAAAAAAATGTGTGGAAAAAGCAAAATCTTTCTGCACTATAATTTAAAATGCCATCTGAGCTGTCAATAAGCAGAAGCGTTACAGTGACTTTAAAAACAAGCAATCAACGTGGATGACAAGGCTTGTTTGCTACTGACATAAATGGCCAATGAACTCTAGACATATGACAGAGTGTAATACATCACGGATGCATCAGCAATTAGAAGCTGATTATTCTCAACCAGAGGTTAAACGTTTCACTATAAGCTATTTCATACTGCATTAATATCAGCACTTGATGGAGAGGTGACATCTAAACTGAGAACAATTTTTGTTCCCATGGGTGAAATATGTTAGATGGTGAGGACAGTTAACGAGAAGCGAGCAAATGTTTTCAATGAGCGAAAAAAAAAAAAAAAAGAATGTGGAGAATGTGGATCTTAGCGAAACAGACTCCAGAACGGGTCTTTTTAGGTCAGGGCATATCTGTGTGTATGGGAAGTGGCAATCAGAGGTTTCAGAGGGTACCCGCCTTTTTCCTGTTTAATCAGCGACAGAGACGTGACTACTCACCGGATTTAGACCCAGGGTGATGGGACTGATAAACGTCTAGAGTCCTTACAAACTCATCTTCAAAAATAGGACGTGTTCGTATGTGTAGAGATGTGCATAGTGGGCGGCGAATTATGCTTTTCTACAATTTTAAATTTCCACAACTTTTATTTCCTCCACAGAATAAACATGAGCAGGAAAACTTTGTCAGCCGGTGGAGTGAATTGATAAAGACATTTCTTAACAGAATTTTAATCGGCTGTCACATTTTTTTTCTGGCCTGGTTGCATATGTTATTTGTTTACTTACAATTTAAATGAAAGTCAAGTCAAATGACAATTCTCAAGTGGGATGAAGCATGTACAATTTAATACGTAGAAGGTTTTTTTTTTTTTTTAAAAGGAAAAAGAAATTCTCATTTCTCATCAACATGTGCAATACAATAATAATAACGTAATCAACATAATGACATGATCCAGCCATTGTAACATCTATGTAATTTTATAGCAGTAGACTATATAAAGTAATTTGGGAATTCTACAGCTTTTGATGCATACCAGCATTTCGCTGGAGAGTTATTTACTTACTGCTTCATATTTTTGTATGTCACTGGGACCCAAGTATCATATTGGGGCTAATAGATTTTATTCTTCCCACTAAGCATGTGTGCACTAAAAACAAGCAGTGCAATACTGCTCAACATTGGTTTTTGCCTTTATGCAGAGGTGCAGTTTCTATTTATACATTTGCTGTTTAAAAAAAAAAAGGAAAATATTTTCTATGTTTCATGTTCAGCATGATTGATTTACTTGCAACTTAAGAATACAAAATGAGTGTAAAAATCAGCTCTGATTTAAAAAAAAAAGTCTCACACTGTTAAGCTATTATTTAGCAAAGGGCAGAGTGCCTGGAGCTTTCAGTGATGGCCAAAATAATAGATACTCATGTAGTGTGACCAGCCAGATGGCTTGTGAATCTGCATTTTCTATTCAGCAGCTCCACAAAGATCTCTATACTGCAATACTACAACACATTTAATCTTTTTGAGAAATCATCTTTAAATCTTTCAAACCATTCAATAAACAATGTTGGGGATTTGACACACAAATGACTCAACCTCATCTGAATCAAAACATGTGGTTTTTCAACATTTCAAACTCTAGAAATAGCATCTTTCATTGCCTTTCCAAAACGGTTGGACATGTCTTAAAATCCTATGAATTAAGGATCAAAACTAAGAGACCATATGCAGTTAAGCACAAAAATGTTGAGATTTTCAGATTTTTTTCCCCCCCATTTAATTTAAAACTTTAATTCTGATAGGAAATGAGGGAGGCATTTCTGTTCCATTTATTTTCTATGAAAAGCTGAGTATTATTTACATCCTTCTCAATAATCATCACAAAAAACTTTATTGGGATTAGACAAATCAAGCCCTTCTTATATTTACTAGTTTCAATTCATGGTTCCTCTGCACCGTATCGGGCCATCCCAGAATGCTGTGGGCTTCACTGTTTAATACATATTTTCGCCATTGCCAAATATTTTTAGCAAGTCCTAATAAAAACATTGCAGGAATGACCTCTATGCCTCTACACTTCTCATATGGTTTACTAATAAAATCACAGTTATTGGTCATTGGGGAGTTGCGTTATTAGCCTGTTGGGAAGAGGCAGAGTTGATATCCACATGGTGTTGAGACATTAACCAGATCCAGGAATGAAAGAACCAAAGCAGACATTCAAAGTATGTAAACTGGCGCATCAGAACACTGATTTTTCAGTGAAAAATAATATGGATCTGATAAAAAAAAAAAAAAAAAAGGAGCAGCAGGCTGTATTTCCTCAGAGTCGCTAGAAGGAACCACCTCTCTAGGAAGCTGCCGAGGGCATTCTATCATAGCTCTATTGAAAGTGTGCCCACATACTGTGACACCTCAGAAAATTATTGGCTGTTCTGTTCCCACCTTGGAAAATCTTTAGGTATACTACTATCTTTCTGAAGCAGGAAACACACTTAAGGTTCAGACATAATGATCTTAAGAAACACTTAAAAATATATTTTTTATCCAAAGAGAAGGGGAAAAAAAATCATAATGTCCCTGCATATTACCCCAGGCTCCAGATGTGGACTTCCAGCCAGTGTGATGAATTGCTCATTTTAAAACCTTTTGTCATCAGAGGGTGCAATGCTGTGATCACAAAGGACTGCTCACAAGTATTTTGTTTTAGGTTTATTCATTTAAATTGTCATGTGTTAATGCTCTACGTATCAATAGTACAGCTATACTCAATACATTAGAACATGTGCTCTGATGAGGTTTGTCAAATTAATGGTACATTTGTCAAATTAATGGTAAATTCAACCCTTTTAGCAGATATTCAGCATATTTTTGATCAAGCCCATATTTCTGCATAAAAAAAACATATATTGGTGATCATGGAGTGATCTAAGTTGCTTAAATGAATACATTTTTCAATAATATTCTAGTTTATCAAATACAACTGCATATTTAATTAGTTGGATCGACTTTAACGACCCATAAAAGCCCAAAACGGTGTATTCTTAGTGTCTGGGGTATTAAAGCTGACTGAGAACTCTGGACATTTTATTTCATTACCACTGCATAATGGTAATGAAAGAAAAGAGTCAGAAAAATGTGGGCTAATTATAAAGGATAAAATCATTCCAATTTTCAGCGATAGTATAGCAATTATAAATATTCTTGATGGTCATGCAGTCACAGACTTCATCCCAAAACACACACAATGCAAAAAAAAGCTGTGAATCATAGATACTTCATCTACTAGATTTGACTTGATGATTCACTGAAAATGCTTCTTCATGTTCATTTTAGGTACGCCAACGTACGTCACAGTTACAGGAGCTTAAAATGCTCTTAGATTAAATATCTGCATATTCATTGTTTCATCCACAACGCCACAAAAAAAAAAAAAAAGAAAAAAAAAAGGCTTTGTGCTTCAGCCAGCACATATCTTGAGACCAAGGAGCCACAGATGTCATGCCAAGCGGAGGATACAGTCAGGACCAGCAGCCTGAACATGAAGCCAGAGGCCTGAGAAGAAATGTACAGAAAAAGACCCACACACCAAGATCCATCCGTTTTGTATATTATCACAGTGTTTACACACGTGTGCGTGTCTGTGTGTGTGAGAGTGATTGAGCTCCATTGAATTCAGCTAAAACAGCCAGACAGCTTAATATATGCTGGAAGGCAAAGACATGCCAGAGCAGACAAAGGCGTTTATGATGGAGCCACAATTCATTTCTTTCAAATGTCCGTGAAATTAAATGGTTTTCAGGACACTTTTTCAATGCCTCCACTATGTACCCATTAGAAAAAAAACAAGGTGTCAAAGCAATGAAGGAAAGCATAAGTTTGGAATGACAATGTTTAATTTCGGACAACAGACGTGGGGAGAAAACAAAACACTTCATCATCACTGTAGAGTGAGACGACTACAGTAAACAAATCATTAATATGTGAACTGTCTGCTTGCAAAAGCTAAACAGATTTACCTAGCGGAATAAAGACTTATCAGAAAGTTTATAATAAAGGCCGCTGAACTATTCACACAGCCAATGTGACCTTCCTTATCATATAAGTAGGAGTAAAAGTGACAGAGTGAGGTAATGCCTTTATCTCTCCTCACCAGGACAGCCCACAATATTCAGCGAAGTCATTTACTGGCCATATTAATCAGGGATGGAGACACATCAGACAGGAAAATCACTCATGACATGATATAAAGTGACCACACACAACAGAGACGGAAAACAAAAAGCAACTACTCAGTCTAATAATGGAAGCGGATCGATTCAATCTTTATATTCTCATAGCATTCTCCTTAACAAAAAAAAAAAAAGGAAGTCATGGCGGAGATTGAATTTGATCTGTTCTTGTTAACATCAGACATGTGACCTGCATCTCTAGCGGATCACTTTAATACCTTGTTCAGATCTGGAGGTCAGTGGATCACCTTAAATACAGGCATGAACACACTAAATATCACTGGAGGACGCATTTACTTTTAAACGGGTCGATCTCGCCACATCAGTAGGGGGTCTGCAACAGCATCAGCTACATTCTCAGAACACTGTGAATGGAAATACCCACTTGGTCTTCCTGATGTGCGATCTACAACCCTGGAGTAAGGCCACACGCCAGCTGCATAGTTTCCAGAAGAAAGAAATCTTTAGAAAGCAGGGCTCAGATCAACTTGATATGACCTATTCATTATTATGCTAATTTCTGCAGCTACTGTGAACAAAGCAGCTGTGATTGGAGCTCAAAAGCCGTGATCAGTCCTTGTGGTCCTCAGACTTACCCTTTAACTCACCCCCAGTGTTAAGTCACTGCGAATATTCCTGCTCTGCAAAGCGGGTGTGTCAGTGCAATATAGCGTAACTAAACGAGGTGGATTGGAGCCTGAAGCTAATTTGTTGTTTAACATTAAAAGGGGCACACATATTATGAATACAATGTACTCCAGAATATGGAGATGCAATTCAGATGGAACTTCAAAACGGATTCTGACCTCAAGCTGGAGTTTAAAAGCTTCAGTTTTTGACCTCTGCAAGGACAATTATTGTTACTCCAACAAGATCAAACGTCGAGTTTTGCCACACTGTTTTCCATCTAACTATATATAAAAAAACATGTTAATTAAATGTGAGGAAATTGGGCACATTTTGTCAAACACCAAGTCTTATTAGAGGTATGCTTCACTTCTGCTTTGGGTTGAAAGATGCAGAGTTCAGTATTTAACTGCATGAGAATGAAGAATGCTATATTTGCCTTGATGTCACTGTCTACTTTGATCCACACAGAGTTATAATTTAACTAAATTAGTTAAGTTCAGCTAAATTAGCTAAATTAATTAGAAAGTAAGTCATTTTCCCATTGGTTACAGCTGCTTCAATCTTCATTGGTGCAGACAGAGCTTACGCTTAGCACAGCAAGATATTTAATAGTATAATTGTTTGGCATTTACTGCAAGATTTCAGTAGTAGTTAAGGGTGTTCTATTTCAGTGGTGCGTATGTGCAGAATATACGGCATCCCAGAGTTGTAATTCTCGTGCCTTGGAGTTTTTAAGTCACGTTCAGAGAAGTCACATCTACTGCAATTTTTTAGATGCATAAAAAGGTGATTACCAAAAGGATATGCAGTAGTGTGACAGGGGTGTTAATTATTTAATGCTTCTTTTTTCTATCGTATATGTGTTGAATAAAAAAAGCTTCAAAAATGTCTGTAAGAGGTTCTATAGTAGTTTCCATCCTGTTTAATCTGAGACACATAAATGTTTAAATAAGAGAGCCGAGACACTAGACGCACTATGATGTCAATTAAACATCAGTAGACTTGTTTTTGTCCATTTTTTTTTTTTTTTGCTCAGCTGTTAGTTAACAATGTAACAAAGTGTTTATGTGCATAGAGAGTAACAAGTTACAGATGGTGATGCATTTTAATGCCATGTGTGAGCTCACTTTCATAGAGCTGTCTACCTGTGATTTAAACTACCAGGATTCATGATGAAACCAGGTCTAACAGTCTTTGTGGACAAAGATGAAAGCATCCAGGAAGCTTTGAGATGTAATTGCTAAAATCACAAGAGCAAATAATGGGGAACAACAATTTTTGCACCTGCTTAGATATTCAGGTACATAATTAGTCATTATTTTGCACAGTACTGTTGGTCAGTACACCAGCCAAATTTATCATTTAAAGTGCGTGTCTGTGTAGTCTATGTGTTTAATTGAAGGGGGTGTTAGCGGCCTGAAGCAGATCCAAATGATTATGGCGTAGCTGGCTCAGTTATTAAACTATACAGGTGAATGCTGGTTTGACAGAACAATGGACATGTGCAGGAATCTGCAAAGAGAATAATCACACTCGCTTTAAATGTTTGTTTTTTTTGTTCATTTTGTTTTCGTTAGCTTGTTTTAAAATTTAGAGAGGGGGAACAAAATCCAGCCACCAAATTGATTTGGAGTTCCATTCTGATAATATTTGTAACTGGAAAAACTTTGACCTGTTTTCTGTAACCAGGTTCTACATTGGTTTATCTTTATGGCATTTTTGAATAATGTGTATGATTAAATAAATAGAAATGACATGAACACAAAAGATTGCCATATTGTGTGGCAGCACTTTTGCAACAAACAAGCCGACAAGCGATTTCTGGCCTTCGTAATGAGACATCTGCATTTGCCAACTGGTGGTCTGAACCAATCTTCCTGAGCAGACTGTCCAAGTTGTCTCCGGTTTGAAGGGTTGCCCCTCCATCCGTTTGTCCATCCACCCACCCATCTCACATGCTTATCCCCGGTAGGGTTGTGAGGGGTGCTGGTGCCCATCTCCAGCAGTAAACGGGCGAGAGGCGAGATATACCCTGGACAAGTCGGGTTCCTTCTCAACACTGTTATTTCCAGATCTTTTCATAGATGTCCAGCAGGATTCTGATCTGGACTTATTAAAGGCTAAAATCCAAGCAATGTACTTTAAACCTTTTAAACCTCTACATCTGTTATGATGACTGGGGAATATTTCAAAGTTTATGTCCTTTCACCTCTATTACTGATCAATGAACTTTTTAAAACCGGGTTTAAAGTGCCTTTGTCATTTTTCGACATCTTGTATGAAAGCACAGAGGCAGAACAGGACATCATACACATCCCACCAATCATATTCCTCTTTCCTGTAAGACATATGTTGTGAAGTCAATCTGACGTGTTGGTGTGATGAAGGAGTACCAGTGCGTGCTGCACACTGCTGGTACCAATGACGTTAATGTCACTAAGCCGATCCTGTGACGCCTGCCTGCTGTGCAAACAGAGCCTGCGCTTAGTGCTGTGTGAGAAGCGTTGCTATGACACTTATAGACACAACACTGTGTGTACAAAAAGGAGCAGGCAGATATGTTTACATTTCTCATTCACAGGTCAGGAAACCATTATGCACCGTTACAACGCTAATTTCTGATTCAATTAGAGTCAGAAAACAGCAAAAACAAATTAGGATAGAAAAAGTCACTTATACTCAGGCCCAAGGAGCTGGTGTCTGTCTCCAGTGGTCGATGGGAGATTTGGAATCTCCAATTAACACGAACATGAATGTTTTTGAACTGGGAGGAAAATCCTTGGACGTTAGACATTTTGTTTCAGCCTCAGAAATGAAATGAGGATAACTTTCTCATTCATATGACACATTTTATCTTTCACTGAAACAGACATTTTTTTAAATACATATTTATTTTTATACTTCAGAAAATAGATGACTGTAGCTGCACATATTGCACACTCATTAAGTGTCTGCTTGTTGCTTTACAGGACATAAATGTTAAGATATGCATCACCATGTGTGACTAATGTCTAACCGATGCTTGGCCAAACAGTAGGATGTGTCTCTTGGCTTTGCTCTGTTGGTTTATCTGTTTCAGAAGCACTGAATAGAGTCCGTTCATCGAAGCTGCCAAAGCGATTAGGCTATTTTCTGCTTTAACTCAGCTCAGCTGTGGCCTTAGGCAGGTCTGTTTCGAATGGTTACACCGAAGCGACAAGTAAAAATCTCTTCATTGCATGGGTAAAGAGGATCTGAAATCGTTACATAAAAGACGAGATATGACAACCACAATTAAAAAATGTCAGATCAGAACACTTTCAGTCTGCATCAAGGTGCTAGATCTGGAGGACTGACCAAGTTTCTGCATCAATGCAACTGCCTGTGTTGCCTTAGATTGAAAACTTTTCTCACCAGTCAGATGTACACCGAACCTAATTGCATTGTTTTATAACGAGGATTGCACTATTGAAATTGGGATGAAAAAAAAAAAGACTTTGAATCCTCAGCGATGATTGGATTGAATGGATTTACACATACAAAGAGTAAAATTTTCACCAATTCTTTTCTGGCAAACAGTGAAGGCTTAGTTAAATTGAATGAAAAACATCCATGGACATCAATTTTCAAGTCTTGCCACAGAATATTAATTGTGTTTAAGTGTGGACTTTGATTTGGCCGTTCTAATACATGAATATGCTTCGATTTACACACCAATTCACTGCAGCATACAGCTCTGGGGTAATTATTATTATTATTATTACATGAAAAATTGAGTACTCTCATCCTATGAGTATTTTCACGGTGCACCAGTTATGCACTATTTTGATTCAAACGGTATGAAAACCTTTGCAAAGCACAGTAACAAGCAGCAATATTAGAAGTCTGGTCAGTTCATCATCAAGCAAAGACAGACATTTACTCAAAATGTAGTCATGAAATTTGAAACTAGAGGCAATTTTGACTTCCCAGGCCACCTGATTTACACACTTCCACTTGTTACCTGCAGGGAACAAGAAATCTTATTCTAAAAGAGGAGAAGAAGACCTGAAACGTGGGAATGAAATGTATACATCCTGCTGTTTGAAGTGTGATATAACTCTTCTTAAAATAACAACCAAATGAAAAAATTCAAGCAGCAAAGCCGACTTAAATAACTTCAAATAGCCTCCCGCCTTTCAATGTAGCCTACAAGGAACACACAAATGCCTCAGCGTACAAAAGCATGTGTAAACAGGACCTTCTTCACACTGAACAGACACGACTGCTTAAACATCCCATTCATCAGTATCTAGTCAGCAGCGCAAGAGTAATATTGACTGACTCTGGGTGATCAGTAATGCTTTGCAGAATGGGGTTCGACTCAGGACTGTCACCTCCAATCACCATTGGCTATTCATTACCAAAATGCACGACAAACGGTTGCTTTAAACCACGCTGTTCTTTTCTTTGACAAGATTCCAGTGAGCAAAAAGACAGAAAGCCAAAGGATTTTGGTGTAAGAATGAAGCCCCTGCCAGCATCCCCAATGTCTGCCTGGCAGTCTAGAAAACAAACAAGCTGTCCCAGATAGAATAAACAAGTCGGAGGCTTACGAAATTACAGCATTCAACCAAGACAGAGGATGGCAGCTTTATAAATAATAATTGACAGATTCAGCATAAATAGGGAAAAGCATTTTGACTTTACACACAACTGCAGGAATAAACATAAGAAGCATGCTGTGTGTGTTTGCCTCGTGACATGTTTTCACCTCACTGCAGTGAAATAATGAACATAAAAATCTGAAAAACACTTTTGTCAAACTTTTAGGTGTGGTGCCAACTGACAAACGAGGTCTCATTAGCTAAGCAAGGCTTGTTTCTGCATTTCAGCAAAGACGTTACATATGACTCCTACTAACCAGACACACAAACAGACATTGAACTGAAGTTTGTCTATTTAAGAATATCACCTGGTCCTTCAACAAATGAGGAAAGATGATCTCTCACGCAAAGCCAAGCAGACACTTGATGTAAGTGTATGAATGCGAATGCTCGAGGAATTCCAATTTCCTGGAAAACACTGCATTGTAAAATGCGTCAGAAAAGAAGCCAACAGCACAGAGCTTGTGCAACCTGGCACCTCCTGCGTCAAACACGGAGGCAGAGCCACAAAGGCAGGAGACCTGCGAGGAACAAGTCTCCTTTGACTGTGTACTCCTTCGCTGTGTTTCATCTTGTATCACTCCCTTGGTGAAACAGATTTATTGCCTCCATGTAAACCTGGAAATTTATGCAGCCATGGCTGGGGCGTATTGTAGCAGGGGGCAGCGATTTTTATTTATATTCTCACAAATAGTATGAATATCATTTGTGTGAATATTATGTCACCAAGAAGGAAGAATTCAACTGCTGTTTTTTGTATAGATTTCTTTTGCTGTCTAATGCTGCGGTTGGAATTCAGAAGGGACTGATTTTGATTTTCTGGCAGCTAAAAGCAATTTGAAGATGACTAATGAATTTAAAGTGCTTTAAGACCTATTATACTTTAGAGTTCATGACTTGACACCTTTTGATTTTCTTAATCTATAGTTGCAGTTGTTGGCAGTCCCGGTAAATATAATAATAATTTATTGCAGCATCATGATTTTACGCTGTAGATGTTTGAAAAGTCAAACCTTTAACTTGAGTGCATTTATTCAAGTGGAGAAAAAAATATTGTAACCTCTATCAACAACAAAAAAAAAAAAAAAATACAGAAAACAACTTTTAAAATATATTTTACTTAATATTTATTTAGAGTGTCCAGGAATTTCTGATGAGCAATGCACGACTGTAATTAACTACAGTATTCAAATGAGGCGACACAAATGTCTGATTCTTTTAGCCATAGGTCATTAGGCTGGACAAGGCCCCATATTTATCCCACCACCATGCAGAGTGAGGAGTGTCTTAAGGTCACAAAAATCTCTAAAATTCATTGTGAGAGCAAATTTGGGGAAGGGGAGACAGAGAAGGGTATCGCCAAGTCTCTATATAGCAACCATTAAATGTTTAACAAATTGCATTGGTATTTTAACTGGAGCCACTAATTTCAAGGTTTTCTGAAACAATAACTCCCAGTGGGATTAAGAATGGTGGAGATATGTAATGCTGTGGGTCCCTTTCTCTTGCAATGCTCCTGGGAACCTAATGCATCATCAACTCTTTTAAATGTATGACATTTTCAATAAAAAAAAAAACAAAAACAAAAAAAAATCTGGTGAATTAGTAAAACAAATCAACACAGAAATGTTTCACCAAACCTAAAATCAACGTCCTTGGTGGCCATCTCAATCCTCAGATCAAAATCAGAGAAAGAAGATAACTTAAGGATCGCTTTAAATCATAGTTTTGCATATTTATTTTTCTTTTTACAGTTTTGCAATGAGGGAAGTATATCTAGTATGTATGATGTGAATGAAATTAGAGGTTCATAAACCTTTGGCACTCATGATTTTGTTTAAAAGTAATACTTCTTAACATAGGATTTAACAACACTAAATAAGCTCACATTAAAGGTTTGGTCATTTTTTGTGACGTATGCTGCTGTTATAAAACATAAATTTTTAGCATTAACACAGATCTTTACCGGAGGCATTAATAAATGTGGCTGCTAGAATAAATAAGTTAAACAAAGCACAATGTGAAAAGGTTAAATCACCATTTAGCAACAGCTACAGGAAGACAACTGTTAATGGAGATGTTCATTTTTTTCTAGTAAATTCGAACAAGCAAACATTTTCCACTTCAGAAATAGGGGGAGTGATGTTTTTTCCTCTCCATTACCTAATCTCGGCATTTGTTAATTAGTCAATGCTAATTCTGCTTTCTACTCATTACTGCATCAAACATGTTTAGACTACGTCAAATGAAAAACAGCGTCTTAAATGTCAACTGTTGTTGCTTCTCTGAATGCCTACAAGGCTTAAAATATTTCTATAATTTAAAGAGAAAAGTCAACCAGTACCATAAGGATAGTTTTCAGCCACAGACGCCTCCTGTGCATGTTTTCTGGAGCATTTCTGAAGCATTTAATGTTTGTCTTTTTGCTGATAAAGCGCTTTCATGGCCAGTGAAACAAACAGGCTTATGCCGCCAAGGACAAAGCAATTTGCTGGAGCAATAGAAGCATGAAAACACCTTTCTCGGTGTATCTTAATGCATTACATATTAGCCGCTGCCCCTTTAACAGTAAGACTGTAGTCAGCATTAGTATTCAGCTGATGACTGGTTCACTTAAAGTGAAGGATGCCAAGCTGTGTGGCATGCCAATCACTTTCTAATAAAGGCTGTTACTAAACCTGCATGCAAGCATGTGGATCTCAATTATTGGATTCCTAAGGAAAGTTCCCTGCAGGTGCTAATAACTCTCCATAGGTGAGCTAGTGGGACAGCCAGGCAGTGTATGCACTGAATACAATTGAGCAGAAGAAAGGAAATAAGCCAAACTCTGGGGTTGTACATAATGAATGTGATTGTAGAAAGACACAAAACATGCACAATGATAAAGTGAAGTCGTAAATGACTTAATGACTTTCGAGATTTCAAAGTCAAAGTTCGATATTTGGCGGTTTATAATTCTCTCAGGGTTTAGACAGCCTAAAGTCACTGATTGGAATTTGTAGATAATTCAAGGGTAATCTGTACAAACCTGAACCCAGAGCAGTTATTGGGTGAGGGGCAGGGTCTGTCCATCACAGGGTAACAGAGAGGCACACAGAACAAACAACCATCTACCTATGACATGAATGAACTGGGGGGAATATGCAAATGCCAAGCAGAAAGACCCCAGGCTGGAATTCAAACCAGTGTTTTTACTATTCCAGAGCAATAACATTTTTTGAGGAATTTTAAGTTTGAATTAGTTATAACCCATGAGTCACTGAATAAATGGTAGCAGAAGATAAGTCTGTGTAATGAATAAATTAAGTTCCCTATGATATTCTAATTTATAGTGATGCACATGTATATGGTGGTAAATAAATAGGCTGCAAATGGCTCTAGATTTGTTACAAAAGTGTTTTTGTCAAGCTTGCTATAAAACGTAGAAAAAAAAAAGAAACATGTGAAAAATAATATCTGCAGCTAATACTGCCGTACAGGCTTCTGAAAATAGTTTTGCTCTCGCGGCTGCCGTGGGCAGGAGGTGAAATCAATCCTGATTTCTTCCACCTCAGCCCAGTCCAATACGTCTGTATCACACTGACATCACAAAGAAGAAAAGGAAAAGAAAAAAAAATGGAAAAGGACAAACATTTTCATGATGAAGCACAAATTGATTACCTCACCATACTTCAGCCTGTCCCAAAACTAAGCCTGTTCCTCTTTCAACAATAACTGTCAGCTCAAGACAGAGCATCTCCAGAGAAAAATGCTTGGGATGAGAATTGAAAAATCAGTCTAGCGTGTCACCAATATAAATGAACGTATCTGAGTGACTCTGAAAACTGCCCACCTCTGACTTCCCTCTGCTTTTTGTTGTCCCATGAATATATTCATATAAACTCATTTTGAGGAGACTCTGGGCATTACTCACTGATGACCTGTTTCACTCTTTGCTCATTTACATAACTCAAGGGGTATCATATATGGGGTCTATCCAAACCGTAACCCCACATATGCTGTCGACAAAAACGACAACCCTGTGCTTTTAATTTCATGCCTGTAAACCAACAAAGCCCAAAATAATTGCTCTGGCAATTTCACTGACAAGGGCAGAAAGAAGCGTTTGATAAGTGTGTCGCCGTGTGTGGATATGAGAGTGTTCTGCAGTAATAGCAGGGCACACTCTGAGAGCTTAAGTGAACCAGAGTCAGGGAGTTATCCCTCCCAATAGTACTTTGTTCCATCAGCAGGACAGAGTAGGATCTACAACACACTGACAGAGAGAGCCGAGGTCGCTCTGGATGGCTTCTCGCACTGTTGTCAAGGGCAAGAAACAAAGCATACGCTCTAAACCGGCTGGTGCTATTAAGAGATCAAATGTCATAGATGGGCACATAAGAACCAACTGCAAAACAAATCTGCAGTAAATGATGCATTAATGCATGAAAGAACAAAGAAGTAAAAAGCCAGTGGGGCATTTCATTTTAAACATCCGTACAATTTCAACAACAACAACAACAACAACAAAAAAACAGACAATAGAAAATATAATTTATACTGCAGGATGTTACAAAAATAATAAAGTTTTTTCTGGAGCTCACAAAAAAATTGTCAATGTTCAAGCCACTCAAGTGAGAAGAAAATCATAATGACTGACACAAAAAGACCAGAACAATAGTAAACGACCATCAACACAAAGATGTGAGGTTCAGGTAAACTTGATGGCTTTTGTAATCACAACACTGGAGAAGTGACATTTAATAGATTCCAGTGTCGACTCTGAACCGTTTCCATCAAGTCTGTTAAGACTTTTGCTGCAGGGATTACAACTCAAAGATTAAACCTAAGGAGCGTTTCAGCTAAAAAGGAGTTCGACCTTAAATGTCTCACAGCCAGAATGTACCTCTGACAGTCCGCAGACCGTGATGGATGATAACGTGAGTGGCGAGGCTGAAGCAAACAAAAGTGATGAGGACAATGATCGTCCTTCACCAGGAAGATGAAGAACAATTTCATTTTTTACTATCACTGTAAGTCCAATCATTCATCCAAATCAACAAAAAAAAAGAAAAAAAAAGAAAAAATGATTTCACGAGAAGAAGATTAAACTTTTAAAGTCACGTAGCCTGAGCGCAAGGGCTAAAGCTGACAGAAAATCTATGAAATCACATGAAGAAAGCTGTGGACAAGAGACGTCCTCACAATTTAAAAGGCCTGGAGATCTTTTGCAGGGAAGAGTGGGCATAAATTATTACATCGAGATGAGGGTTGCTGATAGTCTCAGACCAAAGACAGCAGAATGCACCTTCTTAAATTTTTATTATTTTCAAGCAACCACACATCTGTTTGTTTTTCTAGTATGTGATGTATGTCAGACTAAAGGAAGAAAAAGTTTGGAAACAATTCATCACCGTCGCAATTGCTGAAGTCTCAAAAACACAATCTTAGCACCTTTCTGTCCACTGTTAAGAACCGCTGAATGTGAGACAGCAGAACTGCAGTCATAAAAATGACATACAAATCTACTGTAAGATCCATTAGGCTCCCTGCAAACTGCATAAAAAGTACCAAATGCTTTGCCATCGTTCTTCAAAGTTGTGGGAGATGATGTATTTCCCAGCAGGATATACAGAGGCTACTTTAAAATCAAATCTGGCCATTACACTCGGCCACTTCCATGTGTTTTTTGTTGTTGTCGTTGTGGCCAAATTATCCATAAATCTATATAGAGTTCTTACAGGCTTGTGTGTTTTATTGCAGCTGAAGGGAATACAAATAAATCCAACTGAAGAGCAAACATGAATACAAATATAGCAAAAGCACGACTAGCACTTTTAGCACAGTAGCTGTGCTTAAGCTGTGATCTGCTTGTCTTACAAGCAAGACCGTGGAGTGACAACATGTCGCCATTTGCCTTGGCCCTAACTACAAATAATGATGAGAATAATGATGTACTTCTCTTTATGCATTCAAGGGTTTCTATTTTCTTATGAATTTATATTTTAGAACAGGGGTGTCAAACTCAATTTCACAGAGGGCCACTTCAGCATATTGGCCCCCCTCAACGGGCCACATTGACGGTACACATCAGGAGTGCATCCCTGCTAAAACACCCCAGACAAAAGGTTGACTTCCCTCATTCAGGTCTGTATAGGCTTATAATGAGTCAATGGTCCAGGTGTGTTAGAGAAGGAATGCATCTAAAGTTGCAGATGGTAGCTCTGGAAAACTAGACTTGGGCAGCTCTAGCATAAATGTATGAAAATACAATGTTAAAAATAAATTAAACACCTCATATTGTTAAATAATTGATTTTATGTATTGAAGTTTTATATATTGCATTTGAGTTCCCATGGCCTATAAAATGCTGGGGGGCCACAAGTTTGACACATGTGCATTACACCATAGAACTGCCAATTGGTAATTGAAGTAAAGTAGCTTCGATTTCAAAGAAGCCAACATTGAAGTTGATTGGCAAATGAACCATCACCAAAGAGGAAGGCTCTTGTGGTCTCACTGCACCCCAAGAGATTCATAACCGACAAAAAACATTTCTGTCTGGTTTTGAACCAGAGACCTTTTGCGTGTTAAGCAAATGTGATAACCACTACACTACAGGAACTGAACTTCTCTTGTTTGTTTCAGTTTGAGGTTCCAAAGTTGATGATGTGAGATGCAACACAAGAAAATTTCAACTGAGGTTTGCACTCAGATGCCTGGATTCAGAGTACAGACCATGACACCACAGAACCCTTGTTGACCTTTAGTAAACACCTGTGATGAATAGAACATGCAAAAATCTGTTTCTGTCTGGTTTCAAACCAGAGACCTTTTGCATGTGAAGCAAATGTGAGAACCACTACACTACAGAAACTCATGCTCTTTGCAGTGTTCCTGGTAGATGATCCAAATTTTGTTAGAGACTAATAACACGCATGGAACGATGTCAAATACCACAGATCCTCTCAGAGAGCACAGTAACTTGGTGAACAAACTGTCAGACTTATACGTGTGCCTAATTTCATATTACAGTCCATAAACTAAGCCTGGGATCAACAAATTGTATTGAAGATGTCATTAGCAGAGACAAATGGTTCTGCAGAGACTTGGCTAAATGGCTAAAAAATAAAATCAATACTTACAAATAAAAAATGGTTCAAAAATAAAATTAACACATTAAAATAAAAAATATCTGTAAAATACAATCAACACTTGAAAATTAAAATTGGTTCAAAAATAATATCAACACTTGGAAATTAAAAATGGTTAAAAAATAATATCAACACTTAAAAATACAAAATCTCTGGAAAATAAAATATTATGTATGTTGTTTTGAAAAAGATTAGAATATAAGCACTTTTATCAAATCTTCATTGTGGTAAGATCATGTCAGTTCTTCTTAAATCCATGGAAACTCAACAGTTTGTAAGGTAGGTGAGTTAGCTCAGCAGGTTAGAGCACCGTGCTGATAATGCTGAGGTCAGCAGTTCAAACCCCATATGGGGCAATTCATGTGTAAGGTCTTTCAGACAATCAACACTTCAAAATAAATAAGGGTTCAAAAATAAAATCAACACTTCAAAATAAATAAGGGTTCAAAAATAAAGTCAACACTTTACAATAAATAAGGGTTCAAAAATAAAATCAACACTTCACAATTAAAAAATGGTTCAAAAATAAAATCAACACTTCAAAATAAATAAGGGTTCAAAAATAAAATCAACACTTCAAAATGTATAATGGTAACTGTTTCTGTCTGTTCAGTCCATAACATCAATACTTACAAATAAAAAATGGTTAGGAAGGACATTACAAACCTTTTGTTGAAGTGGCACGTTAAATTCAAGTCTCCATTACAGACCAGAGAAAACTAAAGTCCATTTGAGGAGCCGGTAGTTTATCTCGAGGAAATAAATGACGATGCAAAAGTTAATTAGACTGTAACATGCGCAGTCCGCTGCTCAACCACTGCGGAATTAGAAAGAAACCGCTGGAAGTAACTCATCCAGCGGATTTAACAAATGGAGCCTTCTTGGTGCTCGTTACCCAGGAGAGCGGCGCTCTGGAGGAGCTGCAGACGTAACATCATATGTCCGTTTCGGAGAAGCGAAACCACGCAAAAAAAAAAAAAAAATCCTGGTAAAAGCTCACACCGGACCGCGCAGGGTAAAACACTCACAGAGTTCAGTTGATCTGTTTGGATCAGACAGATCCAACTGACTGATGAATTAGTGCAGAATTTTCTGCAGATGGGAACCAGGAGGAAGTTGTTCAGACCCCAGCGGGTGAAGTGATGCTAATTTATGTGAAGTCGCTTAACTTAATTTATTAAAAGTTATTGGGGCCTCAGTCAGTGGTTTTTGTCACTACGAGAAAAATGTAGATACATTTATCTGCTTAATCTGTGATGGGATCTGGATTCACGGTGAATATTAACTAAACCGTAAAAATGCGACTAAATAGCCGATGTTAATATGATTGTAATTTCACGGATAAAAATAGTACATGACCGATTTTTTTTATTTATTTATTTATTTTTTTTATGTTGTCGGTCAAGATAACAGATAACAAAAAAAGTCTAGCGCCACCTGCCGCCCTGACACCAACTCACACACATCTTCATTCACAGTCTTACTTGTAAATCGATTTTTCTTTTCTTGGACGTTTTGATGTTAGCTTGTTGATGTCTCAGTCTTATTCGCTGGGAAAATCAATAAGCAGCTTGAGGTGACTCTGCTGCTCTCTAGTGGCGAAAAGCCGTAATGTTGGCTGGTAACAATCGGAATGCATTGTGGGAGATGTAGTTTGTAGTCAATTCGTGCTCAAAACCTATTTTAAGTCAATCATCGGCCTATAAAATGAAGGGGCGGGCCACATAAAATGACATGGCGGGCCACATGTGGCCCGCGGGCCTTGAGTTTGACACATGTGATTTAGAAGCTTGCCTCAGGTTCCGAAAAGAGACTTGAAAGAGGATAGCAATCAAGTCATTTCAAATTTCTCTTCAGGAGTTTATAATTAACCTTTTTACCCTTTCTTATTTGGATCTTTGACTGAAAATTGTTTGGATTATGTAGGCATACTACACACTATGTGTGTCATTGGTTTAATGAAGTACCATCACAAGTAGTTTTAATGTAAACTGTTTTTTCTTCTTCAATTCTTAATATTGATTGTTTTTTTTTTTTTTTTTGTTTTTTGAAAATGTGGACCAGCAATGCACTACACAAAGCTCAAGCCTACTATGTCTCTATTTCTCTTCAGCTATTTCACAGCTTTTGACCAAATGCAAGTGAAATCTATAGTCTGAAGCCACAAAAGGAAATAAATAATACAAAAAAGAATTGGTGGCAGGCACCCTTGAAAAGATAGAGAGCGGGGTAAATCCTGCTGTGCATTTTGGAGGTGGGAGTAGCTTCTCATCAGCGGGAAACCACAATGTTTGTGGAAAAAGAGGAGAAGATGGATATTTCGGATTGGTCCTTAGTGGAGCTATGGCTGTGCATGATTTAATTGGGACAAACATGTTTCAGTGTGATCACCAAAGGCTGGAAAGGGAAAAGTGTGAGGCTTAGGGAGGGGAAGAAAACAAACATACACTGTATAGGCCAAAAAATGTGTGTGAATGTGGCTGCAGGGCTGTAAAGACTCAGTCAGTAAAGGCTGCTACAGCAGCTGGGCTTGTGTACAGGCGGAGAGAAGAAAAAAAAAAAAAAGGGAACAATCTTTTAAGACTCAGCTGAAAGGATGGACCAATGCTTTACAACAAGATGATGTTAGTTTGTAAATGGAAATTCAGATGGGAGAACCTGAACTACAACCTGAATGGTGTTGTAGTCCCACTTGATAAAACAAGAAGAGAAGACTGCCCAGAAATATCTTTATTCTGATATATTGCACCAACTAAAAGCAAAATCAGTCGTATATGTTTTGTAGTGTTTGCTGTTGAATTACCTGTTCTCATTTCGCTGTGTGTATCTCGGCTGGGGATCAGCATCTCCATCATTAACATCATAGCTTGCCTCCGGGTCCTAAAAGAGAGATGAAAGAGGACAGCAATCAAGTCATTTCAAATTTCGCTTCAGGAGTTTATAATTAACCTTTTACCCCTTCCTGTATGGATTCTTGACTGAAAATTATTTGGATTTATAAAGGTAGCTGCATGCTACACACTGATCACAGTGTGTCATCCACTTCACTTTTTATTCGCTAGTCAAATTCTTTCATATAGTGCTAATTTAGGTAAAAGCAACCGTAAATCAAGTACAGAGGCAAAGCTTAAAAGAACTCACAAAAAAGGTGAAGCAAGAAAACAGACTAATGACATTGCAAAATGTACTGTGCAAAAATTCAAAGCGTGTAAAGTTTAACTGATATAGTCACAAATATGAATGCTTTTTATTGACAGTAGTGACAAAGTGGTGCATAACTGTGAAGTGGAAGAAAACTGTTCAGAAGCTGAAGAGATCAACAGCTCATGTAGAGGAACCAGCTGGCCAACAAACAACCATTGATTCCACAAATCAGAATGTGGTGTGTTCAAATGTGTTAAAAAAAACAACAACTATTGTTTAATAGAAAAAAAAGAAGTTTAAGGTTTACCAAAAGCCATATAAAGAAACCAGAAACATGTGGAACAAGATGTTCTGGTCAAAATGAAGGACAATCTTGAAAGAAAACCAGCAGAAGCTGCAGAAGATTTGAAACTGTGCCAGAGATTCACCTTCTAGCATGACCCTGAAAAAGCAGCCAGAATTTAAATTGAATTGCTTAAATCAAAGTACATTTACAAGTACATTGCAAAGAATTAGAATATTGTAAAAATGTTCAATATTTTTTTTCACTCATTTCAGAAAGTGAAGCTCAATAGTCACAAAGATTCATTATTAGGAATTCAATGAAATATTTCAAGCCTTTTTTTCTTGCAATTGCTATGATTCTTACAGACAACAAAGCCTCCTGGAATGTGTCTGAAAAATACTGAATCTTACGTAATGTCTTTGCAAGGATATTGTAATCTGAAAGGTCAGGCTTTTAAAATGTAGGTCCATATCTATGCATGCAATACTAGGTGTGACCTCTTTTTGCATGAACACAACAGCATAGAGAAGAATAGCATGGGATAGAACAGAATAGAAGTATCCCTTAATGTTTCCCAGTGTGGAATCTCTCAGGTGTACCAGCAGCAACGTAAAAGGCCAATGAAGGCATATGGATTCACTCAAAGGCCCCACAATACAAGAAAAAAATAAAAAAAATGTACAGCTATCAAAATAAGCATACTTAGGTTGAAAGAAATCTGCAACTGAGTAGGATAATTTAATTAAAATGTACAAAAGATAATTTACAAAAATGGAAAAACAGCCATAACAGCAGTTATGGCTGTTATAGCAGCCATAACAGCTGCCATAACTGTAATGACCGTCATAACAGTTATGGCAGCCATAACTGATTGTGCTACTTGTGCAGCACTATCACAAGTAGACCTGCGATTGTGCTACTTTGTGCAGGCAGGACGCATCAGTCTGTCACTGAAGGAACTCTTCACTTCTGCAACAGCCTCATGCATGGGGTGGGAAACATTGTGAAAGAGTGGGGCTGTTTTTTTTTGCCAAAAGTCTGTCTGTCCTCCACCACCTGCACTTGATAAGCACTTCAAAAGTCCTGACCTTCCTGTTTAACTTATCTCCTCTTTCTCAGTAGTAGATTAGCTGCTGCTCCACCAAACTACACCATAAGATGGCTGATGCCACCACAAGGTCCAAAGCTCCATAAAAGGTGAGAGCTCCCTGCACTCCAAAAGATTTTAGTCTTAGTAGGTAGGGTCTGGTCTGACATTCCTGTAAAGAGCATCAGTGTTGTATACGGCATGGAGGAGATCTGCCTGTGGCTCCACTGAGGTGGAATGGATGCCTATGTTGCCAAAGCTGCGCTATGTCATAGTTCTGGGACGCCTGACTGCTCTGTCATCCATCGTTCCTCTGCTGCACCTGCAAGCCGCTTCTCAGCAGTAATCAAGTTATTCCCTGCACCTGTTTTCCTACATTTATACACAGCTTTCCAGCATTCCTTTTCTGCCTGATCACAACCGAGTTACTTTTTCAGTTTTTTCTTGTTTTGATCTTGTCGGATACCTCACTGACTTCTGTTTTCTCGACACCAATCTTATGTCTCATGCCTGATCCACGGATCAGTCTGTCTGCCTGACCCTTGCTTGTTCCACGGATCTGCCTCTCACCTCAGTGAGATCTAATGTTGGGGGTAAAAGATGCCTGTTCCACTCAGCACTGTGCCTGTTGAAACATCACCACACTCCCATCTTACTTTATCTAAGAACTAAAGGCTGCTGCTCATTATCCCAATCCTTCGCCTGGTCTCTGAAAATGTTAGTGGCTCCCTTTTCTGAGTTTTCTGCTTGTCACTGGCTCTTCGGCAGCCACTAACCCATGTCTCCTTTTTCCAATTCCCCTGAGTTTCTCCAGGAGTTTCCTGTTTTTCACCAGAAAGCTTTTTAATAAATCTTTGAAACTATGCTTAAATTTTGGCTCCTTACCCTGATCTGTTACAACTTAGGTCATCTACATTGTTGGGTTTGGTGTCTCTCTTATTCATCTTGACAATATCCCATAGATTCTTCATGGAGTTCAGGTGAGGAAGATGTGCTGACCAATACAGAACAGTAAATATCACTGTCAATCAATCAATTTAGGTATATTTGTCAATGTGGACAGATGCCAAGTCCTGCTATAAAAGGAAAATAAGCATCTCAGTAAATGCTTATCAGCAGAAGTAAGTTCTGCCAAATGTTCTTGTAGATGACTGAAACAAACAACACCAGAGATTTATCCCCTGCCACACTTTTTCCTCCCACTCAACTTTCTATGAATATGTTATGAGTTGTTTTTCAATATTCACATTTTCTAAAACACTAAATTATAAGTTTTCATGATCTGAAAGTCATAACCACCAAAATTACAACAAAGGCTGTAAATACACTAAAATGAATCTATGAGCTATCTATAATTTTCTGAAATGAGTGATTAAAATATTGAACCTTTTCATAACATTCAAATATTTGAATGTACTGTTGTATGTTATAATGATCCAAGCCTAATTGAAAATCAGTGGTGAGATTCAAAAATTGGTGTTCCCAGAAACACTCAATTTATTCTGAGTTTGGGCCATTTCGCAACATCTCTAGATGTGCAAAGCTTGTGGAGGGATACCCTAAGAGACTTGCAGCCGAAAAGGCAACATAATTGGGTTTTACAATGTATTGATTGGGGGTTGGATAATGAAGAATTTTGTTCCCATTTACAATTCTGAGCCGCTTTGTGTCGGTCCAACACACACACACACAAAAATATCTAAAAGGGGTATGGATTTGTGAGGTATCACTCATAAAACCAATTAGCTATACAGCAATATATGTAAATATAAAGGCAACAAGACAGAAAAAATAAGGAAAAGTGTTTCAGTATTGTGCTTCCACACTAAGAAGCTTGATCCACATGAAAGGATCCAAAAAGCTGCAAACTCCCATCCTCCCAGTCAGAGCTTAAAAAGTCTGGGAGGAGGAAATCCTTTGCCCTGCTGTGAGCATTGACTTATGGTGTAGTGATAGGAAATAATGAGATTTTTAATGTAGGATGAAAACTGGCCATTAAAGGCTTTATATGTGATAAGTAGGATTTTCATAGGGAGACAAATTATGGATGCTAGCATAGGAGATATGTGATCACTCCAGAACCAGTCAATACTTTGGTTGGGCAGCTTTGAGCCCGTTGTGTGGTATTTAGGGAACTAATTGGTCCCACAGCTAGAGCAGAATTTCGGTTGTTCAAAGTATAATAGACAAAGGCATTGACCAGTTTCCCTGGAACAAATTTGGACATGTTTAATTATTTAAGTTATATAAGTGTGGAGGAAAAAAAATCAATATACAGGTGGATCAAATTCATTTAAACCCTCCTGTTATGTTCGTTTCTGAGGTACAGCAATAATGTTCGCGGGTCAATTTGACCCGGGGAGTGTTTAGTCATGCTATAGTGTCAGAAACCAAAAAAATCCTCCAAATCTTTTTTGTGTCTGATTATTAACTCCTATACTAACCATTTCAATCAATATTTGTGCAATTATGTTTTTTTATTCCTCACAAATAAAGGATCAATGACGACAATTTACTCATTCGGACATAAAAAAATGTGATTTACATTTTTTTTATGCCCACTGAAAAACCTAAACACAAAATAACACTAAGTATCTTTGAAAGTGATTTTTTGTAAATTTTTTTATATTACATTTAGATTTTTTTTTGAAGGGGTCATCTTTATAATTGAACTTGAGACACTATTCTGCCCTGAGTCAAATTGACCTGCTGACTAAAATCAAGACAAATGAGTCCTGAAGATGATCCTCCAGCTGGATTTCCAGTTTAAACCTGCATGTCCAAAACATAACTGGGTTTTTCATCACATGCTGCCCAGATTTTTATGTCATATTTAGCTGGTGTGGAAGGCATATATAGTGTAAATGAGCAGCGACCGCTGAATGCCAGCGGTGATCTTTATGAATGCCACAAATCTTCCATCTACTGTGACATTGGAGCCTGTTTTATAGAACAGAGGAAGTTACAACCCACATGTTCCACACTGTTCTATTAGCTGCTAGTTTGTCTTGTCCATCGATTGTCAAATCAGATTACTCTGGAGACAAGTCTCCAGAAACATTATGGCCCGAAATATTACCCTGCCTGTCTCTGCATCCCTTAGACTGGCTGTTGATTCATCCTTTGACTTGAAAACTCTGATCAGAATGAGGACCCCCCTCAAATATGCATGTAAATGCATCTGGTCCAGCTCCTTCCAGTTCTCTCCAAAAACTCGCCTTCCTTTTAGACTTGTCATTTCAACAATGATTTTCTGTATTGCACTAGGCTCGAGTAGCTCAGACTGACTTGATGTCTGTGATGTGAGTTACTGCCATCCTGGCATGATCATCAAGAAGTTCCAGAGCTTCTATGGTTGTCATCTTTTTATTTCCCTGCTGCTCATTTCCTGATCTCCAACAGTGACGATATTACATGTACCTTCAGTGTGTAATGCGTTTAGGAATCCCTTGCAGAGAGTATTTATGCCCCCCCCCCCCACTTCTGCTGAGTGTCCACTCAGTGTGGGTGGAGTTTGCCCACAGGAACAGAAAAGGTTCCTGTCAAAAGTTGTATGAACACCTGCTTTCTGATAGCTTCCTAGTGAAGTAAAGAGAATAGTGAAAGAGTGGGTTTGTGTGTGTGTTTAGGGGTGTGTGTGGTGTGTGTGTATGTGTGTGTGTGCATGCATGTGTGGTGTGGTGTGTGTGTGTATGTGTGTGGTGAAATATGTCTCATAGGTGCAAGGAAACACATAGAATTGGACATTTTTTTAACCTTTTTACCCTTCAACTTGTATGCCGGGTCAAATTGACCCGAACAGTATCTATGTAACAAATGGACCTAGGGGGGGCTGCAAGTGTGTAAAATGAACCATTTTTATTTTATACATAGAGTGCACCTATTAAGACAAATAGAAAAAATTTCATGCAGAAAAAATACTTCTAACTATTTTTTTTTAATTTTTAAACTTTGAAACGGGTCAAATTGACCCGGAACATAACAGGAGGGTTTTAACAATTTTTCACTTGTTTGAAAATATTTAATAAATCATATCTAACATCAAACAGTGCACTGTTGTTCCAGTTCTGTTGACTTACGTTTTACAGTGTACAGCCGTGCATGTTTATGTGCTGGAAGCAGAAAGGGGGCTCCACCCAGGGACCTATTTAAGTAAGAATCACCCCTGCTTGCACTGTCAGCAGCACACTGAATATTCACAACAATGTTTAAGCACTTCCATGCACTTCACGCCTAAAAATAGTTTGTCTTGTGACTTTTTTGCTTTTCCTAATTTATGGCACTGCATGAATTCAACTAAGACATTTGCTTATGCAACAAGCTCCCTACAGCTGAGAATTGTTATCACCAACATAAATTTTGCAAACTGAAGTTTTTGCAAAGTGTTGCCTTTTTGCAGATAATCTGGAGCTTATATAACAACAGGCTCCAACAGAGCAGGTTCGATTGTGGCAATATAAAAGGCAGCTTCATGACACTGGAAAACACATGTTGCTCACCCGTTAATCTTACATGACGAGCAATACGGAGGGGTGTAAACACTCATACTGAAAATAAATAAAACATGGCTGTAACATATCCAATTAATATTATAGATAATGAATGTTTAAACCCTAATGTCACTAATGCAAAGCTTTTGACTTTAATACCTCACAAACCAACAGTAGTCTTCTCAGATTTATGAAAACAGAGGATTGCTGTGAACTAGTTTATCTGAGTACATTGTAATAACTGATTTGGGACAAATTATGCTGCAGTTGCACCTGTGCATTTAGCATTTTTAACTTACATAATTGCTGTGGAGGTCAGGGTGGTCCTTTTCGATCCCATCATCCAAAATGGTCACCACTACACCTCTCCCAGTGTAGCCCTGAGCCCAGGCTGCTTTCGTATTCAAGTCTTGATGTGTTGGATTGGACTGAAATAAACAAAAGCCTTTTGTTTAGGTGTCTATTTGCTTTGAGCCACACTTCTCAAACAAAAATCACCAGAAAGTGTTTGTCAGCGACAAAGTCATCTGCAAACCCCCCCACTTTATTTAGATCACTGAATAAACACAGCAATGTTTAACATGAAAGTACAAAATGGCAAAAAAAAAAAAAAGAAAGACAACTTGTTGCAGTTCAGCAATCCTTTTGAAAGTATTTGGCTCTTGACGTAAATAACAGACTGTGAGCTTTTGAGTGGAAGGAGAGGGACACAAAAAGGGGTTAGAGAGTGGTTGCTGAAAGTCGTACTGCGAGAGGTATAAGGGAAAGTAAGCACTGTAGGTGGAAGAGGTGGTTAAAGATAGACTCACACTCAGAGAACAGAAAAACACGCTCCTAAAACTACACTGTTCTGCGCCATGCTTTGTTTGTACAGTTCATATAAATCTTTTATTTAATCATTTCATTTTCAAGCAATCATATCACACTGGTGGCATAAAGACATATGCAGTGAGGCGATACTCAATATTGGGTTTGGAGAATATTGGAGAATGAGGAAAAAAAAAAGATATAAAGAATATTTTTGGTAAAAGTAAGAAACTAATAATCTTAGAGTCAACTCAGAGTCAGCCTCCAGTGATGATATTGTTGTAAATATCTCAGTTGGTTAATGTTTGATCCGCTCTGCATTTTATTTTTATTCATGTGTAGGATCATTGTGCAGGAAGACATTTTGACTACTCAAATCACATAATCTCTGTCTTCCTAAACCAATGTCGCCAGTTTACTTGGTAGTGGCATTTGAGACAAGGTGATTTAAAAAAATTATTCATAATCGCAACCACTATTAAAAAAAATCACTGATTTAAAACTCGTTTGACAACATGAAATTGGCCAAAGGATAGTGGAATGCAACACATTATGTTTCCAACTAAAGAGAGCAAAAAGTCTCCAAGAGTGCATTAATGATTTACGCAGAAATGTAGAAAAAATAAAAATAAAAAATCCAAAAACAATATCCAATGCACCGCAGGACCTGCCTCAGGTTAAGGTCAGTGTTTCAACGGTAAGATAGAGTCTGCTCAAAAATGACATTCATAAGAGGTCAAAAAGGCCAAACCTCTTCAGATCAAAAAGGAAAAAAAAATGCCTGTCTCACATTTCCCAAACAATATTGTGATGGTCTCCTGAATTTTATTTGAAATGTGTGGATAGCGCGACATCTCCAATAAAACCAACACAGCAGTTAGACACGCAGTGACAGAGTGACGGTCTGCTAGGCCTGGGCAACAATAACCATCGGTGATCGGTACTAATAGAAAACTGATATATGATCAATAACAATAGAAAGTACAATCGATAGAATGTTCAATAATTTCACTGAAGTCCGATCCGGAACCACACAGAATTCTTGGGGCAGAGGAAAGGCTTTAGTTTCTATGCTGTGAGCTTTAACGGGCAGCACTAGCACATAAACCTCAAATGTGACATTAACGAATCAATTCTTCAAAGCAGAGTGGGCTAAAAATGCTCCTCAGTGACTGATTGCTGGTTATTGCAAATGCTTTATGGCAGTTATTTGCAACCAACCAACTCTTTAGGTTTTGGGAGGCAGTTATATTTTTTCAAATAGCACAAATTTGGGTGAAAAATGGGCTCACCAGAAAACGTTTTTTTTTTTTGTTTTTGCATTTGCTCTGTTATCATCAACATTTGTTTGATGACCTAAAAAACATTTAAGTAATAAAGGCAAAAATTCTGCAAGAGGGAAAAATATTGCTTCGCAGCACTGAATCAATCTGTATACTGATATGAAATAACTCTCACTATTGTAAAATTGTTGTGATGCCAAGACAGCTATAGTGGCTCTGTGGCATGTGGCTCAGAGAAGCTTTATTATCCTCTTATTTCTGAAGTCACAGTTGGGTAGAATATTTTGAAAGGAAAAGCGTGTTAAGACAGTCAGACATTTTAAAGTCTAATGCTAAATGTCAGAAGCAGTTTCATGTCTTCCATTCGCTGTTGTCTTGTGCCATGTTTGGTCTGCCGCAGTGACAGCAGTTTAAGGTAAATGAAGAGGAACAAAAAGGAAAGATTGGGGTGGGGGGAGAATTGGAGCTTTTCTAAGAAAGGTTGTGAATAATAAAAAAAGACATAGCACAGCAGCAAACAGTATTAATGTTTTACAGGTGATACACCTTCAGTCAACATCCTAAGACGTCATAAATTATACATTTAACTCCCAAACTCTTGCTGGTGATCAAGACGACAGATGAATGGGTGGGACAATTTCTGATTAGCTGACTGATGACAAGGAATCCTAAAATACAAATACATAACAATATAACTAAATGCACACATCTCTATGATTTAGCCTTCATACTTTATAGCTAAATTTATTTGTTGACAGTTCTGTACTTCACTGATGTTAGAAGCATGTACCTACATAGTAAGTCCTGTTGCGTCATATATTTAAATGAGAAGGGAGGCCAGAACCTACCAGGTACCACTGCTTGGAAAAATCTGGGTCTGTGGGGTCTTCAAAGATATCCCTCTTCTTTCTTCTTTTCACCACTTGCTGTTCCGCCCACAGGACCTGGAGTGCCCAGACACACAAACACACACAAACAGAGCGTACAAATAAATAAACCCACGCACAAAGGAAAATTCACAGTTTACACTGCTGCCCTCACATCATATTTGTTGTTACTAATGTTCCTGTTTCAGATGTGATTCCAGTGTCAAACAAGACTAGAGACAAGTGAAAAACATGGTCCCAACTGGGTTCAGAAAGTAACAACTAAACAGAAAAGCAGAGATGTAGAGAAAATCGGATTTGCTTCATTGCTCAGATTCCAGAAGAACAGTGGCTCCTGCACCGTTTTGTGTTCTTTAAAGAATAACCAGTGCATTAAACCTACTATATAAATAATACTTGTGGTGAAACATGGTAAGTTAAATTAATTTATAGTTCACATACATTCATCATGGGCGTTAATATAATTTCTGATCTATGAAAAGATTAATTGAAATCACAGTTTATTTATTGTATAACAAACTACTTCAATGAAATTAAACTTTGAAGTTACTGTGGATAATCTCTAAGACATGCATAGTCAAAATTAAATATACAAATATGCATATATGTCCTCACTAATATCTGGTTTAAAGTCACCAAGTTTCACCTTACCACACATTTTTATAGCTATTAGCACTATAAAATTCTGGGTTGATATTTCACATCTTATCTTTGCAGGTAGAGTTAATGTAAAATCTTTTGTAGATTCTTAAAAGCTCAAAGTTTGTCTTCTTCGTCTATTCGTTGTCCTGCAGGAATTCAAGGTTGTGCCAAAGTTTGATGTATCTGCTTCAATCTGTCATCTTTATATAAAACTTAATGGATAAGGAAGCGCAGCAAGAATCCAAGCACTGCCAAGGCTTTGACTTAAACTGGAAGATGTTGGAACGCCAGTATCACTGCCCACAAGAAAGACATTTTAATATCAACTTGAAGACTGAGAGGTTGTCTATCAAGAAAGCAGCACCTGCTTCAAAAATGACACCATCAAGAACCACAAAATTTGCAGCTGCCTTTAAGGACAAGCCACCTGCCTTCTGGAAGACAAAATCTTTTGCTGAACACAAGGATTAAGAAATCTGGCCACGGTTGGAAGAATGTTTGAATGAGTTTCAGCTAAGCTTTCAAATTTAAGAAGCCAATACATTGCCAACTATTACAAGCAGTATTGTGTGGGTCTATTTCTAGGAAAACCGTTAAATTGCATAAAGTTGGTGAAATAATGAAAACGGAGGAGTGCCTCTGAATTCTTGAACGCTTCAAATCAATGACCAATGACCAACAGATTTTAATGTGCAGCTGCAAACACACATTAAAATGCATTTTGGAAGGAATAACAAAGGTTTAAATTATGCTTATGGAGTGTTTCCAATAGTAAGACTATTCAAAATTTATGTACTGTGCTTAAGACTCAGGTTCGTGCCAGGGACCAACTAATTTAAATTAACTTCAGCATGCTGATAAAAGGAGTGGTCAAAAATACACCCAGAATTAAGCGACCACTTTGTTGAAGGCTACAGAGAATTGACAATTGTGTGGAGGACTCGCTACTATCTAAAGGACATTTACTCAGAGTGGTCATCTGCATATATTTGAGTCAGCATGAATAATTTGGTCAATTCGTCCATTAGAAAAATCCACAATTTAAACTCATTCATCCAAGTACTGTTTTTAAAATGCATTATGTACAAGTGAAATGCAATCACATTTGAATAGACGTGTTTGTATTTATATTATTATTCCATAATCGAAAAAGTCAAATAAAGCACCACGTGCATAAAATGAAGTTGACCTTCATTAGTGCTTGCAACCTTCTGAAAGGACCAGCAAGTGAAACAGATGGGTCTTTTAAATCCTTTCTATAAAACCGTTCACTCTGCAAACAGAACAAATGTGATTGTATTCTTAGAACCAAATGATTTAAAATACTTAATAACAGAGAGAAAAAAGCACCCTGAGGTCCAGGGCAAGGACAAAGACTTGACATACACCAGCGCACAAAGCAGCAATCATAAAAGAAGAGGGAGGTCTCAGCATGGGTTAGGAGGGCAATTTGCATGAGCAATAAAATGTTTCTTTCATTTTTGCCAAGTGTCCTGAGGATGTTTACCATTTGATTACTAAGGAGGGGACCTGCTGCTATTATTTGTAATAGAAATAGACTGGAAACAACAGATCTGAGGTTTTGATTTGTAGCTGGACTACTGCGTTAGAAGGAGGTGGGGGGGTGGACATTCACCAGCAGCTTTATCCACAAAATGGACCTCACTAAATGTGAGATGACAGTAAGTGAGAGGAGTACATTCTGTGAACAGATTGTTAGTCCACCACACAGGACAACCATTCATATTTGTAAACACATCCAATTTAGAGAAACTGGATTCTCAATGCACACACACTACTGGTGGTAGACGTACTGGTGAGTGTGTGTACATGTGTATGTATACTTAGTCACCAGTTAGAAAAGGGATCAAATGTATTCTAGACTTTAGTCATCATCTTCAGACTTTTTCCTGAAGCCTCACTTGTTTCAGTGAGTCATGGTCTGTACAGGCCTAAAGCAACACTCCACTGAACGCCAATTAGGGCTTCGGTTGTCCATGTGAGATATATATATATATATTTATCTATATATATATATATATATATATATATATATATATATATATATATATATATATATATATATATATATATATATATATACACTTTACCGCTGTTAATTTTCTTGATGACATTAAAAACCAGGTACAAGTTTTTAATGTACCTGTATTCTGACTCTTTTCAGCTACACCTTTTCTGACTCGTACAATTTATTTCTGGTCTGTGGCCCTAAGACCTAAGAGGCCATTCTAGCTACAACCACAGCATTGGTGAAGTAGGAAGCTGTTAAAAAGAAAATATTTTTTTCTACTGAGGCATGTCAACTGTTCATTCAGGCTGCAACAACTTCGAACTAGATTTCACCGGGTGCTATCGATTTCACTTGTTCACCATTTCATACTTGTGCAATTTTAGGCACTTTGTACCCAACCTTTTCAAATATACAAAAAAAGGAAACTGTCTTTCACAAGAAGTATATTCTTAACACCATGCTGCTTTGTCAAATTGGCAAAGCAGCAAAGCCACTTAAAAACAGACTTCAGGTAGTCACAAGAAAGTCTGGATCTATTATATCAAAGTGAGTCTGTTTTGTTCAGGATTTTTGAAATGTTGTTAACCTTTTGGAAATATCCTCTCTACAAGGAGTACAAATGGAGACTAATAATGTCGGTATTTGCTAATAAATTAAAGAAATATTTTAAATGGGCTAATATGTTTTTTAAAATAACAGTTAATCACAAAAGATGATTTTACCTCTACTCCCAACATATGTAAGGTAATTAAACTTCATGGTAGGAAGACGAGAAAAAAATAATTTAACACTTAACTATAGATCTGTAAGAAAAATTTATATGGTCAAAGTTTTCCAAAAGAGTGTGATTTGATCATCAGTGGATCTCTCTTAAAAACTCGAGATGACAAAGGGGCTTCAAATGGCAGTACTTTAAAAATTTATTTAAAATCCCCCCCCCCCATTATAATTCCAAACTTCTTTACACTCCGTTTTGTAGAGTTCTCAGTCATTTTAAAAGCCAATTATGAATATAAACGTTCACTATGGCTTTATGGCAGATATTTGTCAGGTTTTAAATATAAAAGTTGGATCAAAACAGGTATGGACGGACAAACAGATGTTTCTAGAATACATAAGAACCATATTTAAAAAGCCTACGTTGCATTTGTGATCATTCACCAAGGTAGGCTCAGTGTGACCTTAACCAATACAAAAAAGACTAATAAATTATCTGCTGTTTTTGTGGAGTTAAATCCTCATTTATTTGGCTGAAAAGGTCTATTGAGCACTGAACATTAAGTCCAGATGAGTCTTATTCGAGTTTTAATTCGTTTTTTAAACTATCAAAAGCCATCAAAGGGCAGAATGGGACCACTTTATATGTACAGAATAAACACTCGGCCTTCCTACATTGTTTAACAACTGTTTTCCTATCTTTTTCATACAATACTTTACTACTTGTGAGAAGTAAAGTATTTTCATAGGTGAATAGCTCATAATTAGTGGTTTATATCACTAACACTGAATATCACAAGTGAGTTGAGAAATTTAAAAAAGTTTAGAGATAAACTATAATGGGATTAGCACTTTCTAATGAAGAAAGTTTTACTTTCTCCATTAGGTTTTCTGTTGATAATAAAGTTAGAATATCACCATCCACATTCACTGTGGCTTTTGCTGACAATAAAAATATATAGCTCTTGAAGTCAGATATAAATTGTTGCAGAGCTTAAAGAGAAGAGAGGAAAGAGCAAGAAAGAGTCGTGTAAATATTCCCTAAAACACTGGGCGCAATAAACAATACTAGATTATATTTTATGCAAAACAAAACAGCAGTAAACCCAAAACAAATCAATTCTTCCCCTCATAGGATGGAAGGGTGTGCAGAGGAAAGATGACAAATGACCCTTACCAACATAATGGTAAAAGCTTATGCAACTGCCAATGTCATCTTGCCACTGCGTGATAATTCAAAGGGGACAGTGATAAGCGGCATGCTCGTACCACAGAAGCAGAGGAAAGGAGACAATGGCGGTTTCGTGAAATGCAGCCTCTGGATTAGGAGGAGGAAACAGCGTAACGAGCTCAAAGCTTAGCAATGACTAATCCAAATCCAACCTTTCTGTTTCTATTGCCTTCTAAATCTGTTTTCTTAAACCACATGAAGCATAACCTTTTTTTTTCTTTCTTTCTTTCTTTCTTTCTTTCTTTCTTTCTTTCTTTCTTCCTTACTCTGTGGATTAGATAGTTGCAACTCAAATGACTATACAGATGCACATAAACATGGAATAAATAAACATGGAAGCACGATCCCACTCACCTGTGCCATGGAGCGGGTTTGTGTTGGCAGCAGCCATGCTTTGCCAGAGGTTTTCTCTGCTTTTTCGGTTGTGTAGGTGTGTAAGTACATCTGGTGCAAGCTGTTGTTTCTCAGCCAAAAGCCCAATGCCCTCAATAGGTCAGAGTTCAACTACCGAGTTACAGAAACTTGAACTGCTGACTTCTGATATGGAATCTCCATTATAAGAACATCTTTTTTTCATCACTTGAGGCTTTAAATCGACAGCTTTATAACAGGTTCCACTTCTGAACGAGATGCTTTTATTTCCCCGTTCAAAATAAACAGGTTTAACTCTAACATTTCTGAGTGCATCTTGTTGATGAGTTCCGGTCCGTGGCGGATATTAGCAGCAGAAAACCATCAACTATTAATCGAGCCTGTAATCTCAGCAGCAATTTTGTCTTTGTTCATTGTGCATTTCGTCATTTGCTCCAGCAAAGAGATCTATAATTGAGCATTGCACATCATTAGTCCCTTTCTAGTGACAATGACAAAATGTTTGCATCTGCCAGCACCCTTGCTAAACCTCATTGATTTCTCATTGTAGGTCTGTTGAAAACAGATAGCATAATCACATTGCTGTGGTGCTCTAGCAGCTCGCTAGAGCACCATAGCATATGGTATGTGAAAGTTCAGAGAGATTTCAATTCAACTCTTGACTACTGCCCACAGTAAATGTCACCGTATCTTAGTAATGTGCCTTAAAGCCCTGGTGCTTGTCAGAGCTCACGAGAGCTTTCCTCAGGCTTCAGGAAATGGGATCAAAATAACTAAAGAAAAATCTTTTAGCCGCCACTTGGGAGATCTATTTAAGTACAGATGGGAAACCTCAGATCTCATTTGGTAAGTATCCATGTCTTCATCAGTAGTCAGGTGCTGCTTGAAATATACTTTAGAGGAGAAATTACCATTGCCGTCTCCCTCTTTTCAAACGTAAAAATGGCAGCAGCGTGAGGGGCGCAGTTCCCTGGCAGCAACACCGAAAAAAACAGGATAGGTAAGGCAGATGTGTGTACAGAAGATAATAATGCAGCACCCTGGGTCTAGTGGTATTTGAATTTATTAGCATCAGTTTGTCTTTTGGGCAGTGACCCAAGGAGATGAGGGTGAGGGTACTGTATGTTACTTGAAAGCACAAAAGCTTTTTTTTGTGGGGAAAAATAAAAAGACAATATAAACTCAAGCTGCCTTTTTTCTTTGCTCCACATTAGCTCGGTAACCCACAAGAAAGAATTATTGCCATATTTATATCTACAAAGGAACAGGGCAGAAACAGCATATGGTCCGAAGTCTGTCTGGGTCAGTAGCGTTTGTGGGGGTGGGGGTGATTGTTGCATATTGGGGCCCTGCTGTTTTTTTTTTTATTTTCCTCCTTTGTTTTCTCACAGCCCACACTGGGCCTGGTTGGCATAGAAAGGACCAGCAGGGGAAGCAAGGTGAAATATCAGCATAGCAAGTCTGTCTACTTGTTCCTCTTTTTTTTTTTTAAGGCTCGGTATTATGCAACACTGAACTTTTTTTTAGTTTTATATCATGTTATAATGTTATTCCCTCATCAAAAACATACCTCGAGGAGTGTTGTTTTGAATCTTTTATGTGTGTTTGATAAATCCTTGAATCTCCCACGGCAGCCTAAATACTTGCTCTGCACAAAGCTCTTCGTTGGAGCTGCAGTCTCCAGTTGAGCTTCTTGCCTCACAGAGCACCCGTCGCTTGCACATCCCTAATCAACAAAAAATAGCAAACACCTGGTGAAGCTACGCATTTACCGAGTGCTTCATTTGTACTACTCCTTAGTCCAGTTCTAAAAATGGTTGTAAATGGCATGAGGAGAAGTATTGTTGTGACGACATGATGAAGGCAGAGCGCTGGAAGGAGTTTGAGCTCCTTAAAGAGGCAGAAGCCCAATTTTAAGGCATCAAATTGCAAAGTCAAATTTCTTTTAAGTTATGCTTGATGTACAGCATTTTTTATCACAGCTGAAGGTAATATAGTTACTTGACTGTGCTATAAAATGGCACCATATGCCTGAAACATAAATGCCACCCTTTAATTATTAAATATTTGATTTCTGCTCTTCTTCATATTCAGATATATATTTTTTATAAAGTCTTTGCTAATGGAATAATGTGTACTGTCAGTGTGCACTTGTTTGAAAATATACACCCCATTCATCAGGTAAAAACAGTCAATATCATTCTTTACAGTTCTCTATTTTTCTCAAAGCAGACTTCTCTCACCTGGGTCCCAAATTCAGGGAAAGTTTGGGTTTTGTTACAGCAACAAACATTGTTTCACCCCAGGGGTTAATTAACTTCCTGTGTCTGTGACATTTTTACAGTTGCTTAGTTTTGATGAGGTCCTGTTTGTGAGTGTTTCTCCTCACTGCCAAACTGATTTTTATTTTTTATTTTTTTCATCTGAACTAATGCTTTTTGAAGTATTTTTGCTCCATCTTAGCTGCTGGATATGTGAATCCATTCAAGAGTGTATGTGGTTTTACTGATTGTTTTGTTTTAAAAGCTGACCTCCTGACCAGCAACATGTTACCTTTGTGAAAGAAAAAAAGACAAAAATAAAATAAACTGCAATACAAACTTTATCATCATATGTTGCCAAGATTTTTGCATTTGCATTTCATGTAACATTTTCTCATAAAATGCCTTGAAAAAGTATTCATACCACTTTAACTTTCTGACAATCTGGTATCTTATAAAAGCATTCTTAGCAATTTATTTAATACAACAAAAGTGTAGACCCAAAATGTCAAATGCTATCCTCCAAGTTCTACTTGTTCCAATATTGATATACTTTCATTGTGCAGAGAAACTTTAAACTTGGATCACTTGAATAAAGTTGAATTTTTTTGACATGTATATATTTCCAGACTTCACTCAGGAAAGGGAAGACGCACAGCTGGGGGTCTAATGTGGTTCAAACAAGAAGCGGAAACAGGGGGCGTTTAGTTGATTCCAATCTACATGATCTTCACAACACACAAGTACTATTATACCACCTATAAAGAGATCTACACTTGTGCAGCCCATTAAAAATCTAATTAGCACTCAAACTGAAGAATGTTAATAGCAAGGCCACGTAGCCAATTTAAAAAGCACATTTTTTCTAATAGGAATCTTAATTACTTGGTTCTCAACACTGATGTTAAGTGGTATTAAACAGTTTTCGTTATTTACATATGATTTCTGTAAACTGCCTTGTTTTGAGTAAGAACAAGCACAAAGATCAGTAAAAACTGAAAAAAACATTCAATAGGATGAAGATTCTACCCTCATTTTTCCTCATTGTTTGTGGTGCCAACCAGCTGTCTACAACGAATTTACAATGGCTTGAAATCTTTTTTCTAAAAAAACAAAAAACAAAACAAAAAAACTGTTTTCTTAGAGAAATGTAATGGATTGTTGAGAGGTTTGATAAGGTTAATATGCTTAAAACAGTCCAGTGACAAGTCTGATTTGATCTGTCTAATTTTCTTAGGTCAACTTCTCTTTGATATGTTCAGGGTCCAGGATACAAATTAAGCTAATTTCACTTCAAAACAAATACTCTTGTTACTGAGGTACCTGGTCAACCTGCTGTTTAAATAGAGAAAAGGACTCTACTATTATTGTTAAAAAAAAAAACCCCAAAAAAACATAAAATCTAACCTGTTGGCATTTGTGTGGACTTGAATAGCAAAAAGGCTGTGGTTATTATTTTCAAAGGACATATGAAACAGTAACAACATAAAAAAGAAAAAAAAAGAAATTCAAACGTAATATTCTTTGGAAGAAAAAATAAAATCAATACATGCTGCTGGTGACTGTCTGGGACTGCCTTTCTCTTGTGCTGCTGCAGTAAATATACAACATTGATAGGTTTATTTTCTGGCTCTTGGTGGGCAGGAAAAGAAAAATATAACTTCCCATTTTCCCTGGGCACTGTTGTGCTTTTTGGATGTATAACATTCACTCTAGCCATGTTTTTACATACAGAATAATACCAAAGCATATATTGAATTTATGATTTTGAATTTTTTTTTTATTAGCTCTGGTGGCCTTTATCCAACAGTTAGCTGACAGGAAAGTGGGCAATGAGAGACGGGGAAGACATGCGGCAAAAGGTCACCAGGCTGGGAATCGAACCTGGGACATCCGCGTCGAGGACTGAGGCCTCCATATATGGGCTGTCCTTAACCCCTGTGCCACCACAGCACACCCTAGAAAAATATTTTTGACAGTCATCCTCTTTTGTTATGTGCAGATGAAGAAGTTTGAGCAATCCTAAAAATGTCCCTATTTAGCATAATTACAGTTATGTAGTGTTCTGAAGTGTGTCAGTGGGACAGATGGAAAGACAAGTGTGGACTACAAAAAAAAATAAAAAGTGGTTGACAAGCTGTCACTGATGCTGGCATGCTTTTCTCTAGTGATGTATACACATTCACTGTGTAATCCAATCTGTCTTCCGGCTTTTTGTTGCCAATAAGGAGAGCCGCGGTGAGCTGTGAGAGAGCTGACACCAGTCTTACCTGTGGTTCTTTTTGCAGTCTGATGTGCATTCCCGTGTGGCCTGACAATGCCCTCTTCTCCACGGCATGGTGCCTGAAGTGATAATAATCTCCAAAAACCTGCACAAACACAGACAAAGAGGCAGTGAATTTACCTGCAGGAACAGCACGGGCAGATAACACTGTTTGCAAGAGTACGGTAACAGAGGTGGATGTGCAGAGAATTCAACTCAAACGGCTGTCACACTGAATGCTGTCACAGTCTGTCTTTCTCTGTTAGTATTAAAAAATAAATTAGCTTGTGTTTGTTTATCTAGGAGCATAGGATTTGATTCAAATGATCACATGTAAAGTGGATGGATTTTTATCATGCTCAAAGAGTCAGTTGTTGCTAGGTTTCAACCACCAAACTGCTGATTTTAGGTACAGTCAAAGAATTAGTTATTGGCCTTGGTCTTCAATATTCCATCCATTTTGTGCAATACACCAGTATTAAAGGCAGCAAAACATTTCCACAGCACCATACTAAGTACAGTTTTCTTAGGTTTGAAAGTCTTGCTTTGACTGGTCCAAACATATTTTTTTTGTCATTGAGGCCAAATGGATCTTTGCCTCCAACCTCAAATATAAAGAACATTAATGGACTAAGCATAAAACTTGGTTTCAGGAAATGGATGAATTTATAAATTGTACCAATTCTGCCAAGATGAATATTCAAATATCCAGTCAGAATTTGCCAGAACCTCAGTAATGAATAATAAAATGTGGTTTTATGCAGCCGAAACTGCAACTTTTACAGACTTTTTCCCAACAAACATTCACCTTTCAGAACAGGGGCACATCAACAACAATATGTACTTCAAAGATGCGGCAGGACTTTTAAAATATTGCTGAGATACATCTATCAAGCAATTGTTTTAGTGATTACTTCGATCCTAAACAGTTGTGTTAACTTCTAGCGATTATTTCGATCCTCCATAATAATAATAAGTCAGTGGTCCACCTAGTTTTTTTAAAAATGTGACATTCATAGCTTCTAACCTGAACTATAAATCAACTGATAAAAAAAAACCTGAAGCTAATCCATTTATTTGAAGCCTAATACATTTAATATCCATCTCCATTTAGGTATTAAAATCTCAGAAAGTGGTACAAATGTCTGTTTAACAAGAATTACGATAATATCAATTTATGATGGAAAAAATACCTTATTCTTTCTGCACAGGAAAGAATGTACAGGTATGTAGCTAGCCTGGAAAGATGAAGAGTAAAAATACAAAACTAGCTCTGAAAAGCAACATTCGCCACAAATCTGCAGATGGACATAACGAAAACACGCATGACCTTCAGAGAAAGAGCTATATAAAAGCTGTCTGGAGCATCCCTAATACTGTTGTCATTGCTCTGCTCATGTCCTGCTCATAAAGGAGCTTTTAGGGACAAGTAATAGGATGACAGCTGTCACCAAACTGCCCTTAAACCTCAGGGGAATTTTATTTTTCATTAGTCTTGCTGTTAGGTGACACATCGAGCAGCCTGAGGCTCCTCTGCTTGTCACGTCAAGGAGAGCTGACCTAGGAGAGGCCTGCAGACTAAATAATAAGGACATATAGAAGTAAGTTGGGTCTAGCGGATAAAAATAGCCAAACAAAAGATTAATAAAGGAGAAAGATGAGGAACAACACAACCACTTGTTAAACGGATGTATTCAAAAGAGAACAGCCACCATTGGATGGAGGAGGCATTGCAATCTGTACAGTTGTGCCACTGGGGAACAGACTCACCTTCACTAGCCCAGTGGAGCGAAGGAAGAGAGGGGGAACCAGAGCGGGGTGGCAATGGGGGGAAACAAGGGGAAGGAAAGGGAAGCTGGGGGTTGGGGTTGAGGTGTTGCTGGAGGGGACCCAAGGTTTGACAGGCTGAGCTGCTGCGATGGATGTGTGTGAGGAGCAAGAAGAGCAGACGCAGCAGGATATAAGGCTCTCCTGGGGCTGCAGGCATATTCTGCAGGCAGCACTGTCTGCGAGCCGCCCAGACTGGAGGCTCCGGCTTAAAGGCCAAACCTGGCAACAGTAACATAGAGATGGCATCCTCCGGCAAGCCAATTTGAATTCATTTGTTGAATGTTGTGATTAAGAGCTGGTTCTAAATCTCCTGCTATGAGCTTGCATATTACCCAAATTGCTCAGTTTTATACAAAAATGAATGGTCTTTCAATGCATGCAATTATGGATAGAAAAGATGAATAAGGCTCCTTCAGTGTTAAGGAGGCTTTTAAAAACATCTTCCTGTATTGATGAAAGCATAATATAAAAAGAAGATGTAAAAACACCTGTACTCATGAAATTAAGAAGAAACGAGTGAGGCGAGCTTTTGAACTCGAGATGTGCTTTGAATGGTCTCCTAGTCTGGGTCAGCACGCTCCACAATGGGGAAGCCTGCTGACTTGGCAACTGTCCAGATGACAGTCATTGACAGCCTCCACAAAGAGGATAAGTCACAACAAAACATCATTGCTTATGAAGCCGGTTGTTCACAGAGTACCTATGCCGAACCGTATTCATAGAAAGTTGAGTGGAAGTAAAAAGTGTTGTCAGTGACAGTGCAGTAAGAGTCAGTATATCATGGAGCCACTATGCACAGACAAATCCCACACATGAGCTAGAAATATCATATTTTGGCAAAGTTGCTCCGGGCCTGTGGGTAAGATTGGTCTGTGCATAACGTCTCTTGACGCAAACTGGACTTTTGCTCAGTGGTCCCTCGTTTCAGATAAAATTTGCATCTTATTTGGAAATTGAGGTCCCGGAGTCTGGAGGAAAAGTGTAGAGGCACACAATCCACCTTGCTAAAAGTCCAGTAGGAAGTTTCTACAAATAGTGATTAATATTGGGTGTCATGTCACCTGCTGCTTCTGATCCACTGCGTTTTCTGAAGTCCTGGGTCAAAACAGTCACCTATTAGAACATTTCAGAGCACTTCTTGCTTCTTTCAGCTGACAAGCTTTATGGAGAGGCTGATTTCATTTTAAAGCAGGAGTTGACACCTGTCCACACTGCCAAATGTACCAAAAGCTGATGTAATGATAATGCAGTCATTGTGCTTGATTGGCCAGCAACCTCGTCTGACCTGGACCCCATGAAGAATCCATGTGGTGTTGTCAAGACATCTTATGAACGTCACTTTCAAAGCAACCTGAGCTTTCTCTACACCTCAGCAGAGCCACTGGCTCCAAGCATAAAGTACTGATGAAGTAATTTATGCACAAAAAAAAAAAAAAAAGTCCCAACCAATATTGAGTGCATAGAAATAAACATATTTTTCAGCAGACTGACATGTCTAAAATATACATATGTTACAAAAGATGAGACTGAATTTGGAGTTTGGAGTTAATTCACACCTCTGGCAGATTTAACTTAACCGCATTGCCTTACTGATTGGCAAAATAATATTTATTTTTTGTGTGTGTGGCCTTACCAGAATCCAGACATGTAAGTGATAAAAAATGTTTAGGGAGTTAAAGATTAGAGCAATAATAAGAACTAATTTACACCTTCTAATCTGCTCTCCTTTTTCAAAAGCTTTTGGAAATCTGTACCTGACTGCTTGAGGTCAGTTCAGGTTTTCTGCTGGTTTCTGGCGTTTTTTTTGGAACCATTTTAGCTTTGCATGCTGACAGAATGTGACAGATCAGTTCAAAAGCAGAAAAAAAAAAAGCAACAATGACCGCTTTTAACAAAATACCAAAAGGATCTACACCATTTTCCATGTCATGGTAGTTTGTCTTTAAAAGGCAATGATGCAAAAAGTTGCATTAATATTCTGGTTAGAAATGGCTTCATTTTTTTCTTTCACTCTGCTTTGAATAGACACATTAAAGGCCCTAAAGCCATTGTAGTGAAAATTGTAACTCTGAGAGGATTGTGGTTGCTCAGCTGGGCTAAAAATAATGTCAATACGGGAGTGTTCTTGTCTGCAAGTCCAGTCGGCTCGCATGCACAGACCCTGAGAGGAATGTCAAGGCCCCAAGGAGGTTTTTAACATCAAAGACTTGGAGCTTATTGCAAAAGCAATAATGGTCAAATAAAGGTGAAAAATACTCAAGGATACAAGCAGAAAGCTTGTCAGCAATTATGAGAAGCATTTGACTGCCCAGACACCAATGATGACTCTCTCCATATTGTATAAATAATTTATTATAAGCTAATTCACTTAAAATGGAAATCAATTAACAAAATTATATATTTCAAAAATGATGTCCCTTGAACACTGTTATTTTCTTTCATGAGAAGCCGGTGTCATTTTCAATCAGATACCAACCTCTTGGTACAATTAAAACAATTTTAAATTTAAATCTGCCAGTGGCTTGAATAAGTCTGATCTGTGTATATATATAAAAAAAAAAAGTTGCCAGATTTGGGTCTTTTGTGATCAGGACTCCACAACTGCAGCAAATTGTTTGTGAATACATCCAACTACGTGGTTGTACCTGTGTCCATGTACTGTGGATATTTTCTGTAGCGAGTCACAGGCATGTCAGCATACCCGTATAGATGTGTGTGAAGATGTGGAAGCAAATATCAACTGAAATTAAAGTTAGCAGGGAGAAAAGTCCAAGCCTGGGAGCAGGCCTGAGAGAAGACACACAGAACGCCAAGCAGCAAGGGGCGGACAACGGCCAAGACGCAGCAGGTCTCCTGGCTGACCTCACAGCGCTCCCTACACACACCCACAATATTCATGCAATGCAAAATCCCTAATCAGCAGAATGAAAAGATACCATCACAACACGACAACCAGGAGAGAGTAACCCACCCACAAGACCACAGGAACACAGCTGTACCCAAGAACCGCAACCTCCGTTTTCCAATAACACCGATGCAACCCACGCCTCAGCCAGTAAGATGGAACCCTAACAGTGATGACCTTTTAAAAACAGAAAATACTGTTTAGATAAACTGCTATGACAGGTCCTTAATTGATATTAAAAACTTTGCAGTGTCTCAAACATGAAGTCAAACCATAAGAGGTAAGAGCACCTTCAATGTGCAAGACTGCTGCGATGAAAGATATGACCCCAGGAATTAATAAGACCCATTTTCACATAGATTGTGGCAGGGCAGAAAGCTAATTTGTGCTGCCCAGGGGTGGCTTTTCTGTGGGACAAACCTATTTCCCAGAGTGCTGATGTCCTCATTTAGAACTCGAGTCTACGGGTCTTGGGAAAATTGAGATGGAGACAGAGAGCTGCAGCTGAGTCATACTTCTACAAAGCTTTAACTAGAGTGAATCATATGGGGTTTGGGTGAAGGTGTGTGTGTGTGTGTGTGCATGTGTGTGCAAATGCGTACAAGTGATAATAATTGAGAGCACTGTAGGTCATTAGTCACCCTGCCAGTACGCTCTGAATCTGCATTAGAGGCACACTGCCCTTTACACCCCTCACTGGACACTGCCAGAGGTTGTCTGTCTCATGCTTTAGCCTCTTCATTCTTATTTCCATCTTATATGTACATTCATTTATTCTTGGAATGTCAGCTCCAGGGGCTTCAGAGAAGTCCCCAGCAGAGAGCCAGCCTTTTTACTCAGGGTGTTCAGTCTCTTTTAGTCACTCTGTTCTGATTCTGCTGCCCCCAACAGATGGCTTCAAAGAAATTTGTACATTTCACCAGACTCAGTGAAGATATGAAACATCTTGCTGCAAGCATTAAAAAACACCAATGATTTTTAAATAGTTTTTGCCCCGTTTCGTCTTATAAACAGCCTCAGTGCTGCATTTATTAGACCAATCTGTCGTCCAGATGAACACCCAAATATTTTGACTATTCCACCACCACCTTTGTTCCTTATAGCACATAAACATGTGTTTTCCTCCTGGTTCTCCAAAAATCTCTGCATGCCCTGCATCACATTTCAGCAGGAACTGATGCTTGTATTCCTGCTCTATACAACAACATGACGACTGCAGAGTAGTGTGAGTAATCCTGCAGGGGACGTGACGCTTAGCCTTTAAACGGAAAACAGCGGCAAACAAGGAGAAGAGAAATGTTGAGCGGTCAGTGTTCCTGTATCACTGACCACCATGTCAGACAGCCTTTTAGTCTTATTAACTGGTGTGGCAGGCAGGTAGTCAATACTCCAGACAGTTGTAGGGGCATCAAGTCCCTTTTTTTCCCCTGAAAGTTCTCGCATGCACTTGAAGCTAAATCTTGTTAAATTCACAGGAGAATCCACATATTATTGCAGATTAACTAAAAGTAAAAACTTCCACCCAAGCCCTTTATGATGGATGTTAACTTCTAAAAAGCTCTTTGTAAAATCAGTTTTAATAGTTAAAGGAGCTGAAATAAAGGAAGCTGCTAAAGTTGAACTCTTGCACATTGTTTTAATTTTGTAAAGCTCTTGCAGTAAAGTTGTGCAGCAACAAGTGAGGGTTTTTAGGATGCAGGGGGATAGCACTATCCCCAGCATCCTGGAGTGCAACTGGACATGCAACCTTGTTCCAGTTCAGTCTAGCTGAGTCTGATCTTTACCTGATTAATGAAGACAGACAGGTTCCATGAGGAGGGACAAGGTGAGGGATTTCTGTGTCCTGATGTAGGCGGAGATGTTGATGAGGCCGTCTTAATGCCAATGAGATTGTGACAGGGGAATATATGGGTACAAAGAGGAAGTGAGGTGTGTGTGGCACAGCCAAGGAGAATGCTAAGCCTTAAAGCTTTGTCAATTGATAAACACATTCAAACTGAAAGCCCTTCCCCTTAAAGTCTACAAACCTCAATAACAATGAGTCAGTGTCCTTCAAGGCTTTCTTTTTGTTGTTCAGCAACTCACATCTGTGGTTATCTTGGGATTTCTTTGTGGGTGAAGCACATCGCTTTTCTGGTAGATGTGACCCACAATGAAATTTATTTAGTCTGTCACACAATCAGTCACGGCATTTATATCATCTCCCCTTGGCACACAGTGTGCATCCTGGCCTTTGGCTTCTCAATGACCTTTTCAGAGTTTCTTTAGTTTCTCAGAATACCTCCTGAAGGTTATTTTCATCACAAGCTGCCACTGAACAAAGCATGGGCAAGTGTCTTTCACACAGAACATAATTATTTTCAGCTCCTGCAGAAGGAAAAACCACAAAGACATATACACCTTCACCATTTGGATAAAGAAAAACTATTTTGTGTGGCTGAGAAATTGAAAACACATAACCTTTTCTTTTATTCCCCCCCGTCAGCTACTCATGGCAAACTGGTGGTTGTTGTTCAAGATAAAATCAGCACAGCAAAAATTACCTCCTCGAAATTAGCAGAATGTTCCCCATATAGGTAATAGTTATTAATACGAGCCACTAAAGTAAATAAATTAAATAAAAATGAAGAAATATAATAACACTGATCTGAATGTGTTCTGAAGATTATACAGTATGCCTGATTTTGTCCAAAACCCCACGAGTATACTGGACTGAAATTGATTATAGCTAAAAATATATATTTTATAGTAAATTTAACTGATGCTTACAGCTGTCACACATAATAAAAATTAAACGTCGATAGTTTAATTTAAAAAAAAAATTCTAAAAAATAATATATGCACATCCTTGTATTTTACTGTACGATAAATGTTTTTCAAATAGGAACCCTGAGAACATCAGCCTGCTCTTAACATTACCTAATATTTCAGTAAATTAATCCAAGAGTGGGGTTACACAACAGACGGAGGTCAAAGTAAATCTGTACCACATTCAATTTAAACATTGTTCTGGACACTAGTCAACATGAATCAACAAATAATGCTTTCCTGATATTCCACTCTCATTAACAGTTTCAAAAAAGATGAGAAAAGAGAGAAAAACAGCTCCAAATTATTTCCATTTTTAAAACATGCCTGAAGGTTACCCTTTGGTGCCATTCAAATCTCCATATCACACAGGAAGAAGGTCTGTAACCTCCAGAAGTATTTTGCCAGAGGCTCGTCCTTAAAGCGTTCAGAACGAGTACAAAGAGTAAAAAACATAAGACAACTCTGCTGACCTCAGCACAAGACTTTGTGTAGCCGAGTGTGATTATATTGTGTGTCACAAGAGTGTTCCAGAAACAAAGCAGGGAAACACTGAACAGGAGCTTTCTTGTGACTAGCTTACTTTGGACATTTTTAGATAAAATAGACGAAAATATATTATTTTCTCATCTCTAGGTAAATTTCGGAAGAGTAAAAGAAAAGATAGCTTGGAGAAAAATGATCATTACTATCTGAACAAAAGCCAATAGTGAAATTAGCTTTTGTTCAGATAGTAGCAACGGATAGTAAATGGAGCAGAACAAGACATTACAGCTACAGTCCATTAGAGAGAGTCACCATCTTATTTTATTTCATCTTACAGCAAATTTTTTTGCTTGTTTGTTGATCCACAACATGAACAACGAGGGAAAAAGCAGCAACGAGAAATATTTTTTTGGGATATTTCTCACTTACTTGTGAAACCTTAGTTAACACAAAAGCAACTGTATTTATTTATTCTTTAATTGGGTTTCTGTTAATTATTTTTTAATTGCATGAAATGAACACTGAGTACCAAGCATTTTTTTTTTTTTTTAGCTTTTGATTTTTCATAATGGGTAAACCTCATTCTGGAGGCTTTGAGTAGAGCTACTGAAATATTAGATAGTGTGTCTTGGGAAACATTTCTTTTTATGGAATAGAGATTTTGTCAGAAAGTATCTTCATCAAAACCCAAACGATTTTCAGGGCTGTGGTCTACAGATTCTGGTGATTTTTAGTTTCTGCAACAACTACGTATTTCAGATGTTAAATGAAACTGGTCAAATTTCAAGTTGAAAACAATACTGCCCTCAGTGGTTTAGAAAGTAAAATCTAATTTTGTAGAAAACTTCAAACTGGACTGATTTTCTTCAGCTGAAGAAGGAAACATAGACATGGCTTTATAGCCACCTCGTGTTTTCTAAAATTTAAACGTTTATGGTTTGGCTGGCTTGAAAAAAAAAATGGAAAGAGATAAAGCACAGTCGGCCTGAGTTCTCTGAGTTTAATTTGCTAGGAAGTCATCTCCAGAGATTCAGACATTTGATAATTGTGACTACAAGGATTTTCAAAGCAGGTGCTAAAACACATTCTGGGTGATTGGATTCCAAGGGAACAGAGTTAAATAAAGGAGTCAAACTCCGTTAGAATTAACTGGGGCTGCAGACACATCTGTCTACATTTGCAACCGGTCTACATTAATGCAAAGCACTCTGATCAAAGCAGATCTGAGCAAAATTAAAGACAAACCAATAAACCGTATGGTCAGCAGATTTACCAGTTGTTTTTGTCTGTATGTTGCATGTGTGTGTGTCTATATATTGTTTTGGTAATATTTAGTTCTTTTGTTTATAGCATTATGCAAAAACAGCTGACGGTTCCAGTATTTGTGTACATTTGTGATTCTACAGGCGTAAATGCCAAGTGTATTTATGTTAATTAGCATTAAGCATGGAAATGTTCTAGTGCGCCAGCTTTCGGTTGGAAGCTTCTGCACTGCCGCAAGATGAAGTCAAATTTAAAATGGCATTATTCATGAAGAGAGATTTGTCTAAATTGGGATTGGTTGATGTGAATGTCAAGTATTTCAAGCTTGTAATTTCAACAACTTTGAACTTACAAGAGTGAGCACTTGTGCGATACAGACGGACGTGGGAGTTTTACACGTTGGCTGAACTTGAGTGCAACTGACATTAAGATTGCTTATCAAAAGCATTCTGTCAGTCTGAGAGCTGTGTGAGGCATCAGAGCGGCATCAACCAGTTGCTCAGCCCACTCACCACATCACTGATTTTCACTCGGATTCTTATTTCTCTCAGTCCTCACGTACCTTTTTTTTTTTTTTCTTTTTATGTACCTTAGCGTTGGGCGGTGAGAGTTAAAAGACACTGTTTACTGCAACACGTTATACTCAGGTCACACCCTCTGTCTCTCAACAGCCCACAAGGGAATTTTAACTATCTGCTGACATTATTCGGCTGCATGGTTTTTGAGACTTTAAGGTGACCCTAAGTTATGTCACGGCATGTTTGCTACATCCCAGAATTCTGCAGTGCCCCTTTCTGCTCCATGCTTTAGTGACTGTCACGGTCTACAGCAACCTTCAATGTTGTTGTTATCAATATTGGCCCAAGGAGATTGGCCTTAGATCAGTGGGGCTGAAATGATAAGGAAGTTCTATCCAGGCTCTAACCTAATGCTCTAGTACCATTTAACACCGCTTAGTAAATGGGGATGTGAGCATTCAGCCCATTCTAGGATGTTATTTTCTGCATATGTTGAGCATTATTTTTGTACCAGACACTCTCAGGTGGTCTCAACTCGACAGAAAAAGTGCACAAATTCATAGAATATATACACATTTATTTATGCACATTTATTTATGCTGAAAGCCATGTGGGGACAGTACTTCATGCATACATTCAAGTCGACACATGCAGCAAATATCTGAATATTTCTGTGCTTTCAGAATGCAGACTGAATACAAATGCATAGAGTCCAGCAAGACCCAGTGTGCTGATGTTGACAGTGGCAGAATTTGAAATTAAGTGTATCCTCTTAAGCTTGGAAAAGTGTGTCGAACCATATGGGATTAAATGGTTTAAACAACTGGCTTAAATGTTTGTTAATCACAACAATAAGGAGAAAATTAAAAAGTAAACAAAATGCAATTGTTGTAAATCTATTTATATCAAACTAACGATGGGGGGAAAAAAATTAAAAATTAGTAAATTAAGATAGCCAAACAAAAAGATAGGTCTTATATTTAATGACATGTTCAATAAATTCTGGTGCAGCCTGACTTAGCTGGAGATCAAATTATGTGTTCCACAGTATCAGATGAATTGAAAAACAATGCTGGAGTGTTGTTGATCTGAGGCAACATATCTTCATGTCCCATTAAAATGTAAGGTAGATACGCAAGGGGTAATGAAAGAATGGTGGAAAAAAAAAATCCTCAAATAACTGGTTAGACACAGAAGCAGAAAAGATGTACAAGATACAGGAATTTGAGCATTCCTCAAATTTTGATAGTTAAGCCACATGCATGAGTGAAACACACAACACTGTCCTGCTTTCCAATGCTATTGCAGCCTCTAAGCTTCTGTTATACATCTAAGATAGAAATGTCAGAGGCACAGCAGAGTCCATTGATTGCCATACAGCCTTCACATCTCATACTTTTCCTTTCATGAATGTTCTGTTGCTTTTGTTTGTGCAGCTCATTCACACAAAACACACAAAAATTCAATCATCTGATAGAAAATGGGGCAGGCTTTCTTCGTTGCTTTGTCTTTATAGACAAAAAACAAGCTCTTGTGTATTAGTATGGGGCTAGGGGAGTAGTTTCCTACTTGGCTGATAAATCAGCCATGTTGTTGGCGTCCACTGAGCCACCAGTCTGCCATCTTTTGGACTAATTAAAGCTCCAACTTTAGGGTAGTGCTTATTGGGAATAGCTCATTATTTTCAATTGATAGAGAAACTTAATAGTGTTTTCAAATGAAGGGTAATTATGTGTTTTTATCTTAGCTCTAATTCTATTTACCAGCTCAAGACATTCACTATCTTGGCACAGGCTCAGCCACGAAAAACAGTTTTGTTAAATTATGTGGCTGAAAAACAAATATTTAACAAAACACCAATGAAAATCATTGCTGTTGCAGTCGTTAAGTAAATGAAACAGAGGTGGCATTAAAAGGCGAGAAAATTGATTCAGGCTTTTGAGTACATGTTCTTCAATCACAGCAAAGAGGCATCACATGAGCAACTGCTCAAAAACCTTTGAGGTAAAAAGCAGCTAAATTGTGGTGTGCCTCTGCAAACCTATGGCTATTATGACGGAGGAGTTCACGATTGGAATATAACCGAAAAGAGGATGTGCCTGGGGAGAACAGATGAATTGAAAATGTGCAAAACTAATGACTACAGAAGGCAATTGTGTCTGGAAGAGAAGAAATACCAAACCCCCATGGATGTCTGACCTTTAGTTTGTATCACCGTTAAGTAAATTTATATACTTTTTATATACATATTGTGGCTCTGTAAATGCCTGGTGCTCTAACAAACCAACAGATGATGGCGCAAACCGAGTATGCCTAAATGCAGCAGGTTCAGAGACAGATTAAATGAGAAAATTAAACATATTCTCTTATAATTTGCTAACCTTAAAGGGTTTTTTAAGGTGAGTTTTCGGAGAAGTTTTCACCAGAAACAGTTCTTTTTATCAGTATCAGGCAAGAATCAGACAGTTTGCAGAAGAAAATCAAGAAATTTGTAGAGTGGTTAAAAAGAAACAGCCTTAACAATTCAAACTGAAAATGGTCATGGCTGAAGGACATACGATTATAAGGTAATATGTGGAATAAGAGTGTCACCATATAATAAGCTGGAGTTACTGGTTTCATGGCTAAAAAATACAATAAAATGCTTCAGTCTAATTGCTGTTCTTTAATATAGCAACCAAACAGAGTACATTTCTACTGCTAAAATAAAATATGGTATAATATAATAGTAAGAATGTTATCTATAACATTTTGTTAAATTTAGTCCACTCAGGATGGACTTAGAGGATTGACAGCTCAAGACCTCCACCACTGTAAGTTCAACATAGTGAAAGTGATGTTCAGCTAAGAAAACCAAATCATGTCTCTTGTGAAAGTGTAGATAACATTGCAAGTGCTATGTCATTGTATGGCATGGACATAGCCGGTTTTACATTAATTTAGCTAAAACCGGCTTAAGCAAGTGATTCGTCTAACTAGCTGCTAGCCTTTTCTGGAAGTAGAACAATATCTTCCCACCACAAGTATGAGTATGAGTATTAATACAGATAACCTCACAGAATGTTACTTAAAAAATCTAAACCAAGCTCACTCTTTAAGTATCTTTTGCACCCAGAAAAAAAAGTTGACTAAAGTTCAAAAAAAAAAAAAATCCTGTCTCAGCTTATCTTTGTGGTGTGACTTTTCAGAGAACTGATAAGAGAAAGAGCCAGGAGAGGAAACTTATCAAAAAAAAGAAACCTGCAACACGCACAACCGCGTGCACACAGAAACAGAGTGAGAAAAAGGTCTGCAACAGTCTTCACTCAGCCAAACCTTGCTAATATAGACTCAGAGATCCAGTTAGTACTCTGAGTTCACTAGCATGTGATGGTGTTCAAAGGCAGAAGCACATAGAAAATGTAAAATATGGGGAAGGAACGAAAAATTGATAAAGAAGATTGAGAGACTGAGGTATAATAAGACGCTGCATGTGAATGTCAATGTGTGAGAGGGAGAGACATCAAATATTTCTATCACTCGTTTGACTTAATAAATCTATCTTCTGGCTGGAGCAAAGCGGAAAACAATTTAGTAAAGCCAACTGCTCATTACTTATAGTCAATACCCATCTAGCTAATAGTTTCCTTTGTATGACTAACATCAATAATCCTACACCTAATCTGCTGCGATCTTAGAAAGCAGAGATCTGACAAGCTGAAGGGAAAAGGAAGCTAGGCGTCACTGCATAAAAAGTTCCTGTAGGACTTCCGGTTATGGCGGCCAGGTGAAAGGACGTGTTTCCACCGCTCTGCTGTTCTTGTCAAAGAATTTACCAAAATACCTTCCCTTTCACAACGAACTAAACGGCCAGTGAGCGCGGGTGATCGGAATAATGCCTAAAGCAGCAAAAACATCCCAGGAAGTAAGTGAAAAAGCAAAACAACATAAACTGACGGATTATCATGCTCGTGGCGAAGTGCTGAAAGCTAATGCTAGCTCATGCTCGGCTCCAATGGCCGCCGCAGACAAAGAAGAGAACCCGAAATCTCAAAGTAGCAAGGTGGATGAAATACTGTCGGTAGTCAACTCAATCCAAAAGGACTTCTCCTCTAGATTTGACGAAGTTCTGGACTCCATCGACAGTGTACGCAAAGAGATAAATGACTGTGCTCAGCGAATTACAGAAACCGAAGCACGCATCTCTGATGCGGAGAATGAGATAGAAACGCTACGAGCTAAGGTGGATACGCTGGAGACCAGGAAGAAAGATCTGGAAGATAAAGTTATGGATCTGGAGTCCAGATCGAGACAAAACAACCTGAGGCTGGTCAACCTGCCGGAGGGAGCTGAAGGACAAAATCCATGTGAGTTCCTGGAAAAGTGGCTGCCGGGGGCCCTTGGTGTCGGAGCGGTGACCGTGGAAAGAGCCCATCGAATTGGACCCCGGAGGGACAGCACTGCAACGCCACGCACATTAATAATGAGATTTCTCAGCAACAAGGATAAACAGCTTATTGCTCTCGCATCAAGGGCTAATACTGACATTCGCTACCAGAATCAGCAAGTCCGGTTCTACCCAGACACCGCGGCGGGACTGCTCCAGCTTCGGAAGCAGTTTGACCCGATACGAACGGAGCTACGCAAACTGGGATTGCGCCACGGGGTGGCTCATCCAGCCAAGCTGCTGGTAACTTATCAGGACCGAACCCATGTTTTTAAAACAGCGGAGGCTGCACGCGAGTTTCTAAAGAAGCTCAAGAAGAAAGCCGACGGGGAGGTAACAAAGGGCTGAATACCCATTTGGTTATTAAATTAACTATTTGTGACTCGTTTGACCTTACTGTAGCCTATATCGGTCAGTTGTTGTGATGGTGGAACAGTAGTGGACTATTATGAATACAAATAGCTCTGCTTAGGCATGGCAAGAGTAGGCGTGCACATGCCGGTTTATTTGCTTTTTCACAAGTTTAAACCCGTGTGCAAACATGTGGAAGGTTAAATTGTTATATATAGTGAACAGCAGCGGTGGTAAAAACTTTTGTTTTGGTTATTGAGTGGTTAGACTGCTCCTCACTGCGTGTGGATCGGTCACACGCGATAACGGGAGGTGTACAGAGGGGGGAGGGAGACCCATGGTGGTCGGTCGAGGTGCGGTTGTTCAGGTTTAGGGGATATGCTTTGAGTTTTGTTCTGGTGTTTAAGCTTCTCAGATGTTCATGTTCTTATGGGGAAAACTTTGTTTTTTCTTATCCATTTCTGGTAATCAGATTAGTCTTACATGTCGAAAGTTTTAAATCTTAAAATGATTACATGGAACTGCAGGGGGCTACAACGCTTAAAGAAGGTCAAACAAGTTATTAATAGACTGCAAGATTTGGATTCCAGAATAGTATTTCTACAGGAGACGCATCTTATGGAAGAGGATGAGGGGCCGGTCAGGAGGAGGTGGCGGGGTAGTGTATTCACTTCTGCATTTTCTTCTAGAGCAAGAGGAGTTATGACTCTTGTCCATGAATCTGTCCCATTTCTAGTAAACAATGTTATCAAAGATAAGAAGGGTAGATATTTGATAGTTCAGGGCTCCTTACTATTGGAAAAAATTAACCTGGTCAATGTATACGGTCCTAACACAAATGATTCAGGGTTTTTTCAGGACTTGTTCCTCTTACTTTCATCGATACAGGGGCGCTTTGTGATCGGAGGGGATTTTAATTGCACCCTTATTCCAGAAATGGATAGATCCACTAGGTCAGATCTGACACATAGTAATTGCAGAACAACTATACAGATGTTTATGAAAGCTCTTAGACTGGTAGACATTTTTAGGGAACTCCATCAACAAACTAGAGCCTACTCATGTTATTCAGCAACATTTCAGACCTACTCCCGAATAGATTATTTTTTAATTTCATCAGAGCTAATATCCAAAATTCAAAACTGTATGTATGATAGCATAGTGATCTCAGATCACGCGCCATGCTGTCTGAGCTATTGTGATGAGAACCTCACAAGAGACCCCCCTAGATGGCGTTTTCAACACAAATGGCTGCAGGATGGGGATTTTGTTAAATATATTGGGCTACAAATTGATGAGTTCTTTCAGTTGAACACAAATCAAACAACAGCAAGCACCAGATGGGAAGCCTTTAAAGCATTTATTAGAGGTCATATCATTAGCTATACAGGCAATAAGGCCAAGGAAGCCAAGACTAAAAGGCAGCTTCTAGAAAATAAAATAAAGGACACTCAAGAGAGGGTTTTTCAAACAAATGATATAGAGTTGAAAAAACAACTGCTGATCCTCAGAACAGAGTATGACAAAATGTCCAGTTTCAGAGCTGCATCCAGTCTCTTAAGATTGAAACAAAACTTTTACGAACAGGGAGACAAAGCTGGAAAACTTCTAGCTTGGCAGATTAAACAGCTTGAAGCAACAGCCTCTATCACATCAATTGAATCACAGGGTAAAACACTAATAGATCCAAGGGATATTAATAACGCTTTTAAAGATTATTATCAGAAATTATATGATACTCATGGAAACATAGACCAAATGATATTAGATACGTTCTTGAGTGGGCTACATATCCCTGTTATTGCAGATGACTGCAGAGTAGACTTAAATATAGAAATAAATAAAGAGGAATTGGCACAGGCCATTGATGGAATGAGATCTGGTAAACAAGCAGGACCTGATGGTATACCCGTCGACCTTTATAAAAAATTTAAGGATAAATTGCTCTCTCCCCTTCTAGATATGTTTATGGAGTCATTTAAAAAAGGCACCCTGCCTCCCTCTTTGAATCAGGCTCTAATTATTCTGCTGCCAAAACCAGGTAAGCCCCCAAATAAATGTGAAAACATGAGACCCATCAGTTTACTAAACTCTGATCTCAAAATCATTTGTAAAATACTGGCAATACGGTTGCAAAGAGTTCTACCAGGCATAATAAATAAAGATCAAAATGGATTTATAGCTGGGAGGCAAGGATACCACAATATTCGAAGAGTCCTGAATATTATTTGGTCTAAAAAGAACGCTAACGATACAGCTCTTCTTACATTGGACGCGGAGAAGGCTTTTGATAGGATCGAGTGGCCCTATCTTTTTAACATATTGGAAAGGTTTAATTGTGGAAGTAACTTTACCAAATGGGTTAAAATATTATATAATAATCCAACTGCAGAAATAGTATCAAACAAAATATTTTCAAGGGCAATTCAAATCAGGAAAGGTTGTCGTCAGGGATGCCCTCTCTCTCCCTTATTGTTCACCCTGGCAATTGAGCCTTTGGCATCAGCTATTCGCCTCCATCCACAAATCTCCGGGATAACAATGGGCCCCACAGAGCATAAAATCTCTCTATTCGCTGACGATGTTATTTTATTTCTATCAGATCTGAAAAAGTCAATTCCGGTTGTGATGGAAGTGATCCAGGAATTTGGAAGAATCTCAGGTTACAAAGTAAACAATACAAAATCTTCTATTCTGGTACTAAATGTAGATGAAAGGACTAATCCCACCAGTGAAGTTGAGCAATTTAGAGTAGTGGAACATTTTGAATATTTGGGTGTTCAGATTTTCCCAGCACTACAGCAGGTGGTCAAATCCAATTACGAGCACCTAATGAAAACAATAACTGCCTCAATTAGCAACTGGACATCCCTGCCTATATCTGTTTTGGGAAGAATTAATGTCCTGAAAATGAGTATACTACCAAAGCTATTGTACCTCTTTCAAAGTATTCCCCTTCCGCCGCCTCCTGAATTATTCACTTGGCTGAAAAAAACTATTTTAGGCTTTATCTGGAACAATGGAAGGCCTAGGCTACGCCTCTCTTTGCTTTATTTACCATTTGATAGAGGGGGGTTAAAATGCCCCAACTTCAAACTTTACTATTGGGCCACACAACTAAGAACTATCATGTTCTATTTCTCAGATAAAGACAATCCCCACTGGGTAGAAATGGAGTCCCATAACTTAAGTTTGGCTCTTCCACTATTTATGTACTCCGACTCTTTAAAGAAGTTACAGAAACATGCTACAAATCCCATTCTGAAAAGTATGATTAAAATTTGGCAAGATGTTAGAAAATACCTCGCGGAGCCAAACAGCATGTCCCAATTTAGTCCAATTTGGGGTAATCAGCTGTTTGCTCCAGGCAGGGCAGATGGAACATTTAGGATCTGGGCGTCGCAAGGCTTAAAAAGTATTGGCGATCTTTACTCACCAAATTCTGACACATTTTTGTCATTTGGTGTTCTACAAACCAAATTCAAGATAGATAAAAAGCATTATTTTAAATTCCTTCAGCTAAGAAGCTTTGTTAAAGCAAATTGCAGTGATCTTAACAAGCCTCCCCTTACACTACTTGAAAAATTAATGATTCGGAATAGATCAAAAAAGGGCATAATTTCAGATTTTTACAATGTGCTGATCTCTAATTCGTTAGAGAACTCAAATAATAAGCTTATAAACTGGAATTTGGACTTATCAGCAAATATCAGTGAACAGGATTGGGAAAGAGTTTGCATTAAAACTCACACAATGTCCATAAACAGTCGTCTCAGAATTCTACAATTTAAATGGCTAATGCGTGTTTATGTTACGCCCGTGCATTTAAATAAATACAACAACAACATCCCAGATTCTTGCGTAAAGTGCAATTCTAAAGGGACTCTAATACACTGTATGTGGGAATGCAGACAAATTAATGCATTTTGGGCAGAGGTGAAGGATACAATTGAAAAAATCATCCTAAAGCAAATTCCACTGGATCCTAAATTACTCCTGTTGGCTTTATACCCTGAGGAGCATAACTTTAGTAAAGTAGAATGTACTTTTATTGATATAAGCTCATTAATTGCAAAAAAATGTATTGCTTTATCTTGGAAAAATGTCACCAGACCTAGTGCCTCACAGTGGTTAAAGGAGATGGCATCTAATTTGCCACTAGAAAGAATAACATATATTAGGAAATCCAAACAGCATCTTTTTGAGAGGATTTGGGGGCCTTTCATTAGTTTTATTAAGAACTTAGACTTGTCAGAGGGACTGTTTGAGTTTTGATTTTACGGAACCTGCAGTGTACCATGCTGTATAGATGTGTACATTTACATGTAACCAGTTTGTAATCTGCTTGAATACCCCTGTCTTTGAGAAGCTGTTTCTTGTTTTGTTCTTGTTTTGTTCTTGTTTGTTTTGTTTTGTTTTTTCCCAGTCATGTAATAACCACAGAGAAACCATGTTCAAATAGGTACATGATTTGTATTTTCAAAATTTCAATAAAAATATTTTGGAAAAAAAAAAAAAAAAGTTCCTGTAACCTTTCATTGGGTAATAAACAGAGACAGAAAGCAAAATACAGTGGCAAACAGAGCACACAGTAAAAGACAAAGGGGATGAAAGAAAGACTAACACATTGAAATTCAGTGGAAAACAGAAGCTTTTCTAAATCTGGAGCCGCAAGGGGCCTCTTCCTCTTACCCCAGGGAGGAACAGAAAAAACGTTACGATACATGAAAACACCAACTGTGGAAAGCAAAGAACTGAGATCAAACTGGGTTAACGTTCTGCTCTTTTGAGGAGAGAGAGAACAAACAGACATTCTAAGCAAATTAGCAGGATCAGTGCTCTGTAGATGCAAAGCAGCAGTAGAGTAAAGACGTCCCAGCAGAGCAAGTGTGTCCGATAAAGAGTATGGTCAATAAGGCCCAACAATGGAAAAAAAATGCACTGGAATTAGTGAAAAAAGGAAAAAAAAAAGGGGGGAAAATCTTCTGAAATGCTGATTGTGTAGCTCTGTTTAGTATTCAAAAGCTGTGCAAGTACAACATGAGTGCAGTTAGCCTTTAGTTCATGCCTGAAGATGGAAAGTCACCTTGATTGCCATGTCATAAAAATTTAAAAGCAATTTTCCACAGACGTGATTGGTCCACATAGGCACCATTTGACTTTATCTTCCTGTCAAAACACACGCACACACACGTGCACACAAATAGAAACACACAGGTAAAGTAAAAGTGTGAATTCTTTAAGACATTTCAAAGATTTGTGCATCAGGAAAAAATGAAAGTCATCTCCATCCACAGTGAAACTCATGAAATACACAAATTCACTGCTCTGGAAAATTCCTGGTTCAGTTTTATCATAAATATTGCCCCCTCATATCCAAAAGCGACATCTATTCAACCTCCCACTGGACTCATGTTGTGTTATGCGAGTTTTGTCTTGTGCTGACATTTAGAAAATGGCAGTGTGCCAGGCCAGTAACTGTGACCGAACTAGCTGATTTTTTAAGAGCACCGTTTTGTTTTCCAATATAAAAAGTTCACAAATGTAATAGTAGCACTTCTAATAAAGGTCCAAGATTATGCATGAGCTATTTATAACAAATTTGTATTCATTCAACAGGTTAGCAAAAATTGTTGTGACATTTCAATGGCATTGAAATAAGGAAGAGATAATTATTTAATGGCATACTTTTCTCTAAGAGATTGATTTTTATAAACCTGCTGCTACTGCATCATTCCACAATATAAAAATAATCTCATGTGATTTGATGTATGATATATTTTTACATAAGAGTAATGGAAATTTGTTACAGATGTCATGAGGTGCAGTTGAGAGGTGGTGAGAGAGGCGCCGTAAACCCAGGTAGAGTACAGAAAAATGGTAATTATAATGATAATTCCAAAACCGGGCAGCACAGTCGAGTGGAAGGCAAAGCCCACGAACTGGTAGCAACATGATTCATGAAGGAACATCAGAGACGCAGAACAGACGGACTGGTGCAAACGTAGACAAATAGACCATGTTAGACAAGGACCCGACAAAGACAGAGACACAGGTGGCATTAAATACACAGAGGGTACACACCTAGGAATAATCAGGGGGCAGACAGGACAACACAGAGACTCCACAGAACGCAGAAAACTACAGAATCAAAGGGAAAAAAAACAATCAAAGGAAAAAAAACAATTCTGACAACAGAGCTGGAAAGATGATGGGACATGAGATAAGATGAACTACCCTGGAGGTGCATGATTTATGTTTTATTGCACTTGCACTTATTTAATTTTAATATTTTTTTCTGACTTATCTGTAGCCAAACTCAATGTACAAAAATTGTTTTAGCCACTGCTCTATTTTGGGGGTGACTATATATATATATATATATATATATATATATATATATATATATATATATATATATATATATATATATATATATATATATATATATACTGCCACCCCTGAAAAAGTCCCTGCCCCCCTCTTGTCACCCCATAAAAAAATTTCTTGATCCGCCCCTGCTTGTGAGGTTATCTGTTCAGCACAAGGTTTCTTGAAATGGGGTCACACTTAAAACAATGATCCCAAGACAGCAAATCCACAACATGATTCCAGATAAAGAGTAGCATCAATGGCCTAGTGAAAGAGCAGACTGCAGCTTGTTTTCTATAAGCCAACAATCTCAAAACTCCACTAAAAGAACAATATAAATATAAATGGGCAAAAATCTTTGACCATAGTTTTTGTCAAACATGATGTACGTGTATGCACATTTTTATTACAACCTGCATAATTCAATCGATCAGGTCACTGGGTCATCAAAGATGACACTTTCTTAAAGAAGGAAAGTCCTTCGTGTTGGCACAAAACTACTCTCCATGAAAAATCAATATGGAGAGTACTCAAAGCTATGTCCTATTGATTTTTCATAGACCCAGAACAGTCAATCTATCAGTGCAAGCAAGAGAAAAATCAGAAGAACTAGAGAGGTACCATGGGTGTACAGCAGCAGTGAAGTACCACTGAAAAGGAAGTGAGTAAAATGTCCTCTACCCTGTAACTTCAAGGACTCAGCTCAGGAAAATGGAAGTTGTCAGCACCTTCAGACATACAAAAATAAGATGCAACTCTGCTTGGTCAAAAACCCCAAACCACAAACCCCTTGAGAGACAAATCACCTGACACTCTCACTTATACATCACAGGACACTAAAGAAACACCTGTGAGAAACAAAACTGACACACTCAAACTTCTTCATAACTGCCTTTGTCTTACTGCATGTGATGGGGTCAATAAAAAAAAGTCAACTTCAGCCTCAAGCTGTTCTCCCTCCAGCACCTCCATCCAAACCCCCTACCGGGGTTGATCATCTGAAGATGGCTTGATATGGAGGCTGAAATTCAGTGGCACTGCTAGATTATTCATTTGCAATGTGTAACTGAGCCAACTACCCATTTTACACATCACCTATGCTGAATTCACTGGTGCCAGTACAGCTTCTGTCAGGCTCTGTCGCACTAGTTTGCAGGAACTGAAGTAAATACGTTCCACTTGCATTTCAATTGAATCCCTTTACTCTTTTTTTCCCCTCTAAACCCCGGTGACTCTTCCTCTGGTTCCATCCATTAATACAGACAGGTTCAGTGGTTATGTTTTATCCTTCCTCTCAGGTTTATACTTCTGCTATACTTCTGTGTAAATCACTGGTGTCCTCCTACCTACTGACAGACTCAGACTGTATGTGAACACATTACAAATGATCACATTTATCTTCAGCGTGCTGAGGCATTGTGGATTCTATCTTTGCAGCTTTTTCCTGAGATGAACTGATGTTTTGAACCTTGCCTGCATCAGTCATCGGCCGCAGCATTTTGCTGCACAGCGAAGTGGATGGAAAAGTGCGGTAGGTTGGCCATGTCATTGGTCATCTAGCTACACACAGCTAAGATTACGCTGTTCACTGCTAAAGGCCAGACATGAACAAAAACCTCCATTATCTAGTCCTGTCTAGTCATTTGGCTGCATATGTTTGGTGAACCCAAAAAGCACACAGATCAAAATAGTTCTGTGCCGGGTCTACTTTTTATTTTTCACGAGGTAACCACAGCTACTGAAAATAAAACAAATTAATTATTACAGTGATGGATAATTTGTGCATTTCTAAAAAGACAAAGAAAAGAGTGACAATACAGTTCATGTTTTTTTTTCTTTATGAGAATCTGATTACAAGATTAAAATAGAATAGAAATAACCTTTAAGGTCTCTCAGTGGGGAAATTCATCAGCAAGTAGGAGCATGCTGATTCACACAAGATAAAACTGTGATCCTCTTATTTCCATACTAATATTCATAATATGCAACATCTCTCATGGATGTCTAGTTTAAAGATATACTAAGAAAATAAGTGTAAAAACAAACAAACCAAAAAAATTACTGAAACCATTACTGAAAATGGAGTAATATTTACTTTAAGTGTTGTATCACATAATCAGTTTGAAGTATTTCCATTTAAAGACTGCCACTGTCATGAATTGCGGTTAGCGGTGGTGAGGTAAAACGCAGCAGACCCAGGCTGAACGAAGAGAATGTTGATATTAATAATGAATCGGCAGCAGAAAGTCCAAAAACCAGGCAGCACAGGGACAAAGGGGAGCTAGGCTCACTACTGGTAGCAACTGGTAAAGACACGGACCAAACAGGCAGCCAAACAAGACGAACACGACATACGACCAGGACCCAACAAAGACACAGAAACACAGGTGGCATTAAATACACAGAGGGTAATCACAGAACGACACACCTGGGAACAATCAAAGGGTAGACAGGACAAGACAGAGACCCCACAGAAACACAGAAACCTAAATTAAACAAGCAGAAAAACTCAAATCCCTACAGCCACAAGCTAGAAATGTAATATTAATTTTTATAATTTATTTCTATATGAAAATGTTTCCATTCCTTTTACTTTAGTTCCTCATGATAATCGATGCTGATGGTACTGAATTTGCTACATCTTTGTACCTATGATGTGCCTTAGAGTGTTCGACAAAGATTAATTGTTGAGCAGATGAAAAGAAAAGACATATTTTTTTTCTGTATTAAAAATCTTAAAGAAAAAATATTCTGAAATAATCAAATGAAAAAATCTAAATATTACTGAAGAATAATATCTTCCTCACATCCAACTTTGATAAGAAAAAGAATAATATTCAAATAGTGTTTCTCTTCAAAAGATAAAAATGCAACAGCCACTGAACTACAGGAATGAGTCGACTGCAAGATTGGAGGTTGTGGGCATCATTGAACCAAAAGTCGTTGAAATTCATGGAACATTACAGCCTGCCTTGAACCAATGGAGTACAGATACTTGAGGACATGAAAACATAGTGCCTTCCATTTGAGAATTGCATTTCTCTGTGTACTGACACAGGGAGTTTGAGTCTTCAACATCCTCACTGCAGTCTGAAATATCCTCTGTAAAGAAGCTGGCTTTGTGCCTGAACCTGGAGGGCTGGCACTTTAGAGTGCAGAATTATTATTACTCACAGCATAAACAGACTCAAAACAACTAGAAATCAGGAACATAAACAGGTATACATAGATCTAAACCTAGGTTGGCAGCTACTTCAAACACCCATAGCAATCACCTGCTAAGGAAATAAATCACACTTTTCCAAGCAGACAAGGTGTCAAAAGTAATAATCATCTCCATTTTGTGGATATAGAATATTGTAAGAAAGCACATAACACCAAATCCCATTTTGCTCAATGACTGAATGTCTATTTACAACGACTTATTTCCTACTTGCTTAAAGGCTGCTGATGGCATAAGGAAATATCGCTGCAAGTACAGCATGAGCAGCACATATACAGTAGCACATCATATTTTCAATTACAGCAGCTAATCCAAGCATGAAATCCTCGCCCTTCAAACTTACATAGACAACAAGACCGACAAGGGGATAGATATTAGGTGTTTAATCACTACATTATTTTCTGTGTCCATGCTTACTCTCAGCAAGCACATAAGATGTAGTAGTTTTGCTTACGTATGTGAAACACATGCGCAAGTGATGATTTTTACAGTAACTGCAATATTTTAGTACATATTATTCAAAAATAGCAGCAGAAAGAATCAGTGGAAAGAAACTTGTGTGGGATACTAATAGTTTTTTTAAACAGTATCTTAATTTTGAGTTTTTATCTCTGTTCTCAGTAGAAGTTGGACTTCTTCCTTGTGTCTACTTTGCACTGTCAATCCAGTGTTGGTCATAGTACTCGTCTGCTTGTACTTTTCTTTCTGTTAAAAGATAGTCCTTCCTTTCCTCTCTTGCCAACTGTTTGGATGAGTTGGCAAAGACACAGAGACACAGATGGCATTAAATACACAGAGGGTAATCACGGAACGAGACACACCTGGGAACAATCAGGGGGCATACAGGACAACACAGAGACTCCACAGAGCGCAGAAAACTAAAGAAACACACAGGAGAAAAAAAACCTCAATCCCGACATTTTCTTCTTGAATATCATACCTAATGCGCTATGAAAAATCTACAAACATGCACATTTTCTGCAAATAAATTGGAGATAAATTCCTCAGAAAAATTTGTGAATGGTTGAATCTGAGAATACCGAACAGTGAGTAAGTGGGAGTCCACTCCATATGTAATAGAACATACAGCATGTGACTTAGTATGAGCCCCAGATATGAAGGTGAGTGCTTTAAGCTTGACACTTTCTATGCTTATTGCAATTATTTTGATCCAAGCTGTTTTTGACATTTTCCCTGTGGTGTGATGAACTCCATAATAAATGTTACTTTTCTGGCGCGCTAAAAGGACTCAGTTATATAAGCGTTAATAAAGACCTTACATGTTATTCATTGGTTGGGCACTATTTTGGACACCCTGTAGAAATGTGTTGTTTGTCTTGTTCTTGTGAACCTATTAAGCGGCAAAGAAAAAATAACCTCGATGTATCATGGCACCCCTACTTTCTAGCATTACAGGTGTACATGTGATCTGCCACAGGTTTGCATTTTAGTTAGTACTGCTTAATAAGATGTGATGTAACATTACTTAACTCATAGCGATAAGTTTCACATTTCATGAGCCACTTAGAAGTTTTAAAGTTAAGAATGTTAATAAAATAAAAGACATTTTAATTTTAATCTCTACATAAAGAACCCAATATGTACTTAAAAGCAGATGTGACATTTCTGATATGGGGAAAAGCCATGTTCAGGCATGGCAGCTTTTTCATTATGATTTAACAGCGTGAAGTCATTATATTACTCCATGGTGTATAAATCTAATGCAGCAGAAAGAAAGGAACTAAACTGCCTACCATTTTCAGCAAAGGGTGCAAGGATTTGTGTGGCAAGACGAAAAAACATAAGAGAACAGAGCACTTACAATAAAAGACTCTTGTGCAAGGTCCCATGATAGCTTTCATAACAATGATAAATGGCTGAAGCATTTTTCAGCATAGGAACAGCACATTTATGATTTTTTTTTCTTCGTCAAGCTTCAGATGGTTGCATAATGCGAAGAATCTTTGCAAAACAGGGAGAAGGAATTAACACCTGGATACCACTGAATCTTTGAATCTACTGTCAAATTCAGCTCTTGCATAAGGGTTAACAAAATGAAATGTTTTTTTTTACAGCATGTAATATAATGAAGACAATAACATCATAGTGCTTGTTACACTGCTTGACTTCCTAATAGGATACATTTAGGCAGTGAGTGCATTACTCTTCCGCAAGATCCATTAATATGAATAAATAAATTTGCTCGTCAAATCTGTAGGTTAAAACAGTACATCATATGTATGAAAATTGTCCTACCGCAGCTCGGGAGTACCGTCTGAAACAAATGGATGCTTTAGTTGGGACTGTGTTGCTGAAGAAAAGCAAAAGCAATGTTGCAGAGAAACAGCAGATTCTGCAGGAGCTCTGCACAAGTCATTTTCCACAGTTGCAGCTTAAACTGCTGACTATCTGAGACCAACTCTTTATCAACGGCGACTAAGAGCCCTGAAGGTTGTAGAAGTATTTGAAACCAAAACCTCTGATAAGTTTTGGGTCAGTGCTTCATTCTTTCATGTCAGTTGTAGTTTGGAAGAATACAGTCTGAAGAACATCACCAGCGTTTAAATTTTAGAGAGAGCTGCTCACAAAGCATCACAATGGAGATTGGAAACGGGGTGAGCGCTTCAACAGTGTTTCACATTCATCCGGTACTGCGGTATTCTTTCCACATGGCAGACACATATTCTGTATTATTCAGGCTGAGAACGAACAGGCCCCATTAAAAGCCCAGCGCACGTCTTCCATATCTGGGCGCATGAGGGGGCTGCTTGATGGCACCTACGCACCCATCATCCACATATTCAGAGGAACTCTAATGTTTCCACATGGATCATTAGCCCCTAATTATACAACTGTAGATATTTTATTCAAAATTCATAATTAGAAACTGAATGTAATCTGCAAGTGCTTCACATAATTCTCTCTATAATAATAATGCTTTTGACTTGAATATGCATGATATGACAGATCTCAGACATAAAAAGTTACTGATAATTAACGAATGCACTTATTTTCAAACTGATCCAGGAAAAAGTTACTGATCTCTACCAGTAAGGCACGGCTACCTTGTTTTTCACCATCCCTATTGTCTTGTCTCTGCAATATTACATTACTCAGCAATTTATCAAGTGTCACGCTTCAGAGCTGGCTTGATAACACCAGCTTCAAGACCTTTTACTTCTCCATTTCGCTTTCCTCAAAAGGTCAACTTTTTTTTTCTTTTCACAGTGGCACAAAGTACATATTACTCTGCCAAACTTTCTCCAGCATCACGTCAGCATGTCAGCACTTTGTTTAGAATGGAAAAAAAAGGACAGAACAAGAGATCCAAAACAACCCATGGTATCACTGTGTGTTATAATAAATGCTCTCTATGCTGATTCAATAACTGTTTCAGCTGATTTAGTGTTGCATTTATTACCAAAAAATCTTGGCTTGCACACAAAACATTGCTTTAAGGCCACGGAACAAATTACATTTTATATGTATTTATCTTCATCTTTTATTAAATATACTAATGGTATGACACAAGTAGATACTTCATGTTTTTATTTGACTGTATTACATTTACAACTTACACTCATCTGAACTGAACTTTGGCCATTTAGAAGCCTTAATGCGCCAATTGTTGGCAAACACATTTTTTAGATACATAGGAGTAATAACCTTTCTCAGACTTACAGTGTGGGCTCTCGAGGAGACTGTGGCTTAATTAGGCCTGTCATGGTAACACATTTTGGTGGGTGATAAGTTATCCTAGAAATTATTGCGTTAATCAATAACATTGTCATTTTGAGACAATGTTCCACTAATGTAAACGTAATGGAAAATTAATGCAAGCACACTCTCTTAAAGATCAATAAATTAATTTCAAAAGAACATTTAACAATGGAACTGGAAGACATTTTAAATATCCAAAATAAACAATTAACCTACTGAATAAAATGGATTATGAAGTTTCTGAAAACAAACCTGCCCCTCAAAATATATCATTGATTAGACTCATATAAGCAAAACTGCCAGTTAGGACTTTAGTGAAAAAAAAAAGTGCAAAATTACTACTGTGTACTGGGTGTCAAATAATTGCAGCAATTTCCGAAATGCTGGCTTATCAATGAGATTAAAGGGTAGCATCTCTGTCATTGATAACGACGACAGCAGCAAAAGATTTTCCAACTTTCCTGTTTTACGTCTCAAGCCCATGTGTGCACAACTACATGTTGCGCCCAGTTAGTTGGAATTTTGGCAGTCGCTTTGCAGGAGGAGCAAAAGCAATTGCTGCCACACTGCACCAGTTCCACAGGTAATGAATGGAGAGGGAGCAACGTCGTGTCGAGAAAACAAGAAGGGAAGGAGTCAGTCAACGCACTAGAGTGAAGATTTTTGTCATCCAGACTCTTTGGAAGAGAGGGAGACGTGACAAAAATGAATTACATCAATTACAGCTTCATCAACCGTAATTGATGAAGCTCATTTTAATTTATCATGCCTTTAACTGATGTACTGCTTATTGGGACAAGGCTAGGCTTAATGCTGAGGAGTAGTTGTCTTGCAGTATAAAGTTGTGTGCGTGATACCAGCTTCTGTCTCTCCTACATGCCAATGTACCACTTGGCAAAGCACTTAATTCCTATCTGCCTACTGCTCTGGCTGTTTGTGATTGCTCTCGTGTAAAGCAGTTTGACTGGTCAGTATGATTAATAAAGCTCTACATAAATTCAGCCAATTTACTATATAATTAGCTCTCAAAAACATGGTTCAAATACATTCACCTGCAGTACATCATCTATGTTGGTGGACAAAATGATGGTTTGTTGGCGAAAAGGATGGACTGATGACGGACGTACATTTTTGTCTGGGTTCTAAAATACTAACATTTTTACATCTTCTATTTTCTTTTTCCATCATTAAACAGAAATGAGTACTAAAATCAAATTCCATGCTACCGCGTCCTTCTTCTTACAGCATAACGACATTATAATAATAATAATAAAAAAAATACAACTCTTCTGAATGAAATTCAAACATAAATCATAACCTCTGCTTATATTATTCAACAGGATTTCAATCCAAAGCACTCTTTTGGAGGAATGAACCCTGAGTGACAAATGAATTACATTCATTAGCCATTAAATTATGTATGAAAAGCTGACTACGTGTTTAAAGAAATCATGTGATGAATCAAGGGCTCTGATAGGAAACAAACTGTATTTGCAATTTCAACAACAAATAGTAAAACATATCTTGAGATGGGAGAAATTCATGCTAGATGACAGAATGTGGGCTTTTCACATAAAAACCCCCCCACCAAAAGTAATAACTTGCAAATATCCTCAGTCAAAGTCCAATTATATAGCATTTGTGCATTTGCACATTTTCAGTGAGGTGTTCAGGGGCTCTGACAGCAGAGTGTAATATTGGTTGAGCACTGATCTGATCTCTGGCTCCCATCTGTGGGTAACAATTCCCACTCATCTACAACTTGGCTGCGTTATTGCTAATTCTTATTTCATTTAAACCCTCTTTGATGCCCACACTTATTGCATCTCTAATAAAGAATTCTCACAGCACGGACTGGAATGGCTCCTGTGAAAAAGGGAACTCACACAGAGAAAATGTCTTCTGACCGCACCACGTTATTAGTAGAAAAGAAAAAAAAAAACATAATTGAGCAGGACTTCAGGAATATGAAAAAATAGATTTTGCATGTGAAATTGAAAATACATCGGAAATGATGGTGGTGCAATAGGTAAGCAACTCATTTGGCTTTCCTGCTTGAGCCGTCCTCTTAACATCCGGACGATGTGGAGAGCCCAAGGCTTTCTCAAGGCCTGTGCATTTTTATCCTGAAGGCAGGAAAATGGCTGAGGTTTATTCTCTGCATTATAAGACCTGAATGCATCTGAAAGGGTTTATATCAGACATTAAATATGATTAGTATTTCATTTTAATTTAATTAACGACGATGCCGACTCACCTCAAAAGGCATTGTGGCGATCTGAATTTGAGTTAGTGATTATACAATCAGTAAACATTAATATTAGCCAACACTATTTACCTTTGATTGTTTTTATTGGAATGCAGCTCAAATATTACCTTGAGAAGTCACAATCATTTCAGTTTTGCTTAGTGTCAGGAGCAGATGCAGCAGTGATAGCAGTGATGTTAATAACATTTACTGTCAGCGGCAGCAATAAATGTAACTATGATAGCAATGATGATGGCACTAAGAGCTCCAATTTGTTGAAATCTGGCAAAACTGTATCTTCATTTTCATTTTATTAATGCCCCCCAGGCCATTTTGTACTGATTGCTGCAAAAACCAGATGATTTGGACTACTCTGCTTTGGCATTTTGTGCACTGATTTGCAATGATATAAAATTTACTTTTGCACAACCCTAACAAAAGGATGTCACAAGCATGATTCAGGTGCAGTACTTCCAGTATTTCACCGAGATACTGTTAATGCAGAGAGCTTGGAGTGGTGAAATTGAAAAGCCAAATCCACAACAGCAGCACTTCTGTGATCACACACCATGTAGCCTCTTTTTAAAATGTCCTGCTGTCGCTGTCTTTTGTTGACCTAAATGCTGAAATGACCGCTCTCGCAGATAAGTTGCTTCTGGGCACAAACAATACCTGCAGCAGTTAGGGATATGTGCGAATGTGAGGTACAAACTTATCTTTTCTCTACACACATATGGACTATGGACACTTCTGTATATGCACATTTGAAACATGCTATGCACATCATATTTAATTGTAGCAATTAGAAATGCTAAATGACAGTGTTGACATCCTTCAAATTAACCTTATCCTTATCCTTCATTAACTAAATCCCATTTTCCTGTTGTATCTGCCATTTGTCTCTTTCTTCAAGTAGTGGTTAATTTTTTTATTTTTTTTATTTTTTAAATAAAACAACTTCCTTAATTGGCAATCATACACTTTTAGCCTTGCTGCAAGGTTGTTGTTTTTTTTTGAGTAGCAAGAACATTTCATATACTTTGTACATATATTTTTCATAGGGATAGGGCTGGGGGATATGAGGAAAATCTAATATCCTGATGCATTTTTGCTATATCACGACAGACGATATGATATATATCACGGTATTTTTAACTATAGACCCCTTGCAGCATGATGTCACCCATGCAAGTTCCTGCCCCCATTTCTCTGCTAGACTTAAATGTAAGCTCATATAAAAAGGGATGCAGTGTATTGCTATGAACTGTCTACACTATGACAAGATAACTAGTTGAGAAATAAGTTTTAACTAAGAAAAAATAGCGAGGGAGAGGGAGGTAGGTCAGTTATGCTTGACTTTGACAAACTTAATGTGCTGCGGAATAAGGTGTGTTTTGGTTGGTGGCTATCTACTTCAGCAATCATTCATTAATAATCACAAAATACACATCAAGCCTAAAAACAGAAAACTGTAACGAAATGAATGTTCTGTTCTATGTAGGGTAATGTTTGAGTGATTTTGGTGCTGAATCCTGATACATAAAGTTGCGTTGTTGTCAGTTGCTATGGCAACGAGTCTGCGTGCATCGTAAAGCCGACAGAGCGAGAAAAAAAGAAAAATAATGAGTAGTTTTGAGTTATTTATTATATATATATATATATATATATATATATATATATATATATATATATAGCTGACTGTATAGCTCAGTGGGTAAGACACCAGTCTACCACCCGGGAGACTGGGGTTCGAATCCAGGCTGGTGCAAGAAGATGTGAATGCAGCATTGAGAACATCCCTACCAACACCATAACAGAAACCAATGAGCTGATATACAACTCAGCATCAGTGATCCTTGAAATGCTCGGCTATAAGAGCAACCATGAGACCCAATATCCATCATGGAAAAGACGGTTAGAGGCTAAGATCAAGATAACAAGCCTTGGCCAGCCGCCTAAAGAGATACACAAGAGAGAATGAAGCCAGGAGGATCAACCGGCTCTTCTCCACCCAACCAGCTAAAGTGTACTCTCAATGGCAGGGTACTAACAACAGAGCAGACCCACCAAGGCTGGAGACTGAACAATACTGGAAAGGCATATGGGAAAGGGAGACGTCCCACAACAGCAAGGCACAGTGGCTAACCACTCTCTACGAGAGGACCACAGCAACCTCCCTGAACAAGCCCCGGTAACCATCACTGTGGCAGATGTCCAAGAAAGAGTCTCGGGTATGAAAAACTGGACAGCACCAGGGCCTGACATGATCCATGCCTACTGGCTAAAGAAACTCACTGCCCTCCATGAGCGACTGGCAGCTCAACTGAACCAGCTGCTACAGAATGGGACTCACCCTGAATGGTTAACTGAATGGCCCAGAAGGATCCCTCAAAGGGTTCAGTCCCATCCAACTATCGGCCAATAACCTGTCTCTCTACAACATGGAAGCTCATGTCAGGCATCATAGCGGCTAAGATAAGCGGACACATGGATAAATACATGAGCACGGCACAGAAGGGCATCGGCATAAATAGTAGAGGAGCCAAACACCAACTCCTTGTGGACCACACAGTCGCCCGAGACTGCAAAACCCGACACCGCTTGGATTGATTACAAGAAAGCCTATGACTCGATGCCACACACTTGGATCATTGAATGCTTAGAGATGTACAACATCAATAGGACTCTAAGAGCCTTCATTGCAAACTCGATGGGGCTGTGGAAAACCACCCTTGAAGCCAACTGCAAACCACTTGCACAAGTGTCCATCAAATGTGGCATATACCAAGGAGATGCTCTGTCCCCACTGCTGTTCTGCATAGGCCTGAACCCCCTCAGCCAAATCATCAACAAGACTGGCTACGGATACCGACTTAAGAATGGGGCCACAATCAGTCACCTCCTCTACATGGATGACATCAAGCTGTACGCCAAGAGCGAGCGAGACATCGACTCACTGATCTACAGCACTGACATTGGGATGTCATTCGGACTAGAGAAGTGTGGCCGGATGGTTACAAAGAGAGGGAAGGTCGTCCGCACAGAAGGGGTCTCACTCCCAGAGGGAACGATAGCAGACATAGAGCACAACTACAAGTACCTGGGAATACCACAAGCAAATGGCAACCTCGATGAGGTCACAAGGAAAGGAGCCACAGCCAAATACCTCCAACGAATAAGGCAAGTCCTGAGAAGCCAGCTCAATGGCAAGAACAAGATCCGTGCAATAAACAGCTATGCCTTACCAGTAATCAGATACCCTGCCGGAATAATTAGCTGGCCAATGGAAGAGATGAAGGCCACGGATGTTAAGACTCGGAAGCTACTAACCATGCATGGAGGGTTCCACCCCAAATCCAGCACCCTGAGACTGTACACGAGCCGTAAGGAAGGAGGCAGAGGACTAGTGAGTGTGAGAGCCACTGTCCAGGATGAAACATCCAAGATCCATAAATACATCAAGGACAAAGCCTCAACGGACGATGTGCTCAGCGAATGTCTCAGGCAATGGGGAACAGAGGACGAGGTGCTGGAGGAACCATCATGGGAAGACAAGCCCCTGCATGGGATGTACCACCGACAAATAACTGAAGTGGCTGATATCAGGAAATCCTACCAATGGCTGGAGAAAGCTGGACTCAAGGACAGCACGGAGGCCCTCATCCAGGCCCTAAACACCAGAGCAATAGAAGCTCAGATCTACCACACCAGACAAGACCCAAGGTGTAGGTTGTGCAAGGAGGCCTCTGAGACAGTCCAGCACATAACAGCAGGGTGCAAGATGCTGGCAGGGAAAGCGTACATGGAACGACATAACCAAGTGGCGGGCATAGTGTACAGGAACATCTGTGCAGAATATGGACTGGAAGCCCCGAGGTCAAAATGGGGGACACCCCCAAAGGTGGTGGAGAATGACCGAGCTAAGATCCTGTGGGACTTCCAGATCCAGACAGACAAGATGGTAATGGCGAACCAACCGGACATTGTGGTGGTGGATAAAGAACAGAGGAAAGCCGTTGTGGTGGATGTAGCAATACCAAGTGACCACAACATCAGGAAAAAGGAGCATGAGAAACTGGAGAAATACCAGGGCCTCAGAGAGGAACTGGAGAAGGCCTGGAAGGTGAAGACCACAGTGGTGCCTGTGGTCATCGGGGCCCTCGGGGCAGTCACCCCCAAACTGGAGCAGTGGCTCAAACAGATCCCAGGAACAACATCAGACATCTCAGTCCAGAAATGTGCAGTTCTAGGCACAGCCAAGATACTGCGCAGAACCCTCAAGCTCCCAGGCCTCTGGTAGAGGACCCGAGCTCAGAGGATGAAAGAGACCACCCACGGAGGGTGAGAGGGGAATTTTTTTTTTTTTTTTTCATATATATATATATAATTCATATAATTCATATATGAATCATACCTACGTCTCCAGGTTTCACTTTAAAGGACCAGTTCTACCGCAGCAGCGCAGCTATGAACGGCATGTAAAAGATTGGGAGGAGAGGAGGGAGATAAATTTGTGGTACAGCCTTTTGTGGCAATAGTTTTATAGCATGTTTTGCAAATTACTTCATTTTGTTTGACATCCTCCATATACAAAAATCCAAGCTACTGCCAAATTATTGATCCAGAGCCGTTTCTCTTCGGAACTAGACTAGTTCATCTGACTCCTCTTCAGTTTATGCGGCTTGCCTCAAACTCTCGATGTAACCACGTTGTTTGTCTTCTCCGCGCAGTGTGATTGGTAGAAAATTTTCAGGTTGGGAGGGGGGAGGGACTAGTGATGCATTCATAGGGTGTCGGATAAACCATACTCACACTCACAGTGAATTTGACGGCGAAAGTTTATTTGAACAACAATTTATACTCGGTAGTTGGTTATAGCCATTTTAACTAGTATACTCAATATATTGCCCAGCCCTACATAATGATAACATTTTGGAATAGAACAATCTAGACATCACAATAAAAGGGATGCAGCAATTTATCAACCAGATAAATGAACTGACCAATGTTCCCTGATCAGCTCTGAATTACTTGTACAATTCAAAACAACAATGGTTTGATCTACACATACAACCCACAGCATGTTTAAAAAAAATAAAAATAAAATAAAACAAAAACAGAACTGATCAAACTGAAAAATCACTGACTCAGACTAAAAAAGAAAAACAGAAATTTGTATCAGTCAGAAAAACTTTGGAAGACTGGTGTAGCTCTGTTTACCATTGAACTATGTGACATGCACCTTTTCATTTCTACTAGTTTCCACAACGATTGGGATTCTCTACTCCTGAAGAACTTACAAGGCTAAAAATAAGAAGAAAGTGCCAAATGTTAAAGGTTTTTGGTTCTTTTTCCATCCAGGCCTCAAATAAAATACTGTACTTGGTAAATCAGTTAGTGCAAAAATGTGCAACTAAGCAGCAAATCTTACGTAGCATTTACTGCGAGCAAGGGAAAATGCAGGTGTATGCAAGGATAGAAGTTGCTGGTTCATATTCTTTCTAGTTGTTGTTTTTTTTTTTTTGCTGACCTGTGAGTTGTTTTCTTCGCTTTTTGATATTGTGTATTCATTCACATACTCGCCCAATTCCCGCTGTATTGAAATCAGCACAAAGGAAGTTATCAGGGAGGCTCATCCATCATTACTGATGCCTTTTAAGCGCAGGCATTTCCACAATGTGTTTTTGCATCATATCCTGTGCGCTCTAGATAAAAGCTCCCCTGCAATCCCTTCCCTTGTGCTTCATGCTGAGAGAGAGTGAGCCCATCTCCAGCAAAATATCTCCTGCTGGGACGTACATATGTGAACAACAACTGTGGAAAAAGTCTGATCCAAGTTGTCCGCACATTCTTTTGAACATCTTTGGTGTTCATGAGTTCAAACAGCTTTGTTGTGGTTCCGACTGTGAAGCATGGAGTTGTGAGAACAGAAGGCACCACGAGATGGTGAGACAAAAAAACATACCTCCAAACTATGTGGGGTCCAGGCAATCAGAAAAGAAAAACGTGGAATGATGGATATTCTTTTTCTGGCTTTGAGATCTTTGTTGTTTTAGCTTTTTATAATAGTTAGAATAAATTAAAAACCAAGAGCTTAACTTACTTTTTGAAGTTTGTATTGCCTCATTCTGCTGCATTAAAATCGCTATATCTCATTTGTGCTTGGTGTTGCCTTGGTGAACAGCATCTCACGTTAAGCTATGGTGCAGACCTTGTTTGAATAAGTCTACAATTGTGTAGGTTAATGCACATCTCCATTTTGGAAACATGGTATAAGTAGTACACATCAATAAGAAAAAGCGGCAGGATAAACTGTGATTACATGTCCATCAGTTCAGAGGGTTAAAATAACACTAAAGGAAATATTTATTGGAAAAAAAGTCTAAAACTATCACATATCTGCCTTGTTCTCTCATCTTGTGATGCATCATGAAAAGTCTCATTATGTAAACAAGTGGTCTCTTGCACAGAATGTACATGTAAAAATCATGAGGGAACATTACATTTTTCATCTTAAATAGGATATTGTCATATTGATTCCTTCATCTATTAAGGATTTGTTGGTTTACCTTTCAAAATGAATCCTAACTTCATGTACTTGCATAATTTATCTGCCATGTCAAGTCCACTGAGCATAGATAAAAATGAAGGTAAAAATATATTTTAAGACACTTCTGTTATAAAGCCTAGGCATAAATCCAAACTGGGAGACTCTCTCCAGCCTACTTGCACCATCCAATTGCTTTGTCTCCACTGCAGCCAACTCACACCCAATCCTCCCTCTACCTCAGCCAATCATCACTCAACAATCCCTTTGTAAGGCTCATCATCCATGGATTCTGGTATGGTATTATGCGGATAAGCACGGTTGATTTTGAGGGCTGTTATGAATTAAAACTTTGCTCCATGAAGTGCATTAACATTTCTTCTAGGGCACCCATAACCACTCATTTAGAGGGGCGCTACAACAAGAAGGAGCTGAAATGAAAAGCATGACAAACAGCACAGTGTCGCTCTCACCACTGATTCCAGACTGCCCTGACAGCAGAGACCTATCTCACAGTTTCTGTCCACTTAGTTGACATAGAGTGGCAAGTAAATCTCACAGTCCTTCTCACAGACAGTGTATAAACACCTCTCTATTCATGGGCGATTAACTGTTTCACATTATTTTATTCTTCTCATCTTTTATTTTTCTATTCAGCAACCTAATAGGTTCCTTTTCTTGTTATATTTTTTAGTTTAATAACGTGAGAAAAGCACAATTTTCTGTTTATCAGTCAGTATTTAACACCGACACTGACATAATGATTTCTTTCTGAAATCCTGCATAATAGACTGTTGCTTAAAACCTAACAAACATGAAAAAGACACTGCAATGTTTACTCTTGTTATTCTGCTTTGCAAAGCAGACTGGACAAGATCATGAGGATTCTTAGCACACATATAGGTTGAAACAGGAATTATTATGAATAATGAATCAATCACATCGTGGTCCCAAAAATCTGAACTGAATCAGGAGATAGTAAAAATTCCCAACTATACTAATTTACCTGTCATTTAGGGTTGGACTTTCTGCAGATATTTGAATGTAGCCCATATTTTTGTATCTGAACCCGCAAGAGAATAACACCCCTATTCAGAGAAAAGCACCAAACACACAGAAGTTCAAGAAACCATGAATCTGATTATGTCAAGAACACAGAACACAAGGACTCTTGTTTTGAAGAAACACAGAGAAGGAGAAATTATTTTGTTCAATCTTTTCCACTTTTCTCCTCTTGTATGTTGACAGCTGAAAAAACACTGGCTTGTGGCAAGGCGGTAAGGAAAAAATGTAGGCATAGTTCTGAGTGGATTTCTCAGAAGATTGAACTGTAGAAGAGAATAAATAACATAATTAAAGGCAAATGCTCTGAGGTGCAGCTAAAATCTAAGAACATCTTTTACTGGTATATTTACACATACTAAATTTTACCATTTTACCAAGAACATTTTTGTCAGTGAAAATGCGCGAGCTAGCCAAGAGACCAGTGTGGTTGAGGAGGAATTACATTCTTAACTCTGAGCAGAGGCAAAGGCCTAATACAACAAACATCCATCCTCAATATACTCAAATCCATCCATGGTAAATAATAGCAAGATTAGAAATGGGAGCAGCCCTACAAAAATCTTCCTGAAAAGAAAAGACTTGAATAAAAGCAGAGAATACACACATACACACACACACACACACGCACACACACACACACACCTACACACACACCCCCACGCACGCACCCCCCCCCCCCACACACACACACACACACACACACACCACTGGTCCCATATCTCAGAGGCACACAGAGCAGCCTACCATTTTTCCAACTCCTTATTTGTTCCCACTGCTCTTTCCCTCATTCAGAAACCATTTCAGCGCCTTTCTTCTAAACATCTATTTGCAGAAATTCAGACTTAACCTAAAGCCATGAGAATAAGAAGCACGTATAACTTGGATTTCATAGGTCAAAACACAAACACAATTTGTCGGAACCCTTTAAGTAATAGTTTCTGTGGCTTTCAGTGGAAACTCCATTTCTATGATACATTTTGGAACGACCTAAAAGGCTCTTCCGTGTAAGCCTGGTGTGTTCGGTGATGACGGTGTATTCTTCAGTCATGGACATAATAATAAAGGAAGTATCCGGGTAGATGAATTGCAAAAAGCAACAAAGGTAATTAAAAGATGAAACATCAAAGAAGCATTGAGTATATGTAAATAATGAGAGATGGAAAAAAACTATGTGCAAAGTTTCAGCTTCTCTAAAATACAGCTGACATGCAATGACAATCTTATATAGGTGTTAAAATAATCTGCATCTCTAATGGGAAGTTACTGTGGTGTTGGGATGTTGAGATGATTTGTATCGGCAAAAAAGTGACACCTTCCCTCTAGCACTGGAGAAAAGCTGCTAGAAATATTATGCTGCCAATTTTTTCCATGGCAACCAAGAGTGATGCTATGAAGTCTTGAACACAGTGGAATTTATTTGAACCTCAGAACAAATCTAATATGACCAAAAACATTAGCATTTTACAAGAGAATAAAAACATGATTGGTCAGGAAGAACCTCTTTAAATTAAACTAAATGTAATGCAATAGCAGGCATCTTTACAAATGATGTACACTGCTAATTTTACAGTGATGTAGTTAAGACCAATGATATTAAATTATGACTTTCTATCCAAGAATTCCATTTCTGATACGAGTATGGAAGAGCTCCGCCTAACAGCAGGTACGACTGTGGACCAGCTGATCAGCTTGTTTATTTTTATGGTGTTGGGTAAAGAACCCGTAAAGGAGCGTGGACCACATTGCGCATCGAGCTGCACAGGTTAAGTTAAGTGACATCATAATTTGATATTGCAATATTAATTTGTTCACCAGTGTTACCGTAAATGAGATGATGTGGCACACCACTAGTGATAGCAGGTGTTCACTAACAATAGTTCTTGCAAGAGCTCAGACTTGCTGGGTAGAATCATCTAAACTTTTTTTTGCACTGCACTTTGAGTGCCCCAAAAATCAAAAGTTCTTTGATGTTTCTAACTCTCCACCTGTACAATATTTCATATAGGGTAAAAGCCATCCTTATCTTACTTTCCAAAACACCCTGTCTGCATATCTGAGGTTTTCTTTTCCAGCAATACACACCTCTCCAGTCTTCCCCACTCCGTTCTGCTGGCTCTAAATTTAACATGAGCATAAGCATACATGAAACATTTAAACATGTAACATTTTCTATGTCGTCTTTGTTGTAGTTGCTTTTCAGATGAAAAAGTAATTTCTTTCAGTTATTATTTACACCAACTAAAAAACAGTTTTTGGATGAGACTTGTAAAAAAACAAAACAACAAAAAACAACTTTTACTCAAGTTTCCTACACTGCAATTGTTCTATTTTTTATTTCTCTATTCAATATGCAAGCCTAAGAACAAAAACAAAGCTTCTGAAGCTCTAACTGACATTACATGTAATAATCATGCTGTTTATCTTTTGATCTGCTGTTTCATTAGTTGTTCAGTCTGTATTTATAAAGCATATTTTGTCGTGAATAAAAAAAACAAAAACAGCTGGCCCGATAAAAGATTTAATGATAACTGGAAGGAAGCGATGCAGCGAGAAAAAATAAAATAGGCCATGACCTGTCAATCCCAGAGTAGGAACATGAGTATAATCTTTTTAATTAACAACAATAAACACAGCCACTTCACATAATTACACTATTTATTTCAGCTAATTTAGATAGTGAAAAACAGAGCAAAGTTTTAAGATGCAGTGCTTAAGAAGCAGTTGATTACTGTTAAATGTATTGAAAGTAGCACCTGGTATTTAATGTCAGTTTGATCTTTTTTTATATTAATGGTGAGACAAAATTTAGGATCCAGTTGCAGAATTATATCATCTCCACCCTATTTCACTCAAGCTTCATTTTACTTATCACCTAAAAGGTTATAGGCACTAAAACCGAGACCAAGAAGATTCACGATTTGCTTAGACTAGGACAAACTTCACACATTGGAGAAGAATAATTTGAATAAATGTAAAACTTTCACTTTATGTTATCTTTTGTGAAGGCAGGAGAGAAAAAAACAGGAGAAAAAAAAAGAATGAATAAACAGTTACATCTGACAGAATAACCTGCATTACTGTAGCCGTGCTACGGCGTGGGCTATCTTGTGTTACCATTTTTACAATATTCTCTTAGCACCATTATTATAATGCATTAGCACTTCAGCAAACTCTGTCTCTTGAAATTCATCGCTGCCTCCGGCAAAACTGCACGGCAAAACTGCACGGCTTTTCTTCAGAGCAGTATTCCCTTTTTTCGCTTCAGAGTCATGTCTGAAACAGAGAACAACAAATTCTGCAGATGGAAGCATTGCTAGTCGGTATGCTGCAAAACACTGGATGAGTAATGATGGTTTATATGAGCAAGAGGAGAGTTTGCAAGTTGAAGAACATGAATCTCTGCACAGGTATCCACTGGAGAGAAAATAGCGGTCGGGTCACATGGAAACAGAGAGCGCTGTTAAATCCTTGACCGTTACTACATGAGGTGATGCTGATAGAAAGCTGTACTTTTTACAGCTTAAATTGCTTTTTTCTTTCCACAGAAAATGATCTATCAAATGAAGATGCAACTAGTTGAAATTATATCTGATTAAAAAAAAACATATTTGTAATAAAAGCAACTTACATTTATTCACCATCATTTTATGTCAGCTAATTTATATGTTAATTAAATCATATAAAAACACCCACAAGGTTGAATTGCCTCTTTTCTGATTTGAAATTAAAGTATGCGTCTTTGTATTTATTCCCCACAGCTAAGTAAGAATGGATCTCTTAACACAATTTATAAAAAAAATGACTCACATAGATTCTCTTTAGAAAGCTGATTTTATAGGACAAAATAAATCCCTTCCCAAAGAACACCCTCCACATTTGTCTAAACCTTAATTTAGTCCCACATGTGCTTCTGTCAGCACAAAACAGGCCAATGATCCTATATCCAGAGCTAAAATAGAACAGCTTAGATAAATGTTTGGATCCATATATTATTATGGTCCAATAAAGAAACAAAAATTTAATCTAAGTGAACATTTGTGGCAAGTTGATAGTTCAAGAATGGTCAGTTCATGGAGGGTCTCTAATAATTGCCGTTAATGAATGGTGTTGATCCAGTTTGACTAAGCTTGATCCATTTTCTGGATGTTCAAAATTGATAGAGACATGCATCAAAATAATTGCATCTGCTCTTGCAGCGAAAGGCAGCTCTACAAAGTACTGAATACAAATGCAGGTCGCTCTTTTCAAAGTTTCATCTGTGAAAAAAAACAACAAAAAAACAATCAAGTCCATGTTACTTTATCATCCCATTACACATTTCTGTACTGTTTCCCTTGTTTTGTCACACAAAATCCCCAAACCGACACAGAAGTCTATGTCTGTAGGGTGACAAAATTTGAAAGGGCTCAAGAGGTATGAATACAAGACACTGCGGCTATAAATAGAAAGAGACCCGTGAATCAAGATGTTAAGGGGTGAAAAAGAGGCAGAGTGATGAAGAGATTTAAAAAAGGCTCTGATAGACGTCGACCCCAGTGATTCAGTCAGTCAACGCCCACAGAACATGCCCATTCTCACGAAAACAACGATTCTGACTCAGCTCACCAAGAGCGCAACATGACATTTCACTGTAAACTCTGGTCCGTCTTAGAACTCCTACACAAACACAACAAATTAATAAAAAAAATAAACAAATATTGATCATACTACAAGGAAACTGATATAATGATGTTCTGTGAGAACTTGTTAAATGCTCCTGGCCAGTAGGTTGTCTCGATGGCATTTAAACCCGATTCCTGGGATTCAATACATTCACACACTACCAATGAAGCGAACATACTTTATGTCCCCCAAAAGCCATTTGAGGGAAATTAGGCCAAAACACGATGACAATTTCTGTGGATACAGAGGGACACACCGAGAAAAAACAAAACAAATAATAATTACAAAATATTACATATTTTTAGGAACTACTGTGAACAAATAATCAGTGAAACTGTGATCCCATAATCACATTAGTGATAAAAATCCCATTACCTTCTCATTATACATCAGCCTCTTTTCTCTCCTCAAGTGTCTTTCAGAACAAGCATCAAAGATGATGGGAAAATAAAGAAACCATTTCCCCTCTACAAATCCTCACCTAACCCGTACCCCCATATAACCTTCCAATACCCAGAGTACAAGAAATGCACACAGTCTATAAATCATCACTGTTCATCCCACTTAGGAACTAGATACTAAAATCTACTTATTTGGTTTCTCCTGTATGGCAAATACTTTAAGATAAGAGCATACAGAAATGAGGCATCCAAGATGAAAGGTACTTGATGTCTAGCCGGGGTGGAATGAGTAAGTTCTTTGTGATTCAGAAATAGCGGATCATCTGAAAGCATCACTAATTAACCAAGAAGAAAAAATAAATAAATGTAATCTCATAGAAAATGGGCAGAAGGGAGGGGCTCAAGAAATAAATAGAGAAATTCATTGTTTGCATATAAAGTGATTATACGAGAAGAGCATAGAAATAAACAAGAATTGTGTGGGGTTTTATAGTTTATAGATATTTTTTTCTCTTTAGCATGGGGTCTGGAATGTACTTTTGCAATGTGGATGAAGAAACCTCAGCATGCCAGATAATCTTATTCAATACGATTGTAGCATTATTACAACTTTTCTTTAACTCTACAGTGAACTTTAAGACTAAAATAACTCTGCAGTGATCAACTGGAAACAAATTTAAGAATTTAACAGAAACAAAAATCACTTTTTGTCAAATCTTGGGTAGATACCTTAACACTTAAGAGGAAAAGAGAACATTTTACAACTGACACACATTTCTTCATGTCCAATCTGTCATTAGTCATTATGGAAACTGCTTGGAAAGGGATCAGGAGATTAAAACACCCAAGAATAACCTTCACATAATAAATAAGATACTCTGAGCAAAAATAAATTTTTCAAAGCTGTTTGTCGGAAAATCCTCTTTAGCTGAGGTGGGTAGAGGAGGGAATGCTGAATCCTTTCTTATTCTTAAAACGCAGAAGTCTGTTCACTGGTGTATGTAGCACTCAGGCAGCTCCGCAGAGACGCATGCAAATGAACTTAAGTCTCGAGAAGAGCAACAAGGGAGGTGGAAGCCAAACAGCAACTGAGTACTGAGCACAAATATGTGAAAAGTTTAGCTTTGGGAGCATTTTGATATTCAAGTGAATTTAATAACATGCCACTGAGAGAACCGCTTCTCCCTCAGCATCTTCACCTATCCTGGCAATTGTGTTTCTGTTGTGTTTCGAAAAACTGTGACACATCAATTTTAATTAATTAGAATCGCCTAAAAAACAACAGAGAGAGAGGTTTAAGTGCTCTGAATAAAATTTAACCATGTTTACTCCCAACAAACCTAAAATTCTTCCTTCCAACTCTGAACAACACAATTATCTGTGTCTTTGTTTTGTAAGTACAGTCGTGAAGAGTTAGTGAGTCAGGTACGCTCCAGTTAAGCTCGCAAGAACGACGAGAGGTTACACTTCAGCAATGCGCAGAACAATGGAGCAGAACAGCCTGGAGGTTTTCGTACTAGACTCTCTGATGTTCAACTTTTCATGTCCAGCAAATGTAGTAAAGAAACCTCTCATTGTTTAAATGGATGGCTTTATCACAAGTAATACCAGAGGTTCTCAATACATTAGACTGTTATGGGAAAATAACTTCCGTGATTTACATAATTTAATCCAGAACATGAAATTTAGAACACCCATGAAGCCTTTCAAGACATTGTTCATATTTTTTTATGGATATGGTATTAATTATTGGGTCTGTGTGGTGTGGTATGGTGGCAATCAACCTGAGGCTCAGCTGAGGGGATGCTTTATTAATGACCTTCAGCTGGTCTGCAATGTTGGGTCTGGTGTCTCTTATCCTCCTTTTGACAATGCTCCATAGACTCTGCTGAATTTAGGCTAATCTGCTTGTCATGAAGGCAGAGTTACACTATGGTGCCTAAATCAGGTAATGGCACTTCTGACAGTGTGGGCAGCTGCCAAAAACCCAATGGAATATGAATGAGCATCTCCATGAAGCATGCTAGCACAGAAAAAGCATGGAGTGTTTTGAAATTTTCTGGTGGATAATTTTGACTTGATAACATGCAGTGGACCAACATGGGGTGATGACATGGCAACCCAAATCACCATTGACTGTGGAAACTTTACACTGTATCTGAAATTCTGTGCCTTTCCGCTCTTCCTCCAGATGCTAGGAGCTTGATTTCAAAATTAACTTTTATTTGAAAAGACCATTGAACAAAAGTAGCAATCATGTTTCTCTTTATCCCTGGTGAGATGCTTTCAAAATGGTTTCCAGTTAAGAAATTGCCAAAAACCAGGACTGCAACAGTGGTTGTCCATGTTTGTGTGTTTACTCCTAAAGCACTACCTCCAGCTCCAATTCATTTCCTTCAAAACATCCCCAAACTCTTGGTTGTGTATCTTTTTTTTTTTTTTTAAATATTTTCATCCTTCCACTCAATTTTCCATTATTGTGTTTGTCTACAATTCTCTCAGCAGACAGTGTGCAGGGTATCAATGAAAGTTTGCTGGAAAACTGTTGAATTGTCTCCAGTTTTGATGGTGTAGCGCATAACAATTTTGTATTAAGAGTGCCTTTTTTTTCCATCTTTTGCACATTTTTATTTTTTTAAGGGAGATATTTTTGGGCTTTTGTAGCTGTAAGCCAAAAGCATCCAAATATTTCAAACATATCACTCTGTGTGTAACAATCCCATTAAAATAACAGTTCCACAGTTTGAACTGAATTACTGAAATGAATTATGAATGAACTTCTTCTTAATTGATATGCACCTGTGCTGCTGGGTGTGCATATAAGACAGATTACTGCAGACACTTCCACACAGAGCATTCACTGTGCAACTACCTAGAAAAAGACAAAAAAAAAACGTATTGTGGCATGAGCAAAACTTACATTGCCTTGGTTGATGAAACCATGCTCCCTGGCGATGCGGTCAGCCTCCCCAGGGCCCCCATTGATCTGGACAGCCCATGTGTTGGTGAAAATCTCGGCAGCATCAATCCACTTCAGCTCGGCTGTCAGAAGGACAAGACCTGTCCACACAATCGGCAGAGCCACCCGGGCATCCATTAAAAGGAGAACTCTTCACAGGGTGGTCTGTGTGTTGGTCTGAAGCTGCTTCCCAGGCAGAGTTGGGCTGCTCTACCTTACAGCAGCAAAGTAGAGCAGTGGCCTAGAGATGAGAGGACAGAGCAGGCTATAAACAAAAACATGGCCTTCCAAACTGGGTCAGTCTTGGGCAGTAATATAATCCTGCAGATAACAATCAGAGTCAAGCAAAGACTAACTGGGGATCACCCACACATCTTATTATTCACCTTAAGAAACTTCCTGTCCACTGTAAGACTATGAGAAAGACTTTCATAAATATGCAAAACATTAATATTAGATCAGAACAGAAAAGGAATCTGCCGCAACCAAAAATTATTTCTCTATTTTGCTTTATGTTCCAGAGACATGAAATGGTAATGTATGATAATCATATACAGTAAGTATCTTGCTGCAGTACAGCAGCAGCGCCAAGCAAACTCATACTGCTAATGGCAAAAAAAAAAAAAAAAAAAAAAAGACAAAGAACTTCCAGGCGAAAATGTATTTAAATATTCACTCAGACACTGTTCTTCACTTTTGAATATTCAGGAATATTGCTTATTAGGTTTGGTAAGGTCATGTTCAACATTTTCTAACCGAACAGTAAAATAAAATGTCAGATTTAAAAAAAAGAATCACTATTTGGGCAGAAGTTCCAACAAAAAGATGTTCGGCTTTGACTACTCTGCTGTCATTTGATTTGCCGTTCTCTGAGTCAGATAAAAGAAGTCCTTAAAGAGACTTTGGGGTAAGTTGGGGAAATTCCTGTAGAAAAAGAGGTTGTGGAAATCTGCAAAACAAATCATGTCAATGTTAAAAAATGAGCGACAGTGCAAAACATTCCTGATGCCATCAAAAAGCATCATTATGCCAGCAAATTGGTCAAGCTGCAGGCCTGCAGCACTTCCACAACACATTGGATAATTAGTTATTTATTTTTCACAAACATGCAGGACTGACCTACACCCACAGTAACTGCTCTCGTCCAGGTGCCTTGTAAATATCCTTGAGAGACTGACAGCTACACACTGAGATGAACATCCTGTGCATGAATTTGTTTATTTAAGTACCTCTTGTTAAGTCTGCCTAGGCTGAATGCCTGTAAATATGTGTCTCTCTTACAAGTACAATCTTAATTGCTAATGTAGTAATTCATGGTTAGTTAACTGGCTATCAATATGTCTGAAAGTTTTTTTCTTTTTATTCAAAATAATCATTACATGCCTGAAACCTAGAGTTTGGAAGTAGCTCTTGGCAAGAGTCCTTTCTACAAGGATAAGTTGTTTACTTTCTTCTGCATAGAGCCTAAAAAACACAATTTCCACAGTTGTTTTCCGATTTGTTGACCAGACCATCACAAAAGCCAACCGGATGAATGGTGCAGTAAGCTGTATTTATTTGAAATACATGTTTTTGAATGCATAATATGTTTTGCTAATTGTTGACTGTTTGTGAGAGCTTCCATTTGATTTCACTCTACATCTCCAATGTGCTCAGCATTTCCAGATGGAAGGGCGGACGGCCAGAGGGACGGAAGGGACGGGTGCTTCTTTCCTACATTATGAATTCTTGATTTCTGTGAGCAAACGAGGAAAGAAGTGTTTGTCTTTCAGCTCTTGTGAGAGATAAACTTTACCCTCACTGTTAAGTCATCTTGAGCTCATCAGCTGGCTGTGCAGGGAGGAAAATATTGTCTTCCACTATGAAAAAAAAAAAAAAAACAAAAAACAAAAAAAACAATATTTGAGCCGTTTATGCATTTGAGGCACCGAAGAACATACTGTATGTCATGCAAAACTGCTAGGATGATTCACATCTGCAGGGAGAAAAACAATTGTCTTTACCCAAGGACCAACTGTCTCAAATGTACTACTACTAGTATTATTATTACTACTACTACTACTACTAATAATAATAATAATAATAATAATAATAATAATAATAATAATAAATTTTATTTAAAAACAATAAATGACTGTAAAAAACCTGTGTGAGTTAAGAAGAATAGGCTAATCTAAAAAAAATGAGTTTTCAGATCAGATTAAAGTTGACCAATTCCTAAGAAAGTTGCTATAGCCTTTTTGCAGAGGCAAATATGACCATTCACAAGTTGGCACCAGCTTGTTCAAGCTCAAATACTTCTCCTCATGGAGAATAAAAAAAGTTTAACTAATTCATATCTCAGCAGTTTAATTAGACTGAGCTAGTAACTACACAGTCATTTGGGTTTTCCTTGTCTTCCACCATTATGCATCTGTTCGAAAAATCACAGTTTCTTTAGATTGCCTTCTGGCTCCCTGTTTTTTTTTTGCTGACTCTTTGTTATGTACCACGATGCAGAAAAAAGAGCAGGATATGTGTTTTTTTGGTGGGAGTGTGAAATAAAGTAAACACAAATCAATACGCCAAGTTGTGCTTTTTCTCTCTTTGTTTTTTTTTACTTATGTGTATCAAAGGACCTGCAAAAAACACAAAATATTTTATTTAATGTTTCAGACATTTAATGTATATATTATTATCATATATTAAATGGTAATGTATGATAATAATATACACCATACCCCAAGAGTTCCAAGCAAATTCATGATACTAATGGCAAAAGGAAGACAAAGGACCTCGAGATAGAAGTGCACCGATGTATCGACACTGAAATTAAATAGTAAATTCATGCAGCACTATCTGATCATTTTAGATGTCAGTACTCCTGGAAGTAGAAAAACAATCATATACAGTACCCTCCATACTTTTACCACCCTGGCAATAAAGACCTGTAAAAAGCCTTAAAACAAATTAATTTTTCTGATTGGCCTTTGTTTTATTTATTTAATTTTCTAATTTATTCAATGTTTTCTCTTTGGGTTTATTTCGAATGCAAAGGACACAAAGACTCAAAAGAAAGGGTAATAGAGAAAAAAGAAAAGAATGGAAAAGTTGTGGGGTAAAAAGTAAAAGAGAGAGAAAGGAACAGAAGAGGAGAAGACGGGTAGAGGGAGAACACAAAAAACACAAGGAATCTGGTTGTACACCTTGGAAGGGAAAAATAATGAATCTGAGAAACCGGGGCGACAAACATGTATGCACATATGATAATAACAATGTCACTCTAAAGCACACAGTAATAATTAAAACAAGATGTATTAAGTGGCAATTGAGTATTTGAACACCTTAATTTATACCCGAGTGAACATCATTGCCTGTTTCATACAGCTTAACACCCATCTGCCTTTCTCTCATCTTTCCTGTTAAGTTGAGTGGCAAAGCTCATTATTAATAAGGGAAATAAGAAGTCATAAAAGGTAAATGGCCTGTACTTGTGTAGTGCTTTATCAATTCCAGTGGACCGCAAAGTGCTTCACACAACATTCAGTCATTCACCTATTCATGCACACATTCACACGTTCATAGATAAATCCAAAACATTGTAAAAATAAATAAATAAATAAAATGTCTTGGTTACTTTTAGCAAGAACTATTGGATAGTTTGAAGAAAGCTATTTTCTAGGGAAGGGTTTTTTCCTCCCCTAGAAAAAAACTTTAAAGTTAAAGTTAGGGATTGTCTACATTTTTCATATATATATATATATATATATATATATATATATAAACATATTTAATGAAGTTCAGAAATACATTGGTTGGATTAAGACCGAGTCAAATCCTACAAGTAATGTACACAATCTACGGAAGCATTTTAAATTAGATTTGAGTGAGAAAAATGTTATTACTTTTGAAAAAAGTTGATGAGAATTTATATCAAGCAAACAGTCAGACTTTGCTGGGGGTTTCTTATGAGTAGTAATGCGCCTTGGTTCAAGGTTTATCAGGTTTCTTTTGAAACAGCTCCTTTTCCTGCAGCATTGTCACAAAATGAACAAAGACATATCACAGTGAGCAGTGATTTATTCATGTTTCATTTTATTATCTGGACCAGCTTTTATTTTTATTTATTTTTGTCAATATTCATTTCTTAGCTGCATGTATTCAGGATCTCATTTTTCGGCTCAGTAAATGATCTAGTAAATTTAATATTTTGCCAAATGGCTCAGCTCTTCCTTAACCTTGACATTTTGAGTAGTAAATGTTGGTATTACTGCACACAAAGCTACAAGCCGCCATCTATCCATCTCTCACTTCGCCTTACAACTAGTCAAGAACAAGACAATCAAATGTCTCTCCACGAATAAGAGACGGGCCCCCCAACCTGAAGGGAATGGGTCCATCCTTTTCCAGTTAAGAACTGTGGCTTCAGACACAGAGCACTCACATTACTCCCAGTACTGTATACAAGAGGTGTGTCATCCAATGATGCAGCCCAAAAATGTATTTCACTGAGTTCCACCAGACTAGCTGTGGAACCGCACATCTGCTGAGCTTGTCAGACAAACTGCTTCTCAGTCCAATGCTCCAAAGAATGCTGTAGGTGGCTTAATTCAGAAATGCCATTGTGATGACATGCTGAAGATGATGTCCGAAAGAAAATGAGCAAAAGAGACAGAGACCCAATTTCAAACGGTTAATTGCAAAGTCAAACTTCTTTTAAGTCACGTTTGACAGATATGCAGCACCTTTACAACAACTGAAAATAACAGAACATATTGGTATAAAATGGCACTATGTGTGCAGAAAATACATAATACTGACCCTTTAACTACCTAAGGGTTCTCTGCCATAGTACTAAACTGCATCCTCCACTGTTGCTTTTAGAAAATATTGGGCATAGAGGGCATAATTATAAGAATATTGCCTCGCAATAAGGTGAACAATATCGCTTCATTAAGCTGCCCTTGTTAAATGCTGCAGCTGATCAGTATATATAGGATCCTTTTAACAATGAATATACCCTCTCCTCCCATTTTCTAAGACAATTATGCCACTTTCCGGAGAATATACGAATCCACAGTGTTAAAAGAGGAGTAAGTCACAGACTGCATCTGTGGGTTTACAGACACATTTGGAAGTGGGGGTGTAATTTAAGTGCATCAGGAGAGGTGCTGGAAACATAACTAGAGGCTGTCACTCTTCCTCTGGAGTAATTCTTCTGAGCTCATTAGATGGTGTGTTGGAGCCACGCAAACAGCGGTCTGCTGACACTGAATAGAGGGAGAAACACATAGACGGAGAGGAAAAGATGAGCATCTCTCCCCTCAAACTGCATTGTGGAGTATAACGAGCATATTAAAACAAAACAGTTAAAATTCAATCTCTCAAAACACTGTCATGAGAAGAGGTAACAAGAGGCCGCTTGCTCCTACAATATACATCAAATACCTAAAAATGAGATGAAACTTCAACCTTCAAACCGCAGGAGAGCTAAAGCGTTTCAAACAGAACTCCAGTGGAAACAGTAAATCAGTTGCACAACCTCTGTCAGGAACAGTGCAATGCAGGAGTCAATTTTGGGTGTGAAAATGCAGGAGTAGAATAAGTGACCTGCTGTATGCTAAATAACTGGAGAGCTTTGAATTAATAATTCAGAGCCTAGTGTTTTAAACTGCTGACAGACTTGTGAGTGGGAGTTACACTACAGTGATAAGACAAGTGTATAATTTGATTGGAGGACAAGAAGCAACAACTGCTAATTCCAATCAAAACACTCATAAACTCATCATAGGCATTTCTCGTTGCTTCTTCGGTTTCAACAGCCAAGGGGGCTGAGGAACACAGTGGAGCTCCCGAATGGCAACAGAGAGGAGCAGGAACGGCTCAGGCATGCACGGCACACAGTTCAGCAATTAGTATTTTGTTAACCTCATTAACCCCAAGGCCACAGTCCCTACAGAGTAAAGATATCCAGATTCAAGATTTGTCTGAAGCTAGGCTCCACTTTAATTCATTCAAAAAGTTTGGAAGGATTATCGACCAAATTTTATGTTGTAGTCCCTGAGCCATTTAAAAAGTGATCACAACAAATTCAGTGATCCAAGTTACAAAGTTTACATATGCATTATATTCAATAGACTCCTAATACACGAAGTGATAAATTGTGAAGAATAACTTACAGTTAATAAAAACCAACCTTTCAGTTCTTAGCAATTTACATGAGACCAGTTCAAAGAGAACGTTTCATACAGAGATGCTATATGATGGCCTTCAACACGATCGGAACGATGAGTGCTGACTTGACATTTGTCTACCAGACAGTCATTGACACCCTTCACAAGGAGCATAAACCATAAAAGGTCATTGCTAAAGAAGGTGGCTGCACAAGAGGAACATGAGAGACCCAACGACGCAGACAAGCTGAACATTTCTATGAAAGCAAGCTGGATTTCCTAAGCATCTCAGCAAAGCGACATACTGATCACGTCCTGCTACATTCAACTGATGCAGCAATTCACACAAAAAGAGCCCCAACCTAGTATGAGTTAAAATACCGGCCTGGCACCCACAAAATATTCAGTAGGATAAAATTTCTGTTGAAATATCTGTGATTATTGATAATGTCCATATTATTATTTTGGGGTTTTCATTACTTGAAAGCTGTAATGGTCAAAATAAACAAGCAGTAAATGCTTGAAATGTGTGTGAGTATGCATTCAATCTATAAAGTTTGTTTCATTTCTCAAGTTGAAATCAGTAAATGTTTCATGGAATTCAAATTAATTGAGATTCACCTTTATTTACTACTGTCGCCTTGTTACCTTGTGCTAGACCAGTGTTCGTCTCCAAATTACTCTTGGATGGTTGAACAAAATTGCGTCTTGAGGTTTTTTTTTTTTTTTTTTTTTTTGTTTTGTAATTTACAGCAATGGTTTTAGGCAAAATCAAGACATCTGTTTGTGTGGTCTCATGATAGTGCCACCTTTTTATATTTGGACAATCCTTTTATTAGATGTCCTAAACAGTTTGAAAGGGTTTCTCCAGATATTGTAACATTATCCCAATCGTCTACAGGGCAAACCTGATACTTCATGTAGAATATTTGTTCGGTTTTGACATCTTTTTTTTTTCTGCACTGAAGTGGATTCTTTGCTAACCTAAAAGTTTCTCCTGTCTGAGAAAATGGCAATATGGCATATATATATAACATTGGCAAATGATAACATGGGTGAATCAGGGATGAAGAGCCAGTTCTAGCACTTGTTGGATTTTTTGAACACCCTAAAGCTTTTTTTCTTTTCTTTCTTCTTGTTTTTTTTTTTTTTTTACAGAAATTAAACCCACCCCCTCCTTCAAGTGCTTGATGCTTCAATGAAAGGCTGTTTTGGGCAAAATCCTACTTGTGGCAATATGCTTGTAAGAAAAGGCTTTTTGATGCAAAGCAATGATGACAGCACATGTCCCCTTAGCAGTAACTATAGTTGACAAAAGAAGAATGATTTCAAGAACCACTTTCTTTTAAAGCTTTTAAAGCTTTCAGCTCTTCAAATGTAGTCAGAGTGACAAGAGCGACCGTGAACTCATTAGCACTGGGCTAACAATTATAGAAAAAGGTTGAAGACCTGAAACTGTGTAAACGTGTAACACAGTGTAGGTGATTCATTTTGTTAACTGTTATTAATTTCAAAATAGCATACGTGTAATCTGATCATGTTTCATAGCAACGTACAATCACTACATACATCTACAATGAAAAAGCCCTAAAGTTTGTGGCAAAACCTTTGACCACGACGGCTCCTTGTGATCTGCTAAATATTGTTTTAGTAATGATGCATAGTTGAGCCCCAACGGAATTTATATCCCTAGTAGATATGGATTTAAAATTACGTTAACAAATAAACTATCTAAAAAGATAATGAATCAATGTAAATGAGAACCGATTTCGAAAAAAAAAAAATCTACTTTTATTTACAATTTGTTTTAAATCTAATGTCAAAAAAATACAAATATAAGCAGCTTTAACATTAAAGATATTTCTCAGGTCACAAAATATAGCAACCTTTTTTAATTTATACATATACCAATTTACTAATTCTTCATCCATGTTTACACCTTTATAGTATATTAACAGTTGCTGTCATTTTGCAAAACAATGTACCAGACAGTGTCTTGAGCTGCTGTTTTTCCCATAAGCTATTTTTACTGAGTTATTTTCTTCTATTTTTACTGTGCTCTCTGTCCCTAGGCTTCGTTCTCAGCGTCACAATTTAGGTTTCGTTTATACTGTTATATCTTCGTTCTTATTTCTTCACCAAGTTTTTCTCTCCTATTTTCAAAGATTTGATGGAGATAAAGCTACAAAAGCCACAAGAAAAAACACAGATAAATGTGTTATATAAAAAACCTTTTAACACATTTAGATGGACACTTAATTATTAATTGCTTTCTCCTGACAGATTTACAGCAGCATCAAGTCAGTAAATGATACGTTCTATATCAAAGTATCAGTTATTTACTTGTTTCTTGCAAAAACTGGAGAAGCTTTAGAAAAAAAAGCACTGATTGTGAAACTCCCTTAGTCAGACCCAATCCAGATTTCCAGGCTTTGAAGCACACCTAACCACCAAACATTGATACAATTTCACAGTATCGCTGATGTACATTTTCTTGGAATCCTGCGCTGGTTTTACACCAGATGGCATGACACACACACACACACACACGCACGCACACACACACATCTTCCAAAAACATCCACTTTTCACTTGTTCCTAGAATATTTTCCCTGAGGAACATCAAGAGAGCTTCTACATGATGTGGCAGGCCTTTGTGTTGTTTTTGCCTTAAATGTTTCCCAAGCGTGGCATATTTTTCCGGCATCAATCAAGATCACAAACATTAACTGAGGCATGTTCAAATCTACAATGCTTTAGCAACTTTTTTTTGGGTACTTTAATGATTTCCTGGATGATTCATTAATGAACACAGAGTCATGGCTACATCTGGGGAGGTTCTCCACTCTTTCAAGGTTTCTCCTTTATTGATTATGGTTCTTGCTGTGGTTAAGCAGCTTTGTGACGCTTTCCAGAGTGATATGTCAAAAAAAGACTTTTCTTCATCCTTCTTTTTCTGTTTTAATCTTGGCAAGAAGTGTTGCTTTTTGAGATGTTTTTGACCTACTTCATGTTGAATTAGAAGTTATATTTAGTTGACTGGAAATCAAGCCAAAAAATTGGTTAATCACTGTTAATTAATAAATTACAAAGAGAGCAATTATTTTTTTTTGCCACATAGGGTCAGGATTGTTTGGATAGCTTTTTCCCCTTAATAAATGAAATCCTCATTTGAAAACTGCCTTTTGTATTTATTCTGTGTGATATGTTTTGATGATCCAAAACTCTCAATTTTGACCAGAAAAAGCATAAACAGAAGAAATCTAGAGGGGTTTGGCGGGAGGTGGGGGGGAGGGGGGGTATTTTTCCCACAGTGTTATGCTTGGCGTATTTTCTAGTATTTTGTTTTGCATCGCATCCAAGAAGAAATATGCTGCTATGTCACTTCATCCATATGCACCTTCATCTATTGAATTAATGTAATTAAATTAAAATTTGGATTTTCTCATTTTTCACTGTGAGACATGCAGTTACAATAATAATAATAAAAAATCTTCTTAATGCTTTCTTTTTTTCTTCTCTTCAAATAATTGCAGAGGGGGTTGTAATGACAAATTCAGTATGCATAATTAAAAATGAGGAGGAAATGATATAAAATTATTGCAAAGCTAAAACAGTAACAGCAACAGCTAACCTCAGAAAACATAGATAACTACCTGAAACAAGTGCAGTTTTTTTTTTTTTTTTTACCCTCTAAATTCAATTTTCCTCATGCACAAGAAAAATGCTTAACTCCCAGTTGCTCATTATATTGTTCCCATGAGCCCACGTAAAAGGTACATATCCCACATAGGGCAAGTACATTCAGTTAACTTTGTCTGCATTAGTGTTAGCCAAGAGAGATGTGATTTCAAAACCTTCATGTGGATGCACAGACGATTTGCATTGGTAATGATGAGCACACGGAACTGTGACAGACCATATGCAGCACTCCAGCTCTATTTCAGGGAGCCCTTCAGCCAAATCAACACCCACCATGTGCTCTGGGCTGCCCCCATTGCTGGAAACCAAGGCTCGGCAAGCAAGCGGCAGCATTTGTGAAGTGCCACTGACAGCCAAGCTTCCTCTCCTGGGAGGGAAAGCTGATCAAAGTTAGGAGTGTGGTCGGAGAGAAGCAGCACTGAGGCATGTCATGCTCGGTCACGACAGCCGTGCACAGCTGGATGGGAGCAGTGTGTGCACCGCGAAGTCAGAAACTAGATCCATTCTTACTCCCACAACCCGCCGGCTGCAGAGATGGAGTAGCCTGATGAAGTGCTGTGTGGGGCGACAGCAGCGTATCCTGGAGAAGCAATCAATTGTGTAAATAATGCTCCATAGAGGGATCCAACCCCAATTTTAAACAGCTATGTGAATCTGAGCATTGCTTCCCAGGTTGAGCCTCCATTCATCCATGTCACCCTTTGCCATAGTTATAGATGAGTTATACCATGGAGCAGTTTGTTTTCACACATCATCCTCCTACACTGCATCTCCATTTAGTGTCTCTTACAAAAGTTTCAGAAGCCAGAGAATTATCAGAACAGTTTAACCCTTTGTGCTGATGGAACATAGAGGTTTCAGAGCTGAGGACTACTAAAAAAAAAAAACATAACTGCAATCCCTGTTAATACCTTTGATCCTGGGCACAATGTAGGCTGAACAAAGATGTTGAAAATAAATAAATAAGAGCTTTACAGAGTAACTTTGATTCGGTGTGTAATCCGTCCTAGAATAATGCTCGGAGCCATGCTGGTGCTGGTGACCTTGATTTTCTCTCTCTGCTGATATCTCAGTGGAAATTAAAATAACAATAATGTTTTCCTCGGGGCACGATTGGATGTATACTAAATCATTCCAGGATTTAATCGTCGTCGTCCCCCCCACCCCACTTGTTTGTTCAAACAGAGCACGCAGAGATTATATCCGAGTAGGCACAAATATAGTAGTTAATGACAGTATGAAGAGGAATAGTGCATAGCCAGGTCTAAACAATTCCAGCTTTGCCTGAGGAGCAGCACTAAATGAGATTTATCACAGCAATTCACACCTTACTCTGACAGAAAGAGCTACTTGATGCAGGTTATAGCTGTAAGGCTTAAGGAAAAGGAAAAAAAAAAATCGAAAAATTAAGAAAACTCGAGTGTGTGGTCACTGCATGTGCATGTTTTGGTAATTGCATGTTCTCATCAGAAACCAGTGATGATCTTTTTCTTCTGTAATGATCAAAGGTGTTGTGCCATGACTTTTTAAATCACAAAATGTAGATGAAAAAGAATGGAAAGGCTAGACAAATCTAAAACTGTATCATTTTGAATGATACAATTCAATTATATATATATATAAATATATGTATATCTATATATTTATAGATAAATATATCTATAAAAAATGAGATTCATTTTTTTAAAATCATCTGGTCCCGATAATGATAGAAAAACATTGTAATTTGAGATGTTTTTCCTCTTTTTACTGATCAAAATTGAAAAGTAATTATCTACTTTGATTTAGTAAAACTAAATCAAATTTATTGTTGAAATTAAAAAAAGAAAATTACAAGCAAATAATAATAATAACAGAAAAAACCCCAAAAAACAAGAAGCTGTTATTTCCCCCCCCTAAAAAAAACCAGGTACCAAATTCTAACTTGAATACTGTGAAAGTGGGTGGCATTGTTTTGTTTTTTTTCTCATGTATGGAGGGTGACATCACGGGATGAATATATAATAAAAAAAATGTGAGCTGAGGTGTAGAGGTTTTTCTTTGTCAGTGATTTCATGCTTTTATCATTTTAAATGTAAAAAAGAAAATTAAATTACTACTGAACCACATCAGTTTAAGTCTCACAAAAAAAAAGAAAGTCAAGTAACAACTTGGTTATGTTTGTATTTCATAACCAGTTTCTGATGAAAACTTTAGCTACCAAAACAAGCAGGCACAAGGTACACAAGAGAAAGAGAAAGGAGGGAAACAGAGTAAAAGTTTAAAGTACAGATCAAATGAAGACAATTTTAATGATAAAAGGAATTTCTTACCAACTGTAAACTTCATGGAAAAGGCATCACAAATCAAAAATCAAAGCTGGAAAGGTGCTACTCTACTGGTAATAAAGTCCACCTATGCAGCATTTAACAAGACTGTAGTACCGGGTGTCTTAGACTGGGAAAATTCACCTGACTGGGAGGACTGGTGAAGACTGCTGGCAGAGATCGTGCAACGCTTTCTGCAAATATTTCCATTGTGTTCCCACCCACTCTGCTTCAATTCTCCTCCCTGCGTATGACACACCGCACTCGTGGACATCACAAAAAACTATAAGAAAATACAAAAAGTCAAAACAATTACCTCAGAAAGTCAGAAAACAGCCATAAGGACCGAGCCGTCATGCTCCCCTCATCTTCCTTTTCCTCTCCTCCTCGCTCCAAGCGGAGACTCCCCTCTCGCTTCCTTTCTTTTGTGCGTTAACTACCCAACTTTACATTCATTCCCCTCTTCATTCCCTTCACTTGCTTCAGGAAATTTTTTTTATGCTATCCGCACGCACCCATTTTCCTCCAAGAAGTCATCAATTAAACTCTCCCTTCTTGCTTGTCATTCGCAAACAACTTAACAACACCATGATTGTATATTTCAACAATAAACTTCAACCGTCGCTTTACATTTTTTTAAGGTTTCCTGCAACCCAATAAGTTGTTTTTGCTGGGTGTGTTAAGCGAGTATCAATAATATCATAACAAAATTGCGGGCGAAATAAGACTCCGTGCCGATACAATGTAGCGGTTCACCATTGGATGGAGATGACAACAAACTGCCACAAACCTCCTTTCTCACGGAAATACGTCACATTTCGAGGCAAGTGGATTATCTGGTACGCTTGGTTTGTCTCACCTTACTCGCTCAGATGGGCGGTTAAAAGATTGTTCGCCATAAAATCACATTGTTTTCCTTATAGTACTTTGGATGCCTTGTTAGATGAATTGCCCACCAGAACAGATACGGCAGTGGGTCTACCATATTGTGTGTGGCAAATTTGCCGTAGAAGCTGCTGCAAGTTTGATTGACAATTTAGTTTTCCGTGCACCCATGATATGCTATATTAACTAAAACAATATGTGGTAAAAAAAAAAAAAAAAAACAAAACAAAAAAAAACAACAACAACAAAAACCAAACAAAAAAAAAAAAAACAAAAAACAAAAAAAAAAAACAAAAAACAAAAAAACATTTTTTTTTAAGATAACAAGCCTTAAAAAGACTCTTGGAACTAAATTGAGTTGTACAGTTTGAATGTTTCAATAAAATTGTAACTCACAACATGAGGGCGAAGTTGACGTACTATCCAGACTCATGCTTTCTCTTCCCTTTTTGTGCCAACGGTAGTTATAAACTGACTTTTACTGCTACTGCTAACAACTCATGATTTTAAGCAGGTGAGGAAAAACAATTACAAATAAACATAGTAAAACACAACAATACCACTGTGTAATCCAGGCAGATAAGATTATAAAACATGTTTTGATTTGGCTATTTTTGTTTAATCCTTTTAAATAATTTCCGTGCGACGCCCATGATAAAAACACACGCACTCCTTCGAAGGGCGACAGATTTAGACGCTGCGTGCTACTGTCATCTTGTGGTTGAATATTAAAACTACACTGGAAGAGCAGTACATCGTACAGTAGAGGGGGCCATAACTCATCGCGTTCAGTGTCTAGCTCGAGGTGCTGTGTGCGCGCGCGCGTGTGCGTGCGCGTGTGTCTACCCCTTTACAGCCTGGTACGAATGAAACACAGGCTGCTTTCAGTAGCCCCTGGCAGTTAACACGAGCCAAAGTTATCCCGGAATAAGGACAGCACGCATGTGCCGTCAACCCGGATGCAGATATCTCTGTGTCTGTGTTGTCAAATTCTGCAACATTGTTACAGAATTAGTAACAAATGTGCATTCTAACGTGCGCTGAACAAAGCCGTGCCATTCCGAACCGACGGAAATCGGGTCAATGAGCCGTGACGTAACACCAGATTGAGAGCACTACAACAATATGTTATCGAAGAGCTGCACTTTTAATTTGAGGTGAGAGAGCAAAAGTGGTTACTGTGTAGGCACACACGGTGGGAATAACCAACTTTACCAATGATACCGTTATATATCAGTGATTCCCGGCGCTGTTAAAAGTTAAAACAGGAACATCTCCTGTGTTGCAGAATACGTCCCAATATAACTTAGCATTATGGACTTCCGCGCAAGGAGGTACGAAAGAGGCAGCAACTGGACCGATCCAGAGATCGTGGAGCTGCTGCAGCTCTGGTCCGACGAGTCCGTGCAGATCGAGCTGGAGAGCTCCCTGCGCAACCAGCGCGTGTTTGACCGCATCGCACACGTCTTGCGCGAAAAGGGCATCTACCGCTCGGGCGACCAATGCAGGGAGAAGATTAAGAAGATGAAGCTGGAGTATAGGCGCATCAAAGACAACCACAAGATGAGGACTTGGAAGTTCTATGACGTGATGGACAGAGTGCTGGCGAGCCGTCCGGCGGTCAGCTACTCCTCTTTGGGGGGAGCCGTGGTAGCTCAGCAGGTGTTCCAGGGCTCATGCGGGTCTGAGGCATATCTGCAGGGAGTTCCAGTTGGCTCGTTTGGCCCTTCATCCTCAGGAGGATTTTTGTTCGGCCAGCCACCTAAAGCTGATGATCCCCTGGACATAAAGTGTGAGGATGCTGAGGGGAACATCCTGAATTCAGGGGTGCCAGCTGAGATGTACTATGGCTCAGGGGATGACCAGGAGACAGATGGGCAGTCTCCACTGGACGCAGAGGACACATTGGGTCAACCTGACACCTCACCTAATACAAGAATCTCACCCTCAGGCAAATAAAACCAATATTATCTCCACTGTTAAAAAATAAGCATATTACAGATGTGGAGCAATATGTTAGCATCCCTTGTAAAGCTAAGTAAAACACCTTAAAATAAATGTTTCTCTTATTGAAGTAGCATGCTCTCACACAAACATTTAAAGCATCTATAGTGTTATGAACAAAGACTTTGGTAAAAGTCATTTAAATTCTAAACTAAATATATGTTTTTCTCAACCTTGGTGGCAGAAAGTGTCAACAAGTGTTTGTGATATCTGGTAACGTCACCGTGTCAAGCATGGTTAGCTTGTTTAAGATCATAATCATTTTTAAAGTTAAGCCCAGACTCTGGCTATGCCACTCGAAAACCTTCGTTTTGAGCTTTTTGAGCTAGTGTGGTTTGGATAATTCTCCTGCTGTATACACTATCTCGACCATGCTTGATTGTCAGTATGAAATTAATTTTCAATAATGTTGTGTTGGTTTTATAAAAGATCTATCTTTTATAAACTTGCATCTACCTTCCAGAAATGTCTATCTTATCTTATTGGTTCACATAATATTTTCCGACAGTCTTTTTGATCGGTATCATAATTCTTTTGGCAAACTGGATTTTGTGTTCTTTTCAACAATGATTTTTTACCTCAAAACCTTCCTCTGGATACCTTTGCTCTTTCTTATTGTTGAAACATGAACACTGACCTTAACTGAGGCAAATGACGCCTGCTTTAAATGTTCTGGGTTCATTTGCGACCTCCTTAATGAGTCATTGATGCCACTCCTACAGGGTTCACCACTGCTCTATGTGTTCTTTTGTTTTGCTTATCTTCTGAAATATTGACTAAAGATTAGAAGTTCACAGAAACTTTGACTTAAAACAGTTAAATGTTACTCTATTAGTTGAAATAGATTTTTATTGATACCATTTTTGTTCTTCACTGAATACATGTTCTTAAGTGAAAGGATTTAAACAGACAGAAATTTGTGCGAGATTCTGCCACTGCAATAAAATGTTCATTTGTTGTCGTTTTTTTAGTTTTTGTACACATATTTTTTTTCACGTATGTGCTACAAAGTAATCTTATATGTTTATATTTTCAGGTTTTAGGGACATGGATGCCTCTGCTACATCTGCCACTCACATTGGTCCTGTGATGCAAGAGACATCTGAGCAGCCCAGCGGTGAGGCTCCTCGCGGGTCAACTTCTGTGAAACAAAGGAAGCGTAGGCGGGGTGGCAGGGCGTCATGTGGCAGGTCAGGCGTCAGGGAGAGCCTTGACAAAGCTCTGGTCAGCTTCCTAAGCTGGCAGCAGTCTGCAGAGGAGCGTCTTCTCTCCCTGGAAGAGGCCCGGCTGGAGAGAGAGTTCCAGGCTGAGGAACGCAGGGAGCAGAGGGAGGAGAGAAGGGCAGAAAAGGAGCGGCAGCACGAGCTCCACCTGTTCACTATGCTGACAGGGGCGCTCTTCGCCACCCGACAGGGGGCCCCAGCTGCCACGCCGTCCGACAGTCCCATCTCACCTCTGGCTCATCTGTCAACTCCTCTGCTGGCCACTGCCGGCCCCGCTGTCTCGTCATCTTTATCTCAGCCCCCTCCAGAAGCTCCCACAGCGCAGCCTGTCGCCACTCAGGAGACCAAAAAGTCCCATCCCATATCTGTCAAGACCTGCCAAGTGTCACAGGGTGTTTTGGCAACAATGAGAGGTGCAGAGGCTCCCGGCCGCAGCGTGTACCTGTCCAGCCGAGGTAACAGCATCCGACAGCATCAAGGCATTCTCCAGGAGGGCTTTATCCAGTATGCAATGGACAAACATCACCAAACAGACAATCCTGATGTAAGTAGGCATGGAGCTACAAAAGAAAAAGCAGAACCATAAATAATGCTTATGCTGTTGTTTTCTTTTTTCCAGGGTATTGTCAACTTGGGAACCAGTGAGAACAAACTATGCTATGATCTTCTTCATAAAAGAGTAAAATACACGATATTGTCACTTACATAATGACACAATGCCAGAACTGTAGGGGGAGTTGCAGAGGAGGGAATTTTGTACAAAGGAAATTCACAAAGAGAATCTGGCATGTTTAATGGTAGGAATGAGGGCATATTTCTGAACAGAAGGAGAAAACATGAAATGATGTCACATTTAAGCTAAGATGAACATTGAACAACTTGTCTCATGGATTTTTAGCTTCAAAGCTTTTTTTTGACATAGTCCACTTTGCCTTATTTTTTTAAAAGACTATTTTCCTTCACATGAGAGCCACTGAAGCTTCTCCAAAACAAAAAAATAATATAGTTTAAGCCAAGTATCTGCTTAAATAATAAACAAGTTGGGACTTGTTGAATTGTACAAATGATTACACCATCTTAGAATAAATATTTAAGTTCCACCACACATGCCTCATACCGCAATGTGATTATCAGTAACTTTAAATAATTTCCAATTATTCCAACTACTTCTACCGATGTTTCAATGTGTTACAGCTAACCAAGCCTGACATGTTGCACGTTGAGCCATCCCTGTTGCAGTATGCAGACTGGACTGGGCACGCTTTGTAAGACATTTCAGAACACTTTTGTTCTCATTTTTAAATTAACATCTTATTAAAGTTTTACCTTAATAACACCAGAAAACTTTATTTTACAATAATCTTTCAATTCTGCCCTCCTTTATTTAGCCTCAGAGAAGAAGTTGCAAAGTTCCTGTCTCACCACTGCTGCTCTCCCAAGCCACTAAGAGCTGATAATGTGAGTAAAGCATCACGGTTTTTGTTAAAGTTTGATATCAGGCATTTATAACCTGAGTAAGTAGATATGAAGAAGTATCATATTTTCCACACTATAAGGCGCACCTTCAATGAATAGCCTATTTTAAAACTTTTTTCATATATAAGGCACATAGAATAGACGCTACAGTAGAGGCTGGAGTTATGTTATGCATCCACTAGATGGAGCTGCAGTAAACGGAATGTCAACAAAACAGTCCCACTGCGGTCGGCCAGGAGAGCCTTCCGCGACTGGGCCGGGGCTTGGCCGGACGATGGCCACCCTTCTCCGTTCGCGCACAGAATGTTCGTGGAGAACGTGGTGCTAAATGACCTGCAGACGACCTGATTCTAGACGGTCGGTAGGTAGATAGGTCAGTCAAACTTTATTAATAGATTACAAACCAGCGTTCTGACAACTATCCCAGCATGCACCGTGCGCTTCTTCTTCTACGGGCGAAAATGAAGTCGGCGGCTGCTTACCGTAGTTGCTAGACCTGTTGTGGCTCAATATTGGTCCATATATAAGGCGCACCAGATTATAAGGCGCACTGTCGGCTTTTGAGGAAATTGAAGGTTTTTAGGTGCGCCTTATAGTGCGGAGAATACGGTAGTCTCTAAAAGATTATTTATTTTACAGAGGGAATAAATGTAGTCAAAACAACCTGGCACTTTGTAAAAATAAAGTAGCCACCTTACTTGCACAATCACAAATTAACTGTGAACAACAATAAATTGAGTATCAATAGTCACCCCCAGGTAGAATCAGGAATCACTTAAGCAGTCCTTGACTGACAACATGAAGTACAAGATCTAAAAAAGCAACACATCATGACCATCATACACTGAAGTTTGTGAAGAGATGAGAAACAAAGTCATAAATGTGTATCAGTCTGTAAAGGGTTACGAAGCAATTGAGGGTTGTTATCCACAATGCATAAAACATGGCACAGCGGCGAACCTTTCAGGGGATAATTTAAGTAACAATAATCTAATTTAACAAAGTGACTGGTCAAAACAGCATCACTGAACGAGTTCCAAGTTCTTATTCTTATTGCTGTCCAAGAAGAACACATAAGGCACGTCTGACATTTGCCAAAAAGATGTCTTATTTATCACCACAACCCTATGGAGAAGTATTCTTTGTACTAGCGAGCCAAAGGTGAAGGTTTTCCAAGGTATGCATTGCATCTTGTATAAACTAATGCTGTAGACACACATGGTAGTGGCAGTATGATGTGTGTAAATTGTCTAAACAGTCTTTGTGTGCCACAGCATTAAGCCCAACTCTGTAATACATCCCCATGTCTTGATCAGACCCCGATGCCTAATTTTACTCTTGACACTCTACACCCTGGCAGGTACCATTCGTCTTCACATTACTGCATTCAACACTTCATATCTGATGATGTAGTTTGGCAACTTTTCTTCCCCAAATCAAAATTTATTCCATTAAGCTAATCCTGAGTTAATCTGAAACCTGAAGTCCACACAAAGTTTGAGATCTCTTCCTACTTTTGTAGCAGACAGTCAGCAGTTTGAGCCTGTCATACCTCTACTTTGGCCTTCTACTCTGTTGCTGAATTGCTGTTGCCCCCAATTACATCATATTTGTAATAATACCACTAAGATATTTGGTGACCAAAACATTTCAAGAATTGACATTTCAAAGAATTGACATTTCAAGATGTCCCCACGTTTGGCTTAAGATTACTTTGTTATGCAGAGGAATTCTCTGTTGACTCAGTGACAACAAAGCGTTAACGGTTCAACAACTTGGAAAACCCCTCTTAACAGTAATACACTGAAGAGTGTATTACTAAATTTAGTCTTGTGAATTTCAATAATATTTTTTAGTGTTTCAGTTCATTGACAAATAATGTACACACTTCTGCTTATGTGGTACTACAGCATTTTTATCCAGTTGATATCTGAACCTTTACTGGTCCATAATGCCAGTCTGAATCTTTTTTTCAGTCATTTCTTTAAAGAGGCACTGTGTTTTGGATCAGAACTGTTAAAATCCCAGTTTGAGTTTGATCCTTCGAATTTTCGCACAGATGGTCCCATGTTTGATTTAAGATTACTTTGTTATGCAGAGGAATTATCTGTTGTCTCAGTGACAACAAAACACAGAGATTATTCACTTGCCAAATAAAAAAAAAACATCTACTCATTTGTATTCATTTGTATAGTGTCATTAAAGCGCAAGATCATTCAACATTTCGTATTTATTGTGCATTGTTCAGCAAAGTGCTTTGCAAAAAAGGTAAAGACAGATATGTAAAAAAAATACACTTAGAAATAGCAGAACTTACACATTAGATAGAAAGAAAAGAAGAAAGTAAGAAAAATGGGAAATGCCAGTCTAAAACAGAAAGTATGTGATGACTAATAACTTTTAAAAAATCCTTAAGCATTAAAATACTTAAGTTTTCATTTTGATTCTGTCTTTATTCCAATTATATTATATTTTCCTTTTTTAAAAACGGCATCACACAGTTATTTTCTGTGTATTGCACAATATAATTACAGAGTTAGTCACAGTGTGCCCCAGCTGCAGCTATACATACAACACCCCAAATTCCATTATACTTTGTATTTGGAAAAAAAAAAGAAAAACAACAAAAAAAACAAAACAAAACCTTTTATCTTAGTAGCTGGATGAGTTTGTCACATTTATTTGCTCTGTTTGATAAGTATTCCATAGCACAGTGTTTTCATATTTTGTTGTTTCTTTCAGGTTGTGGTGATGAATGGCTGTGGTTCGCTCTTCTCATGTATCGCTGCAGTAATTTGTGATCCTAAAGGTGGGCTGAAAAAGGCATATTGCATGTACCTACCTGTATGTAGCTGAATACAAAAAATACTGCGCAACGGAAAGAGAGTTTTTTTTGTCCGTTGTGTATATAAAATATATCACTATATCAGAAACACAAAAACTTGAGTCTGATTGAGCTTGATCTACTTTGCAAAGAATTAGTAAAAAATGTCAGTCTATACGTTGGTCTAACACATTCAATCCCACTAAAATCCATTCAAAGTTGTGATGAAGTCACTGATGTATGTAAATTGAGCTTGTGTTATAAGTGTGTTTTTCTGTTTTAGATGCCATTCTTATTCCTACTCCTTTCTATGGGGTTATAACTGAAGATGTGCATTTGTACAGTGATGTAAAACTCTTCCACGTTCCTCTTGACTGCGAGGTAGGAATACGGATCTGTTTTCATTCAGTTATTTTAAATTTAAAATATGGCATCAGTTTGCATTGATTGCTGTTTGATTCAACTGTGTTGTTCTTTTGTTTTCTGCTCATTATTTTTATTATTATTATTGCATAGGCTGATGGCGAAGAAAGCAAACACTTTCACCTCACTGTAGAGAAACTAGAAGCAGGGCTAAAAAAGGCAAAGCAAGAGGTATGCCAGTGAAACGATCGTTTCATAAATGCAAATTAGAAAAATGCATTTTCCTCATCAGCATTTTAAAGGAGTTTATATGTACTCAAAAGCTCTCTTCTTTTAGGGGTGGAACATTCGAGCCCTTATTCTCATGAACCCTCACAATCCTCTGGCTGAGCTCTACACTCCAAAGGAAATGATTGCCTTCTTAGAGTTCGCCAAAAGGTGTGTTTACCCCTCTATTATCCCACGCTGTAGCCTGCTGTAAATCCTCCTGCACAACCGTATTGTGCTTTGTACAGCATTTGGAATACCAAGTGTTTGTCACACGGTTTTATCATCTTCTCTAACCGTCAGTATGTTGTTGTAAGACTCACGGGAGCAACCGTAAATCTCAGGGCTTTTACGCCGACAGCAGTAAAATCAATACATTATTTTACATTTATGTTCTTTGTTGTTTATAGTGATTAAAAGCATACGGTTTTTTTTTTTTACCTCTCTTTTTAGAAATGATCTGCACGCCATTGTAGATGAGGTGTACATGCTGACGGTCTTCGACGAGTCTGTCACCTTTCACAGTGTCCTCAGCATAGAGAGGTTCTGCATGATTACTGTATTAGGACCTTAATCATCACAATTCTGGTTGAGGACATGCTCTCATCTCCCGCTGATTTGCCCTTATTTCAGTTTGCCCGACCCGCAGAGGACGCATGTGATGTGGGGGATGAGCAAGGTACTGCCGAGGACTGAGTTCTGTGTTCCTGCTGACAGTACAGAATAAAAAGTGTTCCTCTGTGGGTATCCAGTGTCACAGCTTTGTGTTACCATGTCGTCTCCTTTTTAGGACTTTGCAATGGCAGGAATCAGAATTGGAACTTTGTATACTGTGAATACAGATCTTGTGGAGGCTTTGGCTCAGCTGGGCTCATTCCACGGTCTTCCTGGAACCTCGCAGCACCAGGTGGCTCAGCTGCTCCGGGACAGAGGTATGAGCCAAGACTCACAAGTTCGTGTTTGAACAGATAATAGTTGACAATGATTGGATCAAAAATGTGTTTGTATATTTTCACAGAAATATTTCCTTTTATAAAAGTGTATTACAATTTATAAAAGCTTTTCAATTTGTCTTTTAACACATCCATAAGTATCTGGTTGCTTGACTGCGTGCTCTAGATTAAACAAGATGCTTCAAAAGACTCTGCAGACTAGACAGGGTATAAGAACCACAAAAAACACACACAAAGTCTTAAAATCATTCATGACATGACAGGAAGCCAGTTGAGGCGACCACTGGGGGCATATGCTCCGACTTCCTGCTTCCTGTCAGCTTCAGATGGAAATATTTACCCCAGTCTGTTCGATGTTATAGCAAATGCATGAATTACTTTCTCAAAGCTGTTAGGACTGAAATACAGTGTCTAACCTCAGAAACTAGATTGCTTCTGATTTATTGTCATGAAGATCAAGGAATTTTGAATGATTTTTTAAAATATCATTAACACAACGTATATGTTTTTCAGTGATTCAACAGTTCTCGTCTTCAGATTTGAAGATCGTCCACAAAGCAGTGGCAGAATACCGTATGTGGTAGTTCTAAAAAATGAACTCAGGCAATGTTTATCAAGAAAACATGGGGACTAAAATAGTGCCTTGTGATACTCCACATGTACATGGTGCTGCTGCTACCAATATTCGCCAATACTGACTGAAAAACTCCTGCCAGATAAATAGCATCATCTATGTTGTGAAAATGTCTAAAGGATCCAATTCACATTTACAAAATATCCCAAAATGTTTAATCTACCCATTCCTCTCTCGTAGTAATATGCAGATCTGTTTAACATTAGGTTGCAGAAAGAGTAGTAACATAACTGTATGTGTTGTGACTGTGCAGACTGGATCAACAATGAATTTCTGCCTGAAAACCGACGCAGGCTGAAAAATGCTCACAGCCTCCTGACCAGAGAGCTGCGAAGCCTAGGTATCCCCTTCCTGGACAGACCTGCTGCCCTGTATGTCTGGGCTGACCTTAGAAAGGTAACACAAGCTGCAGAGTCATTGTCTGTAATACCCTTATCTCTGCAGAGATTCACATTTTCTCTCAGGCTTGAAAACATTGTGTGTGTGTGTGTGTGTGTGTATGTTATTCTAAAAGTTCTCTTCTGTCTTATTGTCCCAAAGTATCTGAACAAGTCATCGTTTGAGGAAGAGCTGTCTCTATGGAGGTGTTTCCTCAGACACAAAGTGTTGTTGAGCTGTGGCCAGGCGTTCTCATGCTCCACACCCGGATGGTTCAGAATCGTTTTTGCAGACCAGCAACCCCAACTTCAACTCGGTCAGTCTCATGAGAGTTTTTTTTTTGTTTGTTTGTTTGTTTCTTCAAAAGCATATTACTACTGATAGTCCTCAAACACCCTGGACACTGTGTTAGTAAAAACGGATAGGCACACCCATTAATATTTCAGCTCTATAATTTACGGAATGTGAAAAGAAAACATACATACTGCATATAGCCGTGGAACAAAAGAACTACAGACTCTTTCAGGTACAGTGTTACATGGATCAAGAAACAGTCTAAATGTATTTGCAAATGTGCAAACATACACAACAGATTAAATGCTGTCATCATTCATTAAACAGAAGCTAAAAAGCCAAAATGGAAACACTGATAACGTAAGCACACCTGATTCTTCCCTAACATTTAGGAGGAAGAAGTTGCTGCCAGTTCCTGCTAACTGATCCGTATGTGTGTGACCGCCTCCATAAACCCGTGAGGTCTGACAGTTTGCTGCTCTGGGGCATACAGTTGTGAGAAGCTGTTGCTGCCTATTGTCCTAGTTATAGAGGCACTTATAAACAATTTATCCCAAGGCCAAATCATACAGTTCTCAGGCAATAAAAAAAAAAAAAAGAAAAGGACCCAGTGTCATGCTTCACAGGACTCACGTAGCATACTAAATATGCAAATTTTGGGACTTCCTTGGAAGAGTTCCCAGAAGAAAGACTTTTCTTTCTTAAAAAAAAAAAAAGGTGAAAGAAGACCAAAGTACAGTCATGTTGAGTAAGAATCAAACAAAGCATATTCAAACATCTCAAATAGCTGTTAAACTGGTTGGTTGAGGAGAAAGAATCTGGACTGGTTTCACAGCCACAGTACCTGAGAACATTGCAGCCAGTGAGTTGACTCTAAACTCCTTTCTGCCAAAGTATTCTAAAGTCAAAAATGAGGAGATCTGACCAACAGATGAAGACTTTCTAAAATTAGACGATAAACAATGATCAAAAACATAAAATTTACAGTTTGAAAAGTAAAGAAAAGATGCTGCAACGGCCCTTTCGAAGCTCAGACCTCAAACTAATTGAAATGCTTTGGTCTGACCTTAAAATAAATGTACAAAAAAAAAATACCTAAAAAAATTTATGAACTAAAGAAACACCGTGCTGCTGTGTTTTCTATTTTATGTGACAAAAATGCAAAGTCAATATTACTGATACATAGAACCTTTAAAAAATGTGAGCAGTCAGTTATTTTTTGTAAGCATCACTTATCTTGTTATCTCTCAAAAAAATATTTTAATTCTCTTTTAAATTCCTGTTTATGGAGCTGCAAAAAAGTACATTCTATCAGCTCTGACTGTCTTCACTGTCCCTGCTGAGGAAAGGAATGCCCTCATCATGATGCTGCCGCCACCATATTTCACTGTGGAGATGGACGATATGCATGTCCTCTTCCATGCAGCCCAGGGCCTTATGTTTTTCTCCCATCTGATAAAACCATCCTCCTCCACATCTGTCTTTTGTGTTGCCCTTGTTGTTGTGGCAAATTTTCCTATGGCTTTCTTCTTGCTATTGTTCCATGAAGATCAGATTTGTCCCACCTGAGCTGTAGACCTCTGCAGCTCCTCCTGAATTACCTTGACCATCTTGGTCAGTTCTTAAATTAATACTCCACTTGCCAGCGTAAGTGAACCCTGAGTGCATCTGGATTCACTGGGTTTTAATGTGGCATTTCAAATTCAAAGGCAGCTCACCGCATATTCACCCACACTTTTATGAGCACACAAAGAAATATCTTTCCATTTTCCTTCCTCTTTACAATTATGCACTTCTTTGTTGTGGTTGAGTAAATATATCCCCAATAACATACAGTGTTAACTGTGGCTGTAACTGATATAAAATGAAAGATGAATAAGAATGATGTTTTATGTCTTTTCAGGCCTAAAGCGAATTCAGGAGGCTTTGAAAGAAACCAAGGAAAAGAACACCAGCTGTGTTACATGCTCAATTAAAGAAACTGATGACGGGGGTAAAAAGACAGAAAAAGAGGAGGGTGATGAGTCAGACAACACTTCTATTGTTAATTCAATATCGTCCCCCCAGAGCAAGTCATCAGACCAGCTGAAGGAGAGGGATAGCCCTGTTCCTGACACAGGCTTGCTTGGCGCAGAGGAGTTTTTTTTGCTGGACTGCCAAGAATCTAAGCCTGCAGAGGGTCTGGACTCCCTTATTGGTACTCTCAGGCATCAGATTCGTTCGTCTGATTGGCTGGAGAAGAACACTCCAGTGCTGTCTCATGGGGAGGATCCAGAAATTCTTGATGTATTCAAGTCTCTGCTGCAAAGAGCCAAAAAGTAAGCTTTCGATAAACAGACAGGAATGCGACTGCCAAAGATTTCAAGAGGCAGTGCTTATTATTTTTTTTCCTTCTTTCCACTTGTGTTTAATTTGAAAAGCCTGACAAAGACATCCGACTCTGGGTCATATCTGATGCTTGCCTCAGCTTACATCAGCAGTGAATGATATAAAGCAGAGAGGTGGATGAAAGGCCAGGACAGATGGATGAAAAGGAACATATTCCCCCCCCCTCCCCATCTTGACGCCTTACTCTGAGAAAGATAGTTTTTTTTTGTAAGCTATAGTGAGAATGTAGAATTTCTCAGAATCCAAGTAAGTACCAAATGGAAGTCAACCAGAAACAGTCGAGTTCTATTTTTACTCACCATTAAATGAATCAGAATGACTTGTCCATTATCTGTGAATAAAGGATTAAATTATGCACATGGTTTTCTATCATTTCCATGAAAAAATACACAAATATTGTCCGTAGGTGCATGTTAATATGTCATCATTCAAAACATTTCTTTCAGCAACTCAGTTCAAAAGGTAAAACTCATATTTATCTCAGTGTGATATGTCTATAAATATTAGTGGTAACACTTTAATTGACAAAGAGTGACGTATTTCAAGAATGTCTTTTCGGTCATTGTGGCTACTTCTTATTGTCAGAAATAACTCCCACAATAACTAAAATTAGAAATAATTTGGTAATTCTTTGTGCATAAGGCTGACATGACTCTGTCATAAATATGCCAACACCTGTCATGAACACAAATGAGTCTTTATGAATGTCTATGACTGTTGTCATGAAGCGTCATTTGGTAAATAATGACACTTTTAATGCAAAGTTGCTCTAAAGGTTAGTGCTGATTTTCATTAGTGTCATTATTTACAAAGTAATTAAATGTTGACACTTTTAACTTCTAATGCAACTTTTAGAGCAACTTTGCATTAAAAATGTCATTATTTACCAAATGACACTTCATAACAACTGTCATAAACATTCATAAAGACTCCTTCATGTTCATGGCAGGTGTTATGTCCTGTTTATGACAAAATCATGTCAGGCTTATGCACACCCCGTCAAAGTGTCACCAAATTATTTCTAATTTTAATTATTGTGGGAGTTATTTCTGACAATAAGAAGTAGCAACAATTGATCGAAAATACATTTTCAATCAATATGTCACTCTGTGTGAAATATTTCACTGCGTGAATTGAATCTGTGTTGTAGAGTTCCACTTGAATTGGATTACTGAAATACAAAAAAAAAAAACCCAAAAAAAAACTTTTTGGTGACATTTGGATGCACCTGTTTTTCTTAATCTACAACTTAATCAGTTTCAAGTTGTTGAAAGTTTTTGTTTGGGTGGGCTGTGGGTGCCGTTCCGTTACAACAAAGGAAAAAGAAAGGGTGGTATTTACGTGACGAGGAGGAGAGACCTCTTAGGTCACCTACGCGTTCAGCGTCAATACAGTCATCCACTGTAACAAATGAGAGTGGGATTTCCTCTTATGTGTTGTCATGCATAATGAGCGGTTGACAACCCCCACCACACACACACACACACACACTCTATAAGTGTGTGTGTGGGGGGTGTCAAAATGTTACATCTCTAAAGAAAATTATTGCCATTTTTTTTTCTTTTTCCCATTTTTGTTGTGTCTACAAAGTTTCCCCAGATTTTAAACTCATCTTTAAACTTCATTTCTGTTTTCTAATAACAAATCAAGGTCCGCTTCCTTAAATAGCAGCTTTTACTTTCTCTAAAGTGGGTTTCAGTGGAGAACTCTAGGGGAAATTTCTAAACTGACGAGGGGGAGTTTCCATTGCAGCGGAGGTGGAGCTACACTAAGATTGTAGAGGGCTTGTAGTCACCAGCAGTGAAAACACAATACCAACTTGTTGAAAGGGGGTTCGCACGGTTGTGTAGGTACAGTAGCATTCACCTAAACTTCACATCTTCACTCTTCAATCTATTCTACCAGCGAGCAAGGTAAGTTCACACAGTTTTAAATGATTTAAATGCTAACTTTGAAACACTTCTCTTTTTTAAACTGCTATTGATCCCTGCTGCTTTCTGTTCCACTTTCAGTCTGGTTAAAAATGAAGCTTCTTGAGTTGGGAGACTCCATCGGCCGCTTCAGATTTGCTCAGTCTTGTCTGGGACTCGCAGGTTGTGTGTGTGTGTGCTACTCTATCTGCACACCACACTGGCTGAAAGACAAAAGACCCTGGTTAATCTGGAACAATAACAGCAGCAACCAGGAGAGGGATGGAGACGGCATCCCCTTATGTGGTGAGCAAAAATTATTTTTAGTCTGTTGGAAATCTGTCGAAACCTGTCACTGTGGCTTAGGTGAATGGAGTAACTTAATAAACATGCACATAGGTGCATATTTGAAAGTCACTCTTATTGTGATTTGGATAGTTGTTTTTCAGTCACTGGTGAGGATAAATGTGAAGAGGGATATTTGTCCAAACACTTCCCAGCAGCAGTAAACATGTCTGAGCCTGCAAACGTTCCAGAGAATTGGATCCTTGCATCTGTTGATGCTCATTACTGGCTCTGAGGGAGACGTGCTGGAACTCGTTTTTGTCATTGAGATCTAACTTTATTTTTCTGGTGAACTATATAAAATGATCAGATTAAGGTTCAACTCCAGTTCAACTCCAAATGATTTTATAGCAACAGAACGCTCGAACTGTGAATTATCCAAACCAATTATAGAAATACAACAGATATGGTTTATGAAAAAAATAAAATAAAGTACTGGAAAAAATGTTTTGATGTTAAATCAGCCATGTTTACCTCATCTCAAACCTTAAATGTGCCATAAAAGTTTGAAAACCACGTTGAATTTTATTTTTTAATTATTTCAGACTCCGTATGTTGTTGTTCTTTTCAGAGCAATAGATAAGAGACCCGTGTTTTGTATTTGCTTAGGGTAGCAGTACTAAACAGCTGTTGCCATCAAACTCCTATCTGGTAGATACAACTTGACACAAAACCTCCTGTGGTGTAAGACTTCGTTTAGTACTTTTATTTTTTGGGTTCAGAGTGAATGCAGGCCACACAGCTTTTAAGCCACGAGCAGCATGTGTGTTTAGCAGGTCACTACCCTAGAAAATAACCCGGTTAATTAATACCAAAAATATGCTACGCAATATACTCTTAATAACTGCCACTAAAATATTTGTGTTTTTTTATGAGAGTTTACCAAATTCAAAATAGCCAAAAGAAACATTATTGATAACAATATAACAACAGTATATTAATGTGTTCTATTCTTTTTAAGCAGTTGGAATAAATATTTGAATTAAAGAGAAGATAGTTCATAGTTTTTTTTTTTTTGTTGTTCAGCTATTTATTTAAAACAATTTATAATATAATTTCATGGTCATTTCACTCTGAGAAATCACACTAGCCCTTGATGAGAATTATACTGTACAAAATAACAAAGGAAATTACAATCCAAAGTTTAATAGGACTATGCTTACTTATGAGGTAATTTGAGCAAAATAAAAATTTGCAAAGGACTGTAGGGTTAGCTGCTAAATTAGTTGTTTACTGACTAGCTACCTCTTAAGAAAAGCACATGCTAGCCTCATGCTTTCACGTGATAAGCAGTTTGATTACTAAACAGACATGTTAAGCTAAAAATTAATGTTACATATTTTTTAAGGTTATAAAAGCGTGAAAGATTTATTAATAATATATATTTTTAAATCATATCTGAGTATCATTGATTATATGCTCGGATATGAGCCCAACATAAGATGTTGAGCTTATAGCTATAAGATAGCTAAACATTTTAGCTATAAGATGAGTAGCTTATAGCTAAAACATCTCAACAAAACCCAATGAGGAACATTTTTAAGCAGCATCATTAACTGGTGTGACTGTTACAGAAAATCTTTTTCATGTGTTAATCATTATTAATGTGGTTTAACTAAACATTTTTCATTTTGCATCTTCTGTGTTTCCCAATTTTAGAGGAGGCAGAGAGAGTATTTGGAGTCATTTCTTTATTGATGGCTTTGAGCACCGCAGCTCTGTGTCTTGTGTTTGCCCTCTGCTGGACGTCTAAGACAGTGCACTCCTACTCCAACACCCGCTCTCTCCTCATGGCCGGGCAGGCTCTCTTTCCCACCACCTTGCTGTTCCTCACCATGGCCTCCACAGGTAATTCAGTTCAATTCAGTGCCACTCAGCATAGTTGACACAGGACAAACTCACACCATAAGTAATTTCAGTAAACCTTAAGACTTTAAAAACAAATTATATTCTGTCCAATGCATTAATTATATTCTGTCCAATACATTAATCTTCATGTAAATTATCCATTTGCTTCATAGATCTCATTTACAAATAGCCCAATTGCAAAGAGGTGGTGACCAAGGGGGGGTAAAGACATTTAATTAAAAAGAAAAGAAACAACAGCGAAATATTAAACACAACTAAAGGAAAATAGGGCAAATCATCAAATAAATAAATAAAAACATTAAACAAGTCATCAAAACAAGTCTAACTCATGTCAGTCACAATATTAATATTCATATTAATATTCAGCCATATTAATATTAAGTCCAATAACAGAGTGTTGTTCAATCCAATTATAATAACCAATACGATTAAGGAAACCCAAAAATACAAACTAGCAGGGAGTAGCAGCTGTACTTTTATGCTTTGCCATTCACTTACACACATATTGCACTGTGTTTCACATTGATAATGTTGAGTTATATATATATATATATATATATATATATATATATATATATATATATATATATATATATATGAGGGTTACAGGGTTACAAACCTGTTCACAACAAAAGCATTTTGGCTCCTCAAAGGTTCATGTCAGTGCCTTGAATGCACTTTATAAGTAAGGATGTGATATATATATATATATATATATATATATATATATATATATATATATATATATATATATATATATATATATATATATATATATATATATATATATATATATATCTAATGTCATAAACACCTACATTCAGCTAACCTTCAAATAGCCTTTTGGTTTATGCAGTTCCTATGAGACCCACACCAACAGGAATCCTTTCATGTTATTTCTCATTTGCATACCCTGCAGGGCAACAGTTTTTAAAGAGTTTTTACTGTCCGGGAAATTGCGTTTCATCACTATGCAAACTCTTATTAGACGCTGTGAGCATGTAATATTTGAGCGTAATGTCTTTTTCTTTTAGTACTAATGTAGCTTAATTTGACTCCATCTGTCCACAGGTTTCTTCTTCCTCCTGAGCTGGTCTTTATTCACCTACGAGCACCGGAAGGTTATCGATCAAGACTTCTCTAGCCTCGGCCTTTCCTACTGGCTGGGGGCTTTGGGTTGGATCCTTCTACTGGTGGTGGAGACAGTGGTATTTATTACAGAGCAAGCTGTTGTGCCGAACATTATACCAGACTTAGAGAAGGCTGTGGAGACATTGAGTGCCGCTCGATATGAAGCCACCAAAAGCCCTGTCAGTGAGGGTTACAAACCTGTTCACAACAAAAGCATTTTGGCTCCTCAAAGGTTCATGTCAGTGCCTTGAATGCACTTTATAAGTAAGGATGTGGTAGAGAATCCATCTAGCTTGGTAAAACAAGCTAGATGGATGAAAACAAGCTCCAGATTGTTTTCAGTATGGAAAGAAATAAAATCTAATGACACTAAGGAACTATAGCTGAGGTCCACACATCCTGACCTGGAGGCCAGGTGACCTGCAACTTTTAGATGTGCCCCTGGCTCAAACACCTCAATCAAATGGCTGAATTAGCTCCCCAGCGCAGTCAAGCTCTCCAGAGTCCTGCTAATGACCTGATTATTTGACTCAGGTGTGTTGAAGAAGAGAAGCATCTAAAACCTGCAGGACACTGGACCTCGAGGTCTGGGTTTGAGGATCCCTGAACTACAGTACTACCTGTAGAAAAGACTGCAAGGTTCTGATGTTTCTGCCTGGAGCAGATCCAGGTGTGCGTGGGCTTTTTGTCGGAAAAGAAAAATAAAGTAACAATAAACACTGTTTTAAAAATTCAGTCAGTGACGCTCCCTGAAAGCATCACTGCTGCAATGTACTGGAGGAACTTTAGAACAAATGCTGTCTTGTTTAAGAACTGTAACACTTGATTTTGTATAAGCACTTTCAATCTCTTGCAAAGAACGGTAAATTTGTTATTGTAAGCCAATCAAGCTTTAAAACAAATGGTGCTGAAAATTTTGTTGTGTTATTTTGTTGTTTTAATAAAAGAGATCTAATTTGAACTCTTCTGTTTCTACTTTGTTCTGCTATTCAGAGAATATTCTGCTATTTAATAAGTACTGCACACTGTGACGGCCAAATAAACTCACAGGCCACTTTATAAGTTATTCCTGCTCAGTTATTTGTTAACACAAGTGGAAATTCTACAAAGAGCAGCAACTCCGGGCATTTAGGCATCTAGTGAAGGTAACTTGCTTAAGTTCAAATTGAGGATAATAGTTGGTATTGCCAAACATGTTTAAAGTTATTCATCCAAATGAGGAATAATCAGTGATCTGCAGTTTTATGCATGAAAAATCGTTGTTGATGTCAGAGGTCACAGGAGAATGAGCAGAGCGCCTTGAAAAAAAAGGAGAGAAGACTCATTACAACCAATGTATGTGGAATACCATCTCTGAATGTACAAAACATCAAGCTAATACGCTACAGCAGGAAAAGTCAGTGTTGGTCAATGGAGCTCCTCTCCGTTCGGGGGGGGGGGAGGGAGGGTGATTCTGGCCTCAACTTCACTGGACTAATTGGACAAAAATTGCCTAGTCTGATGAGGGTCAATTACAGCTTTGATATTCAGATGGTAAGGTCGAAATTTGAGATAAATAAAAGTATTGACCTATGCTTCTTTATGTTTAAATTGTAAGCTTGTGGAAATAGATAGTAATAGCTTGAGGTATATTTTCTCGGGACACAATGGAGCCTCTTTTACTAATTTGATATGTGTCCATATCATGCCTTCTGTTGGCTACTTCCAACAGAATATTACAAAACTCCTAAAACCTTCCAGAATGATCAAATCCCAATCTCACAGGATGAGAACATAAGCTCTGCATGCTGGATGGTCAGTTGACAAGTTTGCAGCAGCACTGCAATCCTTTTATGTCAATATGAAGAATTGGGATGTTGGGATGAGGAATGTTTCTGGAGCCTTGTTGAATCGATGCCCTTGAAGAGCTATAGGGCAGTTCTAAAGTAAAAGGTGGATCTAACTAGACAATGGGTTTATTTGAAAACTCCATCTCAGCCATGGCTTTTAAAATTATTTTCTAAAATGATAATCTGCAACATAAACATTTGAATTCAACAGTACAACTGTAAACACCAGCAGGGGAAAAAAACCCCAAAAACAAATAATGATTATGTTTCTGTAGGGGATTGTTGTTGTTGTTTTTGGCTCAAGCTGTTCTTGTCTTCTCAAAAGAGTCTTTTTAGCAGTTTAAGTATAACTTCTGAGTCTCCTACAAAGAGTGGATGTTGAGATTTCTTCTCAGGTTCTGACATGGGCTCTGATCTGAGGTGCCGTTAATATGCATTTTCTAAGCCTTTTAACTATCACGGACCTCTCCACTGCAGCAGAGGAACAGCAACTTGGGGTTTTTTCTTTCCCTAGGCATTCCCCATTAAAATGAGCTTCATCAAAGCATTTCGTGGCTTCTCAAGTGCACTTCAAGAAATCTTCACAGATGTGAGAAGATTTCAGAGCAGACAAACCTTCATGTGTTAAAATAAAAATGAGTGTTGTTTCACTTTGTTCAGCAGCGTTGCACTCGTCGTAAAAAAGGGTTAACAGCGCTGAAATGATTTACTCTGATGTATTTACAGGTATGTGACATGTGTCACAGTAGATTTTCTCAGAAGGACTAAACAAATAGTCCAAGTGACCTAAAAATTTGTAATAGTTTTTTTTTTTTTTTTTTTAGCAATTTCTACAAGGTCAACTATTTTCTATTATCTAAGAGAAAATACTGTACATGTTTGCATATGAAAGCAGAAGAGATATCCTCAGGTAAACCTGCCCACTGAAATTATTGATTTGTGCTTTTGTACACTTGAGGTTAGACTAATATTTTTAGAACATGGCAAAGATCGGATCATTTTCAAGTTAGGACAATGGAACTGGCGCAAAAAAGTTGCAAAGTTGTAAATGTATTTAATGTGAAAGTACATCAGAATACTGGTGAAAATGCAAACATCATGCCAAAACAAAAACATAGATTACCTGCTTCCTTAAAAACAATGCAGATGTCTTACTTTTAGAATGTATTTTGTATTCTTCTTCTTTAGCACTACCACTGAAGTGTAATAATTTGACTCCTCTCGTTGGATTATCTTAGCTAACGGTTCAAATACTCATTTGAAAACTTGTGCTTGTGTAACTTCAGTTCATGCCATATTGTTTGAGATTTGAACTCAAGTTGCATAGCACAGGGGGAAATAACCCTTTCTATGTTTCAGCTTAACTGAAAAATGTATACGTGTATGTCTCATTGTCAGTGGACTACAAATTCAGTGTTGAAATATCCTGAGATTAATAAATCTAAGTATCAGAGGGGCAGACAGCTGGCTAGGTTTTAATCCTCTCTCATAGAACAAATTCTTTGACACAGCTGTGCTGAATCTGTTCTGTCACTTTCTGTAATATTCATTTAACAAAATTTTGTCTGCTTGAGGTGAAGTCAGTTGACCTATAAAAGAGAAAGACTAAACATTTAAATGGGTATCAATCTTTAAAACAAAAAACCTAAACCTAAGGGCAAAACAGGAGCTCATGTTTTTTTGGGGGGGAAGGGGGCTGAACAAGATGCTCAGTCACACAATTGGCCATCACTCTGCCAGATTTCGGATGCCTACTGAAGCACTGTTTTTTCTTTGCCAACTCTACATCTGTTTCCTCCCCGAAACACTTACCCCATGCATCCACAGCATTCATTTCGGAGATCTGCAGAGTATTTGGACCACCAGACAACGGATTGAATCCAGATTCATTATTTACTTTTCCTCTCGCACCTTCCCAGGAGGGAAAGGAAGCACTCGGATGCTGGACTGTTTATATTTACATTCTCAACCTGCCAAAGTGTGGGGGGAATTAAGTGGCTTTGGCGCTGTTAATTGGGCGTTAATCAGGTGTTGCTCTAATTAAAAGGCAGTTCCACCCTGTTGGGCCCTGGTAATGAGTTTGTTATTAAATCCACAGAGGATTTTTGTCTCTTTTTCAATTTACCAATAGGGTAGTGCTTAATTGCTGTGTAAATGAGCGGAATGTCCTTGAAGGTCGTGTTGCATTGGAAGGCGATCCATGAGCAAAACTGTTCTACGGAGCCTCAGATCTGAAATTCACTGAATTCCCAGAGAACGTAGGCTGAGTGAAAATAAGCGTTTTGATTTCGCTTTCATGAACTCAAAGGGAGCATCTTCAAATCTAACGTCCAAGATTAAGGGCACATGTAAGCAGATATTTCCTAAGTAGGTAAAAGCACTTTTAAAACTGGCTTCCTCTCCTCAAGTTGTTTTTATTACACTCACCAAGTGCTATTGCCATTCTTGAAAGTGCACCTTGTTTTATGGCCGCAGACAACTCGCAAACAAAACCCACCTGCCCCTCCGTATCCATTTTTCCAACATCACAAGTGGTGCTCTTTGACCTTCCTGAAAGAAACTGGGCAAAAAAGGTTGAGAATGCCTTCAGTCACAGCTAAATCAATATGGAGATGGAAAGAAAGAGATACAGAAAGAGCCAGGGGATTCAGACAGAGGAGAAAGATGAATGACGGAAGATGTTACACAAAGATAGAAAGACAGGTAGCTTGAGAGAGACACAGAGCGATTGCTGAAAAATATTTGCTGCAGAAACATCTGCACCTAACGTCAAACCTTGGCTGTCCGCGTGGTTAGAAAAATCAGCTACAGCATCTGGCAAAAACCTACCAATTATGCTGCACTGGCATCGTAGAGATCTTGCTGGCACAAGTTCACTAAGATAAATACTCAGATATCGAACTGACACAATCTTAACCTGATTTTCCAAAGCTAACAACTCTGTTCTTCATAGTGGGAGAGAAAGAGGAAAGAGCATCTAAAACATGCTGTTTTTTTCTCTACCTGCTGGTGGTGCTGGTGTAACATCCACTGCTTTGCCACTGCCAATGGAAAATGATTAAAATGGGAAGATGCTGCTTGAATGTGATGAAATGAATTGCATGCCTACAAGTGTCTCTATGTATATTTTTAGTTGTAAGGTGGGCAATTAAGATCCTTCTGCATATGTTAAAGAAGTTTATAAAGAATGATCAAGACTGCCACTCCCTCAAAAAGTTTTATTTAGCTTGATCTTGGAGAACAATGAATTATGAAACAAAGAGCCCGCTCTTTGCTCTTTTGCAGTTTTATTTCTCTTTACATAATTTATGTCGATCATTTGTAACTTTCGCCAGCAGGTTACTGCTGCTGGGTTCACGGTGAAGACACTAAAGAAACGTTCAGAGACGAAGCGGCAGGGGGAGAACCAGACATAAAGATTACAGGAGGAGACAACAAAGAGTGACAGGGGATTTTAGTCGTCACAAAAAAAAAAATAGTGTCATGATGTCCCTTCGTTCAGCGCCGCTTAGTGCTGTCACATTTCCACGAACTTTGTGCCTCTTGTTTCTTCCCTCCATCGATTCATCGCTTGCTCACTTTTATGCTCAAAAATCAAGAATTTGACCTCTGCTTCACCATCATTAGTATAAGTGGACACTCTTTGAAAATGGAGAAGTCAGAAAATTTGATGTCTGTTGTCCTACAATTTCAGAAAAGCAAACAGAGGGAGAGGGTGGAGTGCATGGAGATGTGAGGAGAGTACATCCTTTGTCCTTTAGTCATTTCTCTTGCAGGGACTTGCTTTATTTTTGCCTGCAGAATCTGCAATGAGCCACAGCTCTTTGCGACTGACATCCCACACAGACCACTTCACTGATTGCATTATGTTTAGCAGAACAAGAGTTTAGACGGAGTTTAGAAAAAAACAATGTCTTGATCATTTCACATCGATTTATTGGTTGGAAATTTCTCCCCTCCTTTAATAAAGCATTGCATGTGACCTTAAAGACTGATTGTTATATACTTAAACACAAATCATTGGGAAATCCTCCAAATCTGAACCCTGAAAGGTGGCAGAACATATTGAATTTCCAAGTGGCATGGGTTCCTCTTAGATGGTCTAAACATGAATACAATCCACATTTTTCAGACTTTTACTGGAAAATTGTTTCTAAAAATGTCCTTTTGTCTCTTTACATTACAATTATGAGAATGTGCGTGTTGGCCTATCGCATAAAATCCAAATAAAACACATTGAGGTTTGCTGTTGCAAAGAGTCAAAGTGCAAACTCTCATGGGGTGTGAATACTTTTGCTAGGTGCTGCACATGATCACACAGAATATTAGTTACTCCTTTGAAAACAATTTATAATTACTGCCGAAAGACAGTATCAAAATTTTACAAAAAAAAAAAAAAAAGAAAGAAATTTGCGTCTTTAATATTAACACGAGCAATGAATTGGTTTGACCATATTTTCCAGGCAGGAACCTGCCTCAGACCTCCCAGTCCAGACAATGAAGCTGCACAGAGCCACATTCTCGTCCGTCTTTTTCATCTCTGGCCAACTGTAGCCTCTCCCTCCTCTTATCTATGTGTGACCAAGGAAATTAAATTACAAATATAATCACCCGGCGCCAGTTTTCTTTAACAGCCCCTTTCTGCTTTGCATATTGAGTGTGCTTGCTTTGCACACGTTGTGTGAAGTTACTTATTGGGCTGTTTATGATAATGGGCTCAGCGCTACTTGGGAGTGACAAACCTTTTTACAACGGCAATAAATTAAGGTGAAAGGAGAAGATGAAGTAGAAAAAAAATCATTAAATGCAGACGTTGATATAGCCATCATGGGAAAAGAATTCTAGATGAGGGAGTAATCTAAAGGGAGATTTGTGATAATGAGTTGACAACAGGCAGAACCCCAAATCATTCTTCCTGAGTCTGTGCCATAGTTTAGAGACAGACAGTGACGTGCTTAATTATTTCAGCTACACATCTCACGTGGAGTAAAAAAGCTTCCACAACTTGCAGCCATGCCAATGGTTTGATACAATGGATAGTGATGCTGGTCTGCCAGATATCGTCCAGCTGCACCTCTTTTGTTCAGATAAACTGAATTATAACAAAAAATTATTGGTTTTATGCAACAATGGTGCTGTTGCTTGCACTGTTACCTTGAAGCAAGGAGGTCTTGGGTTCACATTTTATCCAGAGCCATTCTTTGTGGGGTTTGTGTGCTCTCCCTGTGTACGAATAAGATTTATCTGAACACTCTGGTCTCCTTCAACCATCCCAAAACATCCATACTAAATAGTTTGGCCATTCTCAATGGCCCTTAAATTTGAATATGTGTTAGAATGGTTTGTCTTGCTTGTCTCTTTGTTGACCTGTGATACACTGGCAGACTGTCCACAGTGTGGCACACCTCTCACATTAACCTCTGGAGATACGATCAGCGCCTTGTGACCCTTCACTTGTTAAAAAGGTATAGAAAACTGATGGATGGATAGTTTATTTCTTTTTTGAATTTTATTTCCATGCAGTTTATAAACTGGTGGATATTACAATGCAGAAAAAAAATTCCGAGACATATCTTTAAACTGGTTGAGTGTGATAAACTGGTGATAACTTGCTTTATTTGCAGTTTGTCTTTTATACTCAGTTTTTAGAGACCTTTACTTTTTTTGTTGCTTATTCAGTTATTTTTAAGATTGTCCTGGACTTACATGTGTTACACTTTGGTGTAAGAGAGGTTGTTTAATCAGTAAATGAGAACAATTTAGTTTTTCACTTCCATGAAAGTAGCATTTAGATGGACGGCAATATATTTTATTACAATAAGCTTCAGTCAAACTCTTTTTAACTAAGATTGATTCCAGACAATGATGGAACCAAAGGGTTTTTTTTTTTATTTTTATCTCTCCTATGTTTTCATTCTCAAATTGTTATCTGCATGTACCTGCTTAGTCGGTAGCACACATTAGTGGTAGCAAGTTCAATATTCATACGCTTACCAAAAAATTAGTCAGAAAGCCGATATTCATAAGTGGTATTTTACACAGTGTTATATATACAGACATACACAGGAAATTTATTATTCAAAATCAGTTGTTTGTTAATCTTTTTAGGTTGTTTGGTTGACTTTCTATTTTTTTGTTCATCTATTCTAATGCAGAACTCAAACAAAAACAAAACATTACAGTATATGCAATCGTTTGCACAGTTCACTTGCAACAAGGTAGAGGGTTCAAATCCAGGTCAGGGCCTTTTTCTGTATATTTTGCAAGCAAAATTCAGACTACTTTGAGAACACTCAATATTTTTTGCCACTCATTTCAGAAAGTGAAACTTCAATGTTGTCTAGATTGATTACACACAGAGTGAAACATTTCAAGCTATTATTTCTCTTAATTCGTAATTCTCGTAATGCAAAAGGAGGCCCAATACTAATTGGGCCTCCTTTTGCATAAACTACTTCCTCAATAGCTACGTTGGCATTCCCCATAAAATTGCACAAATTAAAAGTTTGAAAATAAATTCACTTAATGGAAACAACTCATGTTTTCTGGTAAGTTTTCAAAACATTATGAGGTGATTTTTTTCAGCCGTATTGGAAAATCACAAAACTCCAATCTAAAAGCTTCCATAAAGAATCCATATTTTTTTATGCAATCATATTAATATCACATTTACAGTAATGTAGATAATTGGCTAATATTTTCAAACACATTTACTGATAACCTTAACATTGCAGCTTGAACATTTTAATGCTGTTTCAAACCTATGCCTCAACTTGTTTGTGCTAAATCAACCAAGAGTTGTCCTTGTTTTACCAAAAACGAAATAAGAAAAGTAACCCAGATCGAACTGCTTCTTTCTGTGTTAGTGCACTGCTTCGAATGCAACAGTGCAGTCGAACTCGAGCATGTTGGGATTTGTGTAAAAACTGAGGCCTAGAGAGAGAGAGAGAGACCCTTTTACTTCTATACTTTTTTTTTTTTTTTTTTTTTTTTTTTTACATATGTGTTCTGCAAATTAATCCTGACAGGAGCTCATGAGATTCTAGACAGTCAGTGTCTGTTTCTATGCTGGATTTCTTGGTAATCCTATAGAAAAATAGTAAACGAATGAGCAAGAGAGGCAGCATCATTCACTCACTTACTGCTGTCAACTGTATAGAGCAGAGCCTACTCCTCACCTCAAAGGAAATTCCACACGTTACTCCGTCTGACTAAACAAACACTACCGGTTGCTGTCTTCCACAAAAAGATGAGGGATGAATTAGAATGATGCACTTCCCTCAGGAACCAAAAGCCAAAGCTGGTAAAGGTAGAGGGGGATGAACAGAGGAATAGGATTTTTATCAACATTGTTATGAGACAGCCATCTCGCTTTCCCCATGGCCTCTTTCCCTTATTCCCCATTCAGTTAAATTTTTATTTGCTTATGCACAGTCTGTTACACTTGCTTGTACAGGCAGGGCAGTGAATGCAAAACTGTATCAATACCCTCAAACTCACCTGGTCCCAAAGCTGTCACAGAGCAGGTGGAGAGTCTGTTTATTGTGATCTTTATATATTTAATGCTAGTCAATCTCTCGTCCAACTACAGGGAATACACGTTAGCTGGGTTATTTCTGAGGCATCTCTGTGTTCTGGAGTAGTGTACAAACACATTCCCCTTGAGTTTGGCTCAACCAATCAACACTTTGTCATTGTGATGTAATTCACACGCTACATGCTAAAATGCAGTTTCACAGGGCTACTGTGAAACAAAGTAGGACTCCAAAGTCATAAACAATTGCAGTACATTTCTTTTCTTACACTTGCTCCGATAATCATCTCCATCTACAGAATGTGTTTTTTTTTTTGAAGCCGTAAAATGGCTTCCTGGTGGAACACGCTAATAATTGCTTTGCTCCATCACACTCTGGCTGCAATGATTATTTATCTCTCCAAAATCCCTCTCCAAATGAAAGAAACATCCCATGAGGTGCTACTACCTATTCAAAGCATCTTGAACAGCCCTTTTCTTCAGTCCCTGTCAAGACTTAGATTTTAAACCAGTAACTCCAAATTAGTTCTGAATAAGAAACTTCTGCTATCACCATTGTTGGATTGTCAGAGACATGGTAGAACTGGTTCAGATAAGGCCCAGTTAAAGAAAAAAAAAAGTGAAATTTCCTTCTGATTCAAAGATCCAACATTACTTTAAATGACTAGCCTGTGCCAGAGGTCTCAAACTCTATCTCTAGGGGGATGTCTTGCTGCTTGTAGGGTTGTCTCTGCTTCAACACACTTCAATAAAAAATAATTACATTCCTAGATTTTGAAAAGACTACATTTTCACATTGGTAATCAGATTTTAGTGTCACAGAATAAAGGTCACTGGTTTCATTAAAAAAAAAAAAAAATCTTAAGAAAATATCTAATTGATCCAAAATGGTAGCTTACAATGTAACCAAATAGCTTTGTGACCTGGGCTCCTTCACAATTAAATTGTACTTACTTATGTAGAGCAGGCACATATTAGATGACCCTTTATTAAACTAACAAGACAACACATCTGTACAAACTGCAAAAAAGAAGATTATATTTTGATGTAAATACAAACCTGAAGTAAAGTGAGCATAACGTCGTACCCTATTTTATAGAAGATTACTATTGTGGATTTTAGTGCACATATTGCATTAAAACCGAACACACAAACTGATGAAACTAGCCTTTACAATTACTATTGCAAAAATAATAATCTAGTGGGCACCATATGATTTCAGTGAGATCACAAAGAGCCACTTCAGAGGTGCTGAAGTGGCTCTTTCAATGTTAACCTTATGCACTGCAGACCCATGCACCAATGCTATGCAAGTGTTACATGATGATGTCATTAATTGTAAAAAGAAAAGACTCTGTGACTGAGGTACAGGCAGGGACAGTGCTCCAAAGCACATTATAGAAATGAAGTAAAGCCTAGAAACCATTACATGATCTGTTTAAAAAGTTTGCGAATGCAAGCCACTTATGATGGTTTAAACAATTTGCCAGGAAATTCTCTCTTTAGGGATTGTGAGAGTTTGAAATCTTAAGTAGTTGTTTGCAAGCTGGAATCCTTCAGCTGACAGACCTTCTGTGTAAACCAGACCCAGACAGTTTGTGTAAAATAGAACTAATGCATGATTATACACGAGACATTCTCAGACAGTCGATCTTCATGTCACCAGAGGACCCCTGGTATCAACATGACTGCTCTACAATCAGTACAATCTACATTTAATTAACACAGAATTAAAGAGCATTGTTATTTTGATGAAATACACTGGTCCTGATTCTCCGATTCTTCTCTAGTGCTCCCGAATCAGGCTCGGGCTTTAATTTCTACAGTTTATTGTGAGTGGATCAGCACCCATCTGGATTGTCTGCTCAGATGTCGATCTAACTTTTTAGAGCGCTGGACTGTTAAGCTATTGTGCGATGTACAATCGCTGGCAACGTTTTTTTAGATATACCTTCAAAGTACCAGGTTGAACCCGCTTTTACCTTTAGAAGTGCTTTTATGCCTCATATTTTCTCATTTCCAGACAGTTCTATGTAAATCTGAGCCATGGCTGTCCTTGAAAATCCCAACAGATGCGTTTATGAAATATTCTTAGCAAACCACTCTTGCAGCAACAACCAGGCCATGTTCAAAGTGTCAATCTAATTTCTTCCCTATTCTGATGTCTTGTTTGAACTTTAACAAGTTTTCTCCACTGTCTAGGGCTGAGTCACTGTTTGTTTTACACATCTGAATGCATATACCCAATAAAGTAGCCAGTGAGAGTGTTCTTCCTGCAGTCTCTGCATGTCAATGATATCTGAAAGCTATCCAGTAAAAAGAATATTATTTTTTTTTCTATTTGAGCAGAAGATGCTCAAAGTGGATGCTGTGTAAGTGGTTCTTCAGATTATGTAACTCACCAGAGATGAAGAGAACTGGCCCAAAACCAAAATAACTGCACAGCCCTGGGGGGAATTTTTTTAATGCAGGACAGATAATGAACTATTACTATCCCTGCAATAGGATATCCAATAGAATGAATATATGGGTTGCTGGCCATGAAAGATATTAAGCAGAAAGGACGTAAGTAGCTTGTGCTGGAAATTATTCGCACAAGCAGTGATATTCCACCCCCCCCACCCCCATCTATCTCAACAACAATTACAGCTACTTCATTCAGGGTTACTCACAAAAACCCTTCAGTGCAGAAGGAGGGAATTTTAATTAAACACCTCATTGATGAAATCAAAACCACGTTTATTAAAAAACTGGAAGAAGAAAAGATGTGAGACAAATTTAAAAAAAAGAGAGACAGGGTGAGGGAGAGATGGGGAGATGAGAAATTGTGGCTTTGAAAAGTTGGGGGTGGATTGTGGAGGGGTTGTTTTGGCAGGAAGCTTTGATGAACAGGTCCGTGTTGAAATCCACCTCCATGGGCATTAATCTACCAAATCATGTCTGAATGAGGGATAGAGGATGTGGACATTGAGAGGCAACTAAACAGAGTACTGTCTGGGAGGAGCCAAAGAAGCAGCTGGACATGCTTTGAAACTGCAGTTTAAAAAAAAAAAAATTGCATAGCAAATGCACAATGTATTGCCCTGGCACGCAGTGGAAATACAAATGTGAAATGCCCCCTTTACCCTGGATGTAATCAGTGCAATTCCCACATCCGTTGTGACATTTTGAAATATCATTGTGCAATTTTGGTCGGCCTATTCAAACCCAGACATTGCTGACATTTTTATTTATTCTAAGGGAGATACCAGCACAACTAAGGAATTCGTTCATTGTCTGCTTCTGCTATTGACACATTTTCATAAGCTGCTGGAGCGACAGGAGCTGTCTGAGAACCGTTTTTGGATCTGTGACTTGCGCAGTTCTGCCTGGAGGGCTTGATCTCTTTCCCCTCTTTCCTTGTCACAGCCTGCAATCAGCCTAAGCCCCTTTGTGCTCTCTGTTCTGAACTAAGCCTGTTATCCTGTGGAACTCCTTTACAAACGATCACTACCATATCCCTCTTCTTTGTCTTTCACCACCCTCTCACTCCCATGTCCTATTTGTTCTGTCTCTTTGTTTTACACACACACACACACACACACACACTCACACACACACACGTATCTGACTCTAACAACTACGAAGTTTCTCAAGGATGGATTAGTGGGACTACTTTATATTTATTTGATCTTTATCTTTATCATAATAACCTACACACTGGCACAGGCTGACAAAAACAGAAACTGAACTCTCTGTATCCTTCTCCATCTCAGTTAGTTGGAAAAGCATTAAATTCACACAAGGGTTAATTCAAATACAAAGATAATGATAATCTAAAGCAACCAATCAAAGAACAGATCAAGAATAACAGAAACAAAAAGGTTAGCCACCTAAGCAACAGAACAAACAAAAGCAGAAAAAGTCACAATCTAAAGAGATCTAGATACAAAACCAAAGTGAGGGATCAAGGTTAACAGCATAATTGTTAGCACATGGCTAACAGTTATTCTGTTGACAGAGCCTAAACTTAAACCTAACATGTACTAAATTCCCAACTTAGCCCTAAATTTAACCGTATGACGAACAGCACTTCTTCTTATGGGACCCAGGCTTTAGGGCCTTGAGGAGCAGTGGGTCCTCACATCATGGTGTATGTTGGAAAAAACGTGCCATACAAGGTGAAAAATGCTAGGACACACATACACTCACGCACACACTCCAAGTGTGAGTCGTCAGTTGCACATTTCAAACTCGTCTATGTTCTCCTAAACTGCAGCTTGTGGTCTCCCTGGGGTTTGCTTCCCACATTCATAACACTCCCCTCCATGCCAGATGGCTGTCTCCACAAGTCGTCTTCCTCATAAATCAGACTGCCTTTGAGTTGATCAATAACAAGTCAATTAGCAGGCGCAGAGAGATAAGGGTCTCTGGGGGTCACTGCTTGTTTGTCAGGCAGACATCTGCAGCTTTGTCTCTGTCTGCCACAGAGCTAGGTGTGTCGTTTACCTTGAAATCATGTGGCTACTTGGCTATCATAAATCTAACTATCAACTATAAATAGGTCTGGAGCATCTTGCTATAATCCATCATTTGTTTGTTCTTGGATAATGAATCATGCTTTGCACACCTTAGATCTCTCTGCTCAGTGTGACGGATTTGGATGTGCCTCGAAAACAGCACTGACTGTGCTTGTAAACTTCTTCCTGGAATAGATCCTCTTGTCAAAAAAAAAAGGAAGAAAGAAATAGAAAAATGAAAACAGATTCTGCCGTCGAAGGTCACATTCGGGCATACGCACCAAATGGAAGATGCAAGGCCTGCCAGTATTCATCCTGCTCCCCTGTTAGGCTGACAAGGCTGGGAAAGACCCAACTGTTGTTTGGTGCCCACTGACTGTGTATCTAATGACTTGGATGGCAAATCCAAAGCAACAGTAACAGGCTCCTGTGGCGAGTACATCAGATTAATCCCCTGGATAATTAGAAACAAGAATGATCTTGGGCAAATACTCTGCATACCTGCTGGGATGCCACAACAAATGATACTGTATAATCTAAACTTGTTACAAATTGGGAGCTAAATGTAGGATGCAAAGCAATTATTAAAATATGCAACTATGAGCCATTGATGAAAAATTGAACATACACGGATGGTTTCTTAAATGTCTTGCTTCTTCACTGCATACTTAGTCTGAAAAACTAATTTGCAAAAAAATAGTAACTGTCAAATAAACAATCAGATTTTTTTATTCTGCATAATGAGTCACTGTTGTACCTTTTTTTTCCTTTTAACAGTAGAATGACTGTAATAAGATATTTTTGTGATGAAATTATTAAATTGTTTATTTTGATAACTTCCTGTCTTACCTGTCAGTTAATGTGTAATTTGAGGTTTTTCTCGCTTAATTATTGCAAAAGGTGTTCTTGCCTCTTTCACATTTTGTGATATTATAGCCACAAATATTAAAGTACTGCATTGGTAATTGATGTAAAATGAAAACACAAAGTAGAACATTGTATCCTCAGCGGTCAGTGGATGAGAGACAAGTAAATCCTGCTGGAAGGTTTGCCAGTCCATCACACAGTATAAACAAATCTACCAAAACTACCAATTTTGTGCATAACATCTCAGTTTTTATGATATAGAGATCATCTGTGATCTCCTGCAGAAACCTCCACTACAGTTTAAAGTATTTTTGCAGCTTCAAACAGGTTTCCCTCAGATGCTCTCCATTCAGAGAGCATCTGAGCTCTCTGACAGCGATTGAAATGTTTTGTACAAAGATGGCAGAGATATATCTTGACAACCTGGCAGCAACAGAAGGTTTTGATAATTATGGAAGCAAAGTTTTTCCAGTTTTGTTGTGAGAAGGTATTTGAAATCACATAACTTTTTCTTTCCACTATATACTTATTCTTTGACGCTGTCACAGTCATTTTTAATGAAATACATGGATAAACGTAGTTGAGATATGACAAACTATACAGAAATATTCTTTCTCTTAAATTGCACACAGTTTTCTTTCTTGTTGATCAGTCCTTGCACGATCTGCTGTTTTTCTCTGCCTTTTCGCCTTCTGTTTGTTTAACAGTCTCTCTGTTGCAGTGAAGCCACCTGGATGAGGTGAACCTGCAGATGGATTTGAGGAACACAGGATCAGTGTGTTGTGGTAAAAAGCAGTTTGTTTGGGGTATGCCGTTGGATTCTGCATGCAGCAGTTCCAACTGCTCTTTGGGGTCGACCTTGTTTTCTTTTTTTTTGTCAGCTGCTTGTATCAGGTGGCAAGGGTTGACTGTTGGGATTCCATCACAGGACGGGTATAAATACAGCATGGTATGGAGCAATCCCACTGTGTGAAACCACAGCTCCAAACTGTGACAGACTCTCCAACACAAATACAGTGTATTGTGCGCACCGTGAAAAGGGGCCTGGCTCCAGGGCTTTCCTTGTGCTCCCATGCAGAAAGAGCCCCCAGGGGAGCCGATGCCAGCTGAGACTGAAAAACAAGGTAAGAGCCCAGCTGATACACATGCATACAGGCTCAGCTGTTTGTCTTAGATGAGGGTTCAGCCCGTGAAGCAGACATAGATCTAGGAAATGGAGTAGTCTGACAGATTTAAGCCTCCAAGGGAGAAAACACACAGCAAGCACTAAAAGATGGATAGACAGAGGATTCTACAGTGTGTCTGCTATCGGAGTGAAATGGTAAGACTCTGGTACTTTCTAAGATTGTTTGACTGCCTTTTTTGTCAGAACTAGTAATAGAACATGGATTTTATATGGAAGGAGACAACAGAAGGTCTATTAGAGCCGCAATGCCATAGATCTTACCTGTATAGTATCATAAAACTACTTGGTGGGGCTGAAATACAATTTCTAAACAGTTTAAAGCTATGCTTTGAATACGTCTTCTCTTGATGTTTATTCAATGTGATGCTTTCTTGTTTTCTTTTCTGCTTCTACTTGGTCAATATCTAGGTATTATGCGATAGGTTTGCCCTGATTTTTTTTCCCCAGCAGCATTTAAAATGTCAGTTGAAGTCTCCCAGAGCTCCAATTCTCCTCACAGCCAAGAAAATGACAAACAGAGATGACTGACAGCTTTGCAGAAATAAGGCTGTCCATTTAGAAAACTTGCTGTGTCAAAGAGAAAAAAAAAAGAAAAGAAAAGAAAAGAAGACGCAGCCTCTCTGGGAAAGATGGGTTTGAAGAGTGGAGAGATATGAACATTTTGGTGTTGTATTGATCCTCCGATGCTGTGCTCATGCATTTTACAGAATATCCAAATGCCACTTATGATATAATACAGCAGTCGAGGTCGAGGCTGTGGCTGCTCAGTGGGATTTCAGGGTTTGCAGTGTATAAATTCATTGAGAATCAAGTGAGGCTGTTAGGTTGTGTCCAGGGCTCAGCTCTGAGAACACACCAATTTCAAGTCCTAATGGGGGATTTGAACTATCCAGTCTCCTCTGTATCCATTATCTCATGGACAGCTGGAATTATTTTAATACTTTTGCAGTACATCATATGAATCTCCCCTTTTCTCTCTCCTCCCTCCTCCTCTCCAGGGTCCAACATCTAATTCTCATCATGGCAGGAGAGAGCCCAGAGACAGACGGTCCCAGATCCCTCATGCCTGCTGAGCTCCAGCATCCCCACTCTAAGTATTCTCAGTGGAAGTTTAAGCTGTTTAGGGTGAAATCTATGGAGAAGGCACCTCTGCCGAGTGAGACACAGACCAAGATAGGAACTTCATTAGGGATCTCACCTCCTACTGCTCCAAATATAGAAGCAGATCATGGAGGGGGACTGGCGAGTGTTATGAAATTGTGCCTTGGGGGAAAAAGCAAAGAAAATGTGGAGGGCGCTGGCAAGAGAGTCGATATGAAACTGCAGGAAATGGACACCCACATGAACCATCTCAGGTGATCAGATATGAAAAAAAAATTCTATGATCACATAATATTGCTCTCTGAAATTCTTTCAGAGATGATGACACTGTTTTTTTGTTTTTTTTCTTCTTTTTTTTTCTATGTAGGTGCCTGTGCCGCATCTGTGGAATGGTCCTGAGGAAGGTCAAAGGACCCGTGCATGATGTCCATGGTGATCTGGACGACGCAAGCAAGTGTGTGCTCCGCAAAATGGGTTGCAAGTTTACGAGCTGGCCAGACATCCTTCTGAAAGTATTCAAGGTCGATGTGACGGAGGACGCAGAATCCATCCACCCTCTTTCCTTCTGCCATCGCTGCTGGCTTGCCGCCATACGAGGAGGAGGGGTCTGCAGCTTCACTAGAACAAAAGTCCCAGAGTGGAAACCCCACGCCTCCCACTGCTACCTGTGCTCCCCCAAAAAGTCATCATTTCAAAGGACTGGAAGAAAGAGGAGGAAGGTTGTTCCTAAAGTCCAGAGTTTGGCCAAAAGAGCCAAGTGGGACCACGGTGACACCATTGCTGTCGGTGAGAAGAGAGCCCTTAGACCCTTTGGAGACCGCCACAGCCCTGTGGTGAGGGCCTGGAAAAAAAATGGTATCCAGAGAGAACAGTGGGTAAAGAATATCACACACTGCCAAAATGACCACCTGAACACCAAACTGATTGCAGAGAAGCTCCCTGCGGATTTTATCATTTCTTTCACCTGCCTGGTGTGTGACCACCTGCTCTGTGATCCAGTTCAGTCCCCCTGCGGGCATCTCTTCTGCCGCAGCTGCATTATAAAATTTACCCACGTTCTGGGACCCCACTGCCCTTCATGCAACCTTTCTTGTGCCCCCGATGATCTCACCCCTCCTGCCAAAACCTTCTTATCAACTCTCTACTCTCTGCCTCTGCTGTGTCCCTGTGAAGGTTGTGGTGAGCACGTGCAGCTAGGCTTGTTCAAGGCCCACTGTCTGAACCATGAGTTTGAGCCGGGCACAAACAAACACTCATCTCATTTTCAAAGCTACCTCCTAACCAATAAGGGAGGACGACCCCGCCAGCACTTGCTCTCCTTAACCCGTCGTGCCCAGAAGCACCGACTGAAGGATCTGAAGAACCAGGTGAAGGTGTTTGCAGACAAAGAAGAAGGCGGCGATCTGAAGTCTGTGTGCTTGACACTGTTTCTGCTCGCGCTGAGATCTGGGAATGAACACCGGCAGGCAGATGAGCTGGAGGCCATGATGCAAGGTAAAAAGTTATTTTAAGCCTTTCACTCAGTCAGTGCAGCAATGAATGGCAATGAAAAGCAGACAAAAAGCCAACTGTTAACTATGATAGTGTTTGCTCATTAATACCCCCCCCCCTTCCTCTGAGGAATACATGAATCTCATAAATAACAATGAGTGGAAAAGTTCAATACTGCAGGGAGAGAAATTGTTTTCTGGCAATTGATCAGAAAATCATTGCATTGTTGTCCACCTCTGTTACAGACACAGCCATCCCCAATGCCCCCTCTGGTTCCACTCATCTTGTCTGTCAGTCCATCAGTCTCACACTCCCTTTAATGCACAGTAACAAGTCTTGTGAAGGGGTTGTTAGAATCAAAACAACATCAGCAGCGCTTGTATCTGCAAATTACACAGACAGCACCATCCTCCTCTCTGGGGAATTGAAGGCAGCTGGTGTCTGTTTTCATCTTCAGCCAATACATCACTTTTGCCAGCTTCACTTTTGCCAGTTTTACTCTGTCCCTTTCTAACATCTGGAAAATAGGAAGTATTGGATCTTGTAATAATGTGTTTGTGGGCTTTTGATGATGATATGTGCACATTTAGGTGGGACATTTGCAATTCTTTCTGCATCACCGTGGAAATTACTTCAAACGTAGGAAAATAACTGAACGAATGGCAGACTGCATTTTATTTTTCAAATCATAAGATGTTAGACTTGTGCGTCTGTTATTTTCTCATATATTTTTAGCTACTTTTGTCTTTCTCACAAACTTATTCTCCTTGCATTGTTTCTCTCTCCACAGGCAGAGGCTTTGGATTGAGTCCTGCCGTGTGCCTGGCCATTCGAGTCAACACATTCCTGAGCTGCAGCCAGTATCATAAGATGTATCGTACAGTCAAAGCTACAAGTGGCCGCCAGATCTTTCAGCCCTTGCACACCCTCAGAGCTGCAGAAAAGGAACTCCTTCCTGGCTTTCACCAGTTTGAATGGCAGCCAGCTCTCAAAAATGTGTCCGAATCTTATAATGTCGGCATCATAAATGGGCTGTCAGGATGGACATCTTCGTTAGATGACTCCCCAGCCGACACCATCACCCGGCGCTTTCGCTACGATGTGGCGCTTGTTGCAGCACTGAAGGACCTTGAGGAGGACATCATGGAGGGTCTGAGAGACACTGGGATGGAAGATAGTGCTTGTACCTTGGGCTTTAGGGTCATGATCAAGGAGTGCTGCGATGGCATGGGTGATGTTAGCGAAAAGCATGGTGGAGGACCAGCTGTTCCTGAGAAGGCCGTCCGCTTCTCTTTCACTGTCATGTCTGTCTCTATCCAGGCTGAAGATGAACAGGAGGAGGTCACAATTTTTACAGAGCCAAAGCCCAATTCTGAACTATCCTGTAAGCCCCTTTGCCTTATGTTTGTGGATGAGTCAGACCACGAGACTCTCACTGCTGTTTTGGGGCCCATAGTTGCAGAGCGAAATGCGATGAAAGAGAGCAGGCTCATTCTATCTATGGGCGGCATGCCACGCTCCTTTCGTTTCCACTTCAGGGGCACAGGGTATGACGAAAAGATGGTGCGTGAAATGGAGGGCCTGGAAGCTTCGGGATCTACGTATATCTGTACTTTGTGTGACTCCACTAGAGCAGAGGCTGCTCAAAACATGGTGTTACACTCCATCACCCGCAGCCATGATGAGAATCTGGAACGTTATGAAATATGGAGAACCAACCCCTTTTCTGAGTCCGTAGATGAGCTACGAGACAGAGTCAAGGGAGTCTCGGCCAAGCCCTTTCTGGAGACCCAGCCCACGCTAGATGCACTGCACTGCGACATAGGCAACGCCACTGAATTCTACAAAATCTTCCAGGATGAAATTGGAGAAGTGTACAAAAACCCCAACCCCAGCAGAGAGGAACGGCGCAGCTGGAGGGCGGCCTTGGATAAACAGCTGAGGAAGAAGATGAAGCTTAAGCCAGTGATGAGGATGAATGGGAACTATGCCCGAAGGTTAATGACCATGGAGGCTACCGAGGTGGTTTGCGAACTGGTGCCCTCAGAGGAGAGGAGAGAGGTCCTGAGGGAACTCATGAGGCTCTACCTCCAGATGAAACCTGTGTGGCGTGCCACCTGTCCAGCCAAGGAGTGCCCCGACCAGCTGTGCCGCTACAGTTTTAACTCCCAGCGCTTTGCCGACCTGCTCTCCGCTACCTTCAAGTACAGGTACAACGGAAAAATAACCAATTACCTACACAAGACCCTGGCCCACGTGCCTGAAATCATAGAGAGAGATGGATCTATTGGAGCCTGGGCCAGCGAGGGGAACGAGTCGGCAAACAAACTGTTCAGGCGTTTCAGGAAGATGAATGCGCGTCAGTCCAAGGCCTTTGAGCTGGAAGACGTGCTGAAACACCACTGGCTCTACACCTCGAAGTACTTGCAGAAGTTCATGGAGGCTCACAAAGACTCTGCTAAAGCTTTCCAGGCAACAATAGATCCAGAAGAGGTCCAGGATGATGAAGATTTGACTCCAGAAATAACTGGGTTTTGATTTCTGTTAGTTCTATCTCCATGATTGATTTATTTTAAGAGTCCGTAATCTGCCAATTACCTCAACGTTTATGTTTTCTCACTTTAAATACTTATTGATTTTTCAAGCACAACAGAAATGGAGTAGGTTTATATGTCCTTTAAGAATACTTTGTACATATTTTGGCATTTGATTAAATTTTTTAGATTGGATTGTTTTTGATTGTGTTAGTGTCGTTGATATCTTTTGTTAGATGAAACAAAAGACATTTTCTTGAGGAAACAACATTTTGCACTTAAAATCATCAGTACTTTTGAATTCTATGCAAAATAATACAGTTTTTCATGAATATTTGGTTTTTATGTTTTAAACATAGACATATTTGAACTGCTATGTTTGGTTTACTGCCTGTTCCTGCATTTCAGAAATAACCGAGGAACTCACTGTAAACATAACACACAAGTTTCTTTTCTTTGCTTTTCCTCCCACTTTTTTTTTTTTTTAAATCTTTGCTATCTGTGAAATATGGCACATTTTATTGTATTGCAAGGATATGACACATTTATGAATTTATACAGGGGGATATTTATGGAAGCAGATGAAAGAGCTGTAAGTCATGGACTAAAATTGTGTTAAAAAAGACCACATTTGTGGCTACTGTATTAATATATCATTTTAGCCAAAGGAAAATGTAATCACAGGGCCCTAAATGTTCTTTGTTTCATGAGTGCCCTCTGAAAAAGATGACTTTAGTGCTTTATCCCATGGTCCCCAGGGGCCAAAATAGATGCTGGGTCACTTTGAAGCAATTTTTTATCTCTTTTAGGCCTTGCACAGCAGAGGATAGATGATAGTTATTCGAATTCTTCTCATAAAATGAAGCATATACTGACCTTTTTGTTGATATCATAAGAATATAGTGTGGTCCATTAGAGAGCCTAATACCCCATGGACTCTCCAGCAGGCAGGGATTTTTCTTCACTTTTGTTTATGACCTGGTTCTTTTTCTCCTTCAGCATTTCTTCACTGTCACTGTTGACAGAGAAGAGAGATGGGCAGGACCAGAAAGTCTAATTTGTTGGCAACTTTATTTGTTTGATTGATTGATTATATTGTCTTTTTCTGCCCACGGTATTTTGAATTGTGACAGGCAATTTTCTCTTTCTTTCTTGATTGAATGTTTGATTTTGTTTTACTGCCATATGTTTAACCGTACAAATGCCATGAAATATTCACATTTCTTCGGAAAGTTGTCAGAGCTCTACAATAACATCATTTTTTAGAGAGCATTACATTGAACATTTTTTTTTGCAATAATGAATTGCATTTCCAAAGTAATGGATGATGGATGATTCACCAAATTTCACTTGTTCTGTTTTGTCGTGTTTTTCCTCATTTTACGCTTTCAGTCCTACACTAAACATACACTCAGGTGAACTATGGACAGGTTTCTATGGTGATCTTTGAAGAGAATCAAAATATTACACTACAGCTGTGCTGTTTTGTTCAGATTTTCCTGTGCTGTCACCCAGCCTCATAAACAATGTCTTACTGAAAAGGTATTTTTGTGCACAATGGATATTGTTGTTTTCAAGATAAATAAATAAATAAAGACAATACTTGACCTCATTACTAATTATTTCATTTCACTGAATTTTCTTCAATAACTAGAGAAGCACTTGTTTTACTCTAGAGTAGAATTTAAAGAATCCAGCGTTGGCGAAGAAATGACAACACAATTATGAAATACACAGATATTAATTGATATTATAAAACAAAGTTCTATAATATCAAATATTTTTAAAAAATGTAGATATGGTGTATTTTTTAAATGGGATTTTTAACTTTTAATTTCTGTCAAATATCTTACTAGTTGAAGTTAGGATATCATTGAAAAGCTCATGCATTTGAATAACTTTTCTCATGTATCTAAACACATTAAATACATTAATTACACTCCTCAGATTTTTTTTCCCCAAGACTTTATTTTGGTTAATATTGTTGTTTTTCCATGCAGAGTCAATGAAATCATCACATTTAAGATAAGAAAAGTATGTTTAATACTCGTTTAAAGTTTTTTTTCTTCAAAAGTTACTTGTATTTAGACATCAACAATTTCTATGCAATAAATGGCATTCCAAAAATACATCAGGATATGAGAAATACAGATATTTCACTCTTCATAATGATAAAGACAAGTACAAAGGCCTGCAGAAATGATTAGATCTTCATTAGGCAGGAACAGGCAAAAAAAAAAACTCAAACAAACTTTCCTGTACATATTGACAAAGAAATAATAATACATCTAGAACCATGACAAACATGTTTATCTTGCCAAGCGGATAGTGAAGAAAATAAAAACCTCTCCAAAATTCACTAAAAACTGAAGCAATATTTTTTTTGTTGTTGTATGAAACCATTCTTATTGAATAAAAGATAAATTTATATCCCCTTTTACCAGAGTTTAAGAATCAATTATTTACTTGCCAGCGTCAATGGGAGGCTGAGAAATGTTTACTCCACACAGTAATATTAAAGTACAAGTCAAAGTACACAATTCAAAGTCACAAAATGCATCTTTATTAAATTTTTATTTTCATCACACATTTTTTTTTGTTACATTTTATTGAGAGATTACAACTTCAACAGGAATTTATGGTTAATGTAATTTAAAGGGGCTTGAAAAACATTGGAAAGTAAAATCTGTGGTAATTAATTTCATTTAAAAATTTGCAATAAAATGTTAAAATTGAAACAGAACATCTTGTATTTCTCAATGTATTCAGGGAGTTCTCATGAAAGTACGCATCTTGTACAATTAATTTCTATTCCAAGGCGAGCGCGTTTAACAAAGATTGGCATTTCCACAACTATCATAAAGGAAATGGAACTCAATCAAAAAGTCTCTTGAAAAAGCTTTTTTTGGCTGGGGACATTTTTAACATCAGGGGCCCATTTCTCTCCTTCACTTTCATTGGGGTGCGCTTCACTGGAATGATCTGTCGTGGTGGGGTCATCTCCTGGTAAGGCAGGCCTCCGTGATCTAAACAGAAGTACTTTTTGCTTCCCTGAGATAGTTTGACTAACAGGGTCTCAGACAGCTCCATGCACTGAGCATGGACCCAGTGTCCCTCCTCCCCTTTCGAGCAGAAAATCATGGCTGGGCGGTGGAGCTCTGTGGAGTATAATGGCTCCCATGTGTTGGGGTCCACCTGACAGCCAAGGCAGCATTTGATCCAGTAACCAGTTTGTGATTCATCCTCCTCATCCTCCTCGTTGTAAATGTCTCCCTCGTCTTCGCTGCTGTTTTCCAGCTCGTGTGGCTCACGACCAAAGTAGAGCTCCTCAGAGTCCTCAAGCGGAGTGGAGTTGTCGTAATCTGTTGACTCTTGGCTGCATGCCTGGGTCCCTTCTTCCTCGTTGGATTCCTTCTCTTGTTGGAAGCTGACATGATAGAAGTAATGCACGTCAGGCTGGGATGGTCTCCCTTCGGTGGGAACAGCCAACAGGATGCAGCCGTCTCCAGCACTGCCTCCAAACCACGTGCGACTATGGATGATATCTTGAGTCCACTTGGGAGGTTCTAGGTGCTCAATGTGGATCCCCTTCTCATCCAGTATGACCGTGTTGCACTCCATTCTCTTTTGGGAGTCAGATTGGTATCCGCCTAACACAATATATTTATGACCAGGACCCGTGCGTGTAACGAGGGCACTAGAGATGGACAAGCCAAAGTCTAGGGTCTCGCAGGAAAGCAAAGGGCTTCCCTGCAGGAGTTCCACACGAAGGCGGAACAGACGAGGAGGACGTGAGTCAGAGGTGATAGAATGGCCGCCTATAAAGTACACGCTGTCCTCTCTGGCAATAGCTATGTGAAAGGACTGTCCGTCACTGAGCTCAGGCAAAGTGTGAGCCGAGGAGCACCCAAACTCAAGATCAAAGAGGAAAACCTGAGGAGGACAGTCAACAACACTGTTCCATCTTTCTGTGGTCCGCTCTCCTGCAGGCATGTAGGACCTGCCCCCAAACATCACACAGGCTGTCTTCCCGCGGCTTTGCACGATGCTCATTGCATGGCCATATCGGGCCCCTGGCACTTCCCCCACCAGCTCTTTCTCTTTGCACTTGAGCGTTAGTTTGCGATTGCAACCGCGACTATCCATAGTAAGCAGGTACAAGCTCGATGAGATCTCATTGTTAGGGGTGCGGCCTCCATGGATGAGATAACTCTCTGGGAGTCCGTCGTAGGGGTCGAGGCGGCAGACGGCTGGACAGCGCAGCGGAGGGAGATAACACGAGTCGTTAGAGAAGGATATGGCCCTCAGCTTCATCTCGCTATGTTTGATCCTGACACCAAAGACTCCTGTCGGACATGAACGCTTTGGCCAGCCTTTCTGGCCGAACAGCAGGATTTCCCCATCCAGCTGTAGCAGGGAGCAGCCAGGCTGCAGGAGGCCTGTACAGTTCACTGGAGATAATGCTTGCAGGGTCATGATCCGCCAGGTGCCTGCATCAAAACAGCAATCGAACACACAAACATGATGTGTCAGTCAGTCAGCTGTTGTTTGTTTTCAATGAGGACTTTTAAATTTCTACTTCCTGTTTTTTTTTTTTTTTTTCATGTGAACAACCACAGTTACTGTAACTCTAATACTAACAATGATGCCTACAAGTACTATACGTTTTCATACAGACTGGCTTTCAGTCTATTCCTTTGATCAATGAAAAATAAAGGTATTTGCTTGAGGTAAAAAAATGCCAAAATATTTGTGATATTCAAATACTTCATAGCAGACATAGTAACTAAATAAAAACTACATTGCAACACGTCTAATACTACAATTGTACATTTACTTCTGAACAAAGCAAAGTCTGTAGAGCTGGAATGCCTCGTGCAATTTTTCAAAGCAATGCCAGTTTTATTATTTATTTTAGACAACTAAGTAGATAAACAGCTCTATTTTATGAGTTTGCCTTTTTTTATGTGCCCACACATTTAAACTATATAGCTTTCAGTTAGCGCCTCACAGCCAAATATTAATCTTTTCAGGAGATTAGTCAGTGGCAATGAATAAGATTACAATAAGTAAATGCTCTGTTCTAGCTTAAACAGTGCCATGAGAAGGGAATGTACAAGAATTGAGTCCTCTACTTATCCTAATGATACGTTAAATTTTTATTTGCTTACCTTACAAGCAGAAGTGAGATCTAGTGGGCAAGATCAAAATTAATGTACTATAAATCTTTTTTTTCCCCCCAAGAAGAAGCGTAAGAGGTCTTGTTGCCGATCTTTGATGAAGGCAAAAAGTGGTAGAGATTGTGAAGCTTCGTTGACTTTCAAACACTTCCAGATCTTGAGGTTAACTGTCTGTGACTGCTGCACGCTGGCAGGTGTGCCAAACGAGTGCTTCCAGTTTGTCAGTTCTCCGTGCTTTAACTGCATGTCATCTATATTATAAAGAGAACAACCGGATATTTAAAACCATTTTCAACAAATGTAAAGAAAAATATTTCATGTGTTTGTGTCGAAACCGTATTTTTTATGAATCAGAGGAGAAAGAGTAGCCTCCACAATCAATAACAGCTCAAATCAGCCGTTATTAGAAGAAATCAGGAATACATATGAATGCACAACACATAAAACTTTGAGGCAGGTGGACAACAGCAGCTGAAGACCACGAGAATGCAGAAATGTAGCAGAGAATTAAAGTAGTTCTGAAGACAAAAGGGATCCAGCCCAGTACTAAAAATAACAAGATGTACTTCATAGTGTTGCCTGAGAGAAAGTGTAACAACTTAAAAAAGAAAAATCATATATATATTCATATTTAAATTTATTTATTTAAATAAGAAAATCCAAGATAGGAAATGGGAAGTTTGAAATGTGAAAAATGGAGGATGATAAAATATGCTTGAAAAGCCCCTCACTCTATTTTATAGTACTCAGGATTCTGGGACATGTGACTTCTTTAGCAAAATTTAAATAGAACTTAATTTGAGGATGTTAAGTGACTCTTAAAGGTAGTTGTGGAACTTCTTGTTAAATATGGGGCAGTTTTTGCAAAAACAGTTTTTATTGTATTCTAAGGAGCCACATGCATTGTGAAAAGAGACTTTTTCCTGAGCCCTTCTTCATCAAAGAGTCGTTTAAACTGTGATGCCACAGGTATGCCTGAGTTACAACCTCCATTTTCATAATTAAAGCTCCTTTATTCAATCTGAAAAACCTTTCTTCCATCTATTTTTCTCACGGTAGACACATAATTAAATAATAAGCTTTAAATTTAAGACGATTAATTTTTTGACACATCTACAGCCGAATAACATGGCAATCGCATGATCCAATAACACACCTATCTATTATTCTTTATCTTGCCATATTTTTGCTTCACGTTGGGAAGGTAAGCGAAAAAAGAAACTAGCGGGTTCTGGATAAAATTCCTTTGTGTGTCTGTGTCTCTGTTTTAAAGATGTGATCCCTCTGAAAGAAAGCAAATCTTCTGTATGAGTGACAAACACAGGCCTTAAAAAACACAGAGAAAACCATGCTGGAAGCAGCTGTCTACACACTCATTAGCATAATGTTTTTTGAGCTCTGAGTGGCTGAGACAAAACTTGAAGAGTGTGCAAAACAAAGGCAGAAACCTCAAGTGCCTGGAAGACCGTTACGGCTTAAAAACACAAAACAGCAGTGCACCTGTGTGTTTAAACCGGTGCTCGCAGGGTTGAATGGAAGAAGAAACAATCCGCTCCTTTTACCGGAGTAGAAATAATGCAACAAATGTCAGCGGGATATGCAAAGTACTACTTTATTCCCCTTTTATTTTTGAGAGCTGGTCCCCCTATATTTAAACCCAGCCTTGGAAAAATAAACCTATTTAGTCACCAGAAGGCATCCACACAATTGAAAAGTCTGCCTGGCATGCAGCTTGCAGCTGGGCTGGTGCAGAGAGCGTAGGAGGCCCAGCGGTGTGTGGCAGACTCTGGGCTCATGCAAAGATTTGCACATAATTGATAGAACAAAGTAATTAGAATCTACGGCAGCACCTGTTTCTGTCCATTTTAATGTATCACTACCTGCCTGCTGCTACCCTGAGGTTTGCTTTTTGATTGATGACATGGGGACAGCTCAGATGTTCTGACAATGGCTGTGCCATGGTGTTTATCACTATTTAATGTTGTGATAATTGCTCCTCTTTTGGTAATTGTTTCTAAGTGACAGTGGTAGTACCATCCCCTGCTGGTTAATATGGTGTGCTACAGTATGGTAACTTCATCTGATAAATATTACAATCATTAAATTGTTTGGCTTTTTTTTTTTTTTTTTTTTTTTTTTTTAATGCGCCCATTGACTTAGATGTAAGGATTTTGAGGGTGATAGATAAAAGCAGATTCAAAACTAATTATACTGGTATTTTTAATATCCATCCTTGCAGAAAAGCATCGATAAAGCTTTTCCACATTTTCCACAATGGAATGGTCTAGATTGACTTGCTTAAATGGGAAAGTCCAGATTTAAATGCATTTGGGAAAAAGCTAAAGGAGCTTTAAAATGATGTCCATAGATGTTCTCCTTGCAAATAATGAAAAATAATAACATCAGTTAACATGTGCATAGGTGATACACCCCAAAAGACTTGAGCTGTTTTTTTTTTTTTGTTTTGTTTTTTTTCAGAAAAGGTACAAAGTGTTGAGTTAGACAGAACACAAATATTCACAACCTTTTTTTTTTTAGATTTTTGTTTATGCAAAAAACTTGTACTGCTTTCTTTAAGCTTCAAAATCGTGCTCTAATTTGCTTCAGCCTTTTAACACATTTTTATGTCGCAAAATGTGAACACGGTTGGAATGCATTCTTATTTGCATTCACAAGCTTCAGTTGTGAAACAATAAATGTTAATATTTTTATTACACATCTTTAGACATGTTAATTTTTCATTCTTGTGCTTCAGTCTTTTTTCCAGCTTTTATGATACAAACTTAAAAGCCTTGGCATTGCTCATGTTTACAGTGTCAACATCATGTGAGGTACATTTGTGTACCTGTACCAGTAACTTTACTATCAGCTCCCTTGTATCATATATTTCTACAAGTGTCAGCCTGTGAAAGCGTTCTCTAAGAATTGGCTGACATAACTTGCAAAGGTCTCTGACCAAAGACGAGCCAACACTATACTTACACTTATTTATTAATGCAGACTCGCCCTGAACTGCACAGGAGGTCTTAAAGTGGTGTATTGACTTTTGCTGCAGAGAATTACACACTGTTATGGTAGACCAGTCTTGTTGTTTCATCTGTCAAAATGACGGATGGTTTTCTGATTTTTCCATTTTTAGGAGAAAAAAAAAAAAGTTTGATGAAATCAACTGCTGTTCCACCGAATCCTTTTGATACTCAGTGTTGTCTTCTTCCCAAATTGTGCTTTCCTCATCACAGTTTCTGTTTTTCTTAAACTCCCCACTCTACAAATTTAGCTGTGTGGTTTTCATGTTTGTGAGCAGCAAGGTTGAATAGGGAAATGTTAGTCTGCCAAGGGCTGCGTACCGCCTTGGCAGCAGATCAGACAGTTGGAAACCTTGCAGTCTTTGCATCGCCCCTCTGAGCTCTCTTAAGCCTGCTTCATTTAGCTGTTCATCGGATGTGACTGCTATAGGCTCAACAGGCAAACGAAAGCCATGTCTTGAGTTGACAGCCGTAGATCTGTCCTCACCCTTCCATTTTCTGCTCCACGTGAACAGACAAACAACTGTAGCCCTGTGACCTAACTTATTCGAGCGATGAAAAGATGAAGGCGAGCATAGGGGTCAGAGTGAGGGGGAAATGTGAAAGGACCAGGATAGCTCTGTAGCCTGATCTTGCAAAGCTCTCCTGCACCCCTCAAGCTTGATTGATTGAAGCTTTGAGAGCGAAAGCCCCCATAATAGTTTTCAATCAAACCAAAGCCCTTCATTGACTAACACCTAGTTTAGATCATTCATCTTAGCGTTCGCCTTCTTTATCTCTGTTTGTCTCCTTCAGTTTATCACTGCAGTCCTCTTCATTGCAATGAGTCTTGATTTTCTTTAAGCAAATGACCAGACAGTTTCAACGCCAGTGAGTTTACTTCAGATGTGTACACTGAAGCATGAACAGGACCTAAGGCAATGCCAAGTATTGATTTAGCCATGATTCTGATTAGAGGGCTTCTTGTTGAAATCAATATTGCATACCAGTGGCTCGCTTAGTATAGCTGATGCCCTAAAATGCAATTTCAAATTTACTTAATAATTATAGAAGCTTTTGATTATTTTTTAAATAAAAGAAAACATTACTGCCTACAGTCGAAACCAGATATTTGTGCTGGATAAAAAGTTGTAACGTTTTCCCCTTTCTGTGTTACTAAACTTATAATTTCGTGCCACTTAAGATTCCCCAAATTATTTATATTTTCCTACACTCCAAAGCTACTTGCTGGATTATTATTAACTTATCTGAAGTCATGTTTAATTAATTATGGATATGCATTCAAAAGAGGCTTGTAAGAATAAGTGTACCCTTTGAAAATAACTTTCAGGCAGGTATTAAACATATTTTTAATTAAGCCCACTTTTGTGTATTTAAAGCAATTTTCCCGTCAGATATAATATTTTAATATTAAAGCTGCAAGTGAGCTCTGGGGCAATTTCTAAGGGAGTCACTGCCGGCCTACAAACGTTGGCAAAGAAATATGGACACTTATTATTTTCTTCTTGGGGATTTGTGTCTATTTTTCATGGACATTTTATGTGTGTAGATCTTTGTGTAACTGGCTCATGTGTGTTACTGGATCATGCAAATTTGTGGTCATTCATTGCATCAATGAAGTGTATGGTCCTCATCTGGCCAGTTATATAGAAATACAAGGGTAAACTTATTTGCAAATCCTAATTGTCAGGATTAGGACAATTAATGTCCTAATGTCCAATAACATTTATTCTACACATGAGGAAACAACACCGACTTATTTGGCAATCTAATTTCACTGGACAAATCTTATTACAGACACAGTTATTCTGGCCTTCAAAAAACATTTCCCATCACATTTTCAGAATTCAAATTGGCTTTTTAAGTGAGGTACTGACAGGAAGTGAAAGTTAACGTGACTCTTATTTGGAAATAAGGTTGCTTAATTGTACAAAAGGACCATCATTAATATTAACTAATGCTATTTTTCTCTGATTATGTTGGAATAAGAAAAATAGAGGTTTGCCATGCTGCTACGTTTCGAACCGTTGCACGGACTGAAATGCTATTTCACGGAGAATGGTTCCTTTAATCAACACTCTGACAGTAAATTACATTTACTGATTTATTTATTTTTTTTACATATTGCTATGAAGTAATGAAAACTGAGGAACAGTCCAACACTTCCTAATGCAGGTAAATATGAGCAACAGCTCATAAATACATGCTGATGAAAATCATACTATTATATTCAGTACATGTTTGAACTTCATAAGGGAAGTCATTAGGTTGAAATATCCCTGATCACAGTTTTTAATGCTTATTAAATGTCTTTATATAAACTTTCTGGCATTAATGCACAAAGTGCAAGTCCTTTTCGTGTTTTTACACTTCCATGGCAAAGTTCTAACCCCGATTACTCACGAGCACTGCCAATTTCAATTTATTATTAGGGTAAGTGAGTGTGTGCAGTTGAAACACATTGTTTGAAATGCGCACCTGCTCATTCATTGACATGCGTGTGATCTGATGTTGACTGTTTGCCACAGCAGATTAGTCTGTAAATATTGTGGAGTGCTGGGGCTTGTCGTTCTAATCTCTGCCAATTGGTGCAGATGTGATTTGGCTGTTGACTCTCTGTTGCCACTCAGAGCTGCTGACACAATGGAATCTCTGACTGTGAACTCTCACCTTGATTAGCATGAGTAATTATGAATATGCGACTGCAAGCATAAAATCAGAGCAAAAGGAGGCCGTCTGGAGAGCTGCCGTCTCTCTCCTTGACACTGACTGGTCGGTAATTGCTTCTACCTCACGATCAATGAGCGCCCAGCGTTTATCACTTGGTTGAATCAGCTTGTCTGGATTATCGTGGGAGATTTAGGGCAACTTTAAAACAAGTTTGTTTATTTTCTCACAAATCCTAATCAAGAATGTTGCAGACAGTTTGTAATATACACATCAAAACGCAAAGTCGTCTGTATTCCATTTAAAGCGACTGTGTCGGATGACAACCACCGCTGAGCAAAGGGTGCCCCCTTGATGCTGCCGACATATTAGCGTTTGCTCAATATGTCATGTTCTCCTCCTCCCTGACACCATTAAAGGCTCCAGTGTGTTTCTTTCGAGCTGCCTCGTTCACCTCTGCTTGTTTGAGTCAAGTATTTAGCATAGCTACCAGGGGGAAAAAAACAACAACAACAAAAAACATGTTAGATTGTTACATCCTCCCCTATTAACTTTTACAAAACAGACTTATTATCTTGATTTGTTTTCTGGCTCGATTATGACTGCTGCTTCTCTATAGTAGTGCAAATCTTTGAATAAATATTGTCAAATAAAAGCGAAGGGTAATTGACAAATACTATAGTGATTCATTCATATCGTAGCACAGACTGACATTCCAGTCTTGAGTTTTCACTTTTCAGATTTTGATTTGTAAGGAATTTTGAGATCTAGTGAGGGTTTTCCTTCAACGTCAGGGTTATGTGTTACTTTATGTCTATCTGTAGCGTAAATTCGAAAAATATTTCAGAATTTTAAACTATTTCCAGAAAAATCAATGGCTTAAAAATATATTAAAAAATATATTGCATAAACTGAACATTTCTTGACTCCTTTGCCAATTGAGAGTCATTTCTTTGACTCTAGCAACTCTTTGTTGAAGTCCTGAAATCAGGTGGTGAAGCAGTAGCACCTATGTCTACCACTAAGGCAATTTATCAGTTTTGCTACTGATACTAGCTTGATCTTGGTCTCCCCATTCAACAGGCAGCTCTTTTTCTTTGGTTTGATTTGGGTCAGGCTATTATTGCCAAACAAATTAATTGGCTTTTGAAATTGTATGTTTTATTCTATTTTCTGCTGAGTTGCTTAACAAAACTTTGATTTTGTGTTAGCATGAACTGATAACACATGCTATTAAAAAAAAAGAAGAAGAAGACTTGTTTCCTAAACTGTAATTGATATTTTCTGTGATTTAATATTCTTCCAGTAAGATGCCAGAGAAACAACAAGTGTTTATCACAGTATGGAGCATGGAGAACCAGAGCATGGCCTCTGCAGGACCTACTGCTGCACAGTGCTGGACATCTGGTGGAAAGAATGACAAATGTTGCTGTTCAAAAATATTTTCATCCAAAGAACCATTTTGAACCATGATGAGGAAACTAAATGCAGAGCCTCCAGTCAAACTTACAAAAGGTAAAAATGTTTAAAAAATTTAATCATGCAATATTTTTTTGCATGTAAAATCCCAAAACAGTGAAACTGTGCTGTTTTTACTAATATTATGAGAATTTCATACTATCCCATGTCCACTTGGTGAGTACAGCTGTTGTCATAAAGTGGTGGTTGAAAGCATGCACAGGACCTAATGTGCATGGTTTGTATGTGTCCCCACTCCTGCACACTTGATTCAAATGATTGTATTACCCTCTCAGCATGCTTTCACTTGCTCCAGAATTGTTTTTAGTCACCCATTCATTTGTATGGAGCAGCAGGGAAACACCTCAAATATTCAGGATGGTGGCCCTTGAGGACCACATTTGAGGACTTCTGGTTTACAGGTCCAAAATGAAAGGATGTATACAGTGGATTCAGATGCAGAAATCTTTCATACTCAAGACAAACAACCATAAATGCTAAAAAAATACAAACAAACAAAAAAAACAGGACTGCAACTGTAATTTCATCTTGGTATCTTTTCCTGTGTGTGATGAGGTCTTTTGGGAAAAAAGCACCAAAAGATCAGGAAAAAGCAGCGTAAGGATAGTTTTCTGCTACCTATTGCCTATGTCTGTGCTCAGCCCTGTGTTTGTAGGGCTGCAGCCTCATTTTTTTAAAAAGTAGATAGCTTATCAAATGACTAACAATACACCTTCAACTTCAAGGGTAAAAGTCACATTTAGTCTCTGCTATCAAGATAAATTCCACCCATCCATTTATCTATCAGTCTAAATCCAGCCAAGCTTTCAACAACATTTTATTCCATGTATTTTGATAGATCTCCTGTTGTTTCTTCTGGAATTTGCTCTGCTGGGTTTCCTGGGTTTCCTCAGCTGTAAACAGTCTATCTCCACTGCCTAGTGTGCTTACTCTGGGAAAGCAACCTGGAATATAAAATCTTCTCTGCCTTTTCTGTTGTGGTAATGTTTTGCACCATTATAATCCTTCCCTTGCCAAGCTGCCTAACGACCTTAATGCAGCTTGTTTTATTTAATGTGGCATGTTGATTATAGCAAAACACTGCAGTGTAAACACAACTCAAGTACATTGCAAAGTGAAAGGCATTGTATCCTGTTGTTAAGAAAAAGGACATTTTCAGAAGCTGTGAGACAGAAAGGGTTCTTCAAACTTTGAAAGTCATTTTTTAATGGAGATAAAGTGTGAACAATTAATTTATTTATCTATTGATCTTATAGAGAAAATTAGTAAGTTAATTAATGATCATTACAGGGAAAAAGTCCATGGGTTTTTAATCATTAAAAGATCATTTCTGCCTAACCAAGGGTTAACGCAGAAGCAGAGGGAGGGAAATGTCAATATTTAATAGTGTTGGCTCCTTAAAATTGATTGAACACAGAGGAGCACATAATTGTCTGTCTTTGACTCTTCTTCTACCCTCTCAGCCAAATCTGTCTTGTTCTTTTGCAAAAGCTGTGATGTTTTGTCACCGCTATTATCTGCAGTTTTTTTTTTCTTTTTTGTATCTTCCACTCCTTTTGACCCCCCATTTTTTTTTTTTTACCCTTTCGTGTTTATCTGCCTTTAGATTCCATTATCACAGTGACAGAGAGGCGATTACACACAGGCCTGCTTCTTTTAATACAGATCCGACCTAATCTTTGATGGTTTTCATATGCCCGCCATCGCACCACCACAAGCTATTGTCTGGGCACTTTCACCCTGAGCTGTTGATTTCGCCAGCTGTAACGCCGTCTGTATTCAGCGCACTTTGCCATGGTGAGTATCAGTATTTGACACAACTAATAAGGCCTTTCATTTTGATGGAATTCACTCTTAGTCTGCCTGTGTTTTCTCTCAGTAAGACAGAGCTATTTTCCTTGCTTGTGGGTGGAGCTGAGAGACAGACTGCATCAAACGAAATCGCTGTAGCTGGCAGCCCCTGCCAGTGCTCTCTGACACTTTTCTTTCCCAAAGCTCATAAAATGTGCTGCTTGTAATGGTTACTGGTTTAGACTATGGGTAAAATAATTAATTTTCCAAAGGTATCAATTCCACGCCAGCTTCTGCTCGCGACACAATTAAATTAATCTGACAAGCAAACCTTTCAGAAGCAACTGGAGCCTGATTTTAATTGAACAGCAAGTCGGCTCTCATTTCCTGTAATTTGATTGCCACACTCTTGACTTGCATTCGATCCTCGCGCAAAACAAAACCAATGGGATAATCATTCCTGGTTTAACGCTGCTCTTATTTTGATCTTGAGAATGCGACTGATTTGCAGTGCGGGTAGGTGAGGCTGTCATTCTAAATCAGACTGAGTCACTGGAGCATCCCACATGGAGATGGGAAAAGCTCGAAAAGGACTTAATGGTTTTGTCTTTCCATACCTCACCACGCTTCTGCCTGAGTACAATTAGGTGTCCACTGCTGGCAGCATTCATTAATGTGAATGTTCCTTGAGTGAGCTGAGGCGAAAGCGTTTAGCTTTTTCAGCACACATTATGGATGTATAATGCTTTATTGTATGCTGTCAACCTGACCTCTTTTTGTCATCTGATTATGCTCTAGTTTTTTGTTTTTTTTTCCCACCAGAAAAGTAAAGATAATTATGTGCTGAGTCATCTGCTTACGTTTTAACTAACCCTCCCTGCCACAGGCCTGAGGCCACAAAAACAAAATGTCAAAGTAATAATACCTGGCAACCAAAACCTTTTGATTAAAAATGAAATCTAAGTGTCCATACTATAGGTTTTTATTGCTTTAGCCATTGATTTTGATGTCTACATATTGTTGTTGCAATAAAAGGATAACTGTCCCTCTTGGCATTTACAGATTATTGTTGCTGCTGCTCTTCAAGACTCCATTGCTTTGCAATTTCCTTCCAGCATAGCAGCAACCACCAAAACAAGATGCGAAACATGAGACAAAATAAAACGCATTCACTCAGCAGTGTAAGGCAAGTTAAAACCTACAATCAGTGCTAAAAATTCAGCTCATGAAAAAGCCATAAAAGGACACTTTGGTAAAAAAATACTTAGGTTTCTGAAAAAAGAAACCTAAGTTTATATTTCCTGTTCTGTTTTACAAAATACATAAAATAAAATAAAATAAAATATAAAATAAAATAAAATAAAATCTTGCTAAAGGCTTGGTAACTCTTCAAAATATATAGCCCCACAATTAAATGTAGCCTAACTGAACTGAAGGATAAATATGATCCACATGGCTGGCAGTGCAATTTTAAGTCTTGCCCGTTATCAAAAATCTGAAGTTCTTCAGTAAGATTTGTCCTGATTGTGTGTCCTCAGAAACAGTAAGAAACAACTTAAGGTTTTTACCTACTAACCCTCCAACCTTCATTACTAAAATATATTGTTATGCATGGCAGAAATGCAAAGAAATTAGAAGTGTTTTGTGACAAATTTGAAGCTGCTGGACTAAAGCAGCAGCTGAGATTTTCATGTAAACAACAATGCACCTAAGAACACCTAAGTAAAAGACAATAATGTACGACATTGAGAAGCACAGTTGTGATTAATGTTGGGAAAGAGCAGGAGCTTCTTAAAGAGACATAGGACAATTTCAAGGTGTTAAATACAGTTATGATGTGAAGAGAAGAATATTACTTTAGGTGAATGTTTTGATTTAAAATGTGAATGTAAGAAAACCACACATTCTAGATTTTAGCTTTTGAGTTAATCACCCACATTATTAAAAAAATATCAACACACTTGATACTAATTACTAATTAATGATTAACTGTCTACTTTACATTAAATTTGTTAGAGGAAGCAGGTGATGTATTTAAGCCAACCAACCATTCAAAAAAAAAGACCTTCAGAAAGTTTAACAAACTGCTTCTGAAGAGCACTTTAGTCTTTTGAACAGTGCTATTTACTAAAACAATATGCATAATGTTTGTGCTCCTTAGTTACCCATTAAACCTGCTGAAAATGAAATGGAAAACTGCCAGAACTGCCTGGAAACAAATGTTAGAACAATAATAAACTACATGTTTTTTGGGAATCTTTTCTTTCCATTTTTACTGCAAAGGAATGCAAACATTTTTTACATCGTGTCAGATAAGGAACAGCCATTTTACTTTCATGCAAAAGAGCATTGCTAAGAGCTAAAAATAACAGTACGGAGGAATGAGAGAATGTGTCTGCTCTGTGTTGGATTCAGTAAAAGCTGTTAGTTGGGTACAATTGTCAGCTTTTCAGCATGTGCAGCCCACATGGAGAACATGCTGCACTGTAATTAATTTCACGTCGCTACACTTGGTGTCTCCCTGCTTACTTACAAATGGCTTACAAAGGCTGGGAAAGTGGGAGGTGACAGAAAATCGCATGAGTAAGCTAATTTAATGTAGGTTAGATGTCAGTACCCCCTTAATGATGGGATTCGTTCCCCCATCCCCTCTGTTGCTGTTATTTGGACAGCTTTCTTTTTATTTTTCTTTGATTCAGCATATTTCTCGAAACCTTTGAAGGTGTCACGATGTAGAAAAACCCTTTTATATCTGTTTGTCTTGCCTCCTTAGTCCAAAGTGTAGTTCCAAATCAAAGATTGTGAAATAAGTGGAATTTTTAAGGTGGAAGGGTGGAGTGGGCATGCAAGAAAGAATGTGACGAGAGCTCATCTACCAGAAAATTGGAACATGCTTCCCTGCATGCAATCTGGTTTGCTTTACTTTCAAACATTAAGAAGAGGGTTTCCACATTTGCATACTCAGACTGAAGAGCTGCATATTTAATGTCTGCCCCTGACATCTCATATTTAATTGGAGGATAGCACAGTGAAGCAAGACCGAAAGGACAAGACCTTTTCAGGGTTATGTTAATTTTCCTAGCAGAAGAAGAATGTTTCTCCAGTGATGCAGAGTTCTTTGGCGTTCTGTTGTATGATCATTGATCTCAGTATTGACAAATAACTCACAAAGTTTTTACCAAAACATCTGCTGAGAATCGTTTAGATATCTCAAAGAATGGATGGATATTTCCTTGTTTTCTTACTTATGTTACTGTTGTGAGGGCTGCACAGTGGCGCAGTTGGTAGAGCTGTTGCCAGCAAGAAGGTTCTGGGTTCGATTCCCGGCCCCGGTCTTCTGCATGGAGTTTGCGTGTTCTCCCTGTGCATGTGTGGGTTTTCTCCGGGTACTCCGGCTTCCTCCCACAGTCCAAAAACATGACTGTTAGGTTAATTGGTCTGTCTAAATTGTCCCTAGGTGTGTGTGTGCATGGTTGTTTGTCCTGTCTGTCTCTGTGTTGCCCTGCGACAGACTGGCGACCTGTCCAGGGTGTACCCTGCCTCTCACCAAGAACGTTAGCCGGAGATAGGCACCAGCAGCCCTCCCGACCCCATTAGGGACAAGGGTGTAAAGAAAATGGATGGATGTTACTGTTGTGCTGTACAGTGCTGAGGGTAAAAGGTGCACTTTGGCATCTATACACTGAAACCACACAGTCGACATGGAATGAACGAGGGACGACTCCCCTTTGTACCGATCACCTCCATTGAGGCATAAACATTTAAAAATGAAGGCAAACAAAGACAAAAACAAAAATTGTTTATTCTTGGAAAAACAGACACAAGGACTTTATTTACAAATAAGGCTAAGACATACAAAATTTTTCATTTTCATTTTATGAAAAAAAAAAAAATAGATCAACCAAAAAAAATAAAATTTTTTTTTAGAGAAAAGTCTAGCTTGACCTCACATGAAATATGCAGTTCTAGTTTTTCTTGCTGTTGTGTTATTGAGCAGTATGGAATTGATAATAGCATAATCAAAAACTTTAATAAACTAAACTGTAAAAAACCCAAAACTTTAAAAAACTAAAAATGTTCAGTAAAACAGGTTTCACTGAACATTTGAAAAAATGTTTCCACATGAAGACTTCAGCTCTTACCAACCACCTCTACCATGTACATATTTGTTCCTGTTATTTGTTCCTGTGCCAATGCAACTGCAACTCAAACATTACAACAATGACCGAACATTAACATTACTTGAGCTCGAGTAACATTTTGAAGGTGCTTCACTCTCTTCAGCATGCAAGTTGCTTGAATGAATACATAACTAGACTCGCATTTGATTAATTGAGTTGAATTATCTGATGACTTAGGGAACTTTACAAAGCTGTTCCGTTCAAATCTATCTAACTCATGTGATTCAATATGCCAGCTTATCTGGTCAAATGGTTGCAACAGATGCCAGAATGCTGCCTGCTCCAATAACTTCACTGCCTGATCCAAGTGCAGTTTTAGATTTATTAAAGGGAACAATGCAACAGCAGGAATATTTTATTTTGCACAGCAAGTCTGTTCTGACACTGCAACACTACCAGACCCACCATGCTGCTGGAGAAGGGTATTTAAAAATCTAACAAATAAAACAAAATAAAATAATAAAAAAATAAAAATACTCTGTGTGTCTCTCATTTTTTACACATGTAATTCTGTATAGATAGACAGGCTCTAGAAGAAATCCTGCACAGGCTCATTTTCCCTCCAGGTGATGATACTGCTTGTGGTCGCAGCCAAGCAAGGGTCATGACCACAGATTTTCAGTTGGTGCAACCCCAACAGGAGAGATGAGGATTGTGATAAAAGGGCACCCCAGAGCCCCAGCATGCTCTCTCTGCTGTTTGCAGGTGCACTGTTAGTGGGGCATCAACAGACACACATAGGTGACGAGATAGAGAGAGAGAGAGAGAGAGAGAGAGAGAAAATTAACACAAGAGAATAGGGGACTCCTTCAGTTAAAGCTGTTTACTGTTTTACTATATTTGTTTTCAGCCTTGAATAATAATTTAATATTCATTTGACATTAGAAAAAGAAAGAAAAAAAACAGACTTTCAGGACTGTTCAAAGTAACAGATAAAACTCTTGCTACATTTAAAAGTCAGAAGCTATATTTCCGAAGCTATACAAACGTTGGCTTCATGGAATGCTGTACTGACTACTCAGATTCAACAAACCACAACAGCATATAGTTTGACTCCATGACCTGCTAAGCACTCACCAGCTGGAGCACACACAGTCAAAATCACACAGCCAACATTTGGCTTTTACAGCACATTAAGAAGAAAATGAGTTTTTGTCTTGAAGAATTATGGCAACAAATAAAGCATAATTGTTTTGAGGGCATTCTGAAATCCTAACAGTGGGAACAGGAACAGTGACTCCATGCAACTGCTTTTTTTTCTTCTTCTTTTATTTTGGTTGATATGACTATAAGAGTCCTCTATAAACTAGGCCCATTTGCCATTTATTTCCTTGAGCTCTGGCTTGCATTACATTGATGAACACATTGATAAACACATTTCTCCCAGTTGTTCCCAGTGGGACAAATATTATGGCTCATGATAATTTTAATAGTTCCCATGATAATATGCCACATGTGAAATTGCGACATCAGAGATAAGCCAAACCTCCCTTTGGGAACAATCTTCAACATTTACTTTGACTCCAAGCGTAAAAACAAACAAACAAACAAACAACTTTGCTTTGTTCAGAGTAAGATAAATCACACTAAGGTACAAATTGTTCTATGAAGTACACAGCCAGTCAAAGCATGTCACATCACTTGTAATATTCTGGCTGAGGAAGTTTTCCTCTGCCCTATTTAAGACACGGATAAAAAATTGGTGCCATTAATATTTTATTATTTTGCCCTTGTCCAATATGTCTCCATGAACCTCAAGCACCCAGGGTATAATCAGTGAAGGTAGTGGGAATTACTCTCTGCTTCCCTCTGGCAGAAATGTTAGTATATTCCTCCTCCTGTGGGGGTCACTGTTACCACATCTGAGGCAATGAGCCCCATCCAACGGTCCCACTGCACTAATGAGTTATGGTGGCGGCTGCACAGAGACCACCAAATTTCTGCAACACTGAGCACATATCCTGACACATGGTCAGGATACACATACACAGCTCATAGAAGTGTACAAGCATGCATGACAGTGAGTGTACAAGAGTCTCTTAAGACAAAATGTCAGCTTTGCTCTCACTTGTTCGAGAAACAAAAGGAAGACAACCAAGCAACTGTTCTGAAATAGCTGCAGTATTTAGCACATTCCAGAACATTAGCATTAAAGAAGAACCCCTGCTGGTGTAAGTGAGCTGTTCATGGTGGCTATAATGGACCTTTCCAGCCTGCGATGCTACTCAGACCTTTAAATAACTGCAGTACACGAGTGCTTTCGATGCTCGGATTGACATTTTAACACACTGATTTTGTAACAAAACATGCAATATTATCACACAATGTCAAGAAACAAACAGAAGTAAAAAAATAAATAAATAAAACAAAAATTAAATAATGAGGAAAAAAAATGCTCAGTATTCTTTTCCAGTTTGGGAGACAACCAATTTTGCCAGTGCTCGAAACGACACCACCTGTCAGGTCTTGTCTTGCACCCCCAGACACATTTCTCTGTTGTTGAGACTAGAGTTTGAAAGTGATTGTTGGGATTTTACAGGGACAAACAGACCACCACTGTAAATGTCCACGAATGTCAGCAAAAACCCAGGTTTGCTGTGTTCATTTTGCATCGCTGCTGCTTCGCCTAGGATGCTGATAATGACAGCAGAACTGCAGTGATGGCAGGAAAGCAACAGGAATTTGGTTTCACAATTTTAGTCACTATTTTCAAGGAGCTAACATGAGCTGTTTGGTATATAACTGTTGCTACGCGGATGAGGCTTTCTGACGTGATTTTCTTAAATTGGAGTGCGCATTGTATCTGATGAAAGTGACCCCTAGATGCAAAGCGTAAGGCATGGACATGAATGTGGATCAAAGGACACTAGATGACAGTGCTGGAGATGCATATTACATAAGCTTTTCTTGACCTTGTGCAGCCATGCATGATTGCATCTTTCAGAATGAGTACTCTTCACGTCAAGGGTGTGAGACAAGGCCAATAGAGAATTTATTTAGTTTTTTATGTATTTCATTTAAACATCCAGGTGTCTTTATTATTTAACAATTGCACATATTTGATAGAAGGCAGACAGCAGACCTTCAAGGTTATCAGGTGTTACAGGGGATCATAAAGGCTGACACTAAACAGCGAGAATAGCGTTAAAATAATGGGACTGATATGTGGAAATGAGAATTTTTGAATATCGTTTATTATTTAGTGCACGCTTTGTTGAAATAGCAACTTTTGGAGGATTCTGAAGCATCTCGGTTTCTAACTGACTATTACTCCCTGAGGAGAGCAACACAGACTAATGGGAGTACAGTGAAGATCATAAAGAGGGACTTTAAAGCCAAAGTGGCTTTAAACTTAATGGCTGAATGTTGGACGCTTAGGGTAAAACAAACATGGTTTGTCTTCACAAATAATCTACTGATGCTCCTGTTTGAAGCTTTCAGTGTGACTGCTTTCCATGCATATTACCAGATATTATGTCCAATACAGTAATCAAACGAATTAATTCAGTGTAGCAAACATTAAGCATTATATAAAATGCATAAACAGAACAGAGGATTTACTTGTGTGACTCTTGTATAACTGAGCTGGATTCTGCATCTGAAATTCTCCCTTGCTCATGCAGTATAATGCACCTTTACTTTTAGAATTGTATTTTTTTTTAAACTTGGGGGATAGGGTTTGTATATAATTTTTTTTGAGAAGATGGACACTGCACCTTCAACCAATCAGTCAATCAGACAGCAGTCAACCCATCAATAATTTGTAGGCCCACAGTTTTCCTCCCTTCCTGATTTTATAAAATTGTTTTAGATCAGTGTGTTTGAGGTGTTGCCATATAGTGAGAGACAATGATTAGAATGTATTGACATATTTTGCCTTGCTTTTCGTAGAAGCATTATAGAGTTAATTCTTCTACAGCATTAAAACTGTATAGATATGTTATTACGATTCAAGCAGGATGTTTGCACAGCATTAGAATTGCAATTGCTATTGCAAAACTGCCAGGGTCTAGTTCAAGGTTACAAAACAAGATTCGCTGTTGTGCTAAAAAGTCAGGTAATGGAATAAAAATGCAACTGATGGCTCGCAGTAAAGCTCTATGCAGAACAGGATTCAAAGAAGTCATGAGATCAAACTCAACTTTAGAGGAATAGCTTGATTTCTTTGAAGTGTGTTTGTATGAGGCAACTTTTTTTATAATCAGTAGTCTGCATTTGGCTTTCCACCAGTTTCAAGAAACATTCAGGTGAACCTGCAAAGAACCTCAGCTTCACTTCTATAAACATTATCAGCAGCAAAATTCATGAAAAAAAAGAAATCAAACCTTTCAATGTGTAAATTTATGTTTAGATGGACAACAGGTCTGTTAAATGTTCTTTAGCCACTATCATACTCCCTTTTGTGATACAGAAAGGCCAGGATCCCTTTGCATAAAAGCATCTGCTGAATCAAAAGTGTGCAAAACAAACCAGAATCTTTAAACTTTGCACAGCAAGGGTTCACTTCTCTGTGGCTCTCCCATCTTCTACAGCTCAGTTTTCTTCAAGACTAAATAAAAATGGGCTATGCAGTAACTCAACCAAACAAACTGATCAAGTCAGCTGCAAACCCACAACCAATCATTAGGTAAAATCGCTGTTCTTGTCAAAGAAAACTGCTGCCTTTCAAGTGAACATAAAGTAGATTGAAATAGTTCTTTCATTTCCCCCGCATCACTGAACACTCTCTGAAGGCACTGTAAAGAAAAAAGAAGGATATAGTTACATATACATGTAGCTTCAGATCTGGTTTACATTACTGCTCGCATGCAATAACAGCTTTTCAACAGTTATTACATGAACAAACCTCCTGCTAAAGTAATGCTTCGTCTATGCTTAGCGCAGTTTCTTTTCAATTTTAAACAGCACATAAAAGACATCAAATTCCAGAGATCCATATAGGAGCCTATATATGTTAAGTCTTGTCCGTGTGCACACAAAGCAAAAGTTATCCAGTTCAGACAAAAGACTGGCATATACAACCTAACAGAAAGCAGAAAAGAAAAATCTGCAACAGAATTCTAATCCAACCATTGCAACCAGTGCACAAAAAAACAAGGAGGTACCACGGCATCGATTTAGATTCAACACACATCTTTTTGAAGAACAAAATCTGTTCTTATTGTTACATTCCCACAGTACCAAGTAACTACCCCCTGTGCTATTGTGCCACAGTGAGATAACACCTATATATAAACCTAGATTGAATGTTCGCAGAATAGGGTGAGGGCAAGTAATTCACTGAGGTAATAAAGTAGACAGCTCCCATCACAGAATTGAATTAGGCTCACAACACAACTTCTGACTTATTGATACTCTGTTTCCTCCAGCTGCTTTTAAATGTGAACGGAACCACGTTCGAACAGCTGACCTGGTTACTTTGCATTAACCACTTCACTAGGTTTGATAATCTGCTGGTGCCTTTTGTTGCTGACCTTTGCACTTTTCTCTGCAACAAAAAAATGTGTAATGTAGAATACCCTAAGTGCATTCCCCTGAAGTTAAAGGCCAACTTTTGCATTGAATACCAATACATTAAGTCATGGCAGCGATGCTGACGAAACAGAATATAATGCACTTAATTTCAACAGGCTGTCTCTTGGTATTGTATTTAAGTCAGATTTTGCTCAGGTCAATTTTAAAATGTCCTTTAGATGCATTGTAAGGATCCATTTCTATGTATTAGGATCTCATTGACAATCTATTTATTCAAGTAATTTAGTCCAGTGAAAATTATAATAGAAAGCTGCAAAATATGATTTAGAAATTGAGAGATGTATTTCTCCAAATTTGATGACTATGACTCACAGTTAATAAAAACTTTGCAGTTAATGAAAAGTTGTTGTTTCTTATGCAATTTATTTATTGCATGGCATAAATAAAATCAATAAGAGCAGCATTTTAAATACAGGTATGTTATATTGTGACCAACTCTTTATGGAATTATGATGGGTGAGGAACAAAATGTCCTTAATGAAGAAGTTCACAGAGTGCTGTGTCCAAGCAATTAAAAGAAAAGTTGAGTGGAAGGAAAAAAAATGTGGCAATAAATTCATGCAAACAAAGTGGATAACTGTAGCTTCTGGACAATTTTGAAGCAAAGCTCATTTAAGCTTCTGGGGGTGAGGTGTGTGTGTGTGTGTGTGTGTGTGTGTGTGTGGGTGCGTGTGCGTGTGTGTGTGTTTGTGTTCAAGAGACTCAAAGAAATTGGTTCAGGCCTCCATCTGCTGACAAGTTTTATAAAGGTTGTGATTTTATTTCTTGCAGGATCTGGTAGAGTACTATTGTGAGAAAGAAAAGACTTAGACACTCAGATGAGATAAAAGTTGGTAATAAACAACTTGGGCTTCCTTAGCTCCTCATCTGAGGAGATCTGCTGATGCAGTAACTCATTAATGCAGCTTGATAAAGTTATTTAATGAGTACATAAGAACTGTCCCCAGAAGGTTTTGAGTGTATACCACGCAGTACATGAACATACTTTATGGTAGGCCAGGATTTCTATTTTAAGGTAATTTTATTGTTTTTTTGCATTATTCAAAATTTCTAAATAATTAAAGAAAAAGAACAAACAAACTTTATTTGTGGCTTTTATAAGCAGGAAACTATGATTGCTTAAATTAATTGAAATGACTGCTTATATCAAAACAGAGTGATCATGGTTGGCATCTGGTGTTGAATGATGGAAATAAATTTATCTTTTGATGATGTCAAAATGTATAAAAATGTACTTTAATGCTTGTTTTTTTTTAACTGTGGGACACCACGTAACTTGCAAAATGGTTGCGTTCAAAATTTAAATAAAAGAAAGATTTTACTGTCTTTAGACTATCTGACAAAACCTACAGCAGCTTGTTGCGTTACCACGGAACACGGTTGCATAAGAAATTCTGCATGTCAGCATGGCCTCCCTCCTTGCTGGGTAGTTGGTCTAATGTGACACTGGTGTGTGCGCGAGTGTGTGTGTGTGTGTGTAACATGTCTCCTCTCACAAGTGGAAGCTAACTTGTCAGCTCTAATCTCTGGCCTTTCTCCCTGGTGGTTCTCTGCGAGCTCAGGACAATCAACACTTGTTTCTGTCGAGACAAAATAAGTTGTGGGAGGTCTTTGACATGGTGCTGGGCCCTCCTCCAGGTTCACTCATCCTTCCTCTCCCTGGGAGGCCCCAAGCGGGAACAATGGAGGGGGGGGGGGAGGTCAACGATTATTTTTCTTTTTCACAACCATGTGGCATTAAGCTCCTTTGAATTTACAGTATTTATACTGAATCTGTTGCACAAAATTCTAAATGCTATAAGAGCCTTTTACATTTCCTCCGCACTAATTATCCCTGGAGTCATGGCTATCACTGTGACCCTCCTGAACGAGACTTCCAGGCTTTACTGGTGTGCTGAGGACGAAAAAGGAAATTGTAAATAATGGGGGCCCTCACAACCCCTTGTCAGCATAGTCCTTCATGGTGGTCCGCAAAAGTAAAAGCTGAAAAAAAGCAATTTTGTATTTGGTTTACGCTCAAAGTCCAGGCCTGAGCGATATGCATCACCGGAGGAACATTTTGTGCTTTGATACCTCATAGTGACTGTAGCAGACAGGAAATGAGATGGGTTTTTTCATTTCCCCGTTGCTATCTTCACTCACAAACTAAATAGGGACCTCTTTGCCACAGGGCTCTGATTACATCTACCTACTTTTCACATTCCAAAAGGAAGACAGCAGTTCTGTAATCAGGAATGTAATCTGCATCATGGCTTTCATATTTGTTGCAAATGCTGGAATATGGATGGGGTCAGGAACTTGGGGGGGGGGGGGGTGTAAAATAAAAAAAGTACTGTTAAGATAATTATTTTCACTTTCTGAGCTTGGTGGTTTAGGTGAGCCGGTGAGGATTACTGATTGACACGTCGCTATGCTAAAAAGATGCAAGCATAACAACTGATAGATGTCATCACTCTAGTAGCAAACAACATGCTTGATTTGCATCACATTTTGTGTAACTGGTACAGGGGATGAATTGCAGACATCTCGTCTGCATATAATTTCCCGTTCTTTCACCTTGCTCATGCTGCGTTTTCTTTTTCATTTCTTCCTTTATTTCTTAATTCAGTGGATGCGTTGACTCAGTTGCCCCATCATTTTTATTCATTTATTTTGCACATGACCCCTGGAATTTGGTTTCTACGACATGCACTCGTACCTAAAATATTTAACAGTTCTTTTGTCCTCTTTGTCACATACTTTGTTTTTGCTTTTCAACCTCCACTTTGCTCTCTCCTTTTACAAAGCTTTTCTCCTCTGACAACTCCCACATGCCCTCCTCTATTTGTCTCTCTGATTAATAGAAAACCCACTTCCACAAGTTCACTTAAAATCCAAAACAATGGCTCACTATTTGATTGGCCTTGGCCTTCATAGATGCAAGGGGAATTAAGGAGAAAAAGCAAAATCATTTGATCAATTCATTTGTCCACATGGAAATTAATCGGTCTCGTCTCTCAGGCATGCCTCTGTGACCACAGTCACCTCCCCCTCTCTTCCCCCCCACCTCACTGACACAGAGGTTCTGCATTGCCACAAAGCATAAACAGAGGCCAGCAGGAGCCTGTGTTCCTGCTGTAATAAACACGTTCATCAGTGTAATTATCAGTGATATGATTACACATGAAAGATAAAACACTGCTGTGTCTCAGGTCTCAAAGGAGTTCTGAGCATTTTGTTTCAGAAGAGACTGACTAAACATCTGCTCTGACCTGGATATGCACCGGGGTCCCCCAAAAGGCCCTGGAGGGGGCCTCTGACTGAATAGAGGGATGTCTGGGTTTCCCTGCCTGTTCCCGCTGTGGTCCGATCAGACACAAGTGGAAGACAATGAATGGATGGGCGTTATGACAAATCATTAACTGTTTTGACTTTTTTTTGGTAGAAAGCCTCACAGGTCTTCAGTCTATGTTAGAACTTACTTAACAACAACAGGACAACAGTACTCCTCAAGCCATGGTCAGTTTATTAAAGCCTTTTGTAAATTCCATACAAAGTGTGCACTTTTATACTATTCATCCATATTTCTTGCCATTTTAAGAGGTTGCCAAGATACATTTGCAACAATGCAGACAATTGTTGAATCACAAACCTGTTTGCTGAAACGCTGAAATGCCGCAATGCGAAATTCTTGGGCAAAAGAACGATAATCATAATTATATTCAGGGCACATTCAAGTTATTCAAATCAATATGCCAATATGTCATGTTATGTGGCTGTGATTATGCTGATACTTGCCAGCATCCCGAGCGTTTTAATAAAGCTTCTACAGTCACCTTAGCAGTTCCTGGAGAGGAAATGACAATGACAGTGACACTAGGTGACCAGATATTGGTGAAGTAATTATTGATTTTATGCTTCCTTATTTGCATAAGAAGTTTTACCCCAATAATTTCCACTGAACTCATAAGAATACCACAGTAGAACTGTTGAAAATCTGTCAAAAGAAAAAAAAAACATTATAAGAAGTTAGTGGCAAATGTATTTTGTTAAAAATAATTTATTACTAGAGATTGATTATTTTTAAAAACATTGTGAACAAATATCTTCAGCAAAAATGCATGTCAAGCATGTGCTCCATTTTCTAAATATGCAAGTTACATTTCAAGTTAAGAATTTGATTTGATACGAAATGTATTTCATTCAAACATGGTTCCACAATTAGTCCAAAGGAGGACATTTCGAACGTCCTTTTGCAAAAAAGTACCTCAACATTTCCTCTTTGTATTATGACACGAGCATATTTTCATTTTCCCACCTAATTTGTTGATTGCTTGCTACTCTAGGACAGTTGATTTGACAGTCGCAGTTTGGTCCTGATGTGAAGAATAAAAAAATAAAAAAATAAAAAATTGGAAGTTGAGTTAGCATCAGGGTGCATTCCAACGAAAGAGAAGGACGCCCTGTGAAATGCTGATTGAAAAGAGGAGAAAAATCAATCAAGCGAACTTCTGTGATTGACGGCTTGCCAAGGTGTTGTCTGTGGAGGTGTCAAGAACTGCACAATTGCTCTTCCCCATCCTTCCTCTTTCTGTCACCCCCCCTCCCTTCACAATGCACACCCCCTCCAGTTCTGTCTTATCCATCACTTTCCTCTTCACCCATCATCACACGGTCGTCTTCTCCCTAAGTGTCTTGCCACACTTCCCATGGTATCTCTCTCACGTTTCACTTCAGTGTTCCTCCTCTTCCATAGTTTCACATGCAACAGCCCTTTCTCCCTTCTGGCCGCTTCCTCATTTTCCGAGCTGGCATTCATCACCAGGCATTTAAAGGCTGCAGACTGACACTCCTTTAATCTTGTTGTTCAGTAACCTTCAGAGGGAAAGAAATAGCTGCTCCACTTCTGCTACTTCTTTAAATCTACAACAATTCATCCCTTATTCATATTAATACTGAAGAGGCTGTTTTGTGTCATTTATTTTCATTATATTCTCATATCAGTTACACTGCTGGGTTGGAGGGAAAGTGCGAATAAAGAAAGTGGACCATCTGAAGTCAAGCCTCTTCATTTTTCTAAAGAAAAAAAAAAGAGTACAGTCTATTTGGGTGGGCTGACATATATAGCAGCAAAGGAAGTCGTTAATGTTATTGTAGAATAAACTTGACACAGTAAAGTTTTCATTGTTCCATTCCTTTGTCTTTTACTTCTTTCTGAGTGATTATCAGAATGCTTCGATCTTAAAGGAGGTGAGGAAATAATGTCTCAGGATGTTTTAGAGTCTTTTGAGTCATTAACTGTGATTCCCTCTTATCTTGCTTTAACTTTGACACTTTTGCAATAAATCTCTCTGTGTTTGGATGTGATGCAGCTGCAAGGATTTTGGTAGAATTTATTTCCTTTTTTTAAATTTTCTTTACTGTTGGACGTTTGTTATGATACGAAACATAGCAACAACATTCCCTCCCCACAACCGGGAGCAGCTGATTAGCATCTCAAAAAACTAAAAAAAAAATAAAAAATTACCGCAACTACACCCCAAAATATCAAATGAGTTGAAGTGTTGTGGACGCAGAGTCAGAGCCAAGAGGAATGAAAGAAGGAGGAAGTTCAAATCATTTCTTCCATCAGTCTTAATAGACATTGTGAGATCATTGGCAAGTAAACTGGATGAACACCAAGACCTAGCTGAGGATTTTGCTGACCATATAAGTTAACAGAGATTTAAAAACATGTGACAAATGTAAGGAGGTGCATTAGCAGTGCTTGTGGGCAACTAATGGTATAATCTAGGACATGCTACTGTGTCATCTCTGCAGCATAGATATTGAATTGTTAGCCTTCAATATTTACCAGTGTTATTTTGGCAACCTCTCCCATCCATCCATCAGCTGTTGCCAACGCTGCATGCAATATCATCAGCTCAGTTTTTACCAAGCTACAGAACAGGATCATGTTTTCTAAAATGTGAGAATAATCCCGAGTGATTAATAATCCTGTGAGCTTTTTCCAAACTTCAAGCACAAGTTTAGAAAAAAAAAAGAAAAGACAAAAAAAAAAAAACGTGCAATAACGATATTGGTGGGTGTGTCTATGTATGACTTCTCCAGCGCTACAAAGAACTTTCCTATTGGACCAGTGACACTGTTTTACTAAACACAGTGTATGGAGTGTTCATGTTTTCTGTTAAGGCTGAACTGTGTCAGTATCTATAAGATGAAGAGACTGAATTGTGACATTCGCTCTGACGTATGTTCTTCACGTGACACGTTGTAAACAACTTTCCAGTGATGCCAGTGGAACTGCGTGCAGTTCCAGAGAAACAAAAAGGGTTTTATTTTTTGAATGAGTGAATGCAAATTAGCAGAAAAAAAATTAAAAAACATCAAAGAAATAAATGCTCAAGTGTTGGTATTTCTTACTTTACTGCAGAGCAATTGAGTCGTTTATTTTTACATGGCATCATGAATAATATGCAGTTTTCTACAGATGTTTTGCAACTGTTGAATGTCAAATTAAGGTTCAGCATTATCGATATTATAGATACTTTCTCCCAAATGACAGAAATCTTTATTAAGAGAAACAAAATAACATGGTTAAGAAAATAGAATATGTCTCAAATCTGGATCAGAACATCAGCAAACAAGACTTACATGTATGTTAAACTATTTTAGAAACAGCTTTGAAGCAAAATTATTTATGCTCACCACTGAGAGTTTCCCTCCAAGTTTCCCTCCGTCCTTGAACATGTGCTGAAGGTAGGCTAAGGGAAGTGCTTGGAGTCATTTACCTCCATGTGAGACTATTCGTTGAGTCGGGATAGAAATCTAGGAATCAAGCCCCGCTGAAATGACTTGTCAGTCAGTCTGCTCCCCTGTATTGAAAGTGCCGTGAAGACATATTGACTCAACGATCCCTGAGTGCCCTTCCTGGTTGGCTTCTAGACAGAGGAAGCCTCGATTCTAATTATAATGGGAAGACAAATTCACCCCAGCAGGCAAGCAAAGAGAAATGCAGCAGAGTGACCAAAATGATGAATCATGTCTTTTACTTCTGCAGCTTAAAGAAGTTCATTATTCTATCTCTCGCAGCTCTCAGCATGCAGTCAGTTAGTACCAAAATGATGAACTGTGTTTGTTTAAGGGTATCAACTGCAGCAAAGTTTTCTTTAGGGCAGAGGACTAAGTGTGATTTGTTTGATGATGACTCCAGGCTTTGTAGAACGCCAGAGCAGTCACACTGAGGTGTATTTCCAATTCAAACAGATCTTTAACTGAGTGCATACAATACAATTGGAACTGTACATACAGCCTATTTATGTGGGTTACATGGTAGTGCAGTGGTTGGCATTGCTGCCATGTGGGTCATTAATTTGAACTGATAATATGCTCTTTCTGTGTGGATCTTAAAGGGGACTTAATTAACTTTTTGCACATTTTAATACTTCAGTCACAACCACAGGGCACTGCGCCTATCCCAGCCGTGCCCTGCCTCTCACATAGCAATGCAAAAAAAGCTCTAGTAGGTTTGGTCAGCTGGTTTTAGTGCTGTGTACACCATACAGTGGCGCCTGGTAAAGACAAGTGTTTTATTGCTAACTTACTCAGCCGGATGCATCCTTGATGGTTGCGCAGGAAGCGCCACTTCTTCTGCTTCTGGGTATGACTCAGGGTGAAAGACGGACAGCTGTACAGTTGTGCATGTGTTTGCAGCCATTTTCACGTAGCCAGTCCAACTTTTTTGGATTTAAAGTTATGAGAGTCCTTAAAATATCTCATTCATAAAGGAGTTGAAAACAGGCAAAATTGAGCAGGGAAAATCTCATTATCTGTGAATAATACTTTTGTAGAAAATGTAATGAACATATTTTGTGCAGTTCGTAACCCTATCCTAAGTTGTTTAAGGAAGCATAATGGACGCCTTTTTAATATGCTTCCCATGCAGATATGCATGATTTTTATGAAGCATTCAGGTTTTCTCCCACCATCTAAAAGCCAGCATAATTTGCAGATCAAATAGGTTTTTGTACATGTGCAAATAACACAATTTACATGTGCATGCAGGTACATCTCAAATGATAATATGTATTATCCCTGTTACTTGAGAACCTTTTCCTAATTTTCCATTAAAATGCTTGGATACAGCACTCTGTGAACAGCTAGCTTGTTCTGCAATGTCCTTTAGTGGCTCTGCCTCTTTGTGGAGGATTTCAATGGCTGCATGTTGGATGACTGTCAAGTCAGCTCTCCTCCCCATAATTGCTGTAGTAAATGTTCTTTTTTTATTGATCTCGCATAATATTATCATTTTCCGAGAAAGATCATTTGCAGCCATGATCATCAAAATGAATAAATATAACACTCTGCGTGCAAATGAGTCCACACAATCAATGTGTCACTTGTTAAATTGAAATAATGGGATTTTTAAACTTCGATAGTTTAATTGAATGTAGTCACACAAACATTCACCTCATGTGAATTATTATTTGTAATTTTATTCATTGTCTTTTTTGCTCAATACAAGATGCAATCACAAAATCATGCATACTCAAAAGGTAAGCACGTCACACTGATGATGTGTTGCACCATGGTGGTGGCAGCATCAACCTGTGGGAGTGATTTTCTTCAGGGATTTATTTTTCTTTGCTCCCAACAAATTGTAAAAAGCCATTTGTAAGGATGTAAGGGTAAACTTCAAATAGTTGTAAAGATGGCTTACAGCTAGAACTCTGACTCTAATTTGCTTTTTAACTTTTCAGAAAATTGCTGTGTGGTTTTGATGCTTTAGTTTTTATAAATCTTTAAAAAGAAGAACGAGAAAAGTTGGTGAAAATCTTCAAAGATATTTGCTAACACCTGGCCAGTAACACAGCCAGAAAATATCTGTGGTAAAACAGATATTGGTGAAGTACGAGGACGATCAGCAGGAAATGTAAGTATCCTGTCAGTGTTGACACTGTTCAGAAACGGACTTGGTTTTTACTTGATTTTTGCATTTTGGTTAATTATTGATTATTATGACTGGGAAAGAGTGAGCGATGAGGAGAAAAAATGCATGAATGAGTCTAAGTCGGATTTCCACTAGACTGCAGTGATTATGATGATTGTAGAAATATTGACCGATTCCCCATAAAGTTGCATCCTCGTTTTGTGAACCACAATTCAAAACAGGAAGAGAAAGTCAACCAGAACATGTTAACCAGCACCTACTGCAGTTCTGTACAGCACATTAAATGCAGCATGCACATCAAATAACATTTCCAGAAAGACAATATTATTTATAGAACATGCTTATTACTGCTTAAAGTGTATAACTCTGCAATGACAAGGGACAGTTAAGAGCCTTTGCAATATTTAGACTTTTTAATTGTATTCACTTATTTCATTTATTATATATTGAACACCGTGAACAACAGTTGTATTCTCCTGCAAGTATTTTTTTCACATGGAAATTATTCACACATGAACATTTCTACTTGAATATATACTTTCAGTCTTCAACTATATTTGCTCAAATATATATATAAAAAAAGATACATTAAGAACAATTAAATGACCAATATAAAACTTGGCCAAAGATTTCCAATGAACTTTGGGATTTTAAATGGACAATCAATTAAATTAAAGACATACAACTACTGGAAAGATGAGAAATAAAGACCAAAAGAAATGGAAAAAAAAAACAAAAAAAACTTGCAGATGGATATCTAATCAGACAGAAAAAGTTGCTCCAATCAAAGAAGACTGAAATAATGAATTAAAGAGAAGGGAGACTTTACTAGAGATATGCACAGAGACAGGAGATAGAAGGAGATCTATAAAATTCTTCTGATTAGAGACTCTCATCTTAAATGTGATAGTATGGCTCCCCTGTGAATTGTCTTGTCTTACTGCTAGTCTCACTCTGTGACACATTAATTAAATCATTACATCATCACCAGGATGATGATCATTATACAGTAATATGTTTTCATTTAGAGGGACATCCCCTGCTTAAATCTGGCCTGAGCCTATGCTGAATCAGAGTTTCTCAAGTGAGAGAAACAATCACACAGGTCAGTGCAATGCAACTTCAAAAAAACAAAAAAAAAAAAAAAAAAAGAAAAACGTAGTGAGACACGGGTATTGTCAAGACAAAAGATTAAAAGAAATATCTAGAGGTGAGTGAAGGTGAATAAACCAGAGGCAAAGATTAGAAACAAGAAGACAGACCGCAGTAAAAAGCAAGGAAGAAAGATGTAATAGAAATGAAAGGGCACTCCTGCTGTTGATAATTGGAGCAGTGATAGGCCAGTGCCGTCTGAGAGGTTTTCCACCTGAGGGTGCTATACCTCAGGGGCAGAGACACTGAAACCACATTATAGCCCTCCTGTGTGCACTCAACGGTTTCCTTCAATAGCTGCTGGAAGAGAGTAAAGAAAAGAAAGACAAAGACTCACCCTGTTGCCCTATCTGGAATTTTCCTCCAGCCAAAACTACATTTGGACATCTCTGTTGTGGCCTTTTTTTTTTTTACAGAAGACCTGACAAGGAGGAAAGAGGTGGAAAAGAAATAGTGTTGTTCATGTGTTTGGTTTGGAGTATTAATTAATGTCACTATTTACACTCGAAATCATACTGTACAAACTCAAAGTGCACTAACACAAGATAATATTACAAAAGGTTACAGCTATGAGTCCTCAATGCAGGCAATTAGACTTGGTGCCAACAAGAAAATACATATCTGGGCAGAGAATCTGCTGCTTTTTATTGTAATGGTCCTTTGTTTACTTCAACACAGTAACAGAGCTTTTGCAGCAACAGCTGTTGGTGAAAATTGTGTCAGCACCACAAATTGTATAGAGTGTAAGTGCTTTGAGTTTAAAGTTCCCGTTAACTGCTGTTGTTCCAATCTAAGGAGGAAAGTACCCTTACATTTTGTGAAGCGCAAACTCCAAAATATTGGGATAGATTTGACAATCTTTCCGCTTAGCCAAATATTATACAACTTGAAATGTAACTTTCTGATCAAAAATGTATTTGAAATGCGAGACAATGATAGTTAATCAGACTCCATTATGGAGTCTGTGTTTTTTTTCTTTTTTTTTTCAAATACAATTTGTACTGGATTGAGTCCAATTTGTACTGGACTCTGGAGAAGCTCTGTTTCTCCAGAGGAACTTATTGGTGTTTGCCTTTCAAATCTGTCAGAGTAACCCTCTCATTTACATGAAATTATGCTCTGCTGCCTGTATTTTTATGAACAACTTTTTACTTTGAGTTTATCCTTTTTAGAAAAATTTCTGCTTGGACTTTCCCTGCAAAAATTCTGAAATACTTTGAATCTAACAGCATAGATGTTATTTCCCTTCACATACCATTCAAAGACTCATGCAGTGCTTAAATCTTGTATTTTGTGATTTCTTACTAATCATCAGGCTCTTACTAATCATGAGCCTGAGGTTTTTGGTGTTTTCATAAATGTTTTAATCAGCTGTTTTTTCTTCTTTTGCACAAGGAGCTTTCACGTTGAAATCCACATTTTGGTTGTGTTTCACAGTGTGCTTTGCGATAGTGTTCACACCTCTTGATTAGTAATTAGTGAGCTATTCTCGCCAAAATATGGCGAATAACAGAAATAAAAACGGCTAAAATACAAGTGACTCCACATTTTAAATAAAACTTGACAACACACTGACATCTTTTAAACTTTGGACTTTTTCGATGCTGTCAAACTCACCAAATAATATCAGATTACACTTTACCGACCCAATGATCTATTATTCCTGCCTTTATGTTTGGAAATCAGCCCGATCTTTGTTCTGTTAATCTTATCCTTGTCCTGTCAGTTGCTCTCAGACCGTCTTTGAGAAAACTTGCTCCTCTGATCTTCATCTCTTCAAGGGTTTCATCTACAGCGTCTACCTCCTGCTAACTTTGCTTATCTACCAGCAAAAGCCTCTAAACTCCACAGGGTTCTGATCCAATTTAATAACGGAGAGCAGCTACCTTTCTTCTTTATTCATAAGAAAACATTTTGTTCTTTTTTTTTTATTTATTTTTTTTTTTTTTACTCGATTTGCTTTTTAACTTTTCAATAATTTATTGCAAACATCACTGAACATAAAAAATACAATAAAGTTAATTTTATGGTCAAGTGTACCAAAAGCATCTTTTTAACCAGAAATCAATCAAAACAGAACAAATACTGAAAAATAATTCAGCAATGACAGATGTTACACTCAGCTGTGATAAAACTGCTCCTTGATGGATGTGTTGTGTGTCACACTCAGCAGTATATTTTTGACCCCGTGTTCCTCTAATCATTATGATTCAGAGTCAATTTTTCTGTATGGCTTTCCTAAGTCATTGTCAGCAATCATATTACACAGAATGACAACTATTGTTCACAACATAGCGCCCAAACGGGTAAGAAATGACATCTGTATAATTAAGTTGTTGTATGTCTGTGGGAGGCACAAACAGTGTCAAAGTTATGTAACGCCACAATGTTATATAGGACTCACACTTAATTGATGGTGTGCGCTATTAAGGAATGTTGTGACAGTTACAATGTAAAATCAAAGCTATGTTGCGTAATATAATTATGTAGACTACTGTTTTGGGCAATCTATTTCTGCATGCCAATTATTCGATAAACGTTTACAGCGTACCCAGAAAATACACAAACTGTGTAGTGAACCTTATGTGTGTGATAGATTTAGTTGTAAAGTAAAGTCTGTTTTTTTTTGTTTTTTTTTATAGACAATATAATCCTTTTGAGTGAAAATTACATTTAACAGGTTACCGTCAACATTCAGTTTGCCACGGATGTTCTTTAGGGCCAACACAAAGTGTGAAAGCTTTTCTGTCAACAGGGTCCACTACGTTTGGCCCTTCTTGATTAAAAAAATAGCCTTAAATAAAACAGTTTTCCCAGTGTGTGCTACTAGGATGAACTTATGGTGTGTTTGTCTTTTCTAGTCCTCTTAAAACACGGCAGTTATCACTCTAAGTTCAATTCAACTCAAAAGTACTTTACTGACTGTACATTAATTAATAAGTTTTTATATGAGTAGTTATATGCGTGTAGGTTTTCTTAACAAACACCACATTTTTGGAGGTAGTCACTCGTTCCACAAGACTTGGTGTGTTTATGAGAATACGTGAACATTCTTCTAAAAGCCCATTTGAGAGGTTAGATACAGATTTTGGTTGAGGAGGCCTGGCTCATACTCTTATCCATCCCAAATGTGCTCTATTGGTTTGAGGTCAGGACTCTAAAGCCCAGTCAAGTTTTCTTACACTAAAATTCACCCATCCATATCTTTGAAGACCTAGCTTTGTGCATTGCTTTTCATTCGTGTTGGATGCTTAAAGAGTAATGTTTTAGAGTGCACTGTGAGCCTGAAGGACTCCCAAAGTGATGGTTGCAGCTGCAGGCAATTACACATCTCAAAATAACTTGAAAAATGAAAGTGAGTGAAACTATAAAATTGAAAGTAAGTGAAACTATTTTGTTTCATTAAAATTAAAGAGATGGAAGTGACACAGCGCTAGAAAAAAAAAAGAAAAAAGAAAATATAACCAGGTATGGCTGCTGAGAAACTTTACTTTGAAACCATTAAAGTAATATTTGGTTTCAAATCTTTTGGCGGAAATAAAGAAAAAATATAGTAGAACATAATTTTTTTAAAGATTTGTTTTTTGTTGGGTTTAAATGAGCAAAAAGTGTTTCTATTGTTAAAAAAGGTAAATAAATATTGAAACATTACTTCGGCTGAGATATCATTTATTACTATCTAAAGATACAATACACATTTAACATTGAATCCGGATTGGCCAGTAGCTGTGCAATAGCTTGTCTCCACAAAAAAACAGGAGTGCTGAACTCAAAGTATCCATAGAAGATTTTTATCTTTAACACAGCCCTTCCTTTAAAAAAAATAAAATAAAAATAAATAAATAAAAAATAAAAAGTTACTAAGAATATTTTTTTTATGTGACTATGACATTTCAGGCCGACTTTTTAAACTTTTGCAGGTGATTCTAAGAATTTTTTGAGATGCAGTCATACATCTGCATATTTTATTTACACTTTTCCAACACTGAATTTTTTTTTTTCTTATGTTATCCTGTTTGCTCACAATCATATCAAGAGAAATGGAATATCTTCTCTGTGTAATATAGGATGACTGTATTTTGGAAAAATGTATGCAATATTTAGCTTTTTAATAGGGTGTGATGTTTATCTTGTGTATGCATTTCCATTTTATGAATCCATTGGTAAACATGCACATCTAAAATGGTTGTTTTGAAAATTTTTGCATGGATCTTCCATCCATCCATGGATGAAATGAAAGGATTACTGTAAAGGCCTCTGATCATGTTTGTGAAATTTGCTACACTAGTAATCATGTACATGCTTCTTTGACTTACATGTGGTCTGGTCCAAAAACTTGTTTTCAGTGAGTATTTATTTTGAGGTGTTTACAACAGGAAGTTTTACAGACACATTTTGCTTTCCATCCTGTGTGTCCAAGCTGTAAAAGGACCCAAGGCTACATGTCCCATTTTATTCTGAAATTACCTTTCCCCCAAAATGCCGCTTTCATTGGTTTGGTTCCACATGTTTGATATGTTAGAAAACTTGCGACAGAATGATTTGGGGCTATTTGTAAATGCCTTGGGGGTATTTTTGAAACACTTATAGTTGATACCTTTATATTAGACTGTCGAGGCTTGCTCTTGAGGTACATGAGTTTTTTGATCAATGTTGAGGAACAAAAAAAAAAAAATAGTGAAGACAAACTAGGTCAAAACTTTAAAATACATATACATATATTACGTTTTGCTTGATTTTCACCTAAAGTAGATGGTCTGTCTTAGCTATAAGGGGTGGACTCTGAAATATTTACGCACATTTTTAATGCGTACAGACAAATAAAGTTGATTCTACTATGGTAAGGTTTAGGTTTGTTGAGGAGATGCTCCTATTTAAAATTCTACTGAGACAGATCAAAAAAATGAAAAGTCCCTAAACAACTGCAGAGAATGTCTGACTGATATCCTCAAATTCAATATTCTATGGTGTTGTTACAAAGTACAGTGGGAAAGTTAAAAGTATTTGTAACCTGAAAGCACACAGAGTACACGTTTGAACTTTGGGAGCTGCCATTGAGCAGTGCACCAAGGGGCTTGGAAGTGGTGAGAAAGACATCAGGAAAAGCGAGGTGACTGTGCATTGCTTGTTACTGTGGCATTAATCACAAACTGACTGACTCTCAAACACATGAGCAGTTTTATGATGTCTGTACCCAGCTCTGACAGATGGCACTGTGATCTGTGTCTTGGTAAATGTCAAGTCGAAAAACTAAAGACCAATTAGGGCGCTATTTATCTGCTTGCTAGGAAAAAAAAAAAAAAAAAAATCAATGTTTCAACTGAGAAATTTCAAGTGAGCAAAGCACTCTGCTTGACTTTCCTGGGGACACCATATTTCAGAAGATCTCCAAAAGCATGTCTTGTCTCAATTTCTTGACTGGATGTAGGTCTGAACTTTGAAAGGAAAATCCTCATTTGCATCACCTCTTGAGCACTAGGGAATATCAACATGGACATATTTCCTCGTCAGTGAGTTTTAATGTTTCTGGTATTCTGCAACAGAAAGCAACCCACAAATGAGTTTAAAAAAGTAATTAATTTTATATCATTTTATTTATTTAGAAGCAAAATCCATGAACAGTGTTAATTGACTCAGTTGTGACCAATGAGGCCCCTGGCCCAGTTTAACCTCTGGTGATGCTCATGGGGCATATTTTTCATTAAACACATTATTAGAAGTTCAGAAGGGTAAGCTGAGAGCATTATTTTTCCACCGCATCATGTGTTCCAATGCCTTCAAATCAAGAGACTAATACATCCATCCATCCATTCATCCATCCATCCATCCATGCATTTTCTTCCACCTTGTGTCTAGTGGGGCCGGGAGGGGTGATGGTGCCTATGTCCAGCGAGACGTTTCGGGCGAGAGGCGGGGCACACCCTGGACAGGTCGTCAGTCCATCGCAAGAGACTAATACACAACAGACGATATTTTTGTGATGCACTTTTATTTTTGCAAAAAAAAAAAAAAAAAAAAAGATTTTATCACAACCTGGGGTCAAGTTGAAAATCCTGACTTCCTAAAATGTTCTAAATATGAATACTAAGACAAAGCAGGCAATATCATTGGTCCATGGGTTTGTCAAAAATGTACCGAGAGTGGTGAGCTGGCGTCTAAACAATTTTTAGACCGTCTACAGGGCTGATGCATCCCAGAATCACTGACATTAAGATCACATTGAGAGACATAATGTAATTTACCTGCCTCATCAGCTAATGCTGCACAAATCCATTTTCGCCCAAACAGGAAAAGCCACGCACATTACCTTGATGACTTCACAGAGTCAAGGGGGAAAGACTAATGAGACTAAATGTAATTACTCTCCACCTCCAATTTGAAAACAAAATAAACTCCCATGCTCTTCGGTTTGAGAATAGACCTTCTTTACGTTTCCACTCAGCGACACAATGGGCTTTTCCGACATTATTTAGACTGGTGTTTGTGCTTCTTATTGGGATTCCCATTAGCTGATGGCTCAGCCACCGTATTCTCCCTGACATTTGTGAGCCTATTAAAGAAAAAAAAAAACAGAATAAACTAAACAGAGGGTGTTGAGTTATTGACATTCTAAAAATATAGTTCAGAAACTTTCCTTGCTGCAGTACTTAGCATATGAATCCAGTCAAAAAATAAATATCCTCCCACCCGCCCCCCCCCCAAAAAAATCTCCAGTCACTCAAATTCCCTGGAAATCACTGCTTTTCAACTGCTTATGTTTTTTAAGGCTCTTAAAACAGAGGGAGAGAAAAAAATAGTGCTGCCTTGCACCCATTCATACCGATTCTCGGGTGCCTTTCAAATTCCTCTCATACAAGGTGACTTCCAAATCTTTGCAGGATTACAATGGGCAATAGAGGTTAAAGTGTAAGTCGAGAGCACTCTGTTTTCCCTCTCCCTTTCGATCTGCATTCCTCTGCATCTCATTGAAGGCTTGGGTTATGAAGCCATTTCATAATGCACAATAATGCAAGCAAGCATTTGTAAGTAAAGGCTGGCTAAAAGGAAATTAACTGTGGTAGACACAGCATCTAGATTAAAAATGTCAGAACGACAACAGCATTCATCTTCCCTCAACATTTATAGTTACGCTAAGGATGATGTCAGGGCCAGTAATTAATGTCTAATTAATATCACCTCAGCAGCCAAGAAAATTATTACTTGCCAATGCCAGTTAAGTCACAGAGGGTTGAATGTCATCTTACATACATGACTAAAAGTGATGCATGTTCTTCTGGGACTAAAAACATTTCTAAAAAAATAAATAAATAAAAAAGAAAATTATCACAGGTACCCAATCCAAGTTGATAAGTTTAACTTGTTTTGTTTACCATGCTAAACTTCAAATTTACAAGAAATTATTAAAATCCCCATGAAGTGGGCTGACGGTATGACGGCTATTTCTTGATTAATTTGGCTAGTCTTCATTTGATCACTTAGGGAATATGTGTACAGAGCATTTAACATTTACACTTTATAAAGTAAAATGGGTAGAGTTTTCATTCCTAAATAGTCAGGAACTATGAAAACAACCTGAAAGTAGATGGTTCTGTCACAGAAAATTAATATATTACAAAGTGGACTTCAGTGAATTTTACAGTTTTAATGTCTGTACACCAGAGGTAGGCAGAATACACAGAAATTGCACTCAAGAGTAGCACTACTCAAGTACAAACCCAAAAGGCAGCCCAAGAAATTACACAAGAGTAAAAAAGTACTGGTATTTGTTAAAAAGCTTAGTCAAGCACGGAGGAACTGATCACAACATCAGTGATTTAATTTAATTTAAAAATGACATAATAAGTACCAAAATGCTATGTGAGCATTTTGGTACTTACAGGATCAAACTAAAAACTATTTATTTAAATAACCTAATTACAAAAAAAAAAAAAAATCTACAGTAGATCAAGTAAAATATAATTTTATAGAAATTAGATTCTTTAACTGTAAAACGTATGAAACTTTAACAGAAACTGCAGGTGTATGTCTGTGTCTGGCTAATTTTTAGCTAAAACAAACTTGTTCTTCATTCAGTGAAGATGCTCATTGTGGATATAGTATCCCGATGTTTTACTAAAGTACAGTAGCAGTACTTCAACATAAAATTACTCAACTAAAAGTAAAAAGTACAGCATAGTAAAATACTCCTAAAAGTAATTTATTTTCAGAAAGGTTACTCACGCAAATGTACCTGAGTAAATATAAATGGTTACTGTCCAGCTTTGCTGTACACACAAACAAGTCTCGAACTTGTGACGGCTGCGTTCAGGACTAAGACCTACATGTATGGAAACTTTACCCATGTGCCACGGTGGCGCCCAACCGTGAACATTTTGAGATTGGATTCTCTTTTTGCCCTCTTTCAAAAGAATTGCTAACTTTAGCCACCAATTCATCTGGATTTTAACTAAATTAAAGAACAAAAAAAGTTTTTTCTTTCTGCAGGTGAAATATTAACTTCCTATAGCTTTTAAGAGTACCTCACTTTGAAATGACTGAAGTATCTCTTTAAAGAACTTTCTAATTTCCAGAAAGTCACATTTAGCCTGTTTATTTATGTTGAGAATATTACTTACTATAAATGTCCTTTGTATTTAATAAAATCAATTCAACCTGTTAAGGAGGAGAAAAGCAAGTCATTAAAATGTAGGGATATAAATAATTGCAAAAAAAAAAAAAAAACACAAAAAAAACAAAAAAACAAAACAAAACAAAAGGGGTAAATAGTCTTATCATATCCAGCAGCTGCGTTGATACTCTAACACTCCCACACCCTTGCTTGGAAAAGAAAAAACCCTGTCCATGCAGTTAAGCAGCTTATAAATATTTGTAATTAAAATAGGAGAGGGAAAGTCGGAAGAGTGGCATGTTTATCACCAGAGACACTGCTGCTGCAGGTGTCTTTAATGCCCACAAAAGCATTTTGATCTGACAGAGCAGAAGAGCAGCAGCTCCGTTTTGCAAGGCTTGTCCCACTCAGCAGCTCCCTCTTCTCTCTGTGCATGCTAACATTCTCAAGAGCTCATTACCAATGTATTTTTCATTTTCTTCTTTTCTTACAAGAACTTTGAAATATTGTTTTAAATATTTCATAAAGACAGTTTTATTGGGTGTGCGGTATTGTCATTTTTGAAGAGAGCAGCACAATCCGGTTTTATGATGGCGCACATTGTTACATACGATAAGGGTTTGAGCATTTTTTTTTATTTTATTTTTTTTTAATTTGTACTAAGCACTTTTTAAACTGCTTTTGGATTTACTATGCACAAGTGCCACATGTAAAAATGTTATAAAAGGGTAGCATGATTTTATAAAACAACTTATATTTTCTAATTACATAAATGGATTAGTCCAATTTGCAATCTCATAAGTACATTTTAGACACTCAAAAGCCTTGTTTTACAAGGTCAAAAATAGATGATTGTGTTGACGCTAAATGAAAAGGACAGATTTAAAGCTTGATATGTCCACTTTAAATCAGTGACATGGAATAAAAATAAAAAAAAAAAGTTATTGTATTATGATTTTCTGGATGAAACATGTAAAACCAAAAGAGGAGAGAAAGAGAAAATATAAGGTGATCTATCCTAGGTGGTCGTATTTCACATGTTGCAGAGATGTTTCTTGTTGAATGAGTGAGTTACGGCACAGTCAAGCCAATCATGTTCATGTCTGAACATAAACGTAGAACTGTGCTACTGTTTACGGTCTTTTGATGGCTAAATTATTATTTTTATTTGGCTGTTCACTGAAAAACAAAAATCCGTTGAAGTCTTGCAGGTTTTGAAAATAAGCCATATCCAGACTGTGAGCCCATCGCTTTAAAGGTTACAAAAGATGTATGTGCACTTGGTGACAAGACATCAGGGAAGTCAGTACTGAGCATTACGCCTGTATGGACAGAATATATTTAAGAGTACTGCTGCTAACAGGAGAGCTTTTTCTCGTCAACCATGACTAATGTGAAGTCTCAAAAAGACTACAAAATGCATAGTAGGAACTGTGCGTAGTGAGGTTTACCACAACCGCATCATCTAGGGCCTACTCTTATTCAGTGTTTTTGATGACAACAAAGATTTTTAAAACTTCTTTTTTTCACAGCACACAGCTGTTTTTTTTTTTTATTATTATTATTATTTTCAATAAAATAAATACATCCAACTGCATCGACTTACACAACAAAATGTGATGCAGAAATAAAATACATTCCCTCTCTTCTGATCTGTGTCTGATCCCTGTGGATGCATTCGTGATTTATGTATTGGACACTAATGGAAACGAGACACTGAGTTAATTTTTGTGTTACCTGATAGGTTTGTTTATAACATCAGTACTCTTTGCATCATTTAGTCGTGACAGCGGCGTGATAAATATTGTAAGAGAGGAGGGGAAAAAAAGTTTCCCAGTGCACAAAGAATTGGTAAAGTGAAGAAAATGTAAGATGAAAAAACTAGACCTATTATGAAAAGGAACATTACCAAAGCAGGGCAGGGCTGCCGTATGTCTGTGAAGTGACCTTTCAGGTAAAATGTGGATGGTTTCTATCATTAACTTCCCCTCCCCACCCTTCTTTCGTTTTCCTCTCCTAAACCTTCTTGCCCTCATTTCAGCTTTTTCTGGATAAGATCTTTTCTATTTTTACTGAAGCATAAATTTGGTGGTCGTAGCTCTCAGAGGGGAATGATTGAAAGACACTTGTCTAAAAGAGACATAAAATCGAATAAAGTCCTACACCAACTATGAGCACAAAGAGTGGACCTGGAGGTTGGAGGATGTAAGGTATAAACCATACAGCGGCGGAGCAACAAGCAAGCGTAAGCATTAGACCCATGGTTATAGTTTTAAGTGTATTTGACCTAGGGCTGAGCGATGTGGCTGGAAAATGTATCATAATTCATTTCATATCAGTAAATATGAGTAATTATTGTTTTTTTTGTGTTTTTTTGCTTAGAATATCCAAAATACTGTCAAACTAGCGATATCGCCCTTCCTCTTTTATCCACAATTTCCTCTTAAACTGTTCGATTCATTTTCTACTTTCACTTCATTCTTTTTTATTATTATTATTTCATATGGTTGCAAGACATGAAACTGTTGCCACATACTATAGGGGTACTGTGTGTACACATTCTGTGGACTGTGCACAGTCCACGCACGGCTGAGATTTCATAGTCAGGGATTCTGAGGGACACATTTCTCATGACAAATTCCTTCGCTTGAAGTGGAGGTTTTTTACTAGGCTGAATTGAACCGCACACAACTTTAATGGTTTACTCCTAAAACTTAGGTGTCAAAATTCAGCTGTAGTCTTTGGAAAAAAAAGTCAGATTTAATTAATCTTCAATCAGTATCAACCATACAGTATTTGAAGAGTACCGTTCTTCTATTATACATTCTTTTACTTCTAACCTTTTACAAAATGAACCAGTTTCTTCATAATATGAACTTTTCCCTGTGGTTTCCCATCACTTATGTGAACATTTCTGCTTGTTTCACCACTTGTGCGAGGTGTCTGGGTTCTGCTGCAGCGAGACGGAGCACAAGCACACAAAGTTGGCCACAGGCAGAGCTATCGATTTGTCTCGTCAAGGTTCAGGGATATAGATGAGTTACAAAACCACCATTAATTACAAATCACTTCTGCCATGAAAGTCAATTACAGCGAAAAGAAGCAAAAAAAAAAAAAAAAAAAGTCTGTATCAAACAAAGAAAAGTGATAGGACATGCACATTTGTCATCCGAAGGTGTCTTTGGCTTGGTGTGCCTGCTTATTTTGCCCTTGGTCTTTTCTTAGGCTTTTGAAAGTCTCATTTAATTCAATTTATTAGTTCCACAGGCATTCATCAATAAATAAATGTGTGGACAAATTAATGCAGATGCATTTTCCATACTCAATAAACTTGTTCCATTGTCTTTTTTTACAGAACATATGATCAATACATCAAAACACATGATGTATTATAGTCCATAATGGCGCATGCATCCAGCATGTGTTGAGCCATACGCTAATGTGCACATGAAACAGCAGGGCACAGTGACAGAGGCACAAGCAGGTGCAGGGTTTACAATGATCCGCAGGCCAGTTCACAGACACTCCCTGTCAGTGCCACTAGAGAGTCCCTGCTGTCTCAGACAGGCTTTGGTGGAGAAATGTTTTGCATTAAAATTGCAAGCAGCACTCTTTTCAACAGCACACAACGACTCCGTGACACTGCTCTTTCTGCAAGGTAACATGCAGTGTTTTTGCACCCAAAACTATGCATAGCCACTACCGTTTTTTTTTTGTTGTTGTTGTGTTGTTGTTGTGTTTGCTTTCATTTTAGAAGTCGCCTACCACATTCAGTTCCCGTAGCCTCTTGTCCTACTGATGGGCTGATGCGATTTCTTCGCATCAGCCCATGTGTCTTTTCGTACTCCTGGGAGGAAACTGTGGACTGTGATCAAGGTTTGCGTTGCACCTGTATGTAAGCAATCACAATTCATCTGTGAAGTCTACTCTTCCTTTGTCTGACAGCCAGGCCTGGGCACACCGAGCTCAGGAGAGCCTACTGCTCTGTAAAGCTGATTTCAAATCCAGGCAATTCAGAGGAGATGTACTGCAGTGGCATGAAGTAAGCAGGCTAAACAGATCAACAGCTCCCGCTGTCTCTCTGGCTCGCACTGGCTGAGCCGTCGCCTGCGTTGCCTCTGTTTTATGGTGACAAGGCACAGCGAGCTATGGCTTGAATACCAACAGGATAATTTCTTGACAGTCTCCCTTTATTGTTCTCCTATCACCCTGATAAGATGATTTTAGCTTTCCATGATGTTTTGTCTTGGCAGAGATGGCCTGGAAACTAAGCTCATTCTTTTCCCCTCATTAAGTCTTTGTGGCTCTCCTATTCTCCAAAGGCTCTGCTAACACAATGTGCATGTAAGAGTTCAAAACTATAATTACATGGAGATCTCACACATAGGAGATATGTTGCCAGTCAAAACTATGCTAATCAACTAAGGAAAAAGTGTGTTTATTATGGGTTAGTTCTGCCAGATATGAAAATAAATTATAACTCCAATGATTTGTCAAAACTGAAATCACTTGAACGGTAAATTGTCTTGACTGACATCTTTTACCTAGACTGTTATATAACGAATATGCACAAATAAAATCAGTGAAGGGGTATACTTTGAAAATATACAACAAAAAACTTAATCAATATAAGTGAATTAAAAACAATGATTAGAACAAGAAAAAAAAAACATTTGCAACAACTAAAAACAAACAAGTTAATTTCAAATTACTGTATTCTAAACTTTAAAGAAATCCAGACATTTCAGGCACATTTTCACCTACTTTCATGATTCACGGAGAGGAACAAAGGTCTGGTGAGGTGAAGACTCCAGCAACACCTGAAATAATGAGGAATCAACTCTCTTAGCAGAACAAAGCATTTCAACTTGTGACCTTCCTCAAGGTCAGTACAACATACCAAACAGTTTGTGTAAAGTACAAAGTTAGAATCCTGTGGAAAGATTTATATGAACTACTGGCACATTCTCACGTAAACAAGCTTCCTGATCAGCATTCAGTTGAATTGTGCTTGGTGACTGGCTGATCCAGGACGTATTGGGTCTGTGCTGAACCACTGTAAATTTAAAGGAGGAATCATCTCAACGGGGAAAATAGTACAACTAACACTCCTGACAACACAAACAGCTTTGCGGGGGTTAAAACAACATTAATTTGAATATAATCGTAAATCAAAATTCTTATCACGATAATAAATTTTATCACAACAAATTATAAACGACATGTTAAATGCTGACCCCTTTTTGCGTCTTCATGTCTCACAAGCCGGATGTATTTTTACACCCTTACTAATTAGGCACTATTGTTTATAAAAATGTATTTAATTTCTTTCAAGTAACATCAGTGATCTTTTTGCTTAAATCATTATGATATTCTCCACTGGCGGTCAGATGTTGAATGCGGAAAGAAGATTAAATTGGATCAGGAAATGATAGTTCACAAGCTTACATCAAAACCATAGCCACGTTATGCTGCCAAAGTCCAATGTGGACCCTCAAATGAGGAGTGTGTTGAATAAAAGATCACAGCAGTAGTAGCTGGTAGTAGCATGATAATGGGAAGAATCTGCTTGATAAACTGACACAAAAGTCCATGAAATTAGTGTGGGTCACAAAACAAAAAGGCTCCCAGAGAAGTTTGAAAGCCACTTTAATAGGTGGGATTGAAATCTGAAGCCCACTTGGTAATAGTGCCAGACAGATTTCACATTAGGCTGCAGAATGGAATTGAGGGTAGATATTTTGACACATCAGCACTCAGAACAAAGCTTACTGTATGTGTCCATAGCACAGCCTTCCTCCCTTGTGTCTCTTTGCAGGACTGAAAAAGGAGTTAATTGTTCTCATGCTGGTGTCAGGCGGTTCAACTGATCACAACTAAACAGTCATCCCTTGTGGCATTACCTCTTTGAGAAGGACACAGTGAACGAGGAAAGGTACTCTGTTTACATGACATCTGACAAGGTAAAGGACACTGTTCGATTGCTTTTGCTCTGTCGAAATCACAAAATCAATAGTGCAGCACTGGTCATATACTCATAGACATTCCTGCTGAAATATAAAATCTCATCAACCTTAACCATGAAACACTTGAATTTCAGTAGAACCCACATTTCCAAATCCAAGTTAGTTAGGATCTACATCGGTCCGGATCTTTGCTGTAGCAGGTGAGATGATGATGATGACAAGGCCTGTCCGTCTGCTTCTTGTAGATCCTTATATGGCCACCCTGAATAAGGTTTCAGAGCCGAGAATGACCATTGACCCTTGACTCCTTCTCATTGCAGCATGCGAGAAGGGTAAGCAAATTACTTATGTAAAGTACCAAGAGCTGTCCTCTTGTTTTCTCTGGCTAGGCATGCCATAATACTGAGATGGAAGAGTATACTCCCGCCCATCCATCCATATTCATTGACCTCCAGACGTTGTGTCTTGTCTCAGTCGTAAATAGATTTACGGTTCCATTCAGAATTGCAGTGACAAGTTCAGGGTTTGGGATTCTTCCCTGACATACGATTATGCCAAAAATATTTTAATTCTCACAGCAAATGGAGTTTATTGGCAAAATCAAATAGGAGTAATTTAGTTCAGTAAAACAAATATTACAAGTGCTTTCTTCTATTTGAATACAAAATGCCACTCTTCTTGACTACTGCAATCGCAATGTTATTTAATCCTGTCATGAGAAGCCTCCTGAGTACTTGGTAGAGCACCTGTTTGAAATTCTGAAATTCTTGCAAATGTGATTCCTAGCTAGACATCGGCTTCCGGCAGCATTTCTTGAAAACCTAGCCCACTTATCGTTAGCAAAAACTTCCACTGCCCTAATTTTTGCATTTGCTCACTGCAACTTCTTTTTAAAAATCCTGCTACAGTTTTTCAAGATAGTTCGTAAGTTGACTGTGATGACCAATCTAGTATTTAATAGAGCTCTTTTCATTATATTGTCTCTCAGATTTTCTGAATACTTCACTGAGTTCATCATGCCAACCACATTCTACAGGTTTGCATCACCGCAGGAGGCGAAGCACCCCCAGAGCATCACTGAGCCTTCACCATGCTTTATAATACATAACTGATCACACTGTAGTTAATTATTCTTCCTCCAAAAATAAAAGCTGATCCATGGACCAAAAAGGTTCCAATGCAAATTTGAATAAGCATTTAAGATTTAGAGCAACATTTGGTAATAAGTTGGATAAGAGAGAATACCACAGTGAAACTCAGAAGTTGTCTATACAGCCTGACAATTTTTTAAGCTGACATGGTTCCCGGGACCAACTTTTTCTTTTTTTTTTTTTTTTTTTTTTTTCTTTTTTAAGAAAGCGTTAGTCTAGATTTTATCTAGCATTCACAACCACTGAGTTTTTTTGGCATGTATTCATTCTATTCATTTTTACTTTAACAATTTGTTGCTGTAAACCACAAAAATGCTCTCTCCCCCACACACTGCAGCGGCTTTTCAGGTTCTGTGATCTCAAAATTGCAAAGATGGGACTTTGCTAAATGTCAAACTTGCATCAAAGAAATTCTTTCTTTGACAGAATAAACTATTTTTTTGTGAAGCTGCCAAACAATCCACACACATTATTGATGTATAAATCCCAAGAGCTATACAGCTATAATTCTTTCATTCATCAAAGCCTCCATCCATATTTAGCACACAAAGAGCATGGTAGACAGTCTTCTTACTTCATATCGGGCCAGCTGATGAGCCCTATTGTCTCATCCAGCCAGTTGGAGTCTCAGTGTGTGATGCCAAATCATACTTTATGAAATCTGGAAAAGCCAGCCTTAGAGATATTGTATGCATGCACAGATGACCCCTCCTAATCCTTAGAGATTATTAGTTTTAGGAAAATAGAAGAATTACAAAATCTTGTTTCATTTAAAGGCATTTAAGTAAGGCATTTTGGGAAGTTTGTGAGAAAACAAAAAAACTTAGAGGGAGAAATCCTCTTAATGGGAGAATTGCAAATTGATCTGTTTCAAATAGAAAATCGTTTGTATTCATGATCTCCACTTACAAATGTATTTATTTCTCCAAAAGCTTTAAAGAGATCGCGCTTCAAAAGAAATAGGGTACTACAGTGTACAAAAATAATATTTCAACCAGTTTTGTGCCAATTTATCTCATTTTTTGAGAAGTAACATTCAGTAATACTTAACTGTCATGAGGATGAGCGAATGAGAGGTGGCAGTGGCACATAGTCCTGGAGGTCTTTTTTATATAATTAGACTTATATATGTAATATACTTGGGGTTTTGTCAAGCATTTTTCATGAAGGAGCAACATTGTCACCAAAGTGGATGTTTCTACCTGGTACTTGTGTTGTTAGGTATCAGTAACTTCATTAACTTCTCCAAGAATTAGTCTGCCTGGAACCAGCATCAACACCTAATCCATCCGTTATCCAACACACTCGCCAGAGGTGCAAAAGTGCATATCTCCAGGGGTAAACGGGTAAAAAGGCATGGCACGTCTTGACAACACAGAAACAGACAGGACAAACAACAACTGGCTTCTTCCCGTAGTCCAAAAACATGACAGAGTACCCGGAGAGAACCCGCGCATGCACAGGGAGAACATGGAAACTCCATGCAGATATACCCCGAGATTCGAACCAAGGACCTTCTTGCTGCAAGGCAACAGTGTTACCAGCTGTGGTCAACACCTAATGTCAACACCTCAGTATTACAATATACATGTTGTTTTTTACAAAAATCTATGTGTTGTCTTTCTCCATTTTCCAAAACAAGAAGATACCATGTGCATATCTTGCACAGTAAAGATTGCAGCAGAAGGGATTGTAGGATTTTGATTCATGTGTAATAACGTAATTAGGACACAAGCGACTTCCAAGTTATCAACAAATTACACCTATGACCACTTTTTAGATTTAACAGCTATGCATTTCCTTCATCTGTGCGGTTAAAAAACAACTAAATGTTGTTTTTACCTAAGAACAGGATTTTGTTGTGTGCAGCATTACTTCTGCGTATCCCTGCCTTGACTCCCTTGCTTCTTTCTCCGTTTGTACAAGTGTCCTTCTGGTGGCATGTTTACATAAGTACATTATGATTATGACCATAGGGCATATAACTACACACAATATCAAGTTCAAAAGCAAGAATTTGATTCACAAGTTTTTCAGTACTTAACATGTCAAATAACAAAAGAGAATGTAAAAAAAAAAAAAAAAAAAAACATATCTGATTACAACTGAATGTTGTTTTCAGGGTTAGGCTAGATGAAGTCTAATATAACTGATACTGGAAGGTATGCAGGGTAAACTCGAAACATTAAAACCAATAAAAGCTTCCATAAAGAGAATGATTTCTATGTGCAAAGTTTTTCCTCCTGCAGACAGTTTTACACCACAAAAAGTTATAATACTCCACACAGGTACGGCTTGTACATTTCAGTTCCAAGATAAATTGTCTGTTGAGACAATCATTCCCCTCACCTCCAAAACAATATTTAAAATTAGATGATGTTTTTAACAATATATTGATTATGTTTATGACATGCTGCATTGTGTTTTTGCATCCCTACAAAAAAAAATCTGCTGATTAAGATGTTCTGAGCGCAAGATTAATGAGCATGCACGCTTAGAAGAACTTGATATGGTTACATTTTCCAATAAAAGTTCAAAGATAAAACTGTGTTATAGCATCAAGCCCAGGTGAGATCGTCTAATGGTGAGGCTTATGTGGTAACATTTACAGATGTTACCATCTGCTGTTTTTGTCTGCCTTCTGTGGGACGAGGATAGAAAACTGTGCAATCTGTTGAATGTGGACATGCTGCTGTAAGACATTTCCTCAGATTGTACTTTTCCTGTTCTCATGTGAACATAAAACGTTTTCAAGCAGATGGCAAGAAAATTTCAGGAATATGAAGACATTTTACATCAGATCTGGGTGAATAGTGTTTTATATGTGATCCAAAGGTAAAGGTGTTTTCTCGATGCTATGCTCATTTTGAGGTGTTTTACGTAGAAATGAGAACACCAATCAACTCCTTTAGAGATAAAGCAACTGGAATAAGATTATGTCTACCATTCCTTTTATCTTAATTCATCCACAATAATTTAATAATTTAATATTTTTTTTCCCCCACATTTTTAAAGATAGAATAGACCTGTACATACCCGACTTCTCTGATTTGGCCTGTGGAATAGCAACAAACCTTCACATTTTGGTAAAAAAATAAAATATATATATATATATATATATATATATATATATATATATATATATATATATATATATATATATATATATATATATATATATATATATATATATATATAGAATATATATATAACACCCAGATCCTCTCTCAGAATACTGCTGTGTAAACAATAATATATAACGGGCGTGATGGAAGTAAATAATGGAACCTTACATTCCTTGTTCATTTACTAGATTAGAGATTAGATAAGCAGAAATTCTGATTTATGCTCTCTCTCTGGAAGAGAATATATATTTGGTGTAGAGCTTCTCTCTGATAATTTTACAATGTAACAAGTAAAATCTTTGGATTGCTAACAGAGGGCTGGGGAAAGGAGGTGGGGGGGACTGTTCTCTATCTAATGTAAGATACTAAAGACGACACTCAAAGACTGAGTCAAACCATTGCTGCAGTACCAGTCAGATTTATTTGGGGGCAGTCTGGATCTGTGAAAGTAGCAGAGGACGTCAACATGAGGGGGGATAAAAAAAGGATTGGTTTCTGTGAATTCTATCCCTCATTAGGTCCCATGCAGAGCCTGAATTACTTGCTGCACCTATCCATTAATTTATCCGTCCCTCTTTCTGTATATAGTGCACACTAAATACAGGCGCAGCGCTTCACTGGATGGATGCAGGTTGAAATCTGACCTCATTCCTATTTTGCAGTGGCTCATTGCTGCGGAGGAATGCGCGGGGCGCTTTTGGGTGATTGAAATGGATTGTTCATGTTGTTGCACAAAGTTTTGTGGCGAAGACTGACAGGCTGGGCAGGGTGCCTTTGTTTGCTTTCGACAACTTCATTTGTGTCCACATCACATTGTTGCAATGGTTGCCATGTTTGGTGCATCACAAGCCTCTCAAGGCAATGTACTGGGAATCCAAATATCCCTCGTATTCACTTGCTAATGTTGTGACAGCTTGCTTACTTATTTGTTGTGCAGAGAGCTATGAAAGTTGACGGATGAAGCTGAAGTTCATAAATACTTGTTTCCACTTGGGCCTCTACTTTGTCAAGGTGTTTTCCTGGAGACAAATAATTTTCTAACTCACAAAGGCGTAAAAAAAACAAAAAAAACAAAGCAGAAATATCTATAAAAATGAACCTTTGGCTTTTTAAACATGTATTTAGATCTCCTGTGTTCTCCCATTTATCAGGGGTCTCGGATAACAGCTCCAGTGCATGATAAAGTAAAAACTACAGCTGATGTATTGGGATTCTAATTGCGGCAAGTTATTTTGCTGGCAGTCCTCCTTCAGGGGAGAGAACAAAAGGCCCACATGTTGTCCCGCTTCCCTTTGCTCGCAGCTGATAATCAATGGGGGGACAGAGCTGCCAGCTATTGACTCAAGAGAGATGAATGACACTACTCCCAAAGGGTCCATTTGAATTTTGACAGGCAGGATTCAGAAATCCTATCCCTCCTTTGATGGTGCCAGGAAGAAAGCTTTTCACTGACACGATGAAGGTAATACAGAGTGCTGATACAGGGCTATGGCTGAAATACATTAATCTGCAGGTTTCATGTGCAGGCAGTTTAAATCACTGCAAAGTGCGGCGCACTCTCTGCTTTTGGAGGTGTGTGTGTGTTTTTTTTTTTTTTTTTTTTCTAGCACAAGACATCTGGATTTACAAAGAACTGATCTTAGATCACGACAAAAACCAAGCAGAATAAAAATATCCAGAGTGGTAACAGCGACTTGGACTTAAAGATAAACAGACCTGCTCAACTGTATTTCATTATTATTAACATGTGTCCATTTTTAGCCAATTTCAAGTGTTTTCTTTCGTTAAGGCACAAATAAGAATTTACTCTCTCTTCTTCAAAGCTGCTTGACCTTTGTATAAAAGAAAGATGAAGCAGTTAGAACTCTCTTGAGTCATATGAATGGCAAATGGAAATGCATAACCCAGGAAACGGGCAAATACTGAAAGAGGCATCCTCATGAACAGAGACGATGCAGCTAATAACAGAAAATCAAATCCCAAAAGGCATTCAGACTAATGTGAGCCCAGAACAAGAGAAGAGTTGGTATCCAAAATAACACATAGACTGAGAAAGAACAGCTGAAAAATGCAAAAAAAAAAAAAAAAAAACATGTCCTACATACAGGAAAAGGTTTGGCAATAAAAGGGAGCTGTGTGACAACAACCAAATGAAGGCCAGGCGAGCAACGAGAACAAGACAGGTCGTAGGAAAAAACAACAAAAACAAAACAAAACAAAACAAACAAAAAAACAGCAAAAGCACAGAAAGAAAAACAACCTCACATGATCCTGCCACAACCACCAGGCAGATGTTTGGCAATGAAGTCAGTTGAACAAGAGGGACAAGACAGGAAAGTCGCAGACAGCTGACAAAGAAAAAGCACCAACACACAGACGATCCTAGACAAAGACCAAAACAGCCCAGCACTAAACCTGCCACCAGCATAAGGGTAATACATACATAAATATCAGAATTAAGACAAAGCAGTAAAACATGAACAAAAAGAAACAAAACAGCCAAGCAGTGTCACAGCATGATGCTACCACCACCAAGCAGATATTTGTCAATAAGGGAGTGAAGGCAAGGTCAGCTACGAGAATACAATAGGAAACAAATAATGGAATAAAGGAGTAAAAACACACCAAAGAAACAGAAAAAAAAGAACAAACAACAAAAAATGGCTTTTATTAAAGCTAAAAGTTAAACTTTAAATATTTCATATTTGTGTGTAAATTAAACATAGAACCAAGTGCACACAAAAATCCAATGGATAAGATTAAAATAAGTAAACAAACAAACAAAAAAAATCAGCACTTCTCATTTCTGATATGCGTTTGTTCCCCAGCGAGTAGCCTAATGCAGCAGCAAGCTGCAGACTGCCAGATACACCTGCTTGTCATGGATGATCACCCTATTCTGGGCAAACAAACTAAGCTGCCTGTAGATCCAGTAATCCAGCAATATTACACATTAATAAGACTCTACAGCATGGCAACCCAGTTAGGATTAGACTGATTTTTCTCTATGGCATATCCCCAGCTTAATACATAGTAGGCAAAAAAGATTGTCATATCACAGACATAAAATTGCTTGAGTAGGAAAATTACTGGAAAACTGTAGGTGGCTCCTTTCATCATATTCAAAAACTTTCACTTCTGTGGATGTTCCATATAGGAAATAAAGTCATTGTGAAAATACATAAATTGTGTACATTTTTACTTAACCCTCCCAGGACTCTACTGATGAGTGGTTCTTAATATGTTAGGGAGAAAAGATTGTCAAGTTTTCAAGATGAAACCTCTACGTGAATTTGACAGCAGACAAAGAAATAATGTTGACATTAAATTATAGCACATTTTAATTAGATATTGTTCATACATGTGTCATGATGTTCCTTTAGTTTAGGCCTACTCCCTTATGTGTGCACTGTGCTTGTTTAGTGTAGGCAGTCACTGGACACATCAGTTTCAGAGAGGTAACAGGAAGGCTCAGAGCTCAGCAATGAAATCAAAGCATATGTGTTTTCATGGGTGACGTTTTTATCTGCCCAAAGTGGACATGTGTGTGTTATGTGCATGAAGGCCTAAATAAAATTCCAAAGTTTGTTTTAATATTTTCTCTAGCTTTAATGTGGGAATTACTGTCAAGAGCGACGACAGAGACGATGAGATTAGGCAGACAGTGAGGGAGGAGTCAGAAATGACAAACATGGTTGAAAGGAAGAACTTGGATGAGAGTGTCATTTCTGTACGCTCAATCAATCTGATCTAAGTTGTTTTTAAAACAGTCCTTACCCAAATATACATCCCAGACTGACATCCATACTGGTTTTGGGTGGATGAAGCAAAGCTAACATTGTGCTTATGGATTAGCTTTGAAATCATGTTGAAAAGCTCAGGACTTTGCAAGGAACCCACAAAATTAAATCTGCTATTTTGACAACAACAACAATAATAATAATAATAATAATAATAATAATAATAATAATAATAATACTGCAATGGACTGGCAAATGTATTTTTGCATGTACTAATGGATTGATGGAAACTAACTCTTTACATTAAATGGCTGCCAAGGCAGAGTTGAACCCACTGGTCTTGATCTTTCACAAAATGTGTCATTGTTCCACAATCGAAAATAATTTTAGAAACACAACAAAACATAGTAAGAGAAGAAACATGATGCCATCTTAATGCATGGCTCTTTGAGATTTACAGGCCCTGAGGAAGACCCTGAAGGGCACAAGGTCTTCACCTCCTTTAATGCTGTTAATAACTTGAGATTGAAACACTGAAGTAATCCAATTTCCTGGCATTGTGTGGTAGTAAGTAAGTACCCCTCTGTCAAGTATAGATTAGGCTTTACAGTGTGTTTCCCTGGTTTCAATTGGGACTAAGTAACTGACAAACCAGCCACAGAATAATAGATTCAGAGAAAAAAATCTTAGTGATACAATGAAAGGATTTATAGAGGAGCAATATCTGATTTAATTCATCTCAATTTTCTTATATTGTGCTTATTCACAACAAGCACGGTGTCAGGGGACTTTACAAAAACAAAAAAAAAAAACAACAACAAAAAAAACACATCAAATTTATTACAGAAATGTTCAGTCAATTCAATCCAATCAGAGATCGATTTGAAGTCATACATTACAATTTGATAATAGGCATTGAAAAATTCAGTCAATATAAGGAAAAATTTATTTTTTACTTAGTGAGAAATTTCTGGAAGTGTTGCGACCGTTGCTCTTGAGATGTGATGTTGCTTATGTGGGAAATAAAACAGCTGTGGGGCCTCACAGAAGCCATCGGTCACGTCAAGTGCTTCCACTTGAAAATCTCATCCAGAAATCTTTTGGTTCTCTGACAGCCTCTATAAATCGGATAGAAGAAAGATTCCACAATGATTAGTAAAAAAAATCATAATGCACCTTAACTGCTAAACAAAGCAAACACTCCAAATCACACTTCTATAATGTCACTGCCATTTTCGTATTCTCAGTAGTGCACCGTGACAGGAAGACTTTCCTCAATACATATTATCCATTCATCCGTTATTTTCTGTTTATCTGGGATTGGGTCACAGGGACAGCAGCCTAGTCGGAGAGAACCAGACTTCCCTCTCTGCAGTCACATCAGCAAACTCCCCTAGAGTTGAGCAGGGAGACTTAGGAGATACATTATGTAAGACAGTGAAAGTACTTTTAGTTTTTTTGGGAGGGGTTTCTTTCACTTTAAGTTACATTAAATCCTTAAAAAAAGATGCTTTGCCCCTTGATGAAAACCTTCATATTTAAATATTTATTGATTGTTTTTTATGTACAGTATACCAGGCCATAAATTGACATATTTATGATCACACTGACATAGGTTGCTTAAGGTGGGGGTTGACAGTGATGGATGTGCAAATGCTTTCATAATTAAGATGTGATTACATTTAGGTGTTGCACGTTGATCCTTTGAGATGTGATTCAAATTAATTAAGGGACATTTATTCTCAGCATCTTGGTCTCACCATGGGAACAGTGTAAATTGTTCTCATATTATGCTTTGCTAAACACTCAGAACATGCAGAACGTCAACGCCTTGATAGTAATAATGCTTGTTAGGTAAATGTAAATGCAAGCCTAAACCAAATTTCTTCAAGTGAGCCTAACTGGGTTTGTCACTTGTGAGTGATAGCTGACTAAAGTTCATCCATCAGTGCTGACAGTGTCACTCTACCCTCTGCAAAGGATATTGTTCTGCTTAGTATTGCAAAAGCAAAACACTCAGAAGCCAAGACACCAAAGTAAAAGGTCTCAGATGTATTTTCAAGGGAGACAATATCTTAGTATGCATATTTTCCCCTGAAGCATTGTGTGTCCTCTACTTGTTGTTTTTAGTGACAGTTTGTGAAAATGTGAGAGGCGTAATCATGCTGCAGTGTACCATTTTTTTTTTTCCAAGGCTGGGTGTGCAACAATTTAGAGCTGCTGCCAAAGCCTTCGTTCCAAATCCCCTGAATTCAGTACAACAGAACTGCTTTGGAGAGATCAGGTCTACACTCCCTTTGCAACAATGCACTGTCCTCCCTTTCATCTCTAATGGAAGAGGCAAATAGTCATTAATCATAGCTCGAAGTCCTCCTGCATTGCATTGCAAAGAATCGACTGCAGACACCAGGCACACACGGAATTACATTTAATTTTCAGAGCATGTCACATTGCGGATTGTGTAGGAAAGGGAACAGGAGACTACCCTGACATGTACGGACACAGTGACAGAAAAGAGAACATGCATAAAATCATGAGGACTTATAAAGCACAGCAACAATCACAGGGGTTACTGCACATAGACCAGGCCAGTACATTTCATCACGATTCATTTCCAGCCAAATAGAGCCAATTTTTACCCCTAACCTTGCCTTCACCTCTGAGAATGAAGCACAGGCAAGGAAAACGTAAAGTTTAGGCTGTTGCCTCATTACGAACAAAGTGCACGACGCTAATTGGGTTAGAGGTACAGAGTTGTACCTAGATGCAAATGCAGCATTAAATTTGGGGCATATTTGATCTGAACCCTGTGGGATTACAGATAGAAAACTTCAACAAAAACACAGATTTACTCTGAGTATTCGTGAGTGTTGTAATTAAATCTACGTTGCTCAATGTTAAGAGCTTCCTGTTTACAAGAAATCAATGTCATTCTTATTAAATTATTTTCAGTCTTTGCAATGTCTATTTAAGATTTTGTGTGGCGAGCAATTCAACCTCACAAGTTGATTCAATTGACTGTAGGAGGCTCCTTCATGCATATTCCAGCCTTTTTGTTGAAAAGAGAAAAAAAAAAAAAAAATCTAAGAGCTCCTTGGTTTTCTTCTCAACTCAAACAGATGAGGTCGGTGTAAAATGTAAAATATTATTTTGACATCTACATTTATATTCTTTGTTGAACTGTTATACTGTTTTCTGCACATGAGAAAGTGTCTTGGGAGATTTGGTGGGGAAAATATAAACTTGAATTTGAGTTCCATGTTTATATTTTATGCAAGAATGTATGCACAAAATGTTGCATACAGTTGGTAGGCTGACGCACAAAAGCTTCATTTCACTATGTCTAAACAGCCCACCAAACTTTAGACTTGACTGAAAGATATCAGGCAAAGGAAATAATATTTAGTAGCCAGAAGTCATACAGTTCAGATGGACTTTTGCTATTTTTTTCTGGTTAGTAGATGTAGTAAAAACACAAAGGCCATATACAGTACAATCATTGCATACATGTCAAATATTCTACCTTGTGGTTCCAATACTTACATCTTTAAATCCAACATCTCATGTCGCTGACTTTTGTTTCTCATGTTATGCGACAACTGCTGCCTTTTAACTGTGACAAACAGTTTAAACTCTGTGTCTAATCGATCTGATGCTCGCCTATTCTTCACATATCCAGATCTTATGGTATCCCATCTGTCTGCTGCACTCTTCATTTCCTCTGCTCCTCCTCTTCCACTCTCTTCAATCCTACTCATTAAAGAGAATGTAATCATAAAGCGGAAAAAATCTGATTACAGCTCTCATATTTGGATTTAGTAATTGGGCATTCTCCAAAAGACCATATTTATTCCATGGTCTTTCGTTTTGTTAGTCTATGCCAAATATTTGAAGAAAGGAGTGTGTGGCTACATATATATATATATATATATATATATATATATATATATATATATATATATATATATATATATATATATTTTTTTTTTTTTTTTTTTTTGTTTTTTTTTTTGACTGATTGGAGATTTTGATTCGGTATGAGTCCAGGAGCCCCAGAGTCCTCTCTCTCCTTACTGACATCCTCCAACACATATGCTGTTACTGATCAATAAAGTCAAGCAATCCTTAAATATCTAGAAAAAAAAAAGAAGCTGATTTTTGTTAACCTTTAAAACAAGACCAACTTTCAGTGGAGTCACAGAAGTAGAACTATTTTAAATTTTACATTGAAATACATTTACAGACGGTTTTCACATCTCATAAAAATTCATATTCATCTGAAAATTACAATTGACAACAGGATCACCTTAGATTAAATAAAGAAAATATATAGGCTAGTCAGATTTGAATGGGGATATTCAGCAATTATCACTACATATACTATATATGCACAGTTTATGAGATCTGAAACGTTTACTGTATGTGTAAAAACACAAACAGATTTTTTTCCTCATGTTTTCAAGAAAATATTGTTTAAATTTTTGTTAGATTTCTTTAAGTCAGCATTGTGCGTCACTCATTTCATAAACAGGATGCATTAATACTGCCAATACCTTACAATACTCTGTAGTATTGTACCATAAAGTGCAATAAATTGTGTCATATTGTGTTAAACTGTGGCATATAATAATACTTAAGGACTTTTTCACCAAATCCTACTCGACATAGGGGACTCACCAGAAACACCACTGAATGAGATCATTTTTGGTGGTTTGCTGACTCAGCTTAAGGCAGTGGTTCTTAACCTTTTTTGAGGTACCGAACCCACCAGTTTCATATGCGCATTCACTGAACCCTTCTGTAGTGATAAATAAAATATGTTTCCCCCCCTAAATTCAAGACATAGGGGTGACCCAACTAGATTCTAGTTGGGTCACTCCATGATCACTAAGTCTTCTTAAAAGGTAGAGTCTCTGAGAACAGTTCTTCAAAATATAGTCAATGTTTTCAGCAAAGTTGAGCTGACTGTCCAGGAACGACCCAAGGTATTTAAAATTTGCCACAGTTTCAACAGGTTGGCCATCGAGAGAAACTGGAACCACTTTAAGGTCTTGTTTAGATCATTTAATTAGCTCTACATTCTTAAAAGAATGAAAAATTAATGATAAATAATAAAGACTTTGCGGTATTCTGATTTAGTCACGCCACTAGAGGCAGTAGCAGGCCCGAAAAGATGCGACTAAGGAGCAGATTTAGAAATACACCGAAAGCTACAGAGTTTGGTTAAAACTGTGAGCTTTGCTGAAGTAATTAAAGACACAAGTTCAAATCCATGCTGAGAGTGGAGCTCTTTCAATCAGGGCTCCTCCGCAGCACTGATTGGCTAAGCAATGTGACGTGATTCTCTGCAGCAAGTGATGGCAAAGCGGGGCGTCATCACGACTTTACGCAAGTGTATCTTTACCTCCGCGGCAAAGGCTCCGCTGAACCCCTGAGACCGACTCATCGAACCCCTGGGGTTCGAACGAGCCCAGATTAAAAAACACTGATTTAAGGGATTGAGTTGAAAACATGATGGACTCAAAAAAAAAAAGTAACCTTACCACACAGTGTGTCACATTGTCACAAGAAAAATAAAATACTGACAGCCTCAAAGGAGACTTGTAGCCTCACATTAAGTGATATCCATTTATTGTGGGAATTGTATCTTTCGATAAGTTCTTTCTGTCTTTATTCAAATGAAAACCGGACACTTTGAAAACCTGTAACTCCCATATATGAGACATATGCTTCATCCAGCCCTTATGCCAGGGAATGAGTGGCTCATCCCTTTGAGAAGTATTTATTTCAAGGTCATGGCGGCTCATTCATCCTTTCAAATTCACGCATATTTATCCAGTTTGAACTCTCACCAAAATTGCTTCCTTTTTTGCACTAAGATCACCCTCTTAAGTCTTCAAAAGAGTACTATTTTTGCAACTTTAGAATATCATGGGCAATTGCTTTTTGAAAGACCCACTATATTTCCCTTTTACTGTTGATAAACATGTAAGCAGCTTATTTTATTTTTTTAAAGCACATGACCTTCAGCTGTAGCTTTGTTTGACTACAAAGGGTAAAGAGATCCCGCTTTGGCCTTTGAGGGGGTAAAAAGGGGATCAGGAGTTCTTGCAACTTGCTGGGAAAAAAATGCTTCTTGAAATCAGGATAACCAGGAAACGGAGGAGCCTTGCCAGAACAGATGTTTCCGTTGAGTGTTTTGTCTTTTTTGCTTGGCTTTGTGTGTGAGTGTGCATGGTGGTCAGTGGATCCACACTCGGAGAGACAGTTGCAAGGAACAGCAAACGTTGCCGGGTTGCTAATGCTATTCCCATGCCAATTTGCTTCTTTTGCACGTTCATTATGACTGCAATTATACAGTTGGTGTGTATAGGAAGTATGAGTAAATGAATTAGGCAGGAGCATGTTTTCGTGTGGGAGTGGATAGGAGAAAGTAATGCTGTCTCGAAACCTTTTAATGAGGAGGAAATTTTGCTTAGGACAGAGCTTTGTTAATGGAATTGGAACTTGATTATCGGACAGCAGATGCACATTGAATACACTGTTGGTCCTCTCTGTCCTAATCTATGTACAATACTTGTCATCAGGACTCTGGCAACAGCAAATACCCTCTGCATGATCTTTTTTTTTTTTTTTTTTTGTGCGTCCTGGATAGTAAAACAAACTCACATTACGTTCAGCTTGTCAAGTTGTTTATCAATAACCGGACAGTCAAATCCCATATTAAAGTACTTTTTCAAATTTTTACAGAGTCTAACTGGGGAGAGAAGAGCAGAAGAGAATGTCGGTTTGATTAAAATAATTCAGACCAGTACAAAGAGGCTCTTCTGTGAAATTAAATCAGCCACATGGGTAGGAGGAAAAGCAATTAATGACCTTTTTTTTGTTTTCAGAGCTAAATGTTAGAGTGAGGTTAAAAGATGTGCGCATTATCTTAGTTAATTATTCTGCTGATTGCCTTGAAGTAGTACTGGTCTGTTATTGCACAGACTCCAACGTTGTTTAATTGAGTATTTTCAAGTCCTATGTTTAAAGTGTATGAAGAAGCAGAATGTATTTCACTCTAAAATGTTCACATTTTCCCTGCATTTCTGTTTTCTAATTAATATACTCTTTTCTATCTGTTCTGTTTTACTTTTGTCAAGATGATATTTCCTGTGTCCAGGTGCTTCTTAATTAATTAGGATATAAAGTGTAAGTTGTTTCAGTAATTCAATTTTGTAAGTGAAACTAATTAACATAGGCTAATATGGATTAATTATATATGCATGGTGAAATATTTTGGGTATGTTTCTCTGTTAGATTTGATGAAAATGAAAACCTAAAATTTAGCTTCTCAGAAAATTTGATTACATAAAACCAATGGATGAATTTAAACATGCTAAATCGAGAAAAGCCAACCTAGCAAAAAGCGTCTATTCACTGTACAATGGTAAAATTGTAAAATAACCAATAAGCAGAGTTACTCAACCAGCAAAAAAAACTCTTTGCTCTGGTTAGCTGCTGAACATGACACAATCCAAACAGCTAGGCTCAGCAGCAGATCTCCCCTCGGTGATCTAATTGCTGGTCCATTTAAAGACGGCTTGGAAAACCATGCTACTATATTTTAACAACACATACACCTCATCTTGCAGGTTTGGCTTTCCGGAGATGGGAAAGGAAAAGTTGAACTGAAAGGAGGTCAAAATTCAGAGAAGTTGCAGTGATTCGTCAGAAAATACGGACATATAGAAAACATTAGGGCGATTGATCAGATTAGTGGAAAATCCGCAATGATTGGTGAAAATTGCAAGTCTGTGCAAAATTTGCAAATGATGACTAAACTTGCATAAGTAGGTTCTTTCTCCCCCTTCGCCTCACAGGAGCTCCTCCAAATGCTCAGCTAGTGATAGGGATCACCTCTTATTTGCTCCTTCGATCAACTGCCTCTCCACTTCCAAAGGTTGCTCCCCTGGAAGGAAAAAAAAAACAAGACAGTTACTGATTACACATGCTCCCTGCCAACTGTTCCGCCTGTGGACCAACTCAACTTGGATCTTTCCTTCACCCAAACAGGAAGATCTTACCCACAGGTAATTCCTCCTTCTGCAGTTCTCAAATAAACAATCCATGTACTTTCTGTCTTCAGTGCTGATCCAGATGCATTTCCCAGCAGACTCTGACATGACTTTTATCATCTGCTTATTGTTCAACAAATGTGCTAAATCTTCTCCCGGTTCCCATGCGTGTGCCCACTTCAGAGTCTCCCACTAAGATTATGACACATATTGTGTTCAGTTTGGATAAAAAAAGTGAGGCATTTATCAGAATTAACACTTTTTTTCAAGTTGGACCTCCATTCTCGTTTTTTTTAAAGAGTATTTATTTTTGAAATGTTGAATTTGAACATGTCACATCTTATTATATTTGAAATTAGTACAATTTCAATAAAAATGCTCTTAGCAAAGTTGCAGAGAGAGATATGCTAATATAAGAACAGATTTCTCATATAGAAATGTCAAGATTACACATTTCTTTTCATTTTCAAAGTCCAGAACAGATATGTAGCTGATAGCGAAAATTCAACCTGGAAGACTCCATCACCTCCGTTCGCCCATCGGCATTATGCTCATCTCCGACCTCAGCTCTGGACCTCACCCGGCGTGTCCAATCATCAATCAAGCTCTGCATAAAAGGATCCACACCGAAGCCGTGAGCCGCTTCCCAGCTGCGTTCAACCCACCACCTCCCCATCTCCACCCACATCCTTTGGCTCTCCAGGTTGGCACCCTTTCCAGACCTCCACCACCAGTGTCGGGCCCTGGGGGAGAGCATCCCTAATCGGTTATCGGGATGTTCATCGAGTTCACATCAAATCTCAGCTCAGATCAGCTGCCGGGGCCTGAGCGCCAAATAACTGTTATTCATTGCTGTCAATAAATCTTTTAATTGTTACTTTTTCTTCATCTGAGTCTTTCCAGATTGAAATGTTATTGATTTAAAATTTTCCTCAGGTGTATGCATGGCATTGCGTTGACCTTCCAAAAGATTAATCTTTACAGAGATTACATTAAATATTTAAAATGCTTGTTTTACACATTTAAAACAAGCATCAGACATGTGTTTAGCGTTTAGTTCAGAGCATTTGGATCAAAGCAGCATGCCACAGCCAGCTCTGCTGGAAATAACAGGCAGAGGAGAAGACCAGGAGTTTCGGGACTCATTGGGAGCCGTATAATGTTGGTGGAATTTTGTGTGACCTGTGGTGATCCTGTTAGCTAAGTGGTGGAGTCATCACCACAACTGAACAACTGCGCTGAGCTTAAATAACTAGATGACATAGTGACCCGACTCAAAGAGCATGCCGTACGTCAATCTCTGCAGGCTGACTCAGTTAAAGATATCAGCTGCAACATTCAAGTTGGTCTTTTCAACATTTAATGCTGCCATTAGGCAAGCATTTAGAGTAAATAAAACGGTACGGAGCAAAATGTGTTGCTCCTGCCAAGGGCAACTTATATACAGCCTGTCAGTGAAAAGTCAGCCAGGGTAAAAGTCATGACAAAATAAATAGGATGTCTCACAACCACAGTTAGTATACAGTGTTATGCTGTTTTGGGGAATGGGGGTTTTCAACACAACATTCCCTCTTGTTGATGATTCAGGAATACATTAATTATCAAACTTTACGGAGATACACGAAAAGGAATCGACATAGCTGACTTGACACCAAATGTAGCCTGTACATTTATAATGAATAAAGCACACTTCTTATTTAAATAGTGACTTCTAAACTTAAATAAATAAATAAAAAAAAAGGTTTCTTAGTGCTAAAATAAAATACACAGAGTATTCATTATTTCTGGGTTACCAGGCTAAATGTACCATCTGGTAATTGCTCCTCGGTTCCAAATGTCTAAAGACGGATGAATGAAGTTTTATTGGAATAAAAAGATTAAAAAGGTTTTGTTTCTTTGAATTCTTTGAAAGTCCTTACAGAAGGAAGAAAGGTTCATGATGTAAGAATATACATTGGTAAATATCACTGTTTTGCATCAGCTTATTTAACTGTAGTGTAAACATATTAAGAAAAAAAACGTGTCTGAAAAAAGCAATGTTTTGAAATAACTTTGTGAAAATCATGTGCATGGTTAGTCATACACCCTTAGTATCCGTTTCCAATTGTTCTTGTTTCGCCTCTTACAGGCCTTTCATCTGGATGAAACAAACAGAAGCTCTTTATGATGAGAGAGAAAGGTTAATCTCAGTAGTGACCAAAGGATACAGGACTCAATGAAGACAATTAAACTGGGCTGTGTATCTCTTGCTTTCCTTTGTTGTCATATCACTTGATTTTTCTCTCTATGTCAGCACATAGACACACGTTAGATTTGAACAGGTGCATCTTATTTAGATAGAAGTAAATATGCCCCCAGTTGCTGCGCAGGCCCAGTGTTTGTGTATTGATTTATTTTCTGAACATATCCCTTCCACATTAATTGTCTTCTGTTGTCAATGAACAGTAACATTTGCTTTAGTGTGCACTGACATAGCCTCAGGGATGTCATGATTAATGTACACCACTTAGTTCAGGTGCATCTATAGCCTCTAGACCATCTTTTTTTTTTTTTTTTTTTTTTCTAGGGGCTGAAATCGTATCATTCAAATTCACGTCTTTGTTTACCAATATATCATGCAAACACGAACCATTATAGGTGCTTCAGAACTGCAGCCATCCATTTGAGCCAAGGTTAAAAAGATTTTGTAATAAATACTGACTTGTGACTGTTGGCAGTTAAACAAACTAGGCGTGGTGGGAACAATAGCGGGTGGCAGCAAGCACTTTTCCCGAGAGTTTGATGTTATGCGTCACTGAAGATGACAAAATGTAAAAAAAATGTTTAGAGAATCTGATTAAATATGTATTGAGCTAGATTTTCAAGTATCGCCCATCTCTGTCAAGTACGGCTTTGACAGAGAAATCCATCATGGTACAGTAAAATGCCAAAATACTGTGTAAGCATGAATATTTAGTATCATTTATTTTCCCCCGGAGTTGTGCAGGATGCTGCAGATAAGGAAAGAGAGAAAACAGAGTTTAAATATTACTTTTGACTTTGAAGCAATGTTATCTTTCTTTCTTAGGTCTGAAATCATTAATTATAAAAAAAAATTCTTTATCCAAAGCATGAATTATTAGGTAATGCTGTAGGTGTCAAAAAGCTTATAGATAAGGAGACTGTCATGAGTTGTCTTCTGAAAATGTTGATACGTTAAATAAAAAGCCATCAGACATGTGAGCAGGCTGACATTGGAACAGAGCGGGAACAATGGTGTTTACAACTGCTCAATTAGAGAGATTAGTCAACCTCTCCAAGGTCACCACAACAAAGGAGGGTGTTCATGCAGCATAATCCCTCTAAGTCAACTATTAATTAGTTCATGGATGTCTGAGGACTAAAACACATTATAATGGCATATGGCTCACAGAAATGTCATTTGGCTTGGAAAAAGAAAAGTTTTCTTCAACCCCTCACCAGATTAGGATTTTCTTACTGCAAGCTATAAGTGTTTTTTTTTTTTTTCCTGCACTGATTTGATTTACTTGCAGAAAATCCAGAGAGCACTCACAGAGCTTCACTTTGTCAACATATTGATCTCTTTCCTCGAAATTGTACACACAAATATGGAGGGAAAAAAAAAAAAAGATTTGAGATTTTTGCAAGTTCATTAAAAATAGAAATCCAAGAAATTACATTTGTGTTGAGTATTCATAGCATTTGCTTTTACCTCTGGCAGAGAGTCCAGCCCCAAGTCTGAATATGATACCAGCTTAGCACATCTATTTTTAAGCAGTCTTGCCCATTCTTCTTTCCGGTATCTGTGAAGCCGTTTTCTAATATTCCCAGAGATTTCCAATCAGATTCAATTCTGGACTCTGGCTACAGGATATTCACAGAGTGGTTCTGAATTTCATGTCATCTGTCTTTTCTTTTATCCTGACTAGTCTGCCAGTTCCTGCTGCTGGAAAACATCCTCACAGCATGATGCTGCCACCACCATGCTTCACTGAAGGGATTATTTTGGCCTGGGGATGAGCCTTGTTCGTCTCAAGGCAACGAGGAACCTTAGTTTCAAGGGTTCACTTGACAACCTTGACAAACGTTAACTAAGTTAAATGAGCATGAACACTTTTGCAAGTCTCTGTCGGACTAAGTTTAAAAATCTAACAAAACACTGTATGTAACATACCCTCAGGATTAAAATAAGTATTTTCCCAGTACAGACACAGCCAAGCGTGCAAACATAGCTTTACAGCAACAAACATACATCACCTGGCAAAATGATGTGAAGTGAGGCACAGCTAGTACCTTTCTGTTGTATACCTGCCAGCATGCTGCGTTGTTGTGAGCATTGAGCCCACACTGCAGTGCAAGCTGGCTCTCTTTGGGTTATGTGAGTAGGTATGGGGGCGTATTTGCAGAGAAGAGAGAAAATGAGAGATAGGAGCCACAGCCAGAGCACTGTCCCTGAGTGATTTTGCTTGGCTCCCAACAGCACCCTGTCAAATCCAAATGAGAAATTTCAGACATCCAGCGAGGTAGGCACTGAAAGGGGAAATGTTTTCCCACCACTGCTGAGTCCTATTTTGGACAATAACTTTAAGAGTTTGTTGGCTGACCTTCAAAGTAGAGGGAAAATAATGGATTCAACTCATCTCAGGGCATGTGTTAAGTTGATTGGGAGATGAAACGGTGTGAAAATGCATGCTGTTTCAAGATGAAATGAGCTATGTTGGCAAACTGACATTTGACTGTTAAGCTCTTGCTTTGATCTGTGGCCTGTATCTCCTTAAAGGATTAATATCTAACATTTGTTAATGTGTGAAGATACGGAGCAGATACAACATGGATTAGGGTGCAGGAATGTCTGAATAAATTATTTCATCAGAGAGAACACCAAACTCTCAGTTCATGTTGAAATTCTGAGAATACTTTAAAATTCATGTGTGAATGTCAATTAATTGCAGCCTTTGGATCACCAGCATCCTTCGAGAAAATAAGTCATTGTAGTTAAGGTTAAACCTCATTCGCATCAGGCAACACTGTATCCTAAAGGAAAAGCGTTCAATAAACCGCCATACCCAAACCCAACAGAGCTGAAAGTCAGACAAGTCCAAATAAATATAATACATATGAAATAGTTAATATAGGAATAGTTTATGGTTGATCAAAGTAATTTGGACTTCTCGGTTGCCGGAGATCTTCTCTTTAACTTTGAGAAAAGAGCAAAAACTTTACAGAAGTTTTATTAAGTTAGATGTTTGCTTTGTAGAGACTTTCTTTCTCATTTCTTTCAAAGCTCTGTTCCACATGTAAATAGGTCCACAAGGAACATCTGCATTGAGGGGACTTATTCACTCCCAACCAATAATCTGTGATTCCACACACCGACTCTACATCTGTGATTCCACACACCGACTCTACATTGGCATACTGGTAAAAGCAAACCTGATTATCATTTTCCACCTTATTTTACAAGGCATTGGAGTGCACTCACAATGTGTATAATTCTCAAATGCTGAGCGGATGCTTCTTGTCTGAAGGGTCAGCTGTCACATAAATCTGCGACCATTAAAACAAAGCGGATTCTGAACCGCTGAGTTGGTCGTTTCCATTCTGTTAGTGCTTCATTCCAGTGGTTCACTGTAAGGACTTGTAGGATATATGGCAATTATGCCGTCAGGTGCATTGAAACTAAAACTAGGGTTAGGGAGGTCAGCCAGATGTTGAAATCGGTGCTTACATGTGGAAATTCTTTATCAAATGGGACTTGGCATTACAAACTGGAACCTAGCAGGTATAACAGGTGCAATCCTTTAATCCACTTTTCATTTTAATGCTGAGTGCATTGAAATTCACTTATATTTATATGTTTGACACTTGCCATTACATGAACTCAGACAAACATGTTTTGACGCAAGTGTGTTTTGAGCTATAAAACCTATGTAATTTTATGTATACTCATACATCACTGTGCATTACAAACACTACAGACGCGGTTATATTAGGGGATCAGGACACAGATGCATGAAAATTAATATCCTGTCTTCCAATTAGAGTGAGGAATTTCATAAACGAAATTCTTCTGGCAGTGCTTTAATTAGCTCACTTGTTCTTACTCTGGAGACCCTGTACCCTAGGGCAAAGTAACAATGTACCATTAAATTAGAAGGTGATTGAGATTAAGTACATATTTAATATATTTCAATGTAGTGAATGTACTTTAAAAACAAATGTACGAACATATAATGCTGAAGTTATTTATTCTGACTAACAATATGTAGACATCTACCTAAGCTTCTCTGTGTTTTTTCCCACTTTGTGCATGTTCCCACTATACTGTGTGTTATGGATGAAAAGTCTGGGAAGAATTTCAAATACTCCCGAACAGGTACCTGAGGGACAGTAAGAACTCTTGCCAGGCAATTCTCTATCTTCATGTGCTCGAAAATTGGATCAATAGCATTTAAAGCTCTAACATCTGGGAGGGGAGAAGTCTAAGAGTAAAATGTCACACGTCTATAAACTGATTTTTTACATTTTGTAGTAATGGGCTTTTTTTATTATTTATTATTTATCTTCAGAGATGTAAAATCAGACCCACATACCAAACTCCATCTGTTTTAGACGAGTGATAATTAGCATAAGCTATTCAACAAACAAAAAGTAGATACAGTGCGTCCAGGAAGTATTCACAGTGTTTTCCTTTATCCACATTTTTTTATGTTCAGGCCAAATTATATGAATCCTCCCGCGGTTTTAAGAGTCAGGGTCATTTGGACTTCACAAGCTTTTTACCCTGTGTGTGGTCCAGCAGGGCCGCACTGACCCTCCATGCAGTTTTAAGAGGGATTTTTGTGAGTGGTTCCAGGAACCGACATTTTGACTTCCTCCCGTTTCTCTGCTGTCCAACCGTGACACCGTTAGCCAATAAAACCTGAAGGGACATTTTTGCTCTCAATATTATAATTTGTCAAGAGCATCAATGTGTATGTTGGCTTTTTTTAAATGCTCTAATTTACAAGAGGAAATAAAATGTCACTGAAAAGAACAAATCGAGTTGCTTACTCTAGAGTAAATTATCCTTTATAACAAATAAAGCACATAATCTGAAACCTATTGACATACTCATTAATGTTGTTTTACAAATGCAAAAGTTTCTGACCTTTGTCTGCCCAACTGTTGACTGCCATCAGTCTTTAAACATGGATATGTGTTGCTGTGTCTTTTTTTTTTTTAAATATGTGTTTGAAAGAAGCTTAAAATTCTCTAATCACAAGCATCATTTCAACAGTTCTCCTTCAAGAAGCAGACAGCTTGGGGCTAATCAGTTTTTGAGCAGAGCACTTCTGAATAGAACAAATTACATGTCATTAAAATTATAAACCAAAAGATTACACAGCAGATGCAGACTGAATAAATTTAAATAAAATTCCCACAAAATTTTCACTTTCTGGTTGGTAATTTAAATTCCTGTGACTTTTTTATACAACCTTTGTCAGCTCAATTGCTCATACAAGTTGAAGTGTTTCCATGTATTGGAAACAGTATATATATATATATATATATATATATATATATATATATATATATATATATATAGTGTTCATATATATATATATATATATATATATATATATATATATATATATATATATATAATGTTCATATATATATATATATATATGAACACTTTTGCGCAACAATGATGCAATTAAATCAAATTTAGAGGATAAAGCTAAATTATTTTTTTTAAATCATAATACTGTATCTTTACATTGCTTCTGTATATTAATCTTGCTTCACTCATAATCTTCTTAAGTAAGGCATCTCTACCTTTTGAACACACGTGCACACACACACATAAATGTCCATTGTGCCTGTAAAATACCTGGCATAGTAAAAAGGAAATGAGAGCAAAGAGCAAAAGAAAAGGAGAATGAGAAGACTGAGTAGGCTATTACAGAGGAGAGAGTGTATTCCCTAGAGGAGGCGCAGGCTGAGATGGTGTAAATGAGGGAAGCGTAGCAGCCATTCCTGTAGCCTCATTAGAGTAATGGAGACCCATCCGTTCTGTCAAGGTCTCCAGAAAATCTTCTGTGACACGAATGCCTACCTTTTCATGCTCGTTCACAACTGGGATCCAAGGGAAAACAGAAGAGTGAGAGAAAGAAAAGCAGAGGCATTGTTGCTGCTGGAATTCAAGTTAAACAAGAAGTAATGGGCATTTGGTAGAGTATTAGAGAGTTGATTAGGGTCTTTTATTCCCTGCCACAGTCTATAATGTTCAATGGTAGTGGACTTTGTGGCTCTAGCAGGAGAACTGGGGTAACTGCAAGCTTTTAGTAAAGATTGGTCATTCTGGGGAAGGAAACTCTACTGATCATCATGTTTACAAGTTGGTTTTGAAAGGTAAGAAGACTGAATGTACACCAATCTCTCTGGCTGCCCTATGCACGAGGACTCCGAACATAGTAATCTCTCATACCCTACTGTTTTAGTTTTTGCTTCTCAGGGTTACAGCAGGTGGGAATCTGTCCCTGCTGACATGGTGAACCTAATCAATCACAGACTGAACGCTGAGAAACAAACAACCTGCAATCTCACCTGTCAGCTCTCACCAAACACATGCGAGACTTTAGATTTTGAAAAACTACTTCCCAGAGAAAGAAGAATCACTCTGGGGACAGAAAAGGTCACAATAACCTAAGTGGATCACAGGTGAACATTATACAAACTCCCCAAAAACAACAAGAAACTTGTTTCTACAGTTTGTTTTGCTAACACTTAGGTTTTTCAAATAATATGATGGTCTGTTTATAAAGTAATCAAATAAACAAGTCAATTTTTTTTAATCATAAAATTTGAAAATATTGAAAGTATAAAATGGAAATAAATCAGTTCCAATACCTTGAAAAATAATGCAAAAAATTGCAGCAAAAGGGCTCTTAATTCATGCCTTCAAAAACAAGATGGCACTAATAGATATTGTTGATGGCGATAGTCTGGAAACCTACTTTTCTCCTATGTTGTTAGAAAATGTGATATTTATCTTTACAAAAAAAAATAAAATTCAAAGGAGAATGTTAATAGGACTTGTGACTGCAGTTTTGTGGCAATGAACAAGGATTTAGTAACTAAGGATAAGTTACAGAGGAAATCTAAGCAAGTTCCATGGAAGCAAACAGCAGAAGACGTCATATATCTCCTAAAATGTTTTGGAAACACACTTTGTTACACACTTTTGTTTGATAATGAAACAATTTGAATTCTGGCTTTAAGGTGAGGAACAATCCACAGCTAAGAGAGGACACAACACATGTAATGTAGAACAGATAATTTAAGCAAGGAGTCAACAGCCAAACTGAGAAGAGTTTGACTTGCACAATTACTGCATAATCTGCTTTAATTTAAGGTATTCTGGTGATAGTGGGCCAGTGGAATATGCTGAGTCAAGAATATTCTAGCAACTGTGCAGAAATTGCAACATCTACCTGTAAGTTCCCAGAATTTTTTATTTTTTTCAAATTAATAACCTTTTTTTTTTTTTTGTCACAGTCATTCAGTTTATAAATTTCTCCACATGGTGCCACCCGCAGTCTCTCAGACAAGATTTCAACCATGGAATGATTTAATGGACCCTGATGATTACAGGGAATCTGATAAGTTCCTTTTTTTAATGATGTCAGATTTGATTTATTATCATTTACACGCATTCCTCATTTAAGGATGGTGATTTATAAACGATGCCATATGTTTCATTGTCTTGACTTATGAATCAAACACACTGGGACATATGCATATAAGTAAACAAGTGTCATTTTCACTCTTGTCCTAATCATAAACTGATATAGATGTAGTCTAATTGGCTGCTTTGGAAAGGGATAACCCTCACTGCTCCATTAAACCGTTAATGACAAACCAGACAAGACTCTCAATTTCAGCAATTTATGCTTGTGAGGTCCCCTGAGCAGCAGTCCTTAAACATATGGCCATTATATATGGCTGTAGAATACTTATAACAAGGGCTGCACAAAATATTAATTTCAGATGCACTTGCAAACCATCAACCATTTTGCTGTATATCAGTTATTGTAACACCATAGAAACATAATCTTAAAAGGTCAAATTAAGCATTAAACAGAGAAACAGTAATTTACAATACAGAATTGCTTTTTTAATGTAGCATATACATGTAAAAGTTGCAGTTGAGACTTAATATGGTTATAGAAATTGGGAAAACATAAATGTTACAGGTTGTTAGTTTAATGAAGAGCATAGCTCTTACATAATTGTTCTGCTGCTGCAGTTCTCAAGTGATTTGTTTTATGTAGATGACCCTTATTTAAGAGGGTGAGTGTAGGAAGTGCAATGCACTTCAAGGACGGATACATAAAAACCTGACTGTCGATGTCACAGCTTGGTCACTTCATGTACGGCCTCGTAAAATAACCATCCCTTTCTTATATTTTGATCCAGATCTATAAACCCCATCAAAAATTGAGTGTGCAATTTGTATCAACAAAGCAAATTGTGGCAAAGGGTGTGGGGGATATCATCAACTACAGATCAGAAGCAGAACTAATTAGCTTTTGCAGGGAGACAGTAAGCCAAAAACAAGACTAATGTGGGGTTGAGAAAGATTTATCCATCTGTCATTCCTTGGTGTCAAATAACTGCTTCTGTTGGGTCAAATTAGGCCAGCTCTATATCTTGTCAAACTCCCTTCCTTATTCTTCAGGCCAGTTCCTTAGTAGGTGGTGCATAGTGGGTTACATGCTGGGTAGCTGGCATAAGCCAGCTCAGTTGAATTTGTGTACATTACAAACCCAATTTTGGATTGAGTTCTGAATAATTAATTAAAGTTTAATTATTTTGTGTTCCTTTTTCTCGCTAATCTTTTGGCTAGATCAGCCCTGTTTCTGTTTTACTTTAGTTCACTCCTTTATCAGTTATTCCAGTTTGTGTTATGTCTAGATATTTGTCATTTAGATTCATTTCCCTAGTTCTCCTGTTTGTGTACCTTCCCTCACCCACATGCCACACTGCTCTCTCTCCCTCTCTTGTTCCAGCATTCCCTCTTCTCAGTATTTAAAATCTTTCAGTGCTCTCAATCTTTGCTGCTTCCTCCTCACCAATATCCTGCCTATTCTCTGCCAATTCTATGCCATCTTTTCTTCTGGATTCCTGTTTTTGCTCTGCTCTGGCTCCCTTCTTTCTCTGTGGTCTTTGTTGTAGATTTTTGTTCTTCAATTTTGCATTAAACCTAGAAAATCTACTTGATGCCTCTGCTTCACTGTGTTTAGGTCCTTTGTCACTTAAATCAATACCATGGCAATTGTTTGTGGCATTATTTCTTCTTTAAATTTTAAGTGATAGTGTTGCATTAAATGATATTCAAAAATTGATACCAATAAAAAATATGTTGAATGCTAAATGTAAGAAATTATACCTAAGAACACATTTCTACACATAATGTACAGAAATAATTTACAGTATTCTATTGCATATTATTGCAAGAAAAGCTAAAGAACATAAATAAGTAAATATTGTTGTACTGTAATAGCAATTTAAACAGTAATAAACCAAGAAAACCAAATTTTCTCGTAAAAGAGAAGTTAATATATCTGCAGATAAAGTAGCTTGACACACAGTACTTTAACTGTTTTAGTATGCAGTCAGCTGTTTTGTGCACAGACATCTTTAATACATTTGTTCAAGCTGAGTTATGAGATTAATCCAATCAAAAGGAAGACACTAATCAGTGAACCCACATGCTGGGGTGTCTGGCTGAATTCCTGCTCTACTCTGTGGTTTTGGATGTTTAAATTAAACCAATCTACTGGCGGTGTCACTTATCTTTTTTTCAGACTCATGCACCAATGACTCTCATGCTGTCTGGCTGGGTTTTCACAATTTATTCAAAACCAAGGACAAGTTATATGGGCCATGGGGGAGTAGATATCACCAGTACACATAGAACCCAGAAGCTACCTGCAAAAGCCGTGTCTCGCAGTTGTGAACGAATAAAAAGGGAGCCGGAAAAAGACCTTGAATGGCACATGTTTGGCGCCTTTGATAATAAATGCAGCCCTCCACACTTAACTTTGATTTGACGCTTACAGGAAGGTCAGTCCAATGAGTAAAATTCAATGGAAGAACAAAATTACATAGTCCATCTGTGTTTTCATACTTACTACATAATTAGTTATGAGTCGGAGTAAAGTTTGAATAGCTCTGAAATGAGCATGTTTGTATACTGGAATAGCTATGCCTCATTTCTTAAGCCAGCCAGCAAGAATGATCCTTTTTACTACTGGAAGGTTCAAAGGATTATTTTTTTTTCTCTTCCATCAACCTTTTCTTGAGTTTTAAAGTCAATTTTATTACTGATTATTAACATCTCAGACTATATGTTCTCTAACAAAATTATTTTCAGACTGTAGCCTACCAATGCCACAGTACAACTCCATCTATTCCACATAGTGCCTTCGTATACATTACAGCATGGCATCATCATCAATAGTCATTTAGGAGAGCTCCGCTTTTCACACCAGTGGATGCAATGAAGATTCATGGCTACCCATTTCAAAGTGAATTGGTAAGATGTACACAACAGGGAAGGGATAAAAATTATACACATACACCACAGACTATTGGGTTACCACAGTATGGCCTGGTAAGTTTGTTGAGGTGGTGAGAGAGACGCTGGCAGACAAATGGTGAAAGCTGTAAATGAGCAGTTTCAGAAAACAGAGGGGAATGACTGTATACCAGAGAAAGATTAAATCGCAACATCAGCACAGACATTTATCAAGCCTCACAAACCCAGCCAAACACAGTTTTGTATTGTTTAATTTTGTTTGAGAAATATCTCTATAGAAAAATAAACATTTCAGGGACTGCCACTAGACTGATTAGAAAAAAAACTAAGTACACAATTGTTGCGTCGTGAAGTTCTTAGAGGAAAAATAGCAGATAAGTGTTTCTTATCAACTGTATTAATCTAATCACTTTCATAACTTTCATAACAGGAAGAGGTTTTGGTAGCTTGTCAGACTAATGCATAAAGATCCAAGTTTAAGTTTGCTGTCCATCAATCCGAGGAGGACTATACTTCTCAAAAATTTGGCATCCATCTTTGTAGTCAGAAAGATTGTTCAAAGGTAAAAAATGTTTAAGAAGGCTGCAACCCCCCCCCCCACAGGAGTTTGAGTATCGTGGTCAGTGTGTACGAGTTTGTGTGAGATTCTTTCCTGAACATCAAATTTCTGCTGGAGATCACAGATGGCTTGTTCAGATTCAAACACTTATCTGGAAAAACTCCATACCAAAGCTGAAATAAAATATCTTCCTTTATTTGATACTGCTTCAAACATTTCCATGATATGAAAAAAATAATGCAGTGTTTCTTTGTGACAAAGTAAGAAGTCCATGGGTGGCAAGTGAGTGTTTAGATGGGGAAAAGGATTTTTACAACCTTCAATTTACCAGAACAACAGGCATTTCTTGGAAAATTGCATATTTTAAGCTACTGGACATACCACTGAGGAAGCTGTACAGCGAAGATCAGGTTGGCTGGCACACACCCACATTTGCAGAAAGGAAGGGGGCTTTGAGTTTTACTAAAGCATGCACAGTATTTGAAGGATAAATTATTGCCAACTTTCCACAAATATTTTACAGCATTTGCTGGCTAAGTGCAGTGGACTGTGAGAGTACTTTATCATTCTCTCTTTTGCATAAATGCAAATATACCGCCCTAAACCTTGCTGTGTTCTCTCTGCTTCATCTTTAGAGGACAAATCGTTAAAAAGCCAGCAGAGACTGGTTGGAAGATAAGGAGATTTGGAGTCATAGAAAAGCAACAGAAAGCCAGAATTTAATCCAAAATTAGATTACAACGTTCAAATCTGCAGCATACCGAACAATGCCACTTGAAACAGCCGTATTTCCTCATCTGAACAACTACTGGTTTTCATCTGTGACACTTTGTAAATGAGTATTTTCTTCTGTGAGAGAAAAAGAAAAAGCTACATAAAGACAAATAATCAAAAGCAAAAAGAGATCATTTGTTGTAGTAAGTTACTGTAGTCACCTAAGCACAAATTGTGAAGAAAAAAAGTTAGACTCCTTGCAATTTCAGCCACAGTTTATTTGGGCTTTACACATCTGCAGACAAAATTTTAAGCAAAGTTAAAAGTTTTCTTTGCACAATAGCTGAAGCTTAGTCATTTTGGATGGAGTCTGTGGCAAAGTGACTATATGGAGTATCTAGCAGCACAATGTAACTAAATAAAACAAGGCAGAAAGTAAACTTAAAAGCAACAGTTGTTAAATTATAATTCCATAATTTGCTCAAATTATGGAACAAAAATTGTCTTATGTCATCTGCATGCTTTCGCTGTTGAAAATGTAATCCAGTTGATTTTAAGGTTTTTTTGACACTAAAGACTGCGAATGCCACAGGACTGCATGCTGCACCACATCCATGACGGGCATAAGCCGTTTTAATCTTCTCATAGAAACCAATTAGGATTTATTTTTAAGAAAACGCTCAACTTAAATCAACAATAAACGTTTAGACATTAGCATAGTACATCATACATGATGCTCCAGGGAAGGAAAAAAAAAAAACAGACTGCAGGTATTTGCTTAAAAAAGATTCAAAGGACTTTTTTTTTTTTTTTTACTAATTTGCATAGGACTCTTTAGTTTGGGATTCAATAAGGCTCATGTGGCCTCTAAATCTCTTGGCTCAGTGGGAGGTTGAAGGATCACAGATTTATCGATTGGCTGCTGTAGAGATGCACCTTTGCATATCCATATGAGCTGTAATAATACTCAGAGCCATTAATCACACTGACAGAAACAAAATGCACCCAGGCATCTTTTTCCTTGCAACTGAGAAAGAGAAAAAATGAGCAGAGAGGGCTCTGGGTGAACAATTTCACATGCTAACAACCAGCTTGTAATGGGCAGCAAGTTCACTGAAGTATAAGGTTTTTCATTTTTATAATATTTGGGACAGCTTTTCTACTTAATTTTCAGGATATTTCTTATTTAGAATCCTTTCCCTTCCACGTAGTTTGACTGTTGTATTTTTTTCTTTTTCTATTTTTTTTTGTTTTGTTTTTGGATGAAATCAACGTGATTATGGGTTAATATGGCAAGATATTGTACCTATATCAGAAAGACAATAACATAATGATGTTTTTTAATCTCTAAAGGGAAAGCTTAGGTTTTTAAGACACCTAACAGGTATGACTGGACTCTGTTTGAATAAATTGAAAATGTTATGACTAGAGGGACTGCTAATTATTTACCAGTTCATATTTTAACATATCAATAGTGGTTCATGAAAGTGCAACTTATTGGACAACCCTTGGTCAGCAACCAACCAACTCATCCACATAGCCTCTCTGATCTATCTACTGGTGGAGCATACTATTGCCACCTTCAGACGGCGGTCAAGTGAGTTGACACTTAGAAATACGTGGTGAAGCCAGCCAATGCTATGCATCTCATGTTCTCTTCATTTAAGAGTGCAAGGGCGACTACTGCTTTATTACCGTAATATGCCATGTATTAGGAGATAACGTCGGCTGGTTTGACCGCGTATTTCCAAATGTCGACTCACTTGACTGCTGTCTGAGGCTAGCAGGGCTATGCTTTGCTGGTGGATAGATAAACGTGGCTGAGATGGTCAGTTGTGGCCGAGGGTTGTTGCATTTTACTGGGTCCTGATTGTCTTTGTTGAAGCAAAAATATTGTTCAGTACTACCAATGCTACTTTAAGCTATCACTGTACAGTACTGTCAGCCTGTAGCTGAGCAGACATGATTTGATTAGGAAAATATTGGCTGGAGATTTCTGATACAAAATATTTGTGAAGCTAACCAGAAGGACTTCGGTTCAAAACTACAACGTACAATGGAATGAAATACCTTCCTGTTAAATGAAATGCCTTCCATTACAAATGAACTCATCAGAACATATTTGAGTAGTCTATATGAAAAGTTTTCAACAGTATATATGAACAGTTCTCCCTACTTTGTATACGAGCTTTCAATATGAGAGGTGAATATTTTCACTAGTTTAATTGAGAGCTTTGTGCTCGTCTATGTACAAGTCTTTCAGTACAGTGTGTAGAAAACTTTAATTTCTTATGTGTATATGGAAGTTAATTATGATTAATGTCCCTCTGGACCCAATACAGATCCATTTGGTCACTGTCATAGCATACTTAGTACAGCCCCAGACCGGGCAGGCCCAGATCTGTATGCCAGTAGCATGCTATAATAGTGTTGTGAAAACAATAGAAAGTTCTCAAAGTCATACAAAAATGTATTCCTGCAGACATGAATGCCTCTGATCACGCCTCTGGTCCTGGCTTGCTTATTTTTTTTTTAGCGGCATCTTTCTGGTGGATGGTGTAATCGCCGAAGAAAGGATGCATGCCTGTTGGCTTCAAGATATATCATTACTTCCTGCACTCTTTCTGCTGCTAAGGAATGCATTTGTGTCTTGTACTCTGGAGAAAGTTTGCAGATGCACATCAGTGTGGCAAATTCACTTTTCTTCTCCTGTAGCATTTGCTGAGACATCAAAAGTAACACGGCTTTATATGTTCATTTATTTTTTAATCTGCACAAATTTAGACTTTAGAAGGATATGAAATTTGAGAATCCAATTCCTCACATGAAGTTTTTTTTTTTTTTTTTCTAACATTAGAAAAGCGTCTCCTATTGCCAAGAAAACAAAAGTTAGATGAATGTTTGGCATTTTTGTATAACCTCTGTGGACTGGATTCAGAAAATAAAGTGATCTTCTATGTACAAAGTGCTGTGTGCTAATCTGAAAACAGAGGTGTAACCTCCAGACAACAGTGATCTGTCAAAATGACCTAAATAGGTTTTGATGGCAGGCAGTATTGAACATGCTCCAGCCCTTGTTTCTAAACAGCAAAGAAATAGGATTTCTTCAGCTCAGCTTGAGCCACCTACGGGGGTTTCAACATTTTGCACTATGTGTTGAAGATGGGAAAGTAGAACATTAGAGGCAGCCGTTAATGCTTGAAGGACATAAGGTTAATGTGGAGCCATGCTGAGAGAACTGGTTCCATCCTTTTGGCTGACACTCTACTTTGAGCTCAGAATGACCTCTGGCAGCAATGCATCAGCTACTTTCACTATAGATAGTGGACAGATGAAATGACCCAACAAATATAACTGTTAGAAGGTTGTTGCTGGGAACTTCACATATCAACACCAGTGTAATCAATTGCTGTCAAATTACTGAATAGCCATCCACCACTGTAAGGGGCTTAAATTAGCAATCAATCTATCATTTCATAACAGTGAACCCATTTGACATGGTTTTCATAACCTCAGCTAGATATGTAAGCATCTCTGCATTTCAGGTAAAAACTGCGTTTGTGCCTTTGCACAAAATATTGTTTACTAAGAACAATTTTATTCAGCATGTTTGACTACTCTTGCACACACCCACAAATCTGTGAATATATGGTGTCCCACATACCCTAAACTAAAATGCAGACATATATTGGCTGGAGCAGCTATTTCAGCTGCGAGGAACTCTCAAATTTTGATGTGGTAGAGTTGCAAACCCTCTAATCAATAGCACATCATGGTGACAGAGCTGTGTGTGGTTAAATAAATCCTTCAGACCAAAAACATTCTCATTTTCACTCTCTTTCTCAAGTCTTGCGAGCAAACGCATCGAAGACCTGATTATTACAATCTCACTGAACAGAGACCCCTGAACTGCTTGTAAAGTTTCTACGCATCATGTTCTTTCTTCACTGAATGCCGACAGCCCAGCCAACGAAACTGTGGTCTTTTCTTCAGAGGGTGTTTCGGCTCTTCGCTCCTTCCTGTGTCATTGCTGTGTCCCGGCTGACGACACCTCTGTCAGCTGGCATTCTCACTTTTGTCTTTCTACGCCTTAGATGGGCTTGCACCACACTGACTGTTAAAGTTCAAAGTCAAAACAAGAAATGGAAAGTACACCACCAAGCCGCCACTATTTCTCATACAACTGGAAACACATTCATGTTTCCAGTTGTATGAGAAACTAGTTATTGATGTAAAAGTGGCTTATCATTAAGGTGTGGTACGCTCTGTGGCATTCGTAAAAGAAATTTTTGTCATGTTTAAATATTTTATGGCAGTGGGACATCTGGTCAAATTATATATCCAGAGTTATTGCATAATAAGGTAATGTGAATATGCTACTTTCCTCTGCAGTAATGTCTCCCTGTGTCACAGAAACAAAATATAAATAAACGATAACTTGAAAGGCATATTACAAGTTGTACCTCATAGTGAAGGCAACCAATCATGTTTTTTTTTTTTTTTTTTGGTTAAAACTAGGAGCACAGGAAGAAATGTGGGATTTCAGTAACACTTCCAAACATTTTATTTGACAATGACTTTGAATGTTTATTCTCCAGATTCCTTTCATAACATAAAGGTAGCTACTTTTTTCCTAAAGAAAGACAACACCAAGAGAATGTTCAGATATAAGTAGTTTTTTCTTGAACGCCGTTATCCATCTCGTTTAGAGTACACACCTGGCTAAGTGCTGCATGTGCACATTCACTAACTTATTTCTATTAGTTGCAAGGTTACTCTCATTGGCTCCCACAGTCACGACAGGATGATAGTTCCTTCCTCCTTGAAATTACTCTAGTGGAACAGCAGCAAGAGAACGACAGGAGGCAGAAGATGAGTTTGGGAACGGGAGCATGTACTCTCAACATGCTCCGTCAGCATGGTACCTCCTTAACCTCACATTCTGGCTACTCTCTGAGGCATTTCTGCTTCTACTTTTGATCTCGCGCTTCTTCTTGAAATACACTGCTTTCCCCATTTGACATTCATCACAAGTCAACATAAATACACGATGCACACATTTACTTTAAAATAAAATGCAAAGAAGTCAAAATTTAAAAATAGTTTCTTGGCTCTCATCAGTACATAAATAATTGATCACAGAGAGGCTCAAGGGGAATCTCGTTCACGGAAATGTTGATTTCACCCTGAATTTCCTCACATATACAGCCCAATCCCTGTGTTTACCCAGCATAAAATTAACACACTGGACAGCATCTCCAGAACTCTGAGGAGAAATTCTAAAATAACAAATATGGCCTTCAGTGGATAACTCTTTAAAAACATGACTGCCCCTCTGAAAGAAGTGCGCTGTAGTTTTTTTAAATTTTTTTTCTGCTGGGAAGAGTGACCTATAAATATATTTGAAAAATCTGCAATTTATGTTGCTTACTGCATCTGCATAACAATTGTAAAATGGCATGAGAAGCAAAAAGCAGGCGACCAGGAGGAATGTATTGCCATCATGAAAATTATCTTTTTTTAATCCTAAAAATGTAGCTTCATCAGGAAAACACAAACAAGTGAGACAAGTGTCATCTGTTGCACTTTTGGTATGGCACATCCACATGTTTAATTGCAATGAAGAATAATAAAACAGAACTCCAAAGTGGAAGTAAGTAAACATGAATTGGATGACTTTCAAAGGTAAATGACCCAATCTGTCCTTTATCAAACCTAGCACAATCACTTGAGTTTAATCACTTGAAATGGACATTAACTACAATGAGAGAAAAGCTTGTGGGTCTTATTTGAAGGAATGTGTGGGCTCTTTAAGAGTTCCGTTCATTATATCTATGAGGCAGAGTCCAGCTCTTGAAAAAGGTCCCCAAACCACAATTCTTTCTACGCCAAATTGTACACTTAACATAATGAAGCCAAACAAGTTTTTCTTTTTTTTTTTTTGTAACCCAGACGCAGATTTGAATTGCCAGATAGAAAGACACCACCCATTTTCAGATAAGACGTCTCCACTTTTCTAGAGTCTCACGTCGGCATGGTTTATATCACCGCAGAGCATCACTGGACGTCCTGATGCTCTGGCAATGGAAACATACTCTCTGAAGCTCTCTGTACACTATTCTTAAATGAATCTTACGGTTACAGGAAGACTGGGGGTTTGCAATGATTGACTGCAGAAGGTTGGTGACCTCTGCACAGTATTAGGTCATATCCTGATGTGCTGAATTGCACCCATTTTGTTTTAATACTATTAACAGTTGACTGTGGGAAAATAAATATTTGATGACTGCATCTGTTGTACAGGTGATATTTTTATCATGGAAGTATTCTCCAGAGACTGTGTTTTACAGCAACTCTTCTCACAGTGTGATATTGCCTCTCTCCTTTTAGCTAAGCAATTTTCTACAATTCAAGGTCATACATTTTTTAGAGAGTAGTTTTTTTATTATTGTTCTTGCAGAGAAATTGGAAAAGTGTCAGATAAATATGGCAACAATTGAAATTAGCAGTTGAAATCTGTGCAAAAAGCCAATAATCAGAAATGGGAACCTCATATCATATCGTTGCATGTCTACTCTTTAGTCTAAACACGACATGCTAATCTGACCACTCGAGTATAATGAGACCTCTTGTACTTTGTTTAGTTGTAGATAATTCCAGCAGCATTCTGGTGTCCTAAATAATCATCAAATTATCATATAATTATTACATAAGCAAATATATATTTGTCCCAATGCTGATTTAATATTGACTCTTTTATGATAGTAATGATTTTATGTTCAACACATTTAATTTGACCATAACCATCTTTTACCCATGTCACTTAATGTCCTTTGTAGCACACTTTCACTTTGAGGCAAGAAAAAAACTATTTCAATTTGAATTGCTTTAGCTGCTCGTGACATGGTTTCTTTTTAACCATCTTGATTTGCAGTCTTTACTTTGACTTTGAGTAACTTTTGAATTGAACAAAACAATTATTGACACTTAAATGTGTCTGGGAATCATTGTTCTGCCCAGATGTAGAAACCTGGTTAGGAAAATTCAGACATGAATGAGGTAAACATGCAGAAAATTACATTTAAACAGTTAGATATGAGATTGATTGAGGGGCACCGGACCACAGTTTACGTTCACATGGGTAGCATTTTCTCTACAGACCACTTTCTTCAAAAGAAAACTTAAATGGTCAAGATCCAAACTTGAGTGCTGCCTGACATTTGTTGGCTGAAATTCTTTGACTTTGCTAGGTTTTGTTTACAGTGTGTCTAATTTTGCTATTTCCACAAGGAATGAAGCAACAGCTAAATATAGCCACAGCTCACACGTATTCAGAATATAGTGAAATTAATACTAGACTAACCTGGAGTCGATTTATTAATTAGGCGACTTGTGAAATCAAATGGTTGCTCTGATTTGTGTTCATGAGTATCAGTGTAAAGGGAGATGCATAGGTATGCATGACACATATTTGAGATTTTGGTCAAATATATTTTTTTGGTTGAAGCACTTTGTTCCATCTATTCTCACTATGCGGTGCCTGGTTAAATGGTGCACATTACTCTCTGACAAGATGTCAAGTGGAATCTGTCCTTCTCCATTTGCGTTTGTTAGCTGACAGTGACTCCTACCACTTGTGTGTGTTCATGCACTTATGCAAGTCTTCTGAGGTAATTACAGCATCTGTTGGGAGTTTTTCTGATTGTTTTTCATCTACACATGGTCACCACTCCAGAGAACCAATTACCGTGGGGAATGCAAAATCAGCAAGACCAATTTGTTATTCTATTGCAAAAAGTGAAACCAGGATGAGAGCAGGAGTGCGTTTTCATTTGTTCACTTGTTGATGAAACATATTATGAGGGAATAACATGAAAGACAATGAAAGAAATGGAATTGCTACATTTGAATCAAAATGTATGAGTTTTGTATTAAAGCGTTTGAAAGACGGATGCAGATTCTGTTAGAGTAGTTTTTTTTTTTTTTGTTTTTTTTAAGATTTTGTCAAGGCAGAAGTTACAAGCTAAAAAAATATTGCTTACATTTAGGGCAATGATTGTGGATGGTATCTTTTATATCATAGCACTGTTCAATAAAGTAATGCAACTAGGCCATAGACCTAGTTTCTGTTTTCACAATACAAGCTTCTGCTATTTCCAGGATCAGGACTTGCATGACTCATTTGCAAAAAAGAGCAGCGCTGTTGCTCATGTTTAGCAGATGCCTCTATGCTGGGTGCTACTGGCTGCTGTCTTCTTCAAATGTCAGTGTTCCACAGATTCATTACTTCAGTAATGTGACTTGGTTAATCCAGATGGTTGAGATGAATAAATGGTGTGATTCACATTAACTGTTGATTAATTGTTCTCGTTTATTGTGCCGACAGAATAGTTTTCCTCCTCCCCTGACCTCAATCTTCGACGTCCTTTGTAACCAGTTTGATAACTTTAAGTTCTATTTTCTCCTCTCTGCTTCCCCTTTTGCTCCTGCTGCAGTGCTTATGCGGGAAACCTATAAGCCGATTTAAGTTTCCATTTTAAAAAAATAATAAAAAAAAAATCCTCACAATCACAATGAGAAAAGTGAAAAGCTTTATTCTCCTGGAACTGCGCCGGATTGCCTTTATAGCATGCCTGAACTCTTTTTATTTTCGGCAGTTCTTTATACTACCATGTCTAATTGCGATGGCATTTTTAATTAAAAGTCAAGGATATGTGGTTGTTTGTGAAGGGAGACTAATCTGTTCTTGCCTTCACTTCCAGTGCTAGCTATGTTCCATTTATCTGCCTAATGAGAAAATAGAGAGGCAAGTGCAGGACTTTGAGATATTTGCCTTACTCTAAATAGATTTCTGCGAATTTACGATTAGCAACCAAGCCCGAGACCATGATATTCAGTGATTTAGAGACCTTATGGATTACCAAAGATAATGAAACATTTTCCTCAAGCTTCACACAATGTTACCATTTTTCCATTGTGAACTTAAAATTGCATGTATTGTATAAGAATGCTTATCAACTGAAAAGCTTGATGTATTTCCTCTGCACCTATTTTATTTATGTTTTTAAATTATATATGCCTCAAATAGATGCGTTTATACTGGAAATATATAAGTCAAGAGCTGTGATAGGAACCATTTTGTGTCCAAACTTTATGGTGTCTTTCATCTGCTGCTCGGTGGTACTTTTGTTTGCAGTAGGAAGTTGGTAATGTGAACTGAGACAATTATTGAAAATGAGGTCATGAGTTCAGGACCTTAGGCTGGCAAGCATTCGTCTTGCTGAAGTGTCTGAAAGCAAAAATGCAAAATCTCTGCCAGATCTGCCCACCTGACTTTCATCTCTGACCTCCCTGTGAGAGTACAAGCACAATGATCAATGAAAGGTGTAATCACTATTTAATTTTGTCTGTCTATCCAGCTTTGTCATCTTGATTTAATGTTTTTAATACTCCCTTAGGTTTTTAGAAGAAAAAAAGTTTTTTTTTTATCTTTCACTGCGTTATTAGGTTTAAAGTAGAAATGCAAAAATCTGCCATAGAACAAGTGACTACAGTGCTTTGTTTTATTTTAACTTTACAGCATTTTATTTTTACTCTAACTAGGTTTCACGTGAATTTCAATGAATAGCATCCACAAATATTAATACTACCTCCACCAAAACCAAGTAGTGTTTATGCTGGGTAGACAATTACTGGAATACTAGACAGGTGAGTTAGCAACCAGAGGAAAAAACAGCTTCGGGGTGCAGGGAGTTGAGACACTAAAGGAAGCTACTCAGATTATACAGAAGGTCAAATAATACACAGCGTAAAACAAGAGCTACCAAATAAATAAATAATGCATATAAAATAAAGTACAGAACAAAATCAATAAATCTTAAAATTAAGGAATGAACCTAACATGAAAATCAAAGACTAACAGATTCTAAAATAAAGTTACACACAAGATACACAGTCACACATATTCTTGATATTATAAAATGAAAACAAGTATTTAGAAGCATGTATGAAGCCTGAGAATTTTAATTATAAAAATTTATTTATATTGAAATAATCTGGAAGACAGACATTATTTGTTTCTGTAAAGATCTACACAAAGATATTCCTACATTTTGGAAAGATTCTGACATCTTGTATAGTCAAAACATATCAAAACACATTTTTCTTTTATTCTGTTTAATTGTGATTGTATTTTCATGGCTGTATGCAAAGCAGAAGCCCATCCTGCTCTACTTCACATTAAAAAGCCCAATGAGAATGGGAGACCACAGCTGGGACTTAGCAGAGAGGAGAGATTAACAGTGTGCTCCATTATTTTCCTTTGTTGAGGGCCGAGTGCCCAACCTTACAGCTGAGGAGAGAAAGTCATGCCTGAAGGCAAGCTAAACCCCAGAGATGCCCCAGAACCACAACAGAAAAACCAATTGATTCCACCTCACACAGTCATCAAGTCAAAACAGACCCCAGTGGGTTTTTACAATGACTGCCCTTTTTGGCATTAAAATGAATTTAAAAAAGGAAAAAAAATAAAAAATCACCTGAAGTTTGTTTGAAGAACACAGGAAACGGGTTTGAACCACTTTTACTGTTGTCACTTCCATCCCTTATGTTCCACTGACATGTTGAATTCAATTATCATCTGTGCTACCATGTGAGTTCTGATTAGAAATCTTTAGAAATGTCCTTTCAAAAATATTTCAGCACATGAACCACACACCCTGTTCAGTACACAGATGGTATTAAGCACAACCATTCACACCTGGCACAGAAAATCAGCCTAAATCATCTGATCTCAGTCACCTGCTTTACACATAGTTGATTATGTTTCATGTCACACTGGACCGGCAAATGAGCAATAAAAAGAACACGAGGTCTGACTATGTTTCTGCAACACTACAGATGCATACATCCAATCACCTGAACTATGTTCATATGCATAAACAGGGTCAAATTCAATTCAGTCACATTTTTGTCTTATTTGCTTGAGAACGACTTACGAGCTTAATTATGTAACCTAACAGAACATTATGTTTCCTTTTCTGTTTTTGAGAAAAGCAAAGGAGAATAAATGCATTTCTTAAAAAAAAGAACATGGTAAAGAGGGCACACACAAAAGATTTTAATCTGTACCTTGTTGCTGGTAGCAATCAGTTGAATTTGGTCTGTTGATAATGAAGTCCTGGCTATTGGTTTGATAGTCATTGTGCCTTCTGCTTCTGTTAGCGCTGTGTACCTCCTTTGGGATATAACTGTATTGCATGACTTGTTTACAATTATTTGGCTTTGGCATTCTTGAAGCTACAATAACAAGAAATTCAGACCAAAGCATTTTAGTTCTACTTTAGGTATACCATGATTGAATTATTTACATGAGAAAAGAAATGATTTAAAAGAACGATATGTCCACTTTAACACCTAATTTAAGAATTTCATTAACAGTACAATGCTGAAATAATTGCACTACCTGTTGTAAGGCTATGTGTGCAAAATCTCCAAGCAGAAAATGGTTACCATTTCCCATCAAAACTTTTCACGTGTGAAAAAAACTAAATCCCATTCAAAACTCATTATGCTCTCCCTGTGTCCTCTATTACATTCATTTAGCACCATTTGATGACACCTTGCGATCACAGCAGTATAGTTCATTCTGTCTGGCACACATCTTCCGCGTGCGTGGAACAGCAATCCACAGTAATAAACTCACTAGTACTAAAGTCTGGACTTTAAGATGCAGAAAAGGTAAGATTTATGGTTGATCACAAAAAAGTAGCATCTTTCCTTTGTTGCATGACTTCCAATATCCCGTGAAAACTAGATGTTGAGCAGGAGGTAGGTGGCGTAAACTCTCCCCACTCTTCCAAGCATCTGATCTCAATCGCTCAGCCTCTTTGGCAGTGAGAGAGGGACCAGGTGTCGGCTCTCATACGGAGGGCTTTGATGCCAGGGTGCAGTGTGGTGTTGGATTTGTTAGAAACCTCTTCTGCATAAATGTACGTGTGTGGGTTTGGTTGCAAGTCTGTTAGAATATGGTAAGCCTGTCTGAAAGGGGCAGTCATGCAGAGTGTTAAGGTCCAACTACTGAGCACAATTTTAAAACAGAAAAGCTTAATATTGGCTTGTAATCTGACAAGTTTATTTTAAAAATGTCAACTTGATAAAATGCTTATCCCTTAAAGTTGTCTTCTTTTTATGAAAAAGATGATACGACTAAATAAATAAGTATAAATATTAAGAAAAAGAAAAGAGTTTATGATAATAGTTTGCAATTGGAGGTCTCTAGTTCTGACTTCACTTGTCATCTTGGGTTTTTGAAAAATTAAATCAGGTTGATACTCATTTTCAATTTCAGAGGACAAAGTCTTAGAACTTATATTGTTAAAATAATCAAAATATTAAGGAATAAAAACAAAAGTATGGATATTACCAGACTAGATCACAGGTCGAAAAAAGTATTGACTTAGGCAATCATTTGAAAAGTTAATATGTCTTTAAACAGTCTGAGGATATGAGATGCTCTTGGATTTTGAATAGTTGTATTGTTGTTATACTGGTGGCCTATTATTACAAGGTTTCCTGCAGTTGTTTCTCCTACTATTTACATTATCTAAATGAGAAAAGTAGCTGCTATGTTTTATCAATTTATATATTTTTTAAATTTTTTTAAATGTATCTTTTCATTTAGAAATGTGTGAAAATACTCCAGACGTTTAAGCATCATCTTTAGTGGGGCAGCACAGGCAGGAACGTTTAAAATCCAGGGGCAGGGTACACTCTAAAAAGAAAAAAGTTGAACCAACTTAATTGAATTGCTTCTGTAGGTAACAAGCAATTCAATTAAGTTTATCCAACTAAATTTATTAAAATTTAACCAATTCAATATATTATAATCACCCAACTCAATTTGTTAAGTCAGTCTTACTCAAATCATTTAGTTTACTTCAAAAATGGTAAATAAACTTAAATAACAGTTTTGACCATTGAAAGCACATATTAACACATTTATTTAATGCTCAGATTGGTTGGCAACTTGAGATTAAGTACCCAGGGGACACATTAACATACGGCAGGAGGAAGCTGGAGTCGAACCGTCTACCTTCCGATTACAAGGCAACTGCTCTATCCACAGAGCCACAGTCGCTTACTGGGAATGTGTCCCTGTAAGCGTAAGAGTCATGGTGTCAGACGTGGGAAACTGAATTATTTCAAGTAAAGTCAAAGTGAAAAAGGTTATTTAAGGAAAAGATTTGTGTATTTAGATGACACTGTAAAAAGATTATTTAAATTTAGTTTGGAACTTCTTAAAAGTTTGAGTTGACTTTCTGTAGAATTAAATCAAAGAGATTTTAAATGTTTATTAGAACAACATAAATGATTTGAGTAAGAATGACTTAAATTTGTCATGTTAAACCCCCTTATGAATTAAGTTATAAAAACTTAGCAAATTGAGTTGGAAGAACTTAGTGAATTGAGTTGGATGATCATAATAAATTGAGTTGGTCAGACTTAGGATACAAAACTGGCGAACTCAATTGTTTTAAGTAAAGTCAAAGTGAAAAGTTCCTTCAGGTTAAAGATTTGTAAGTTTTGAGTTAAATGAACACAAAAAAGTAAGTTGTCATAGCAAAAGCAAAAGAATTAAGTTAAATTAATGTAAATAAGTCCATAAGATGAACTACAGCCAAAAACACTTTTTAGAGTGTAACATGAAATGCCGTCCTGCGCAAAGTGCGTAGAACACTAAGCACCACCTGCCACCTTCTATCTTCAACACCGAGCAGGGGACGTCTAACTTACACACAGAAATGCAAGCTTTCCAATGAATGCACATGCATAAAAGCTATAGAGAAAAGTTGTTCAGGGCACACCTGACAGGTAGGATGAAACATAACCTTTCTAATGTCGCCCTGGGAAACTGTCTGTATGGCCCACTTCAAAAACCACCACTGGTATAAAAAATGGATGGATGGGATCGAAACTTCAGATATAAAAATGTAGAAGTTATGAGACCTTTATACAAATGTGGCAGAAGAGTTTTGAATACCAAAAATATAATAAAATAAATTCATACATGTTTGGAATAAACCGACAGATATGTTAATTTAGCACATCTGCTAGTTATGTTAAGCTAACACAATTAAGATAATTATCCAATGTGTTCACAGGAAGACCTCAAACTGGGATTTAACCCAGGACATTCTTGTTGCACAGCAACAACGGTGACACTGTGTGGCTCGAGCTTGTAATCTTGAAATTAATTGGTAAAATATAAAAAGATTTTGACTGAGGGAAACATAATTTGATTTTTTAGTTCACAGGAGAATTTTGATGCAATCAGTGGTTATTGTTTTCACCCAGTTTAAGTGTTTTGTGTCCCCTTGCTTCAGACAAATTAATCAATGTTGGCGTTCTTACAGAGGTTACAGTGGCTGCACATGTATTATATATGTGCTATGAAAGTACATTCCAGACAGACTTGTAATCCAAACTAAATTGGCTTTAAATATTTATCTGTCATTGTTATCACCAATCTGTCATTGCAGTATTAACCAACTGCTGCTAAAAGTGGATATTAAGATTTCCAAGTTGTTTTTGATTAAATCTGCCCTAATCGGCAAACATCATGCAATGAATATGACCATCATAAAAGAATAAAGCAGAACTTCTCAACATCTTATTCCATTTTTACATTATACCAGCTAACAGAATTGATAATAATAATAATAATAATAATAATAATAATAATAATAATAATAATAATAATGAATTGTCACCATTCACTGCTGTGTTAAGTCTCAGAACCAGATGACAGATTATAACACATAAAAAGCAAAAAGCTTGAAATCTAACTAATTTGCCTGATTTTTCTTTAGCTCAATTTTATGGTGTTAAATAGTAATTTGCATCATATGGACATCCTCACCATCTGAACTGATGATTTATAGTGTCAAACAAGTATAGGTCAAAGGAGATTGACATCTATTATGCAGTAATAAAATAGCGGTAGAATTTGCAGATCTCATGATATGGAAATTTTTATAATGCCAGCCTAAGCAGCATAAATTTATACAACTGACAAGTGTAAGGCCAAGTGGATATGACGGCCTTCGGGAGATTTTAGACCATCTTTATCTCCACCACTGCCAGTTTTGCTAAACCATCAATAATGGTCCATCAATCACTTTGCGTCTAAATGTCTTCAAGGTGATCTTTAGCAGCTTACTTTATGCACTTGAGAAGCTTATAGAGTCCACTAGTTATACAGGATAGAAGAAGATCTCTATTTTTTCACTTTTTACCAAGTGACAGTTTTACCCATTTTTCTTAACACACCAATGTCAAAGGCTATTAGGAATGTGCACACTTATACTCCATCAAAGCTCAGAATGACATGCATTTTCTCACTGCCCTAACACGGTTGACACACTGACTCCTAAGAAGGTGAGTGGATACTTAGCATTTCAATGAAGCTGACTCTTCGATAGGTGGATGCAATGTAACAGAGTTCATTATGATGAAAAAATGTGAAGCTCTTGTTTGTGACAACTGGTTTGTATAGTCAGCACCTATGTCTCTCTGCCCTTGAAAGGCCCACTCTCATTATGGATGACCAGGATGCTGGAAAATCACATTGAAAGTAAGATATGCTTATTAAAGGTGATGGATAAATGGATTACGTTTTAATTGGTCTGTGATTATGACTAGTTGATTGGATTGTCCTTCGCAGTCTATTGATCTTGGGGCTGTGACTGAATTGGTACTAGACAGCCAAGAATGACTGAAAACATACAGTACATACTCAAAAGATCAAATCTGTAAAGAGGTGTTTAAACTCGTCTTGTGAACTTTAAAACACAAGTTAGAAAATGGCCCGTTTAAAATTTGCAAATATTTTGAGTCAAGAAGGTAAATCCATGTTATGCTATCTGTTGCGATATTTATCATTCTGTGTTTTTGAGGTGGTCAGTGCAGGTTTCTTCACAGACACAGGTTGATTCTTTGAAAGATGTTTTTTTTTTTTTTCATAGGCATGTCTAGCTCATCATCATCATCATCATCCCATAACATCATAAGAAAGTCACAGATGTGTAAAAACTTAAAACAAAATACACAGTGTACAAAACACATATTTTCACAATGCACAGCATATGTACAATGAAGGTTACAAATCCAAGGTTCAGTGTTGTTGTTTCAGTTCATGGGACGTTTTGGTTGTTAATGAGTGGAGAGATGTGATGAAGAGAACATTATTGATGTACATTTTGAAACCACGCTGTTCCTAGGCTGCCTCTTACCCAGGACCCAAAACAAATAGGTAACACTGTACTTTAGTGTTAGCATAATGTTGATTTTGTCAGGTTAGACCTTTCCTTTTTCTCAGGGATATTCACAAAAGTCTTTTGTACAAACTGTGTTTCACACAATTCAGTAAAACATTCCGGTCAGTCTTAACTTCAAGTTCCAGCTCTCAAATAAATGGAGTGTAGATGGTATGTTATTTTGTATGGCTGTTGCTCCTTGCGACTCCAAAGGTAAAGGTGACTTCTGTCAATGACTTGCGTGTAAAGGTGTTTCTAAACAGACTGCCAGCTGGAGTAACATTTCCTGCCCCTGTGAGCAAAGCCTGTTCAGGTCACACACCCGGGTCACCCCTCTCTGAAACACCTCTTCAAAACAAAGACCTGTGTCAGGTTGAAACCCCACGAAAGAACTTTTACAGAGAGCTTTCACCATGGACTTTGTACATCGTGACTATGTTGGTACATTTCATGGTTTTGTTTTTTGGTCAGTTAGTCTTATGTCTTGGTATATTCATGACTAAAAATAAAATACTTTTCCACAAAGTATTCTTTTGTGGGGTTGTTGGGAACTGGATCACTGTCAACACAGAGCAAGAGGCAAGCTACAGACCACAGGCTCACCACAGTACCCACAAATCAGGAAGAATCCTATTCTTACAGAACCACTTCAGTTCATTTAAGTTTATTTAGACAGCACCAATACACACAAAAAAATGTCTTGAGGCACTTTATAAACAAGTCATTTTAATTCATTTGTATGCACAATGCAACTGATCTTTCTTGTCAAGCAGTTCAATACGTTCCGTTCATTATTCGTATATGTTTAAGAATTTTTTTAATATAATAAAGCCCAGAAGAGTGATTCTCTTGCAGCAATCACTCCTGCTGGATGAGTAGGACTGATTGCTGCAAGAGAATCACTTGCAGCAATTGTCTGTAACATTGTCTCAGAATTTCTATTATATATGATTTCCATAATAAATGATTTTCTAAGATGCAAATTACACACTTGTATTGTGTAGTTGACTTTACAGCAACCCCTCATACCGAGCATGCATCCACTGGGAGACTGAGGAGGCAGAGCAGATACACAAAGACCATGATTGTTACACTACTTACAATTTTTATAGTAAGTATATGATTTCCATAATAATTTACTTCCTAAAAAGGAAATCATTATAGGATTGTCGTTGGGAACAAAAAAAGTCCATCTAATTATAAAAATAGGATTTAAAATGTTTAAAACAAATCATTTACAAATCAACAAGATCATTTAATTGAAAATATCACTATATATATATATATATATATGAAAAACTATCACTCCCATCTACCCTTGTATAAATATTTTAGCTAAGTTTAAATAAATTATTTTTATTACCATGTGATAAGCTCCTACGAACATAGCCCTTTATTTCTTCATATTTTAGCTGACTTAATCTAAATTTAGTCTATTAAAATGTGGTTGGATTTACTACAGACAAACTGTAAATACAACTGCATTATATTTTGGTCAAAAGTCTATGACTAAAAGTAAATGCACTGTCAAAAGTAACACTTAGCCCGCTCCAACATTGTCAAACAGAAAAGATCACTTTTAGCTGTTCTTTTTTACTACTTAATTATGGCTACACTCAAACAACCCCCAACTGACAAAATAATGTGTTGCTGCTAAAAAGCAATCGTTTTTTAATAATTTTTTTGAATGTCTTCCTATTATACTTTCTTTTATGAGCACCATTTAAGCTCCTCACCGTGCGAAACAACATTTCTTTCCACATCAGCTAAAATGAGGGCATGGAGTAATTCCATCTTGGTAATGCAGTGGGTTATTAGAACCAATTCTCAAGTTGTTCCTGATCAGTCATTGTTTCAGATAATACCAAATGGCTTCTTGTAATGCTGAAAATGTCCCCTGATGTTTGAGGAAGGCACCTCTTCTTTTGAAGCACAATATAATTTTAGTGAACAGCAGTACAAACTTTAGATAAGGTTAAGTGGATACTTTAATGTACTTTAATACTTTAAGGTACAAATGCTAAGTAAATGAAGAGTTACTCTCTGGAGCTCATTTTAAATACATACCAATACATCACAGTAGATCATAACCTTGTACAGAAGCTTTATGGTTGTCTAAAGAATGGAAGATATTCTTCAACAACTAGGCAGATTTTTCTACCTAACTTGTCCATATGGTGTTCCACAACAGCTTTGAATTGTTGAGTCAGAGACTCTATTTTGAACATCAGACCTGCGGAAGTTGATTTCCCAGAAAGATAACGTTGGGAGACCAACAACAAAGCAATAAATAAATGTTTGTTGACCCTCCTAATGGCACATTTCAAAAACTTCCGAATTGAAACGTCGCAAATCAGCAAAGCCCATCCCAACATCTAACAATCCAAGCAGAGCTCTAGGACTTTTGGTCAGCTGGTTTTATGGCGGAAGTGCTAAACAAGCTTTCTCAAAATGCAACATGTAATATATGTTGCAATATGGCAGTCTGTCAAACTGTTCTTTAATTTAAATTTCATACATGCCAAAGCACAAAACACAAAGGGAGCAGTCTTTAGTATCATTACTAGACATGGATATTATATTAGACTTCTACATTGTGCAACAGTCTATACGCGACTTGCTCAGACATTACGTTTCAATTCTCGCAATGATGCTTGTTGAGCTAGGCTGTCTCTTCAGCCAGTCAAGCAAGAATTATAGAACTGCCTTTAAAAACACCAATAATGGCACAGGTTCTGGCCATCAAACACAGCACAGCGGCCTTAAATGTTTTTTTTTTTTTTGGCTTTGTTTAGGTGATGCTTCATTTGCTAAAAATTGTCTGAAATGGTCCATGCAAAGAAACCTAACTACCCTGAGAAGAAAGAAGAACTGAAAGCACGAAGAAATCAATACAACACATTTACCAGATTAAACTGGTACTGTGTTGTTATAGACACAGACAGACATTGTGGGAGTTATCTTTTTTTTTTTTTTTTGAAGGAGAAGAAGAGCAGTTGATAGAGTGAAAACCAGCAACAGAAATAATTAAACGTGCCCTTATCGTTGCAGTTTTCTCCAAGCCACATGAGAAGGCAACATTAAATGTCACTGCAGAAAAGTTCACTTTGAATTATATATGCCAGTCTACTTATGAATCAATGTATTTGCGTGAATCCCACTTCAGTTTGCAAACTAATATTCTTACAAAGTAAATCTAAAACAAAGATAAAGTGCTCTTTTCTCTTATGTTCCTAATTATATGTAGTTACTTAGACACTGCATCTTACAAACTGAAATGAAAATGAAATTTCCCCAATTCAGATGCATATCTTCTTCATAACGGATATGTTATTAATTATTTACTGCAAGAGAATTTGCTTCAAGTCATATGAACTAATGCTAGATTTAAGCCAAAGGAGAAACACGGGATCCTGACTACACTCTGCAGTTTAGCATGCATGGTTTGGAATGAAACGTCTAATTTTATCATCATCTATTTTCTTTCTCCATCTAGGTAGGTTGTCATGTACTTTAATAATTGTCCTTTTCCACTCCAAATCTGTCAGCCCTTATTATTTTTATCTTAGTGTTATTTTCTGAATTTTTCTTATTTTTAAGTTGGAAGAGGAGCATAAAGCAAATTCATGAAAAGTAAAGTAACTAAAGTCAGTAGATTGGTACTTATTTTCTGTCCCACAGCAGCCAACAAAACCAAACAGATAATTCAGCTTCATTTAAGCCACTGACTTATTCCACAATACTTTACATTTAATATGTATGAAACTCCCAAAGCATATGGAAATATTTACACCTCGATTATCCTTATCAGCATGTTTGTGTTCATGCTCCAGCTGTGCTTAAGTCAGAAAAACGTCTAACCATTACAGGAAAACTGCATATCTGATGTCATCACTGGCTATGCTAACTAGCCTCTGCTCTGGTGATCTTTTATAACGACTAATTGCAGTTTCTTATACGGACAACATGGGCAAACGCCCAGGGCAGCAACTAATCAGGGTGCAGCTCCTAGTCGTCCGCTGTTGTGAATTATATGACAACAGCCTAATGCATTATTTAACTTGGTGTGGGAGAGTGGAGGGGTTGTTCGCCCAGGGTCCCAAACAGGCTAGGACCAAAGGGAGCAGTCTTTGGTATCATAACAGCTCTAGTTATAGGAAAGTAGTAGCAACCAGGCAAGATGGAGCTAATTAATTTGTAGCCTAGTATTTCTCATGTAGTGAATTTTCGTTTGGGAACAGGGAGGACAGAGGGGTAAAAGGACTTTATCATTGTCTTTATTCATCCTTGGCGGATAAACAAGCCACCGGTCACTTGGCAACAGTTCTCAAATTAATCGACAAGAAGTAGCCTGCACAGGGATACTGGTGTACACAAAGTACAGAGTTGACAGAGAAGGAGAGATAGAAAAGTTTGTGACAGTGAAAAGAAAAACCTGCAGCACAGGGAAGTAAAGCAAGTAACTTTAGGAAGCAGAAAAAGACCCGGCAATATGACAAAGCCTACACAAACCTTGGGTACACTGTGAACAAAAAACTGAATGTGCTTTTTATCTTGTGTAATGAGGTAAAGCATGAGCAATATTGTTGCAAATTTTACACAAAAATTTTAAAACGTTTTATACATGTTTGGAAAAAAAAAGAGCTAATGAAGCTGATAAGCAACTGATGTTTAGAGTTTAAAAGGTCTTACTGTGTTTAGTCTAAAAAACATGTTTCCCAGTGAATATGCACTTTTTCTCTTTTGAAAATCACTGAGCAGTCTTGAATAATGTTACAAATTGAGAGAGAGAGAAAGAGAGAGAGAGAAAGAAAGAAAGAGAGAGGAAGAGAGAGAAACAAAAGTGGCTAATAGTTGATAGTGTTTTAACTGCTTGTTAAAACACTCCGAAGTGTCATGCAAACAGTTTTCTTTAATGTTACTCTATCTAGAAATACAATACTTCAACTTTAAGAATAGTTTTCAACAAAATCCCCCATCATGTTAAACAATGACAACACTTCTGATAATTTAACTGTACAATGGTTTTAGAGAAGTTAGGAGTGTAACAGAATGATACATCAGGTCTCTCCATTCAACTTTATTTTTTCCTTCAACAGGGATGGACTGGTAATCGGGCAAACCAGGCATTAGTTCAGTGAACCATTACACTTTTGGGCTGACATTTTGATCAACGTTTTTTTAACATTAATCAAAATGTCAGAAATATCTCTCATTCGATACTTCTCTGATGCTGGACTGGCCCAATCACATCTCCTCAAAATTCCCTCCTCACTGTTGCATGCGTTCCTCCCCTCCCCTTCCTGTTTTCAGTAATAATACAGACTAAAATGAATGCAGCGTTATAGTCGCCTACCAAACTGTTCCTCTCAGTTGTGTCAGACAGAGAACGCAAAATGGAAAGCCAACAGAAGAAGTGTTGTGCTGAAAAACAGTGCAAAAAATGTCAACAAAAGGGAAAAAAATCAGGCAGATGCTGCCAAATGTGCAAAGATTACGCTTATATTGCTTTGACTTTTGCAGCAACTGAAGTGTAATGGCAACAAAGAGTAGAGGAAGAAGAGAGACAGGGCAAAGGCTGACAGAATAGAGAGAGTAGTTGATGGATGTAGTAAGAAATAAAAATGTAGGGAGTCAGTGACTGTGTAACAACATTAAGGTTCTAATGTTTTAGTCAGCATCATCACTAGGCTAAATTTGCATCTTCTAACTTCATTGTCATTCATAGTTAAGTGATGCAAATTGACTGCCACAACTTTAAACCTAGTGTTATTATGTAGGTATGCAGTATAATCTGCTGAGGGAAAAAGTTATGATATGGACTTAATGCAAATTTATCTCCAGCTTGTAACAGAGATACACACCATGGCTTAACTATTATGTACTAACAACAATTTATCAATAATATTAATAGAAATCATAAAGACGATCACAGTGAAATCTCTGTATGATGCAAGAAGGACATAGCTTTTCCTGTGTGAGAATACACTTCCTTGACATCGTTACCTTGAATAGATAATGAAGTCCAATGAAATAGTTGAATTAAAACTGTTGAGGAAAATGTGCCAGCTTCAAAAACACACACATTCTGGCTGCCAAAGGTTAACGCGTAACATTTTACCAATGGTGGCTGCAGCATCAAGGGACACTTGATGCCAATCTGTGAAGAGACACAATGTGTTCTGTATGATGTCAGTGACTGGGGAAATTGGAATTTTTATCTCCCTGTCTGTCTCTTGCTTGCCTTTCTCTTCCTCCATTCTATGCCATTTTCTCTTGCTCAGTAACTGCCAGGTTCCTGGTATCCCAGATACGTCGGGGTTTGTTAATTAGACTCAGAGAGAAAGAATATGTGACAGGGAGAGAGACTGTTCATCACAGTGAGAATTTCATCTTTGGCCAGAACTTCAAAACTGTTGCCCATTTCTATAATGTCAGATATCATCAACTATAGTGGGTTTTGTAGACAGTTTTCTGAGAATACAGAGTGGAGAAGTTAAAAAAAAAATAAAAAATCCTGACTAATGCAATGTGTTTTATGATGTTTATCAGATGATGATTATTTCTTTATGGACAAAATCCATCCTCTCTTTACACAGGGAAACTTCAATGACTTTGTCATAAGCCGTTTTCGCACTGCAAGGAACGGAACGGAATGCCACGCTTCGGTCCGGTTCCACCCGTACTGCAGCCCTGTTGTGTTTGCATATAACTGATGGGGGCATCGAAGCTGTTCCTGACATCATTATTTTTGAAACTAAACAATGGTTTCGATGTAGTGGCCGAAGCCTTTTCCTCAGAGATGCGGCGGAAAACTTTCTCATTCCTCATTGACCAATCTAGTTCATTCTGTACTCGTTCATCAGGGAGTAAGCGGAGGGAAAAAATTTATCTCACCATGGCACCAGGTAACAGCAGAATATTGAGAGGAATATACAGTAAGAACAGTTTAGTGAGAGCCAGCTGGAACTGATCAACGGCTGACTCTAAACCAATCAGCTGCTGATTCTTAGCAGCCCCGCTTGGCTGGCCCGATTGGAACTACAGCTCTTGTGGTTCCAAGGAGCCAGATGGAACCAGGTCGGAAGTTCTAATGCAAACACACTCGGCCCTACTTTGAACCTTTTCTGTTCCGTTCCGTTCCTTGCAGTGTGAAAACGGGTATAGAGATGATCTCTTAATTTCATTTCCATCAGTAAGACATCATCTATGGCCTTGAGTCATCTATGTCTTGTGGTATTCCTGACAACGTTTTACTCACTTGATGGCATTAAATGACTGTTGCCATGGACATAACAGTAGTCACGACCAGAGCTGGAGATCTGGGTCTGGGTTCTCCAAATGTTCGCAAAAGCACCACAGCCTGCAAGTGCCCCGCTGTGGATTCATGTTGCCTCACTGCTTTGGCCAGACCACTCAAGTTGGCAAACCCCGTCACTCCAGACACCATAGTCCAGACACTCCCAGCAATATAATTTGCAATGCTCCTCAGAGGTGGTAAGCCAGTGGTGCCGCTTGTGATCACTGGTCAAACACCAGCTGAGGCCACTCTCTCCTTATGATGTCCAGTTCTTCAGAAAAAAGTCTGCCTTGAAAATAAATTTTTAATCATCCCCGACACCATGTCAGCCATTGTAGGCATAAAAAACAAATAATAATAATAATAATAATAATAATAATAAAAATAATAATAATAATATAAATCACAATTATGAATATATTCAGCGCAGATAGAAGAACTTTGGAGTGATATGTATGCTGACCATCCAATCAGAGGGCTATTTGACACAAATTTGAAAGCTGATTGGTTAACAAAACAGTTCATCTGCAATATTGTTCAGTTAATGTAGGTCTGCTCTACCGATTCAAAAGACCATGGGCAGATTAGACTGCGAATGACATCACACAGAGACCGAAATCTGATTGAACAAAACATCGATAATCCACACAGACGTGTGGGACGCGGTGCAGACAAGAGAAACATTGCAAAAAATAAAAAATGAAATAAAAAATAGAGCATAGACTATTTGAGGTAAATTAATGAAATTTATTTGAACAATTATTATAATTTAGGTTGTGCACATTGTGCTGGTGTTTAGGCCTGCGACAAAGGCCTTGCAGGCCCTGATGGCCAACCACTGGTGGAATATTAGGTAAGCAGCTCTATAGTCATGTCATGACAGTTTTAACAAATATGTAAAAAAACATATATATTTTTTTAAAAAGTTACAGACTACAGCTATAATCCTGATCCAAGTGATAGTAAGAAACTAGTAAGAATGCCAGAATAACATTAACCTTAAAAATTCCTTAAATGTGCTCCAAAGCTAGGGGAGATGCACTGCAGCTTCTATAAAATGCAATTGCTTTTAATTTCTTGATTTTGAAGTGAAACAGCACTCCAAATACAGGCTAATTATTAACCCCTTTGCTATTTTTCTGACCCCCATGTGCTCTCCCTGCAAAATTGTTCACTTAACTACCCGCCAACCTCCCCAAACTCTCTACTCTGGGGTGGGAGGACCGGTGGCATGGGTGTATTAATAATGCAGTGCTGCCTGGAAACCAAACCCGCTGCAGCAGAGTGCTGTGTAGAATTCTAAAGAGGTATTTGTTTGTACACGGTTGCCACCTCCCTCCCTCGCTTTTTCTTGCAGACCTCTCATCTTATCGCTCTCTGTCTGTATCCAACCCTAAAATCCACCCAGTATCACTGCACTGATCTGTTGTGTCCTTTCAAATGATGTCTACTGTATGGACTGAGAGATGGTCCAGGAATAACCTCCCCCTCGAGTGAATATAATCAGGACAGTGCTTCAAGTGGATCTACTGCAATGACTTCCTTAGTGCTTGTAGTTTTCATCTAGGAAACATTTTTCACATTGAAGAGAGATGATGTAGCCAAACTGCTCTGAAAGGTGACTGTTTGGCATTCTATGTACCGCCGTACAATGCGGACGGCTCGAATGTACTTCAGGAGTGAGAATATGAGAGTAAAAGTGATTCAAAAAGCACTAAACACATAGTATGTCATATTTTTCTGGGTTATGTTGATAGCATACTGTGTTTATATGTGGGTGAGAACTCCGGTATTTAATTCTTGTGCTATAATAGCAACCTGTAGAAATTCTGACATGTAGAGTTTGAAATTTAGTCTCCTTGAGGTAGAAGTTTAACAAATTGCAGTTTACTGTAAGTTGAAAACTATGGGTTTAGCTAAAGGTTTTGGTTGATAAGTTAAGTGAGGAAAGTAAACTCACTGATAGTCCAATGGAAAGGAACATGCAGCACAAAAACAACAACAAAAAAATCATTTGTTACACAAACCCATCTGTGAAATTTTTTCCATGAATACAGACAAATTATTTAAAAGAAAAACTTACTTGGCAGGTTATTGTATAAGTCATCTGTCTGTCACCGTCTGTCATGGACTAACTTCAACTACTTGGCTCAGTCCATGAGTGGCAAACTCAAACTCTTGCCAGAGGCAGTTGGAAGAAAAATGGAAACATCTTTCGAACCATTAAAATCCTTCTGTGACTTTATTTGCGTATATTATGGTGAAAAATAAAACTTTTTTGTTTTCTATAACTGGGATTATATCACCCTTTTCCCCCCAAACAATTTATTTTTTTTGTGTTGTGAGAGCTTAAAAATCCTTTTGTAAGATATCAATTAGTCTGGAACATGTGGGCTTTGACCCACTAACATATTTCTATTTACTCAAACACATGAATTTTATCATGATTGCCAACATAGATTCCTTTTCATAATCCAACAGCATTACAAAGTAAAACAACAGCTTTGATGGCAATAACAACACTGTTCCACCCTCAATCCTCAAAGCTTAATGGGTGGGGCAAACCCTGGACAAGCTGCCAGTCCATCACAGGGCCAACGTAAAGAAACTATTCATTCAAGAACACACTAAAACTGAAAGGCTAGAATGAAATTGAAGTTAATCCAAGAGGAGTAGTTTTGGACTGTTGGTCAGCTGTATATTCAAACACTTTAGGTGGGTCTAAACGCATATCTGAACGATTTCTGCACTGTTAATGCACTCCTGTTCCAAATATTACAAGTATATTGAGATCAATGGTGTTTAATTTAGGGTTCTGTTAAAAAAAAATAAAAACATCTACTTTTTTCATCTTTTTTTGCTATGGTAACTAAGGTCTCATCAATGCAGAGAAACACAGGAAATTTATGTAAATATTTAAGAGCGTGTGATTTGATTTTCCTTTATTGGTAAACATGAGTGATAAGAATTTTTCAATGCATCTAGAAATGTCTGTGGCAGCCAGTTGGCTTATTAGGCAATTAAACTGTGTATATTACAGTGAGAAAATGTCTTACTTTCCCTGAGGCTATTTTTCTGCCTCCCACTTTTGCCACTTCCCACTTTTACTTCCAGGTCACACACAGTTTCAGCAATTACTTGCCAAATCACAAGAAATTGCTGAAACAAATCTGATTTTAATAAATTTTCAAAACTAAACAATTGCTGTATTTGAGACATTCAACTGCTTAGGTCAGACTTTTTCCACAACCACTCTGATTTTCAAACTAAACAAAATGTCAAAATTGGAACAGAAACATAGATATAGAACCATAAATAATGTATTTAGACAGTTTACCAGCAAAGAAAAAAACGTGATATGGGGGAAAGTCACACTTTAAGTTGATTTTACTAATCTTTGTGTTATTGTGTCACCTTTTCCACATCAGCTCTGATTTGCATTTTCAGCATCTTGTGTTCTGCATTTGTCGCCACCCACAAGTGAAATGGAGCCAAATAGCTGTGTGTAAAATCCAAATTTATGGAAAGATTTTCGTAGATGGGTAAAAACATAAGAATCCACACAACAGCATTTAGTTCAGAGAAAACAGCCTGAAATTTAAAAGCAACTTAAATTGCATTACTTCAATTGGTGAAGTAATGCACTTCTCAAACCACCTGCAGAATTATTTTCTTTGCCAGCACTAGAAAAATAGTTATCCAACATCCTGAATCCCTCTCTCCAGAAAGGAAGTTCAAGATTTGAACAATCTCTCACCAGAGTTGTATGAGTCTTCTCTTGAACATTGACACTTTTATCTGTTTACATGCCCTGCTTGTTCTGTACTTTATGATTCTAATGGTTGCACAGCCACAAATTAAAAGCTGTGCTAAGCCCTAGTAAAATCACCATGTCTGCCTACTTTCCATCTTAGTGGCTCTTCCATTATTCAATGTCTGTGGACTAATCCACTCACTGATTTATGTATTTCTTTCCCCGTCTTCAGGGATGCTAACATCACTATGTTGTCGTAGTCAAACTGAACATGGTTTGCTGACACTGGAAGCATGGGGGGATTGATCACAGCCAGCATCCTTCCCCCTGACGGATGAAGGCAACTAATGTGAATGCAGATGTTTGGTGGTCTTAAAACATGAGTCTTTGAAAAGGTAATCATTATTTATTAGCAGAAAAGATGTTTATCACAAAACAATTTATAACAACTTATCTGGATTATATGTACTTTAAAATTCCATTTGATTTTTTGCTACTATTCCATTATCAATGCAGGGGAAGATGAATAATTAAGTACTAAGGTGAATTTGCTGTACAAATAAGTATGATCAAGGAGCTACGTTAGCTTTGCATTCAATGAAGGATACATGTATTCTTTAAAAAAAAATGCATTTGTGTTAAAGTTCTGCATTGTGATTTAGAAATTTCAATAAAGTCCGACTGGGAACACCAGCAGTGACAGAGTTACTGCTATTTAAACTAATTCAAAGAATGTTATGTCTGCTCAACACAGTTAATTTAAGGAGACTAAACAAGAATTTCAATAATAAATAATGATTCAGCTGAGATGTAATGGTACTGTGGATTTAACAGTTTATTTTAAATGATCATTACATCAATGGTTGACATGCTTTTAAGAGAGTTGTCACATGTATTTTGCGTTGCCATTCTAATGGATTTTAATTACCCACTACACATGCTTAAAAAAATGATGCACATGAGAAAGTATAATTTCTTTTTATTGTGGATGCTAAAAATGTAAGCAAAGACATCAAATATAATCAAAATGAATTGAAGCAAAGCAGACAACACATTTCTATGGAAGTGGTTTTGGTCTAAGAACAAAATCACCAAACACTGTAGGTGGGTGGTCCCCGTCCCTAACCTTACAAAACCAGCGTCATTATGAGCCATCCATTTACATGGATCAAATTAAAAGATGAATTTTTCAACTGAGAAATAACACAAATTGAGTAAACAACTGAGGCTAATAGAGACTGGGAGGTGTGAAGAGTTGAAAGATCATCACCTTGCTCAACTATTCTGCATTCTTCATGTACCTCCATCCGTCCCAAAATAAATGTCAGAGCAGTGTAAGGAATTCTTAAGTGCTGTCACATATTGATCTGTCTCGAAAGAGTTTTTTTTTTTTTTTTTTAAAGCACAGATCCATTGCTTAAAGATATGCCCTTGCTGTCAGGGTTGCTTCCTCTCTTTTTAAAGACTTTGACCATTGATCAAACTCTCATGCTGTCATTTTTATTGAGCAGCTGTGTTTATGTGCAGTATGAATTTCTGTACTATGATTAGACTGTCAACCAGATATCAGCTTAACTGACATATTGTTATCAGCGGGTATAAATAATGTTGTGAGGATTTGCAGAGTTTGGGTATAATAGTGAAATATACTGTCACTTTTCAATTTTCAGTGCAGAACTGCAATGATTTGGAAAAGACTGTGATTTAGGATGTAATGAATGGATGTGTTTTGGGTCCTGATTTACCTCATTCATTTTTTTGCGCATTCTCCTACATGGCTTCTCTCTGCAATATCTTTCTCACTGTAGAATGGCACTATCACACATCTGCTTATCAGAGTGTGGCCATGAAATGAAGCTGCATGACGTCTTACATGCAATTACTGGTCCTCCTTGTCCTCCACATAGCCTATACGAGACACCACACGAGAGGACTTTACATCAAAGGGATCTTTTCAAACCCTGACATCTTTTTTTCCACTCTTGCATGCCAACAACATTACAAATGTCACAAGTACTGAATAGCCTGTCTCTCTCTTTCTTCCCTCTTATCTTTCTGTCTCTTCCTCATTATTATGGCCCTGTAATCAGGCTGCTTTTGCACCTCTTTTGTGATTTTATTTCCATAGAATTCCCCTGTGGAGTCCTAACCTTTAGTAGTCATTTAATATGCCAGCTCGGCTCCCACTCTTGGCAAGCAGAACAGGAGTTCTATTTCTCTTGGTAAGACTTTGCAATATGACAAAATATCACCAGTGAAATCCACTAAAGCCAAGATGCATCTACAAAAATGCCTGTGTCACAGAAGACTAAACTAACATGGTAAAATTAAAGTATACAATTATGGAAATGTGTATTAAAAATAGAGAACCCTGTAAACCAGGGGTCCCCAAGCTACGGCCCGCGGGCCGGATCCGGCCCGCCATGTCATTTGGTCTGGCCCCCTGAACAATGCCGGATCTGGCCCGCCTCTTCATACCAGAGAGCATTCAGTGTTTTTTTTCATATATTGTATTTTCTGGTTTATATGTGGATTTTTCTTTAACCACCAGGGGGGCTCTTGAGCAGATGTGAAACTAACTTTCCCTCAATGGAATATATACTAGTCAGTCCCAGTCACCGTTTCACTCACGGTTTTTTCCATTTGCATTCTGGGTAAAAATCTATCTAAAAGCGCGAATGTGTCGTTGGACATTTCAAAGTAAATATCCAATGCAATTTAGTGATAAACAACTTTCTACTAATTGGCATTTCAAAATAAAAGTAGGTGGAATTCAGTTACGCTTATATGAATTAGAATATGAGTCTGACTGCATTGTACTGAACTCTATTGGAACTAATTTAAAGCAATGAATTTTAAACTGAATTGCATATAATTATATATGAATTGAACTTGTTTTACTAATAAAGTGGCTTGAGATGGCCTTTATTGAACCAATACAGTGCATTGGTTTGAAATACCATAAATGTGTGTTTTGTAATGAGAGTTTAATGACACTGAGCCACACTAAACAAGCCTCTCTAAAGATGTGAATATTTGTATTGCACATTGCATGTGCAATAGCAATATTCACAAACATTCAGAAAATCCTTGAGTTTTATTTTTTTTCCCCCCATTTATTGGAAATTCTAAAATTCACTGCACAATTAGCCAACGCCTGACAGTATTACATATGGCCTTTGTAATAGCTAAAGAAAGAGTCATAGGTGTGGTGAAAAAATGTGGTGAATGTCAATATGGTGCAGAAAAAGCTGCAGTCTGACATAACAATAGGAGGATTCACAAGGCATGAAAATGTGAAACAGAACTTGTACAGGATTATTATTTAAACGTCAATTTCTTTCTGGCGATACAAAACTGCTGATGTAGGAAAAATGTTGTTTACTGTTGGGCTTCTATTAATTTTATGTTAAAAATGCTATAGAATTCATACAGTCGCTGTTGTAGCACTCTACTAATGTAACAGGTAAAGAATAATGATGGATTTACATGCATGTAATCATTATTTCAAGAATCTATCACAGCACAAGCAACATCTTCACCAAAGGTTTGCACTGTATATACTTATTGGCATTTCTCTCTACACATATTCCACACCTACCTAGCTACAATCTCTGTGGAGTCAAATATTCTGCAGGAAGATGAAGGGAATTACCTAATCAAGTAGAAGTAAACAAGGCAGCTTGGGGGAATGTAACTGCACCAAAAAGCAAATTAAACCACTTAATCATAATAAACTCCTTGAATGCATGATTATCACCAACTGATTATATTCAAGAAATATGCCTAAAGTGCCATCTCTTCTATAAATGTGTGCTATTTGTAACAACTAAGCTTTTCTGCTGTCATCTCTGCATAAAATAGGACAACTGCAATAGGTTTCTTGAGAAATCTAGCTGATGTGAGCTATGGTTTGTGGAAGGAACTGAGCAAACAAAGATAGCAAATAAAAAACTCAAAGAGGAAAAAAAATAGGAGGACAAATACTTAATATCATCATTTTATTTGATGGCTCTTTAAAAGAACTATTTTTTTTTCTTTTAGAAAATGACTACATGTTCTTTTCACTTTAGAGTCTTTCTGTGCTTAAACAGATATCTGAATAGGTCAAAATTACTTCAAATACCTTCTCATTTCCCAATATGTTTGATTAAAATAAAATGGGGAGCCTTATTCCTCTTTGTATTGAAGGGCCAGGGCTTAACATTTAAGAAGGCTTACCGGGAGTAATTTGGGTAATCAAGATGTAGAAAACCCCCCCATAAATCAAAAAAGTCACACAAAAAAATCAGACAATGAAATAAGTAAAAATAGCGAAATAAGAAAAAAAAAAAAAAAGAAAAACATTTGCTAAATTAAATATATTATCCAAACTAAACACTTTACAATATGTGTATGTTTTGAGTTTGCTTTTAAACTAGACACTGCAGACACTGATCTGAGGTATTGTAGGAGAACATTACAGATGACAGAACCTAAATATATGAACCAGGAGCTAATCTCAAGTTGATTCTGGGTATAAATAGGAAAATGTTTACTGATAGGCCTTAGAAGCCTATCAGACCTGAATATTCAGAAACATGGGAAGGGGCCAACTCCTTTTAAGTTTTAAAAACACTCAGCAGTATGTTAAAAGACATGCACAATTATTTAAAAAGGATTAAGTTACTGACCCATCTCTAGCCAGACCTCCAATCCCAACCACCTCAGATGTAACAACAGCTACAATTATAATTTTTCTTAGACCGTACCGCAGATCCATTGGCTTTCAGAAAGATACACTTAGCTCCAGTAATATGTTGTCAGAAACATGCAGTTGAGGCCAGATAATTGCATGCCCTGTGTTGGAGGACACACATTGGGCACTGTAGCTGGCAGTCTGTCGCTCTGTCCAGTATTGGTCAGTGAGGGTTTTTGCACGAAAACTACCCTAGTTGAGACCTTCCTTTTGCTGTCTGTATTATCGAGAAAAATGTGGATCCCGATCTTTTTAAATCAAAACAGTTTTAAAACATATTTCATACCTTCAAATTTTAATTTAATCATTTTCTAGTCCAGATTTGGCCAATCTACACTTTAGTCAATAGCATCAAATAGCCTGCTTCATAGGTTTAAGATTATTTTTAATTCAGTCAGGAAGTTTGGTTTTCATACAAAGTCTCTCAAAAGACAATTAAAAATGTAAAATTAGTACAGATTCTAACAAAAATTAATAAATCTGTGTTCACTTCCATTTGTTTACTCTTGCATTCTTTTCACAGTTATCAATTTTAAAACTCCTGGCATTGTAGCAGGTGTTTCTTAAAATTGCTGACCGACTTTTCACAGGTTATTTGGTAATTTTATCACATCTCTTTCATTCACTCCTCTCCGGTTCCTTCTGTTACTTTCCCGTTTTACCCCATTTACTCCCTGAATCTCTTTGTTGGCTTGTTTTTGTTGTGGATTACTTTTTGTTCTGCCCTGGGTCCCTGTGGTTTTTGTAAATTTGTTTTTTCATATTTTTTTGATTAAAATTGACTTGCCACCTCTGTCTCTCTGCATTTATATCCAACATCAACCATCACTAAAATGTGACAAGTTCATATTCATTACAAACAGGGAATAGGAATCATGTATCAAAGTAAAATTTTAGTAACATTATGCATGCCACAATAACAGTTTTTGCTGAGTGATAAATTGTCCCATAATTTATTGCAATAAACAATAAGATTGTTGTTTTGAGACCATTTTCAAGTAGTAAAGGAAATGGCATAATAATGAAAGAACAGTCAAATATCAATATACCTTCAATTCTAATGAACATTTAACAATAGAAATGGAAGACATGTTAAATATCCAAAATAAATCAAACAAAAACCCAAATAAAATAAATTAAGACTCTGCGAACAAATTTTTCCTTCAAAAGAGGGTCTAGTGCAGAACAATGCACAAGACTGAAGACTTTTGTCATCCAGTTTTTGGTAGTAAAAGAGAGTGAAAAGAGAAAAACAAGAAATCATGCCAATGAAAATAATTAAGTTTGTTTTAATTTATTATGATTGCTTATTGCGACAGACCTAAGAAACATCAGTAATATATGGCCATGTTTCTCACCGTCCCCCATCTCCACCGACTGTATATCACAAAATAATAATAATAAAAAAAACATGTGTCCAACTAATTTCTTAATAAATACCCTTCATCACATTATAAAGATGTATAATCTCCTATGTCAATTTAATCAATTAACACTAAACCCGAAATGTTTGAGCTTACATACAGTATGCTGTTCTTGTGCCCACAAAACTGCTTCATTTCTTTTTCTCCCCTCATTTCCCTCTCCATTTGCCCTGGTGATTGTGCTCTCCATGCTGGAGCTCCGCCCCTTTACCTCCCCCATTTGGTTTCTTTGCAGTCCTCCCCTTTAGTGGCTCTGTCTGGTGTGTCAGCCTGTGAAGCTTCTGCTCTACAGTACATCCTGTTGATAGGAAGCATCCTGTGCATCATCACTCCCAGCTGCCTGTGGGTTCAGCTGGCTCAGTCTGGCCCATCTGTGTGATCCTCTGCCAGATGACTGGGGTTTGGCTCCACATGATCCATCCCTCTCCAAATCATTTGCCAGCAGAAAAAGGTAGGGAGGCAGGAGCAACAGAGGTGCAGGTTGGGTAGTGAGCTCTGCTTTGGCTGCTCTGCCTAAGGGGGCCCTTTGGTGCTCATGTGGGATTCTTCTCTGCTCTCCTGAGATCACTGTAGTTTGCTCTTGTATAACGAAGAACAGAGCACCTCTCTGTTCATGAAGCGGTGTGTAAGGAGACGCTTCAGGTATGGTGGTGATGCAAGAGCCTAATCCTACATGACATTTAAATGTCATGACTACTTGTGATATATGGTTGAAATGGCTTAGGGGCATTCCTCCCATTTCAAATGCGTGATATATAGTTTGTGGGGAAATTTCTAACAAAGGAAGCTTGAACTAAGCAGGAGGTTATATTTGTTGCTACATTCTACCTGTGTTCCCTGATGACGACATGGTACTATAAGCAAAGATATAAATGTAGGTCAGATAAAGATAGGTCAGAACTATGGGACCATTTTAAAAAGGAAAGTTGCATTGCTCAACAGAACACATTCATGGAGTCTATTCATATTTTTAAATGCAATATATTTGTATGTATTGATTGTTGTGCCTCCAGCCGATAGGGACTACAGGAGGCCGGTAATCTAACCCAGGACCTTCTTGCTGCAAGGCAACAGTGCTACCAACTGTGCCACTCTGTAGCCCTACATAGAACATAACTTGATAAAATACTGTGTAAATATGTGTAATAACGTTAACTAATCTATGTAAAATGGCTACTAGATCTTGTTCATTCTTTTTTCAAGAAATTATGTAAAATATACTCCTTATTTTAGCACGTAAAAAAATAATAGTAGGCAAGTCAACAATTTATTCTAAAAGGTAATTTGTTTTAGAAAAAGGTCGGGATTTGACTTAGTTTGCCAAGTTTCCCACTTGATGGCTGGATGACTGGTCAGGGAATCTCCAAAACTGAAGGTTTTGTGGCCTGTTTCGAGACTGTAGTGGTCAGTTTATACTGAGCCTCTGTAGAGCTCCTAGCTGCTTCTCTCATTAATGCTCTTCTTGCCTTAAGTGTCAGTTTAGGCCAGGTCTTGGTTGTTTTGCAGTTATGCCAGACTTTTTTTCATTTTTGGGTGGTGTGAGATCTCCATAGCTTAGGATATTGTCTCATAACCTAGCTCTTTTCTTAACTGCTCCAAATTTTACCCCTGATCCGTTTGCTCTTCATGATGCTGTGTATTAACCAATGTCTTATAACAGATACCTGAGGCTTTCACAGAACAGCTGTATATACGGAGGTTATATACAAAGGTGGACTCTTCTTATTAATTTGATTAAACCATAAGAACAATGTTGCAGTAAATCTTAAGAGGTAAAATGGGGGCAATAAAGATGAATGCCAAACTTAAGTTTTTTTTTTGTAAAACATGTTTTAAATCACAATAAAACATTGAGGTTTATGAGTAGTATGTGATAAAATGTAGAAAAGTTAAACTAATATGAATACTTTTCAAATTAAGAGACAGCACTCTAACAAATTGAAGTTGTACCCTATTTGCACAGGAACTTCATCTAAAAAATAAATGAGAATTGTTGCCTGTAATGAGCCAAGCAGCATATTCCAGAGGTCACCACTTCCCATTGTTAAGAGGATTTTAATTAAGCTGTATTAGCTCTACCCCACCAGAAATGATTGGGTCAAGAGACTTTGATATTTATGGTTAATGATAATGCGAAAAGCCCACTAACTATAAGACTTTCCCTCGAGGGATGTATTAAATGGTAAGCTTTTAACAATCACCATGAGCTTCTCTAGTTTTCTAAATTAAGGTTTAGAAATAATTAGAAAAAAAAAGAGAAAACATTCAATAGGTTTTCTCGTACTTGTGTGGCACTCTCCTCACAGTTGCATTTTAATAGCTTCTACAACTTTGTACAAGATGTCACAATTTAATGGAACACGTTTGATGTCATGTAAGAGGTTTAAAGCTGGACTCTAATAAGGCTGTTGAGTGGTAATGAGACTGAACATTGCTTTGAGAGGGCATGATAACTGCCTAAACACTCCAGTTGCGAATGCTCTCGGTTCCTCACAGACAGAAACACCAAAATGGTAACTGGATTATACTTCTACGTCTTCTGAAATAAATGGAGTCCTTTGTTCCAGCTGCTAAATAGCCTTTTGCTTTCTTGCATTTCTTTCCGTTTTTTTAGACTGTGCTTGGTCTTCCACCTCTGTGCCATGTGATTTTAAACATCAGGGTATGTGCTAAAAGATTTATTTATTTTTTTTTCATTATTCAAACCATTCTGAGATTCATACAGCTTCCAGGACATAATATGAAATAACATCTTTTTCAACAAGTGAAATGGGTAAGTATTGATTTCTGATGGAGTCAGTTTTGATGCAAAGTGCACAACATATTTCAGACAAAACATTTCATGAAATCTTCTGATTAACATGACAAGCCTTTCAAATAGAAAAATGAACTTTTTAAGAGAATTGCTGCTATTATAGAGGGACCAGATGGTGCGGATCTGAAAGCAAATTAATTACACGTTGGCCAAACTAGTTGTCCATGCAGTTTCATTCTGCTTGTTTTACCCAACCCTAACTTTACTTAAGTTGAAACAAAAAAAGCTTACCGCTGTAACATCTGCTTGAACGAGCTCTGCCTCCAGGTAATTGCATTTTACCTAATAAAAAAAAAAGGATGAATAATTAGGGAGTCCCAGTAAGTTCTCCAAAAGCAAGCATATACTGTGGAAGAGCATATTTAGATGCATTTGATAGTAACATTTTTGTACTGTTAAAACAACCCTGTCAACTTGCATCTAAATTCTCTTGTGCAATCATTTTAAATCAAACATTTATTCAGCTATTTAAAAGATTGATTTAAACATGACTGAGCTAAGCAAAACAACACTGGCATTTGTGCAAGTGTTGTGTCCAATCAATCACATTCAGACTCTCATAGGTAGATAATCCAACCATGGCTCGCACAGAAAAATCCTGATGTGGGTAGAATAATCAGCTATAACAAGGACATAGGCAACATATGACATTTAAAAAAAAAAATGTCAGTGTAAATCTCGACCCCAAATGGTGATGTTCTGTGTTTATGTAACAAGAAAAAGAGGGCAGAAATGTGTCTTCATTCAAGGCAACTCTTGATCAGTTTAAAAACGAAAAAATAAAAAATAAATAAATATAAAAAAAGAAGTGGATACTACAAAAAAATGGAAATTTATAGATTTGCATATTATTGATTGGATATGTTTTTTTTTCTGTAGCTTTGTACACAAATAAAATACTATATATTCATTGAACTCTTATTGACAATCGTTAAACAGGTAGAAACATTTCAGAAATGTGGAAAAAAATAAACACTGATAAAACTAGAGTTCCAAATGAACACAGAGAATCTTAGTTTGTAAAAGGTACCTCAATTTCCAGGTAGCAATTTTTTCACTCTACAACAGTATGCACCACCTTGATCACCCACAACTGTATCTCAGTTTGTAGACGTCAGCTTGGCCTTCAACATCATTAACCCAAACATCCTCCACAGTAAGCTCACCCAGCTCATCGGCAGCAGCACATCCCAGGGTGTATTCATTATACAGCCTTTTCCTCTGTACACAAGTCACTGTGCCTCTGCAGACCCATGTATTGAACTCCTAAGATTCACAAATGACACCACTGTTATTGGTGGGATCCAGGATAGTGCTTTGTCCACCTAACAAACAGGAAGAAGATCAGTTGGTTCACTTATCCATTTAGAACCACCTGGAGCTTGACCTGATCAAAAGAAGATAAATATAGACATCTGTAGAACAACCCACACACCGTCTCCCCTCACCATTCTCAACAACACTGAATCTACTGTGGATCACTTCCGGTCCTTAGGAATAACCCTTTCTTGGGTCCTGGAAGCCCTACAATCAGAGTATTTCCTGCAGCAAGTCGAGAAGTGCAACCTGCCACAAGTCGCTGGCTATCCTCTACACCACCATTATTCAGTCTGTCCTGTGTTTGTCCATTAGGACCAACGAGGAGCACATTCCACAGGCCACAATCAACAATGTGATCAACTCTATACAAAGGCGATGTGTTGCTTTGGGGGAGGCCATAAAACTGTAATCAGTGCAACCTTACATTCCTTTTGGTGTTTCTTGCACCAGCAAACTTGAAGACATTTGAAAATGGCGGACATTCTACTCAGACTGGACTGGGTATGCATACAAGAGATGCAGAATACTCCATCTTCCCTCTGAACAAATTTAACGAAAATGGGTTAACAAGACAACATTGAATTTGTAACCTTCAAGTTAAGTATTCATATAATCTTTATTAAATACTCACAAAGCCATGTAGCCCATTTCCCCGTTGAGGTGGTGAATGGTTATTTTGGCATACATCTCGTTTCTGATGGAGATGGGACTATCTACACTGACTTCATCTCTACAAAATTAATCAACCATCAATATTACAGTATCGGGGCTATTGCAACATTATCTGCTCATATCAAATATTATGTTTTGATCACCTTGCCAATTTAAGACACGTTTCCCAATGATACGTATTATTGTCATTTTTGGAGATGGACGATTGCTGTAACTCCTTAGCATTTCCTGGAGATGTCGCTGCCATACTGCCAACCTAAGTCACAACAGCGCCATCTGCTGGGAACTTTGAAACCCACATCAAGTAAAGAAAAGGGTGAATAACATTATTTTAAAAGTAGTAATTATTTTTGCCCAGCTACATTTATATTTCAAATGTCTTCACTGAAATCAAAACAAAAGTCAAATGTATCGTTTGTGTGCACAAACTTAGGAAGTAAAGGTGATTCTGAGATAACTGGGGAAGAAGGAAGAGATTTATATCGGTGCAAGGCAGAGGGCTTTCTGCTTTACGTAAATCAGTCACTGATCGATGTGTTTAACCAGCCTTACCTTATTTTCATTCTCTATAAAGAATGCAAAAAGAGGAAGTGCTCTATAAGCTACGACATGCCCGACTTGCCTGTTTGACAGTCACAATGAATATAAGTACATGCTAGGTTAACATTTTAATAAAAGGGCAACAAACATTATTCCAAATGTGGATCAATAAATATAAATAAAAATTGTATGCAGCCTAAAGGCCAGTTCAATTAGATCATAAGTGGAACCAAGAAATGATGCAGTGTTTTACCAGTATAACTTCCTTTCAATGGAAACTATTAAACAGCATTCTATTTTGTTACTTGACAGTGGGTCAGGTCTACAATGGAAAAAAAAAAAAAAAAAACACTTACAAAAGTGGGTTTCATAGAATAAAAACCATGAGCCAGTGAATTTCTTTGTTTTGTTAATTTGTTAGAATGTGTCCTTGTGCCGTTTCTTGGCTGTTTTAATGATTACGTTACTGTTGCTTTACTTTTAACTCTACCTTTAACGCCTTTCAAACTGCCGTCTTTTCTATTTCTTTCATGGGGTGCCCTATCAACACAAATATTTAAATGGCTGTCGTATTAGTCATCACATAAATGTCTACATTATACAAATAAAATATTAGTCCATACAACAGGAAACATCAATGCACAAAGTCGCTATTTTCACCTGAGGTGTGCTGCATTCCATCATTGTTACAAGCAGTAAATATCTTATCAGATGTGGACTTTCCTCAGAGCACCTTTAGTCTGATGAAACAAAGATTTGTTTTAGAGCTAACGTCCAGTTAGAATGATTGGAGTTGTTTTAACATGGCAGAGATCCCCCCTTGCTCTTGGCTCCACTGCCAAGCTGCTGGGAGGAAAACTAATCTCTGTTTCATCAACATGAAGATGGTATGACAGCTTCAGCTGCAATGACGATATGAACTGGTCATATGCTCTCTCAATTACCCATTTCAAAACATCAAATCCATCCCTTTAAGAATCTGTTTCATTCACCTGTCACTAACCAATTTTTGCTCTGTTTTTCTCACCATAAAACTATTTTTTCTCTCTCCTCACACTTCTGATTGTTCTCCAACAAGACATAGAAAACAAAGACAACAAGAAGACTCTCAAGTTGACTTTTTTTTTTGCACCTCCAGGGCAAAAGCTACTTTGAGACTTGACCGTATTGTTCAATCTCTTTTACACAAAAGTCGGTCTGATGAGTAGAGGGCAGAACTGTGAATAATTAAAGTGCTAAGTAAATACACTGGCAAAGCCAAAGATACTTAAGTGTTGATATATGTGAATTTGCAGTCCCACAGCTTCAGCATAGACTCTCAAAGTGGGAGCTAGCTGTTAAGATCTGATTTATGAAACACCATACATTTAAAATGATGTGTAAAAAACCCACACTAGCAAATTCTTTGCGACCCAAGTAACACATCACATACTGAATGCATTAAACCACTGCAAATATGTCCACTTGTGAAAGGTTGGGAACAAAATTGTTTCTATCATCCTCGAGCCCCCTTGAGGTCTGATTTAAGGCCTGTTGTTTTTATTCTCATAAATAGTTGGATCTGGGATGGTCAGCATGTTTTATAGGCTGGCTGCCTCTGGTTCCGCTTAGGAAAGTTTACAAGAGGGTGGCCGTCATATAAACATGGTAATAGACCAGCCTTACTCATAAGCATTCAGAAGAAATACTTGAAGCCTTAACTCATTTTATCCTTGTATTTCATCAAGAGCAGACAGGCACAATAATCTGCCGTGCAGAGGATTGTAGGGGTAGGATCAACATAAATGAACTGATGCCTGGTATATATGGCACTGGTTGACCAAGTAAATCTACGGAAAATCTGACTTTTTTAATTTTTTAATTTTTTTTATTTTTGCTTTAGGGTCTAGATTTCATTTATAGCATTATGTTTCATGTTTCACTGAGAGAAGAGAGAGGGCTTTCATACCATTCAAGCTAATGATGTTAGAAGGCTTTATTGTTGTTGCCCTAATACTTTTCTCCCATTTTTGATGTTACCCACAAGCCTTGTAGAGGACACAACAACCACATTGTGAAAGATGTGCTCTGGTAAGTTGAAACCAAAATATTTGACCTACCATGCAAAACACCAGGACTACACTTCATCCTGTACACGTCACCCCCAGTGTGAAACAAAGTGGTGGCATCATGATGGGGGAGATCCTTGTCTTCAGTTGCAATGAGAGGGAACTGGTCAAAGTTGACTGGAATTTGGAAAGAGATGAATACAGTGCTGTCTTTGAAAAAAACAAACAAAAAACAAAGAACCTTTAATTGAGTGTGAAATACTTAAAACTATGTGTTCAGTTTACCAAGTCACTGTAAACAGGCACTGCTAGTCCTTTTCAGATTTTTAAAACATCTGCATTTGCCTGTCGTCTTACTGCGGATGTAAATAAAATACTTACAAGTTTTTCTCTTATCAGGTTTGGCTGTTTCATTATATAATGAACTGTTTTACTTGCCAAATCAGGCTAGCAAAGTTATGACACAATGAGTGCAGTAGGCTGCAGGCTTGATTATGTCCGCATGCTAAAAAGATAAGTACATGTGACAGAACTGAGACCCTGTGTGGGGAAAGACTCTCTGATGCGTCAGGAGTGAGTTGTTGCCTGTTACAGTTGTGAGGAGTGAGTGTACTGGGGCTGAAGCAGTGTTAGCCATAGACCACCACAGCCTCTGCTAACCTCTCCAGCTAGTTTGTGGCAAGCTTTTCAGAAATAATAAAGAACAGGAGTTCTATTAAACAAAGCATATTAAACTAACACTGTTTAATGAATGTGGTACACTTTTAAAGGAAAGCTATTTTATTTGAATAGCAAATTTCAGCAACAAGGCAATTCAAGGTATTTTAAATGACGAAAATATGAAAGAATAAACAAGCAAGCAACATTGTGTTTTTCAAATTTCGTCAGAAATCATCATTATAAAATATTGGAATAAAGACCAATTATATTCCTGTTATTACTCAAAGGCAACACTGAACAAAGGGATTTTAGTCTTGATTTAAAGGAACTCAGTGTTTCAGCAGTTTTATCATTTTCTGAAGTAGTTACTCTAAAAAGAAGTACTTCAGCATTTTTCCTTTTCATTTAAATTGTACTGTACTAAATAACATTTTATATAAAAAAGATAGATTATATGAATGCCAGCCAAAACTCTCAGTATTTCTACCTCATCCAAATTTAAGAAAGGAAAGTCTGTAAGCCTTTTCTTGCATTAAAAGGAATGGGTCTCCTTCTTACTAAAATATGCACAATATCTTTACCTTGCCTGAACAAAAGGATTGCTAACTTGATTACAATGCATCTCACAGGCTGCTGTGTGTTATTGGACAGCTGGTGCAATCTGATAGGATGTAAAAAGATATTAAAAGCTTCACTGATGTCTCTTTTTTTTATAAAGATGGATGAGTGAACATCAGATTGCTCACATTAAGGATGTTTTGGAAGGGGTACGGGGGGAGGGGGGCGAAGACTGTCCAATAAATACAGTCCAACAGTGTGAATTACATCTGTCCTCATTGTAAGTGTCTCATTACACCATGCTCTTTCGATTGAGGGATACATGGAGGCAAATAATAGGAGAGAGAGAGAGGTTTGATGAAAATGTAGTGTGCAGGACAAAAAGATAAATAATGACAACAACTTGAAGGTGAGCACAATCCATCAGTTCCTGGTGAAAATTAATGTGTTTTTCCCTCTTCAAGAGGGGTAAGACAACCAAAGACAGGACAAATTGCACAGTCCTCGGTGACAAGAAGAATAACTCAAATGTTCAATCACACCAAAATAACGTATAGCCCTTAAGTGAGAGTTTTGAAATCTGTGCAATGATAAGTTATATACTTTACAGTAGAAGCCAGCATAAATATGTTAGCTTGGTCGGCTCTTGTCAAGGACTATTTATGTTTGAAATAATTTTGTCTTCTTTAAAAGTGAGACCATGAATGAACGTTGAAATAGCTGACACCCAGCTTTTCAGCAAGTGCGACGATAACTAGCTTCATGGGATGATTTCTTACTCAGAAAAGCTACGTGTCAGAATTAATGAAAGTTATTCATGCCAGCGTGTCTGACCTCTTTCAAGGCAGAAGTGTCACATGTTGGAGGTGCTGTAGATTTAAATTTAGATCATGCTGAATAATGGTGCACAGACCTTACCCAGGCAAAGACATAATTGAAGTGCCACTCAAATGCACAAGATAAGTAGATGGTGTTTTTTTAAATGACATTCAGCCTCCGAGGGTTCATCAGTACAGGGATTTTAGCAGAAAACAAGCTACCTGTGCAACAAAGGTCTTGCTGTTTAAAGGCAACCGACTGCACTTTAGCTTTTCCTGTTACTGACTGGCAGATTTTTAGGATGGTTGATGGGGACAGCCGACAAAACTGGACAGATGGCAGGTGTTAGCAGAATAAATTGAGATTTTTCTTGCTTTTGCTGTCATCTGAGCTTTTCTGCCTTTTTTTCCCCTTTTTTTGCTATGTTGATGTTAAAAAAAATAAATAAATAAATCAAAAACATTTTTTCCAGAACTTTGAAACTCTGAAAATGCAGAAAAACGTAAAATCTTCAATAGTTTGGCAACTCTTTGATTTTTTTTTTAGGAGGCTATTCTAAATTCCGATTAAAGAGAATATTAGGAGCTACGAGCCAAACAACCTTTTAAGAAACCCTGCAGAGAAAATAATGTAGTTAATTTACACAAAGCCCGTAATTTGTGAGTGTGGAGGTAATGAGAATTTGGATATTTTTCTGCTGCTGTTGTAGTGTTCATTTAACCTGATGTAAAAAGATGTTCAAATGTTTACTTTCAAATAGGGAGTCATATCCCGCCCCTTAAACTGATCTGTATATGTAACTATGTATATTATTACAGTAGCAAGCTGAGTGATCTAAATGTTAACTACATTGCAGCTGGTGGACCTGTTTGCTTGACAATTCTTAACGCTTAATCAACAGCACATGATGTTCTGTCGGTGTATATACTGTATAAGTTCAGTTCAACGTGCAAATGGGCAACAGCCTTATGTTGGAAACTGGGTGATCCTCCCAGACAATGCATTTATCTCACCAGCAATACTGCATGCACACTGCAACATAATGTTATCTGCTTAGGTTACTGTACTCGCAGAGAGGTGAGACAGTAAAGCTTATTTATTGTCTGCCTGACCCAACAAAAATTGCTAGAAAGAGATGTGAAATATATGTAAACAGGAAAATATAAGCATATTACATAAAAATGTAAGCAATTCAGTTAAGTTTTTTTATTTTTATATATATATATATATATATATATATATATATATATATATATATATATATATATATATATATATATATATATATATAGCAACAACTCGAGGTAGAGCAGAGAAAATTTGTATTTGCTATGTCATCATTTATCTCAGTTGATATAAAATTCACAGCATAGGAGTTTAATTGAAAACGTATGAAAATAACAGAAGTTAGCTGTGCAGGTTCAAGATTTGAAGATGAACTATGCGACAGAGTTAGTCAAAAATTACTTATGATCATCACGTACTAGCAGTTTGTGGATGATTTAAGCTATTTTTTCTTTTTTATTTGCTAAGTTTGTTTACATGTCTTCGTTGACTTTTCTTCTGAATTGCATTTTAGAATTATATTTGTGGAGAAAAACGGCTAACTCTATTGGGGTAAAAACACCCATTTTTACCGCAACAGGTGTCAAAATTACAAATTTGGCAACAAGTCAAACCACAAGTTACCCAGTGATGTCAATATTTAGAGACCTTGCAGTCACTTGAGAAATGAAGTATTGCAGTGATAAGACGTGCTGCTGCTTTTCACACTTGTAAGACCAATGTATTATTCATCAGTTTAAGGAATGTGTTTTTCCCATCATGATCATCATTTTATGATTATGGTGCTCTTTTAGAAAGACCAATTTGCAAAGAAACTGAATGTCGTAATATTTCCATTCCCCAAAGACTATTTTGATTTGTTCATTTCTTGATTTTCCAATTTTAATGCATTTTAGGTAAAAAATATATAACATGCTTTGTGATACAAATTAATCACAATAGATAATCACAATCACCATTGATATACTATAGTGTGTGTTTCTTCTGTTTAAATTTGCAACCTTGAGCTTTTTATCCATTTCTTTCTAACTTTTTCTATTGACAGGAGCAGCATCATGAGCAATGTTAACATAGTATTATTATCCTTGGGAAGAATACATCATACTACAGTTTATTACTATACATCACTACACCTTTTCTAAGACCCCTAAATATCCTTCACTCATTGAAATTCAAATAAAGCCATCAAATGTTAGAAGTGAATGGGTTAATTACATACCCATCATCAACAGTACAAATTAAACAGTTAACTGAATTCCAATGAAGTGTACTTATCCCTGATGGTGTCTTTCTTAAATAAAGTGGCTTTAATGTACAAACTTTTGAATCATTCTCGCTGCTTTTCTCTCATTTTGTGCAAAACACAAAGTCAATTTAGTCCAACAGTTTGACCAGTCCAGCAGGGGTCACTGTGGGCTTTAGATAAGCCCATCAACTCACATCGTCTGCTTCTATCACACTACAAACTCATATGTCCAGCTACACTTTTTGAGATCCGTGCATTGAACATGTAACTCCATATTTAAGAATTTAAGGTCCTAAATAACTTTGTCAAGAGGTTGTAGTAAGTTGACTTGGCATATGCTGTCTATGAAACGTACAACTCCACTACTTTGGAGGACAAGTGATTCAGTAACATGTAATGGGCTCAATAGCACAGGTAGACCTGAAAAATGTCAATATCACTGAAAAGTTTATTTCAGTAATTACATTTAAAAGGAAACTCATGCATACATTCATTATACAAAGTGATGTGTTTAGTATTTGATTTAAAAGCATACCACAAATTAACACCAAAATCTGTTAATTTTGATGATCATGACTTACAGCTTATATGTCTATGCAACTGTTGAATTGAATTGTCAGTTTTCAGCAGAAAACAAATAAGTAGGCAGGATAGTGATTAGGAGAACTTAGAGCTTCAGTTTTTTTTTTTGTTTTTTGTTTTTTTTAATTAATGAAATGAAGTTTTCAATGTTGTTGAAGCACCAGAAAAAAACCTACAGTCATTTCATGATTTCAAATATCTCTTGAAATGAGACTCATGTCAGATTAAAAGTCAACTTTGATAATAAAATGGCAATGAAGCAGTCATTAAATGACATATAAATGAACAGTTTTCATGTGTAGTAACGTGAAAAGTATGTTACCGAAACATACTTTTCATTAAGCCCACATTTGTGTAATAAGTATTTTATTGGTTTGATGTAATATTCACGTTCTTCATTTCGTGTGTTCATAAGTTGCAAGTGGAAAATCATAACAGAAAGAAAGGTTGTGTAATTATTCTATTCAATGTGTTTTGCTCAGTGAATTGAAGACATGAAATTAATGAACTTCTAAATACTATTCTAATTATTGAATAAGACTATATATGACTGGAGTAGTACTTTTGAATGTGTTGTATCTCTATACATTAAGAAAAGGAAAATTGAAGAGACACTTGCAAAGAAACACCTAAAAATAAATCCCATCTTCACTGTTAGATTCAGGGAGCTTCTTTGCTTAATAGAATAGCCTTTATTGGCCTATGTGTGTGCATGTGTGTGGGTGTATACTTGTGTGTGTATAATATACGTATAAATACTGTGTAGGTTTCAGAAATAGAAATATCATACTCACAGATATGCAGATGAATGGCAGAATGCCAACCTCTCCGTGGTTGAGAGTATTTTTTATGTGTATTGATTTGTGGTAAGCTGAGTTGTGCGACTGTGAATGTGAGTTATATTCCACAGACACCTGCATAAGCCATTTGAGGAAAGTCTGAGTGGTTTGGATGACCAGAAGAATATTTTAGAGCATGTCTTGGGAAGAGCTTGATTTTCTTTGCTTTTACATGAAACCAGCTGCCAGCTTCTGTTGTGCAAAAGGTACAAAAAAAAAAAAAAAAAAAAAAAAAAAAAGGCAGAAGACGCTGCTATGCAATAGAGTTTTGTGTGTTGCACAAGCTGCATATCCTCCACTGAGACCATCTATAGAAATCACACCAGGGCAAAAGTTTAACAGTCATCTGTTTGGACATGCCATTATGTTAAAGTGCTTTATGTCAAACTTGTGCCTTCATATGGTAATGCATATGAAGGATAGACATGCATTTTCAGGATATGAAAAAGCAGCTAATAAGACAGCATAATCTGTGATAATTCAGTAAGGAGTCAAGGACAGTTTGCTTATCCTGATTTGTAAAGTCAGACCCTATAAGTGCTTTTACAAGCATGTCAGTATCAGGAGAGCCTGTCAATGAAAGTGAGTAGTATGGGACATAGTGGTAGATCCACTAGTGAAGAGATGAGAGCATCCCTTTGCTGTCAGGAAAAAGAAAATGGAGAAGGAAGGAACAGTGGGAATCCAATCCAAGTAAACCGCGTACTTGTTACATTTCTAAGGCTTGGGAATGATTAAGTTAATTGGCTAATGATTCTCACACTCAACCTTGAGCCTAATTCCTTAAGGAAATCTTCAACTGACTGTGATGGAAAGTTGATGAGATGGACTCAAAGTGATTCAAATGAATCATATGTAGTTATCAAGCATGAGCATGAATATTCTAATTCATAAACAATAAAAACAGAAAAAACAATATCGATATTGTTGAACAGAGGCTCACCTTCCAACAACACAATGAGCATGCGGCTAAAGCAACACTCAAGTTGTTTAAGGGAAAACATGTATGTATTAGTAAAGGCCTAATCAAAGCCATGATCTCAATCCAATTGAGAATCAGTGGTCAGACTTTAAGACTGCTCTTCGCCAGTTTAGAAGATGTTTTCTTCAAGCTAGAAACTGTCTAACGTGAAGGAGCTGGAACAGTTTTACCTTGAAGAATGGGGAAAAATCTCAGTGGCAAGATGTGGTAACTCAGTGGAGAGCTATCAAAAATTGACTTGCAGCTCTAATTGCTGCAAAAGTGCTCTGCATTGTACTTACATTATTGGGGTTGTTAGTCATGCACACTTGAGTGTTTTGTTAATTTTGTCATGTTTATTGTCTCCCTCACAATAAATAAAACAGGAACTGTTCAAAGTCGCAGGCATGTTCAGTAAACAAAATGATCCAAAACCTAAAATAATCAGCTTTAATTTCAACTTGTGAAGTAGCGACACACACAAAAAAAAAAAAAAATGCCAAGAGGAGAAAATAATTTCACTGTATCTTCTGTTATTTAACTTTCTTTAATTAGTCTGGCTACTTGGGTGGTCCTTATACTCCTGATTTGCATAATATACCCTATATATTACAGCAAACATTGCTGTCAGATCCTGTTTTTCATAACATTAAATCTTTGTTTCTCTGCATCTACAAAGCCTACCTAGCCCATTAACTTTGACGATGGGCTTCATGTCACTAGAGGTGCAAGACTCTTGATTCTTTTCTTACGTTTTTTGTGTGTCAATCACAAAAGAGTGGTAATTGTGACAATGTTGATAAACATCTAATTCTAATGTCCATCCATCCACCTCTTCTCAGTAGGACATGCAAAACATCAGGAAAGAGGTGCTCAAGTGGCACTATCTTTGCCCAAACCACTTCAACTGACTTCTTTCAATGTGGAGGAGAACTTTGTCATCTGCCACTAGATGACAAAGTGCCTCACTATTTCTAAGGGTGAGCCCAGCCTCCCAATGAAGGAAGCTCATCTCTACCATCTGAGTCCATCACCCCATCCTCTCAAATCATCACCTTTATCGCATGACCATAGGAGAAAGTTGAAACTGGTGAATCAAGGGTGTACTTTTTTACTCAGCTCTAACCTCACCACAATAAACCAGAGCAGTGCCTTCTTTCTGCAGATGAAGCCCTATTCTGTCTATCAATCTGCTTTTGGACAGCATACTTGACACAAAAATTGATGCTGTGTCTGTGTCAGCAAGGGGATGCAGTTTACCTTTTTCCAGTCGATAGCTGTGGGCTCAAAGTTATAAAAAAAATAAAATAAAAAAAACACTCTCATCCCTGAAACCTACAGAAGTGTGTGCTGAAGGTCAAGACATAAGGTTGCCAGCAGAATCAGGAGTCAAAAGCAAAGAGAAAACTCTGAGGTTCCCAAACCAGAGATGGTCTGGTTTCCAAAGATGATATGTGATCATATCATCTCCACAAACAAGATCAGGAACAAGTGGAAGCCAAGGTGGAGTCAAATATGCACTGGAATCAATGTGAAATTATCACATAAAGTCTTCAAAAAGAAAAAAAAAGTATGTGTAACTTGGAGTCAGAAACATTTTCTTCCTGGAAAGTTGCCTTGCCATCAAAAAAAGTAATCATTTTTGATGGCAAAAATGATTACTTTTTTGCCGAGCAAATGTTACCTGACAATCTATACTTTGATCAGATGGGAATATGACTAATCCTTCGGTAGCAAATACTCCAGGTGAATTGTAAAATAAATTACACCATCTCACAAAAGTGAGTACACCCTTTACTTTTTCATAACTATTTTAATGTCTTTTCACCAGACAACACTGAAAATATGGAGCCTTTATACAATGTAAATTAGTCAGCCTACAGCTAATGCAAAGTTTCTGTATAAACACACAAAGACATTAATATCTAAACCCCCGGCACCAAAAGCTAGTACAGCCTGAAGTGAAAATGTCTAAATTGTACCCAATTAGCCATTCCCCGTCCCCTTTGTCATGGGACTCATTAGTGTTACAATGTCTCTACTGTGACTCGGGAGCAGGTGTGTTAAATTTCTCTCCCACATTATCTCATGCTGGTCATTGGAAGTTCGACAACACACCTCATGGCAAAGGACTCTCTGGGGATCTGAAAAAGAGTTGTTCTACAAAAAGAAGGCTTTGGCCACTGGAAGATTGCTAACATCCTGAAACTGAGCTGCAGCAAGATAATCAAGATGCACGGATGATTAACAGGACAAGTTCCTCTCAGACCAGGCCTAGCCATGGTCAACCAGAGAAGCTGAGTGCATGTGGTCAGCGTCTAGTTGAAGATATGAGGAAACCAGCCCATGTGGGTGAAAGCAGTTTCAGATGTTTTAAAAAGGTAAACTTTGTGTTTGAATTCAGCTTATTTACAGAAAAGAGCTAGTTATCTCCAGCTGTGATGACCCGGTTGGTAGGGGGTTTCTTATCGTTTTCTTTTCCAGGTTGGATCATGCCATCAGTGGTACGAGACGCACCTGGGCCTGGTCTGCTCCTGCCACGTGGAGTCTGCTCAGACCTGCTCTTCAGTGTTTAGCTGGAATTTTACCCTGACAACCTTTTGATGCTGAAGTTTAGTTAAGCATTGATCAAACATACAACTTTTTGGTTTAGTTAAATATCTACCAACTCATGTTGTCTCCCTCTGTTACAGTCATTAAGTCAGACTGCAACAACACATTATCTAATAATTTCAAACAAAAGTATTCTGCCTTCTACAATCACACTTTAGAATATTAGGGAATGATTGGTATGACAGTTTACGTTTAATTCTTCTTTGAAAGCAACAGTCAAATGCCTTTTGTATTCTCTGATATACACATTTCATAGCATTTCTACAGTGACATTCTGAAAAATTATTGTTGATCTGACTAACATCAGTTCTTATCTCAGAACTGATGTTCTGAGATAAGAATTTCTGCTCTTTCTGAGCAGAAATTATTTTTCTGCTCAGAAAGAGAATTTAATGTTTTCAGTGAAATAAACAATTGCATATCCTGCAGATACCAAAAACTGCATTTATTTTTATAAAAAAATTGGACTGTATGTTGCAGTATACCTTACAGAGAACTATGCATTTTAATATCTCCATAAAAATAGAGCATTCAGATACAATGGTTTAAAAAAAGAAAATATATTTTGCTGAAGCAAAAAAAAAAAGGAATGACCTGTAATTTTTTGGTGTAAGCTCCATATTTTTCACAATTTTTCATTTATTTGTGGACTGCGAAAACGAAAACCTCTCCTGACACCTTCCATAAGCCTTCGCAGTGGATCAGATTTCGTCAAGAGGATATATAAAGTGCAAAAGTGTGGACTATTTCCCAGCTTACAGCATGAGAGATACTGCTGGTTCCAGAGTCATATTTGCTATGGGATTTTACCCATCATGCCTGGAAATCCTAAGGAAACATACTCTTCATTCACATTTAATTCGAAAGCTGTGTAGATTTCATGGGGCTCAGTATCAGTGGGAGCACAGTAAGGAAGAGAAAAACTGGGAAAAAACAGAATTGCTGCTTGGAGCGGGTGCTTTTATACACTCAAAGCTTCCTTTTCTAAAGGTAGGCTAGGGGTCAGGAAATAAGGTCGTGGAGATGGAAGTGATTCTCCACAGATGCATTCCTACACTTTGCACGTTTCCAAACCGAATGCCAGACCACTGACAAGCGCACACACACAAAAATACACAAATGTATTTCTGCAACATTTACCCATTTATTGGCTGAACTAAATGTCATTTTGTCTCATTTCAAAAATGATATGCAGATGTTTTTTTTATTTTTATTCTGTCTTCATGAAATATATGATTAATCGGTCACGCTTGTGTGCACACTGCTCACATCTTCCCCTTGCTTACTGCTGTAATACAGCTCCTTCCTCACAGCAGGGCCTACCGGCAATGTGCGGGTTAGATGGCATGACCACAGAAGACGCCAGTAAGCTGTTTCTTTTTAGTACAGCTACAGCAAGCCAAAACTTGAGCAGCACATATACAAGAATGATTGACACTGCTAAGACCTTCCTTTTGGCTGTGATTTCTTAACTGGAGCAGTGTTTTTCTACAGATGGCAGTAGAACTGCAGGGAGGAGGTTTTAGTCCTCGGCATGGCTGTCACAAGTCCAAGTCCCGGTCCGCAAACCTTTACTGAATGGCTTCCTCCTCTCTCATCACCTGCTTTCCTGTCTGATCAGTGTCAAATAAGAGCCACTGTAGTTAAAAAAAAGCCTTTAAAACAAATAAAAAAATCAAAGCAGTTTCCCCTTTACTGTCCTGAGAGAAGATGGCATTAGAAACATTAGCTCCTTATGCCTGCCATGGCACCAGTCCAAGCAAACGCTTCCCCAGAGTCGCATTACCACTGCAATGTGAGCTTATCTCCTTTTATTTTTATTTACTTCATAGATAATTTGGTTCTTGTGGTGTTTGCACACCAGCAGCATTTATATAGACATTAATACTTATATTAAAAGTATTTAAAAAATACATGTTATAGTTAAAGGAGGTGCTAAATAGCAATTACCATAAATTGCTGCTACTTTCTTTGTTTTGTTCAGATGAACAGCATCGTCATGCCTGCAGTTCATTCTCATTCTTGTGAATCTTTAATTGTTTTCCACCACCATATAGTCCACTCATTAAGTTTCTGCCATGGCTTGTTGACAAAACAATAAGATTGGAGCTGTGTGTGCATACAACTTTCAGAGCTAATGTGACCCAATTCCAAAACTTTGTTCTTAAACGTACATATTCAAACTGAACTATGGCATCGCTGCATCAATTTATTTCTTACTGGTTTTAGTTTTGTTCTTATTTGTTCATATTGTAAAAGAGTTATTTGACTAAAGTATTTTAACTGTTAGTGAAGTAATTTGGTAATGGCTTCTCCTATTTTGGAGTTTGAGATTTGGTTTGAGTTTACTGCTTGTGTATTATGCAACCCATGTCAAAAACATAACATATTATAACGTGTAAGTGAAACTATTATTCATAGCTATAACACCCCCGCCTATCAGTCAGATAGGCATGTAAGCATGTGTAGACAAGGATCTCCCAACAGGTGTATATGTCAAATTACGGTTATTTTCAATAAATTAATTATGCATTTCAATGAGGGCAATTTGTAATATTAAAAGGAATATAAAACAACCTTTAAGTGGGTATTAAACATTAATTTAAATCCATATTTCTGTAAATCTATGTAATTATTCTATAAAATATGTTTTACTCAGTGAGTAAAACATATTTGAGTAACTGAAATTAATCATCTTTTCAATAATATTGTAATTTATTAAATAGAAGACTATAAAATTGTCAAGTACATAAACTTTATTTTTGTGAAACATCAAGAAGTCAAAAAGGGGGACCGCACCATGAAGATTTGATTCATCAAAATTATTTCAAAAACACAACACACATAATATTAATTTCATCCAAAGAAATACATGTACAAAGTGCCACGATGATACTACGACTCTAGACTGAACTGTTGAATAATGATTATACACACACTATTTGTTCATATCTATGGCGTACAATCGTTTTGAGGCAGTTTGTTTTAAATTGTACATTCAACTTGTGTTTCAAAACCTGTGTTCTCCTTCTTTTTTTGCTGTTACTTTGTAGTCTGTCTGCTCTACATTTTAGTCAATGAAAGGAATTCCATTTTTCAATTGGGAGATTTTCAACAAAGAGGGAGATAAGGTGAGACAACAAATGGGGAGGCTACATTAGTAAAATAAATGACGTTATAATTTAAGACATTAACCACACCTTTAATTTTTGTCTTTGGTATGTCGGCTTTAATGCTAATTTTTAGAAAAGTGCACCGTGGTTTATCAGGATTGCATTTTGCACAACTAACCTTTTATTTTTGCATTCATCTTACATTTATTCCCATTATTGCTTGCTATTTAGTGAGTTTATAGATTAAAAATACTTTGTCAGGTCAGAGAAACAATGTGGCTTGCTTCACAGTCTCTTACTGATTCAACCTTACGAGGCAGCAAATTCCATAGCAACAGACACATTTGTGGGCCGAGCATATATCAGATTTACCGCTCATACGCATTACTTTGAACATCAGGCAGAATGTCCTAAGAAATAAGGATTTGTGCAGATTTTATAAGTTATTTATGTATACACCAACAGGGATCAAACAGGTACGACACAATTATGAACAGAACACATGAAACTGGAAAAACTACATTAGCTTGGTATTACGTCTATGCTTAAATAGGTTCACATGGAAAGGCAGTCTAGCTACCAGGCTTGTTCACTCTCCCCATCGACCATAACCAGGATCCTGCTGATGTGGAAATGCACTCCCACACACCATTTGCCAATCATAACACTTCGAGCGAGATTTTTTTATTTTTTATTTTATCAGGCCTCTAACACAAGTCCTTCGAGTTGAATTGCATTTGTCATATCAACTTACTCCATTTAGGTTGTCCTCAACGTGTCATGCAATGCTCCTCAACTATAGCGTAATGAAATGACAAGCCATATTCACAATTAAATTGACCCTAGAGCAGATGCGACTTCCAATCTGTTGAAAATGTCCTGAGCTGTCGATCTGAATTCGCAGAGCCTCGCCAACAGCTCAGGTCTCTTTAGAGCTGAGACTTATTTATTTTTGTGCTTATTTTTAGTAGGAAATAAAGTACAAATGAGGAATGAGGCATGTAGTTATCCCCAGCACAGCAAGCAGCATAATCTCTCACCATGATGAATTTATCTATGCATAGCTATGCATCTAGGTACAGAATGTGCTTACTGACAACAGTGAGCATGCGCTCCATACAGTATGCATGTTTGTGATCGTCAGTGTGTGTGTTCCAACTTGTAGAAAAAAGGGAAGGAATGTGTCCTACCTCTTTTTTTTTTTTTTTTTTTTTTTTTTACACCCAGGAAAGCAGCTATCACATGACTTTTAGTTTTCCCAAAGCACATTGGAGTCTTAACTCTTTACTCTCACAGTAAGCTGTCATTTTGTTGCCAAGTAAAATTTAACTCAGATTAATTATTGTGCTTCCATTGGCTCAAAGTACAACATACATCTAACATGTACATAGGTAGGGATTAACAATAGTAGCTATTCTCAGCAACAGCAGCGTTTTGTGAGAAGAAGCATTTTGGAACCTCTGCGTGGTTGCCTCTGTAGAATCAAAGATTCTCAAACTTGCATGAAAGAATCACAGTCACACTCCAACCATGTTTTGATGAGGTAATAACGTTATAACATAACAGAGATAAAGAAGCCAATTTTACATCCTTCTCCTCTTTTCAACAATACCAGCTTGTGAGAAGTAAATGTGTTATTCCACTTTTTTCTGAGGATGGATAGTTTTTGTATCTGGACCTTGGGGTTTTTATTATCCACATATTCACAGCCAGTGTCCATAATCCTGAATTGGTGTGTAGGATGACTCTCCTTTTTAGGAGACTGGCTTCTTGTGAGAGATTCCAATCACACAAGTACAAAAAAAAAAAAAAAAAAAAAAAAAAATCAATTTACCCTGGCTCCAAGCTATCAGTTCATTGCTGTGCTGAAAAGGTTTTGGAGCAATTTGCTAAATAGGCTGATAGCCATATGGGTAAATTTATAGGTGATGACAATCAGAAATGACAGCTTCTATTGATCTATTGGCTACACATTGAACTCTTAGTTTATGTAACAGGCAACTGACAGAAAAATGTAGTAAAATTTCTTCTGACTTTTATGAGCGACAATTTCCTCCTTATATACTTCTCATGACTGGCAAGTCTTTTCTGTGGTGGAAAGTGAAATGCACGAGAACCAGTAATGCCCAGTAAACAGTGGAAACCAGTGGTCAGTGACTGAAAAATGAAAAGCTTATATACTATTTGATTACTGGGGAGGTAGCTGATTACTGACAGGATGCAGCTGAAAGAAACCAGGCAGAAAAGGTGAGGAGAGAGAAATGGAATGCAGGAGGAGCAAAGGAGAGGAAAGTACTAACTGGGGAACTTGCAAAACATAATTCTTACAGAAATAATCAATTACTCTACAAAGAGTAATCTAACACAAAAACATAAGCGATAAAACCATCTCAGGAAAGACTCATGGGAATATAAGCAAAACTGACAGAAAACAAAGAATAATATGAATGAGCACAGACGAGGAAAAAAAAACATCAGAAGTCCAAACCAAAACAAACCTGAATCTGAATATGACATTACCAGTCATATTTTTATCTTTCGTCTGTGGCCAATTTCTGTCCAAGGCAATCCAGCTGCTCTAGTCATGATTTTAAAAAGATAACACTAACTTGCAATACGGTATATGGTATATAAATATACTATACTATATATATTATATTTTATTTTATTTTTCTTTTCAAGATGGCTACACCACAAAAAGATACAAATTGATATAATTTATTTGTTATATGCAAGAGGTAACTTAGTTTAGAACTTAGGAGCATGATTTGTCAGTTCTGCTGCTGGAATCTCTTGAACCAAGAAACACAGAATACCATGACTGCCACAACATTTAAATCCTGTAGCAGTGCCACCTATATGTGGCATATATGTATAGTGTCTCCTGTATAGAGATGGTTATTCTCTATTTTTTTCAAAACATGTTAACTAGAGTATCAGATACATAACAGGTGCCGTATGAATTTAAAGCCAAGTATCTTGATATGACGTGAGCCACTAAAATGCAAAGCAGATATGTCATAGTGTGTCATGGGTAATAAGCAATAACAAAAAACTATTATATCAGACTGAAAATCAAAGCCTCTGGTAAAATGCGGTTGTATCTGCACCAGAATGCATTACGCTTTATGAATTATGTAATTAGCACTTTGGATCATTCACATTAATGCACATCAAGTTCTTTCTGTGACTGTGGTGCTACATATCTAGTGTCTGACTTCCATTGTCTAACTGTTTAGAAGGTGTGCTGCCACACACTTCAGATAGCCCATGCACAAGTTACCGTATAATGGTGGCACAAGGAGTGTTAATTACAGATGTTATCCACCTGGCCAGTATACATACTCAGAGGTCCGCCGTTTCTTTCCACATCTCAATCTGCAGTGGCCAGAGTCTGCTTGAGATAAAGCACAGCATCTGCTACACAGCAGGGTGACTGAACACACAACGTAGACTACCATTACACATGGACCACTGCACAGTGGGCCCTATCTTATACACCTGGGTGACCAGATAAGGCAGGGTAAAAGAAAAGTAGGAGGGGGTCATTTGGTTGCGGGGAGCTTTGCCATCATCCAGTAAGAATACATGACAGGGATCAGTGAATCAATATGATGATAAAAATGAACAGATCAGAAGAGGCATAAAGGTCAAGATTAAAGCCTTTATCAACTGTATATTTCTGATCAAACGTTAAGCGCTTTCTCTCTGTATACATATATAATAACAAAAAGTGTCAGCAAGTCACTGGGAAGAGCGAAAAAATATGCAAGACATGGAGCATGGACAATTATGTTATTTCCTCTTTTACAATATAAACAGTACAAAGAACATAAGTATTTTTTTTTGTTACATTTATTTAGAGTTTTTGATTAAATTTAGGCCAACATTTTCTATTCTATTTTATTCTATTCCATTCAAACAGTGAAACATATTTGACATTTAAGTCATTCTACCTTGAATAAAGTGGATATGACAAAAAAAAAAAAAAAAAAAAGCTGTGTGTGTGTGTCTCCATGTGACTTTGCCCGATCAGACAACCATGTGCTTCCAACAGAGCACGTGAAGAACAGTTTATGACACTGGCAACCTGAGGAAAAACCTGTGTTACGCATAAAATTTGACAAAAACATCTTATGTTTTGACAACTGACCTGTAATTTATCTTTAATTATTTCTTATGCCTGTTCTCTAAAGCAGTGCACTTACTTGTGCTATAGCAAACTTGCAGGATCTTTGGGAAACAATATTACACATAATGTAAATAAGTATGTTCCAGAATATTGAAGTACTTTTGCTGACTGTTAATGATGATGATGATGCTGATGTGCAAGTTTCTGACAAGTGAATTAAATGCAAGGAGACCAATTTAAATGCAATACCTCATTTGCAAAATGACAGCAAATAATGCTGTGTGAAGCTGGTAAGTCATTATTCATACGGGAGTAACTGTTCATAGTAAAACATAAAAAGTCCTGCAACAACACCGTCTGAAAAGCCACTCTGACAGAAAGCAGTCATTACTATGGACGCATTCGCAAATACTGCAGATCAAAGTTTGCAAATACACTCGGCGACAAACGATTTTTTGAAACATGTCCTGAGGTCTGTTGAAACTAAACTTTGAGTGTTTGGTCATAATGACTATTGTAACACTTAAAAGGAAAAAAGAGGGATGAGCAAATAACCTTATTTTGTGGTACTGCAGCAACATTTCAAAGCATCACTCAAGAGGTGGCGCAGGATATAGCTTCCACTAAACAATGGCTCTAAAATTGCAACTTAATTAGTAACGATTTGTCTTTAGGAAAATAAAGGTAATGTTTTGCTGTGGACATCACAATGCCTGGATTCCAGTGAAACAGAGAATAAGAAAAATCAATCAAATACAAAACAAATGTATGTAAACTTTTGAACTTGAAGAAAGACAGAAAAAGTGGAAAAACCTCATTTTTCTAACTGACCTAATACAGGAAAAATTTAGTCTGACTTAATTTCAGTCACTGGAAACAAGGTTAAGTATTTTCATGAAGAAGAGTGTTTCTTGATCGTACCCATGGTGTCTAAAAGAACAATCATTTCAAATAATGAGTGTTAATGCATAAATAGGACATATTTCTGTAATTAATAAAATGGAAAAAAAAAAGTATTAGGGCTATTGTACAACTATATGTTTGCTGTTCAAATCTTGGGATGACTTCTTTGTTGAGTTTTACAACAGTTTTCTCCCACAATCTTAAGTTGATCATGTGAGTAATACAGGTGACTTTAAATTAGACTAAACAAACTACCTACAATGGGCTGGAAATGTATGCGTAGTTTCCCCCTCCTCTCCTCTGCAGACTGCAGAGGCTTGAGTCCTCATGCAACCCTGAGCAGATTAGCTGGAAACAGAAAATGCAATGGGAGAAATAGAAACAACGCGTCCCATTGACGATGACAGCCTGCTGATTTTTCTCTCTGGATCAGCTTTACCTCATATATGCCAGACTCCTGCACAAGGAGGCTGTAAATAAAGTTTTCACTCTTTCAAAGTTTTATTTTTTTCATGAAATTATGTAAAACAACTTCAGTATATGAATTTTTTGTAAAAGCTGTGTTTTATTGTGCAACTAAATTAAGTGTTAATTTTAATATTTAAAAGGGATTTTGCCGTATTGCAAGAAAATGATGACAAAAAACATGAGGAATTTGCAATCTACATGGACCAACAGTCCTATTGACGATTTAAAACCCAATTTGATACAAAAATCAAAAATAATTTAAGTGATAAAGGCAAAAAAAGACATTAATCCTATACATCTATTTCTGTTTGAGTGATACATTTTGCTTTGTGAATTGTGAATTCATACTACAGTGAAGAAAATCCCTAAGAATATTTAACCCTGTTGTGTACACACCATTTCCATTATTAAGTTAATTTAGCTTTTTTTTGGAATTGATTTTAGCTTTCAAGTTTCACCAACAAAATAGCCTAAGAGTTTCTTCCATTTCATTCATTACAGTCCGCCTCCTTAATGTTGATATCTTGGTTTTACAAGCTTGTTAGCGGGACAGCATTGAGCTTAATGTCAGCTCATTATGACCGAAATTGAATCTGTAAACACATTGTTTTTTCGTTACAATAAGACCGGTTGGCAACAGGACGATGAGCAGATTTTCTGGACAAATGAGCAGAGAGGATAATTCTGCAGTAACGGCTCCTTTTATGGTCATGTTGAATGTAGAGGTAGGTGAAAAGAACAAAGGATTCAAGTTTTTATGTTTTTTGCTTGAGAACTGCACTCTTAAGGGTAGATTTAATGGAACTCTTAAATGACTGTAGAGACTATTCACATTTAATCTTTGTTGCAAAGAGAAAGAATTGCACCATGTAGCAGGATAATCTAACACAACTGCAAAGAACAAAAAAATCCAATTTTTCAAATTTAATATTTATAACTTCCCCTTATTTAATTCTTAATCTCTTTAATGTGACTTTTATTTTTTAATAGAGCTGTCATGTAGCTATGAAAATGTAAAATATTTTTACTGGGATCTAAGAGTGTCACAATGCAGTTTTGACTCCAAGTAAGACTTACAGTAAACACACTCCATGGCAAATCTTTTTTTTTTCAATGGTCCATAATGGAAAAACTATTGAAAGACCAAATGTTTTCATTCAGGGAATATAAATTAAAATGTCAAAACTTTACCTATGTCAGAACATTGTTTCCAATTATAGAAACTCTACAGTGTGAGTGTCATGTTAAAAACAAATCTTTTTTGTTCATTTTATGCATCATTTTAGCTCCCTTTGTTTGCTTTTTGAAGTGGTATTAATGCTTGACTTTTAAAGAATGTAAGCTTTTTGTAGTGACAAAAGTAACTACCTTGTATGCAGTAAGTGAAATGTTCCTCCCTTTAAGTCAAACCAAGTCAAAACATTTTTAAATTTATATTTCTTCACTAACTGTCCCCTGTGAGCTAATTACTTGACATTAACTTCATACAAGTGCTTTCAGCATCACTTGATATTGTGTCTTTTAGTCTAACAAGAAAATGATCCAGCTCAGATTCAAAGTAATCTACAGAGAACTATATTGGAAATCTAACAGAGTACACCCAAGCTGTTTTTCTTATAATAAACTGTAAATTTCCAAAGAATATATGTAGGCGGATAAAACATGGAACAAAACATATGGGATAGTAGAAAGAGAGATGGAACATAAGTGCTACTTCTTTATTTCATAAGAACACTAAAGATCATTTTAGTTCTTTGATGTCAAAACAGAGTAAGACTTTAAAAATAAAAACGTTATGGATCTCTGGGGGGTTTGCAGTAGCAGCATCTCTTACTTTAGACACTTCGCTTTGGTTGAGTGGTGATGTTTATGTGTGATGGACAAATTTAATCTTCTGATCAGGCCTATATAACTGACTAAAAATAAGATGATATGATCTCTAAGGTTGACATATTAGTTGCAACAGTGGCTAAGAAAGCTGCTGGTCAGCAGGGGAAATAAGGGATGTCAATGATAGATGATGTTGATATGGATAACACAACCTTACCTCATCGTGGCTTCTCAGAATGAGTTTTCTTCTCCACAAACAACACCGTCCATAACCCCTCTGTCTTTGTTATCTGTTACAGGAATTCTTGCTAGCTAGTCAAAAGCTTTTAGAGTCCACCAGTCTACTCTTGACCACAGTAGTCAAATGATAAAGTGGCCTGACAGCCACCGAATGAAGCAGAATACACACCATCTTACCGTAGTGCCATCTTCAATGCTGGAGGTTGTTGAATGAGCAATAAAAAAGGAATCACTGTGAAAAGGAAAGTGGTCAGTCAGCATCTGAGACGTGCTCAACCGTCAAGACAAAATCAAGAGGAGGGGGCAGAAAACTGTCTCATCTCTCTTCCAAACACATTTGATACAAATAAAAACAAAAAAACAAAAAAAAAACAGGAACAAGGAAATGGTGAAGTTTTTACTTTGTAAAGCAGACAGCTATTATCCTCCCAGCGCCGCACCAAAGAAAATAGAAAAAAAAAAGAAATCAAATAAAAAGATGTACCTGCAGTACACAGTAGACTCATTGTAGGCGTTAGTGAGAGGAAGGGGCGGGGTGGGTGGCTGACTTGGAAGAGTTTGCTGCGACATCAGGCTGCATGGTAGAATGAATAGCCTTGAAAGAGCCGAGTTAACAGAAAACAGCCAGGGAGATGTATCACAAGGCTCTTGCTGGAGGACAAGCCTGCGCTGCACCGTATCAGGGGGCCTGATCCATGATTGGCTCTGCCAGTTTTGTCATTTGTTAGTTTGACTTGAACCGCCTCACACCACCAATTCTCATTCTACACACACTCAAAAAAAAAAAAAAAAAAAAAGGAAAAGTTAAAATTTACACCGAAATAGCATATTCCACTTCTAAGAATTATAGATCATTGTGACGTTAACCTACAAGGCCCATTTGTTAACATGCTGATTTGCAATTTAATATAAAATTGTTAGTGAACCTCAGATATGTTGTAAAGTGGCAAACAACAGCATTTCTTACTTCCCCCCCCTCAATTCATCTGAATAGCAGCATTTCACACATTTGACTTGGAGCAGTGTTCCAGCTTGTTAACATGTAAAAAAAAAAAAAAGGCTAATCTAACCAGACAAGATCAGCTTGAATTAGTGAAGCAAGGATGCTAATTATTAGCACAGCCTGTCCTTTTAAAGAAATTAAAAGCAAACCAATATATTCTAGTAATAATCTTAGCACATTAATCCCTGTTTATTTCAATGGCAAATATATCCAGTCCAATCATTTGTAAGCTCCTTGATGACACACTGCCTACCGGCCTTTAACCATGTCTGAGTCATTTAAAAGGGAGTGTTTGATTAAAGCTGCAGTCTGATTGTGTTTCCTTATTTCAACGTTACTCCATCCACTCAACATCCATCCACATGTCAGATGGTTTTTATGTTTTCCTTGATTTTTTTCTTGACAGCTGCATCACTGTAGTATAACTACATCTCATAATCAAATGACTAATTATTTAGTGAAAAAAAAACAAAACAAACAAACAAAAAAAAAAACAAGTCTTGCACAACTACCATGTGGCTTACTTATAAGAAGTAAGCTATTGCCGCATATCTAAGCATATTACAGTAAGAATGCTTATCAAAACCAGAAATTACATGGTGTGAATGTTGCCTGAATCACAGGTTTGGTAACAAGCAGACATTTCCCAGTGGGATGAATTACAAAATGATTGCGCTAATTGGATGGGCTAATACTGAGCGCTTTTAGATACATCCATAGAATGCCAGTTTTCTAGGTCCCCATGCTACTACTCATAGAGCATTCACCCTCACTCCCTGCTATTCAGTGGCAAATCTCTATATAAATCATCACTTTAAGAAATCAAATTCAGACAGGAAACTCTTTTTTAACTAGAGGGGAATTTGTAAGACTGATGGGTACAACCTCTCTGACTAATACTTTTGTGAGCTTCCTACGTGTTTGTGCACAGTGTGGAGGGTAAATGAAGGAGAGCAGGACACTCACTTGGGAGCAGTATATTGAGTTGAACCTCAAGGTGTCCAGCTGATCATCCTCTCTTTGACCTTAGGGGCTAATCACAATTTTAAAGCATCCCTATGCCCCATCTGGCTCTGACCCTAAGGGCGAATTCAGAGGCAACATCTCAGGAAGGTGTCCCCACTGGACTCATTTGAAATGGATGTAGCGTTTCTGTCAGATATGCTGAATGTGAGTGTTTCGATAAGCTCTGCAAAAAGAAAAAGTGAATTTGGCTCTGGGCTTGCTCACCTTGATGTGCAGACCTCACAGTGATTGCCCTGCTACTGTCAGACTCTCACACTGAACAGTTCACCACAAAGACTTTCTGTGACTGTTCAATTTAGGGATGATTATTATCTATTTCTTGTGTTTAGGAAAAGCATATTCCCCTTCCTCTAAGGATATTACTGTGAGTCATTTCAGTCACAGAAGGGGGAAATTAAGTAAAGAGAGAAAGCCATAAATTACTGCATGTAAGTGCATAGGTCCATTACTTACATTATATAATACATCTTTGTATTTTATGATATTCTTAGCCTGCTTTTGTCCTGCTATTCCAAGTCAAATACAAATATAGCAGTCACTAAGCAAATGGGTCTGTATGTACTAACTTTTTTTTAGTACGTACTCCCTCACACCTCCTCCCTCCCACCCCACTCTCACGCATATTTTCATTTTGAGTCAACCAAATGCTGTACTCTGTGAGCCTACAAGAGCATCCTCTCCTTCTTCCCCGGGGGATAAAAGTCACCTTCTCCAAATCTCATTGAACAAAAAAGAAAATCACACAGTAAAATAAAAGATAAACTCTGCATTCCATCTGCACACAAAAGTCAAAGCTTAAGAGAGAATCTCTGTCAGCACGTATAGAAACGGGAAAGGGCTGTGGGAGAGGAACAGGAAAAGAAGAAAGAAGAGCTGAGGTAGATGTGTGAGCCTTGAAAAAACAGCATTATTTTTCTAATTTACAAAGAAGTACATATATTTACTTGGAAGTGGCTGACTCACTTAGACTATCTCCTTGAATAACTCACTCCACAGGGCTCACCATACTTGATTCATGCTCTTACAATCTCCTCTCACTCAAATTATGTGTGATCTAAAATGACGGGGTAAACAAGTGAATTAGGGCATTCTAAATCGTTGATAAGACATGAGAGGCATGCAACATTTGAATCTGAAAGAGGAACTATAAGATTCAAACAGGTACTGCTGATGTGTTTTGATTGACAGGTACTCATTTCTCAAGGGCTTGGCTGAAAACAGTTCTGTTCTTGTGAACATGACTGATAAATACAGAACTGATAAAGATAAATACAAGTTTGAAAATGCGGCATGTAAACAGTGAGAGAAAATCATCTTCTCAGTTTCTTGACAACTTCATTTTACGTAAAGAATGTCTGCAAATTTACCATAGCACAGGTCTGTGGGTGTGTATTTGTGTGCACACCTGCCACTGTGGAGAACAACTCATTATCAGTATAAATCGCTTTATTTTAAATTAATTATTTAATCCATGATATTTTGAGTCAAATTAATTTGTTTATGTTTATTTTCCGAAATGTCAGTTCATCAATATGCCTCTCCCTCATTTACTCTTCGCTGGATTCTCCCATCACCTCATGCATTCTGCTCTTTGTTTGTTCCTGCTCTAGATTCCTTTCTTTCTCTGCATGGTTTTTGTCTTATTATTGTTATTATTATTAATTTTTTCTAAATATATAAATAAGTCATTCAATTGAATTTACTTGAAAAAGTTGGATGGGCTATCACCTTTAATGCAACCTGGTAAAAAAAGAGCCCCTTGTCCGAGACCATTCTCTTCATACAGAGGGTCTGGGCTCTTCACTAGTGACGAACTATTGTTTCGTGGAGGCGCGGACACTGTCGAAGTTTAAAATGTTACCCAATCACTAACGTTTGTCCGTGATGTATGTAATGTGCCAGTTTCACATGATGAAGCTTACTGGAAATTGTCTGAGCTCTTCGCATCCTCCACCATGAAAAGAAAGGTGCCAATCCGAATCAGGCAGCTGATAATGTAAATTCAATGTTTGGAGGCGGGGCCAGCACATACTTTCCTCCGCTGCTGTTGGTAAAACTGCAGGTTGACTATAATTCTAAAACCGCACAGAAAATCAGAATCATCGTTCACCACTCTTATTTATGTTCGCTGGTTTGTCCAGTAGAAGTTTTACTAGAGACAATCTGAGTCAGGGGAAAACTGTGCTGGAAACGAGATTTTTATTTTTATTTTATTTTTTTCTGAGTGGAGTTGGACAGGAGCAGTGGCCAGGCTACCTTTAATTAATAAGAAAAACAAAAATATCTCATCCCACTGTGATTGTTGTGGCTCAATTCTCTAATATTGTGCCATTTAACCTTAAAAAAATCAAAATAAATTATATGAGAATTAAAACAGAAAATGTTACATTAAAGCAGTATTTATGATGGAATCATCTCTCACTTTGTTCCCCTGTCCCAGATCCATCAGGTAGTATCACATCTCTTCTTCAATGCCAGCGGCTTGGGTGGATGAACCACTTGAATTGTCCCATAGCTCATTAATATTACTTGATGTTTAGAGTTTTCTGTGAAAAGGATGTGACAAGGAGGAAGGGTGGAGGTACTGTTGACTGTATTCAAAATGTATGTCAAGGTTTTTTTTCTGCTTGATTTAATTACAACTTTAATAATTCAAGTATGAGGGACATAGTTTCCCAGTCCAACCCCTTACCCTTTACAATTGACACTCTAGAGAAATAGTCTAGTGTCTGTCTGAATGTAGCCACCCAACTTTCCCAAACTCACGCACACACACAAACACACAGTGCCTCACCTCAGATATACTGCAGAGGTACCACACATATCAGTTTAATATTTTAAATGCAACGTACAGACTTTTTCTGCAAATACACTTTTCTTTTTCTGCAAATACACTTTTCTTATATATCCAACATGTGTCATGTTGATCATATAGGTTGTCTTTGTGTCATTCCTGCAACAACTTATGCTTTGCCATGAAAAAAAAAGAGCATTTATTTTTTAATGGGACGCACTAGAATGCAGTACAAGTAAGCACTGTCACCATGTCTGAGCAGCAAGTTCCTTCACTATATCCTGGGAGAAGAACACAGGGCTTCAGAGGCTAGGAGATAAATCCATTCTTTCCAAAACAGCAAATCTGTTGCTTCCTTTGGCTGGGAAAATAAGCATTCCCCTTGGTTCCATTCTGGACAACCATCAAGAGGTGAATAGTGGAGAGAGTTGAGCACAGCATTACTTCTCCCTCTCTCCCTGTCATGATCAGGGAGTGTGTTTTCTCTGCAAGCAGACTGAGTGTACCTTTTGCTGGCTTACCTCAACAGTGTTGTCCTATTCTTTAAAAGGGCTGTATTATGTAAAATAAACTGTTTTGAGCTTTATATCATGCTGTAATATTACTCCCTCATTAAAACATAAATGTAGTGTTAGTCTGATTCTTTTATGCATGTTTGAGAAATCCTTGAATCTCCTGTGGCACCCATTTTGGGTTGCAAGCACTTGCTACTGATTTTCCACAGAGCTCTGTGGAAAGCATCAGAGCACCCCTCCCCAACACCAATCAGCTCCTTCAGACTAGTGCCAGCAGCAAATAGCAAACACCTGGTGAAACGGTGCATCTGCTGAGCTTATTATATGAATTCTGTCTAATGCTCCGAAGAATGTTTTGAAACAGCTTAAAAGCCTACCATATTTCACTCCACAAAATGGGCCTTTTGTATTATTCAGATTTATATGCTGTAACAATGATTAAAGTCCCCACAAAATTGTTTGTTTTTAAATATAATTATAAATAATTAACATAATACATATATATTTTTAAAAATAATAAATGTATATTTACATATTTTATACAACAGTATAAAACAGTAACAGTAAGGACAGTATGGTATAAGAAGAATAATCAGTTAAAACAACCAATCAGAGCCAGGAGGAAGGCTTTAGTACTGTAAATCATGCTCATGTACGGGCTGCTGAATGTGCTAATAGTGTAGAAACAACTCACCGTTACAAGAAAACTGTTTATACACTGTCATCGGTGGCCATGGTAACCGGCTTGAGAGCTTTGACAGAGCAGAGAGCAAAAGGAGGTTGTGGGTGAGCAGCGCGTTCACAAACTTGATTGACAACACTAATATCCTACTCCTCTGATTGTTTGTTTGTGACCTAGTAGTGTATTTCTAGTGTTAGCAGAGAAAAGGAAGAAGCTCTTTTTTTTTTCCCGAATATCTAGCTGATATCTCAGTCATGACATAGTGACAGTTTTAACAAATGTATAAAAAAAAAAACATTTTTTTATAAGTTCCATACTGCAAATTTAAATTCCGTCCATTAATTTTTTGAAGAAGAGACATGCATCTTATTATAAGTACATTCATTCAATCATTAGTTCAATAGCTTGGCTTCAATAACAATAACAATTAATGTGTAATTCCAGTTTTTTTAACTTTTGTTATCAACATACAACTAAAATAGATTACTCTATGAAAACCGCACCAAAAATTGGCAAGACGACACCAGCAGACTTATTTAGATAAATAAAAATACCAAAGTTTAATAATCTTAGATACAGATAGAGGAGAAATGCCATGATGATAATCAGTTAAGCAGTTTGGATGACAAACCACAGTTAAAATCTTCTTGATTGAAGTAAGAGGTATCTTTTCAAGTTGTAACCACTGAATTGCTTTTATTTTATTTTTTTCTAGGATATACATAAAACGGGTAAATTAATGTTGTGTTGCTGTTCTTTACCCATGGGAGAGTGATTTTAGCCGTATTCTAGTTAGTTTGAAGCCCGTATGTATTCTGCATCCAATCAGGGCATTTCTCTCTCAGCAAGTTCCATCTGTTACACTGAGGCCTGCTGCTGTGTGTGTGACCTAGGCCATGTGGGTAAGCTTAGCTAAGGCTGTTTTCAGTCCTTAGGTACGAACCCTGAGAGAGATGAGTTAAAGACCTTGGCACAAGAACCATCATGGCTCACAGAGAGTGAATGGAAACAGATGCCTGGGAAATCTTCTTGTCATCTTAGATATGTCACTCTTTAGATCTCCAGGGCAGTAATGGTGATCATAATTTTATGACTGAGATACCATTGCAAAAAAAGCAAGAAGAGATATACTTTCTATTTAGTCTTTCTAAGGCCAGTAGCCTTATACCTTGTCGGTGGTAGGAAACTCCAAAAAGATACTAGATTTCTTTTTAGTGAGCAAACTGACTCACTTTTTTGGTTTTTTTTGTACTACATCGCCTGGTTTAAATGGGCTATACCAAACGAATCCAGACTGTGTGCAAGAACAACTATACATTTTTATCCATTAATGTTTTTTGACCTGAAAAGTTGGGCTCCCATTCATTTTACTCTGGGTAATAGAAATACTTCTTCAAAGCTTAAACTGAAAGTTTATAAAGTGGACATTTTCATTGCATTGAGAGGACGGGTGGGAGCAGCATTTACATGCTTATGTTGCATTAAAAGCCATGCACACGACTCAATGTTTCACATAAACACTTTAGGTCGCAAATGTTTAAACCCATGTAACATGTATTTTTCACAATACCATCACACATGGCAAAATAGCAACGTTTGTGACATTAAATTAAGAGAAAAAACAAAAGCAAAGAAAAGATGTGTCAATAATGTAATTTTACTTCTATTCTGTTTTTGCAAAGCTGCAGTAGGTGTTCCTACCTAGTTACTCATGGACCTTAGTGGGGCCTGATGCCCATTTGTTGGGAGGAAAGGTAGAGTCATACAAGGTCACGAGTGCATTACAGGACAACACAGAGTGACTCCAGACATGAATGCCCACACTCACTCCAAAGGATAATTTAAATCCGAATAGATTTGGAAGATTTGATTTTTCTTACCCCTTAACTGTGTGCAACCCAAATTGCTTTTTTATGTCACAGTTGATAGTACATAAGTTTCTGTGAGACTTTCAAAGAAAGTTTTTTGACTTGTTAATGTTTTAAAGTAAGAGCTTGCTAGCTTGGGGAGACCTGCGTTCAACCCGAGGTCTGACATCTGTGGCACGGTGAGGCGAACCCTCCTCTACGGCAGAATCAAGCCATGCCTTCAGTTATTTAATGTGAAATTCTCTCATCTGACAGGCTCTGTAACTTCTTTCCTGAGATGTAGGGGTAAATGTTGATCCTAGAAAGCTCAATTTTGAACAAAATTTAACCAAACAAATTAAAAAATTCAACTTAGGTCCTTTTATACTACGATTAGTGAAAAACCCAAAAATGTCACATAGAATCAGGATGTCACAGACCATGTTTAATATCAATTACTTTAAGATAAGCATGTGTACATCTATATACAACTGTTATGATCATACTCTTTCTTAAATAAAAAAAAGACAGTTAACCCTTTTTCTACTTGACTATTTCAAATATGACAATTTATCTTTAATTGTCCCCCCCCTCCCCACCCCCTGCAAATGTCACATATATTTAAAACAAAAGGTTCTGAACAGGATTCTTCTGAAGTTCACCATTTGATCATTCGTTTTTGAAAAAAAGGTAAAAAAAAAATCTCTCATAGTGGAGAGAATCACACCAGCAGAGTTTAGAGCTTTCTGAAAGTGCATTATATCCACAGGAAGAGGAGCTGCTTAGACATAAAATTGACTCCTGCTGTTTGCAACTTCTCCCACTCGGTTGGAGTCCTTCAATCTGAAGAGCCTGAGGTTTCCAAAGACCTCACTCTCCTCATGTTGCTGGAGCTGAATCCTAAACAAGCAAGCAGTTTCGCCCCAAGAACTGTAATGGCAACAAACGAGCAAAGTTTAGTAAAAACAGAACTATTTGCATCAGCTTTGGAAGCTAATTTCTCAAGACGGTGCCAGAAATATGTATTATTAAAGAGAAAACTTACTACACAATGCAATAACAAAAGTTCAGAGTTTTTCCATTTAATGTTGTCTGAAGTTTATTTTGTTGGATTTTTTGGATTTGGATCATAAATTTAAGCTAGGGAAAAAAAAAAAAAAACATGGATGTTTGTGATTACTCAGTGCTCTAAGGAATATATGCTCTCTGAAAACCCCAACCTGGTTCTGTCTCCTGTCAGGGATGCAACCTTTCTCTTATTAAAACGCATGAACAAGCTTTTCAGACTCAGCCAAATGCATCACACTCCGGTTGTTCTGCAACATTATGGACTATTCAGAAAAGAGAACAAAGTTAATTCAAGCAGCAGTTATCAAAGACTTATAGTCATATTCAACAAAATGGGTTCTGAGGAAGCTTGTTCATCAGAAGTGCCTTTTGAAAAAAAAGAAAGAAAAAAAAAAACGACTATAAGTGGGTATTGAAACTTACATTTCATCAAGTCCACTTACATGAATTAAAAGCATTTTTTATTATTGACATAATATTCTAATCTTCCTTTGATTAAAGGAATAAAATGTTGCTTACATTAGCTGTAAATTTATCATCATCATAGTTAACTGAAAGAAAGCCTTGAAAACCTCTGTGTTTGTGTTATTGATCTGTATAATGTGTTTCATTGGAATGAACTGAGTTGCTGAATTCAGTTACTTTTTTCAACAGTATTTAAATTTATCTAATATGACTATTCAGAAGAGCAGACAGGAGCAAAAAAGAAATAAAAAAATATGTGCACCAGATACTTCAAACACAGTAATTAGAATGTTTAAATAAGCACAAATGCCATCACTGCGAGGACATTATGGTAAGGAATGACTTCAGTAAATATTTTCCATTTGTGTGGCCGTGAGGATTTAGTTAAACGAGAATTGTGCAACCGAGCAGATGTTGTTGCCTGACTGCTTCTTATTTAGGTTCCTTACTTCGGATGTTTTTCTACTTTTTCTTTTAGGGCTTTAAGTTGTTGATAAAAAATCTGGCACACTTAGGAATATGTAAGGACTTGAAAGTTGAAGTTAATGGAAACTTGTAAGCAAATTATGAAATACTTTCCAAGAGTTGAAACCGTAAAACTCCATGACTGATATTTAATACTAGAAATATAACATTTAAAGAAATATAATAAAGGTTTAAATGACCAGAAAACAATACATGAACAGTTTACATTTTTAGGCCGTCTTTAGTAATTATCTTTAATTTATTATCCTTCTCCATTTAAATGAGATTTTTATTCTTTGATTTTACTAAGCCATTGTACAAAAGCAAAACAAAACAAAAGCATGGACTGAATTTTAAGTAACATGTTGCTCACCATATCAGATGTGCAACAGACACTGAAAAGGCTTGCTGTGAGGCAAAGACAGCTGTGTTTTATAATGCAGTTTGCATTCTCTGTTCCCCATTAAATCCATTCCTCAGGACAGACTTTAACTTGTGACCCCTCTATTAGCCCTCGTGCACCCAGCCTGGTGATTAGAGGAACATTAGGAAATTAAAGGCAAATTGCATTACCAGAGGAACAGATGGAAGAGGTACTGAGGATCTAACACGCAGGACAGGAAACCTGCTGATGCTCAGACTTTCTGTCCTTTTACTGGCCTACATTTGATGCTAAATGTCACCCTCAGGTAGCAGTTTCTCCAGTGGCACATTTTGTTGAAGCATGAAGTGAGTTTTTACTTTTCTAGTTATTTAGTCTTAAAGTTATGGCAGATCTAGTGACTGGCATTTTGTTTCAAAGTTCAAAATACTTTGCTTAAAAATAAAGATGTGATTATTCTGAAAAGTTTAATGCATATTTATTGATATTAATCAAATTATCAATTTTGACCTAAAACCCTCTCTCCAGTGGAAGGATAACTAGTTCACAGCGGCTTGTTTCAGGCTCATGACCGACAGTGAAAGGCGAGAGTTTTCTGACACTCAGGGTGAACACAATATATGTGACGCGATAGCAACAGCGACAAAAGTTGAACATTTTTAAAGTTTCTTATGTTGTGTCGCTAACCAACGTGTGCATGTCTACCTGTATGAGCTTTAAATTTCACATGGGCAAACTTTGCCAATTGATTGGCTGTCGGAGGCTAAGTTATTATCGCTTCATTGCACAAGTGCCATAGGAAATGTATGGAGAGAGTGCAACATCGCTTCCACATGTCAAGCCCATTATGACATCTTATACCGCGGTCAACAACGCAGAGTTGCAAACGTGAGTGAAAAGTTGAGTAAGGAGAGTTAGACTTGTGTGCTCACTGGAAAATTTTGCATTAAATAACATCTCAATGGAAGTTTAGAGGTAGTATGTACAATAGGGCTGTAACAATTTATCTAATGACTCAAATACCTCGAATATTAAAAATTCCTCAAGTCAAATTATCTGACTCAAAGCTGTTAAATTGTTTTTTGCTGTTTGGCGCACTGTGTTCTGGCCGGATGAATATGTGTGTTGCTAACATCCGCCAACGAGTTGTGGACAACTGCTAAGAGCTATTAGTATAACATAGGGTGATCAAACATTCTAATTTCTTCAGACATGTGAAATTTTCACATTCTATCTGGAGAATCCAAGGGGATTTCATTGATTGCTGAAAATGTCCTGGTTTTCATCATAAAATAACTGACACGTTGCATGGAATAAGACAGGGTTTCTATATTGGCCGACCTCCAGGAGTTGCTGGAGTGAACAGCAGTGAAGAGCGCAGCGGGTGTATGTACACAACCGCAGAGGAAACAAATGCAGATAGACTGAACACTAGGCTGCTGTAGCTCTGCAGCTGATGATTACCACAAGGGTAACTTTATAGAAGAAGCAGTCTGACAGAAGCAAGGCTCTAATGCACTGCTGCCACTGGGCCACCTGACTTCTACCAGCAGACAAAGCAGTTGCAGTGTCTTTCCCAAGGACACAATGACTTGGACGGAGCGGAGGCTCGAACTAGCACCCACTGATTACAGAACAAACTCCTACTAGCACTTGCCTGACTAGGGTGCAGCAGTTCTCAATCTAATCAATAGGTTGCTTGTTCAACCCATCAAAATGGCTTAGACATGCACACATGCAAAGCTGACAAAGGAGGGGAGATTGAAAAGTTTATGACAGTGAAAAACAAACTGCAGAAAAGCTAGAGGCAAGTACAGAAAGTGAGTGACAGTAGCCAGCAGAAAAAAAGACCATAAAATGTTTTTTCACCGTTTACAGTCAAAAAATGCAAATCCCAGTGAATCATTTGCATTTGTTTTTTTTATGAGAATCACACATACTGAGTAATTGTTTCAATGCTTTCAACAATACAATGAACTGCAACAACTTAAATTTATGTTGGAAGTTGACAGAAAATAACTGAGAACTGCATTCCTGAAATATCAGATGAGTGAAACTTTGTCATTTTGTCACAGTTGGTCCATTACTAAATAGACACATTGCTTTGATCTAAAGCAGAAAGAAAGGTGAAGCAAGGCATATTTGAAGGGGACACTTTGTCTCCATCTTCTTAGCTTTGGAGGAGCCAAATCTACTGAGCCATTTTTGTTTTTCCTGCCTCTTTCTGTTTTTATTATCTCTGATGAGCCCAGAGTGGACAAGCTCTGATAATAATTGACCCAGCATGTGGCCCTCTCAAAACCAGGTTCCAACAGATAATTCTTCATTTTCCCCCTCTGTCCATGCTTAGGTGGCTGGCACATCAAATCTCAACCAGTGCCCAGAAATCTGATTGTGTTAACATGATTGGGGAATAGTAAGACTGTAAACCCATTGTTATAATCGCAGATGGGATAAATGATGCCAAAAAATTAAAATCAAAATGGAAAAAGGATCCATTCCCCTTAAAACATTGGTATAGTGATTCAGACCCATTTATGGGCTTTTAAAACATATCCCAATCAACTGCTAATTGCTTTTTTTGTCATTCATAGAAATGTATTTATTTTACATAATTGACCTTAAGTGATTTTATTCTTTAACATATCTTTTTTTTTATATATATAGCTAGAATCATGGATATGTTAAAACCAAGAGTCTATTTAGACAAAGCAACTTTGCTTTGCATAAACATTTGGCAAAATATCTATATTTAAATCAGGACTGTGTACAAATCTAACATTGCTTTACATCTAAATGAGGCCTGCATGAAATCTCCAAGTTAAAATCAGGTCTATTGCTCAAATCTGTATGCGCCGATAAGGATTCACTCATCTGGGCAGGCCAAATGCTTGGAGTAGCTCTAACCGAATGCACTGCAAACTCATCTGATCAATACAGCTACAAATTATTTCACCATTGGAAGAACTTGTGGAACACTGAATAAAAATATCTCAATGGTCCACTGATTCTTAATAAGTAAGAGAAAAATATTAAAAAGAAGGCATATATTAACATAAAAATAAAGACATACCCTCTCCATACACACTGTGAATTCAGCACCTTCATTTCAATTCACACACCAATTTTAAACCAGGCTGCATCGTAAGACACACATCTACTTTAAAGATATGCCAGGACGGGATGTACGGCGTCAACTTTATGGTTGATAGGAGCATTATTTTAATTCACCACTAAACTGTATTATGCTCTACCCGTGCATTAAATAAGAAGGTTTCTATTTCACTTCGTGCAATGTGGAGCCCAATTCGTCAAATGAGTAGTAATCCACACACACCTTTTTCCAGCATTGTCATGAGTCTGTCAAAAAGAAATCGTGGGGAACATTGACCCAAAAACAATTACTGTCTGGATGACGGAATGGCACGTTTAACAGACTGATGGGACCCAGAACGTTGTTTACAATGTCTCAAAAATGCCATACATATATGTTGAACTTTCCTAAACCATATATATTCAATGCAAAGAAGTGCTGCATTGCAATATTACACCTCTGTCTGTCCCAAAGAACAAACTAGTGGCCAATTTCATGCAAGAATGAAGAAGACAAAAGTGGAGGGTTATTAGTGGGAACAGGAGAATAGTTTGGTGTCACAGCTCAGGGATCTCTGATGAGAAAAAGAAGAGGGATAATTATGGAGCGTGGCGTGGACATAGACAGTAGAATTCCTTGTACTATAATAACAGAAAATATACAATATATTTTTTTAAATCACAGAAACTGTTGCATATAGTCACACACAGAAACACCATTGACTAACTAGATGTTTTTATATTACTACTGTTACTACTGACTCCCCACCAGATAGGCAGGGGGAGAAAAAGGTGGGGAGCGATGTGCTTTCATACCCGAACATAAGGTTGTGACGAAGATGTACCAAGCCATACTGCTACAACCAATATGAAAATTCAACCGACAACTGAAGGAAGCCAGTGGTGAGACGTTTTTAAGCAAAATAATGCAGATTTAAAAGAATTGCACAAAAATGTCAAAATCTGCACAGAAACAAAGATAGAACCCCAAATAACCCATTTACACGGATTTTCTTCAGTTGTCATAAAATACTGAATATATAAAATATACCTTAAAAGAAATCTGACTTAGCAATTTTATGTTTTGAAATTGGGCTGTCTCTAACTCTTAAAACGTTCCGACCCGCCCCCTTCAGATCGTCATCACTACAATGCTTCTGCATGTTCCTGTTTACAACTGTTCTTAGGAGCATTTCATTAAGTAGTTCATAAGATAAGCTTAGCAAATTCGCAGTTCCACCAGGTGTTTCCTAATTGCTGCATGGGGGAGGGGTTGTAGGTAGGGCGGGAACTCAGCTGGAGACTGCACCCCTCGGAGGAGCTTTGGGTAAATTGGCAGTGCCTTTTATGGGCAAGCATTTAGGCACTTCCTAAAGGCTGCCACAGGAGATTCAAGGATTCTTGGAAAATGCATGAAAGAATCAAAGCAACTCTTCAGGTATGTTTATGATGAGGGAATAACATTGTAACATGATATAAAGCTTAAAGTCGAGTTTAGATTAGATACACCTCGCCCCTTTCGGCCCCTTTAAAAACAGGAATTTGTGTTAACTTGTGTTGCCTTTGAACAATATATAAATTGTTTTGCAAAAGGAAATTGGGCATGGGGGATCAAACACTTTTTAATACACCAGCATATAATAACCTTTGCTGCAATTTTTCAGAAGCTAGTAACCATTTCTGAAACACAATAATATGCTTTAAAGGACTTCTTTTTTATTTGTTGGGTGGTGTATATAAGTCAATACTAGAGGGTCATAGCTGTTCTTTTATCTGAAAATCTACAAATCTGCTCTAAATATACAGCGTACTGATTTTCCTCCCCCACATGTCTTTTATATGGTAATGATGACAGCATCATAGCAGTTCTAGTTCTATTCATGTAACCTCAGAAGTAGCTGCAGCTTGTTCACATCCTTTTTCTTTTACTCTTCTCCTTGTGCAACTACAACAGTATGTATTTAATGTAATACAGTCATGTAAACTCAAGGACCCACTGTAATACAATATCTAGAAATAGTTATGTAAAGAATAATAACACATTTTTAAAAGATTATATTCAGTAATGCCAGAAACAATATTTTGGACAGGAATTCTAACATTAAGTCATCAAAAAGCTTTCTCAAATGTATTGAGATTTAACAACCAGAAATCTGTTTTGTAGTTTTTAATTATAATATGCATGTATCTAAACTTTCACACCTCACACACATGAACAGAACACGTTGAACAGACGAAAAACTGGTCTGCAAAAAGATGCCAGTTCCTCCGGTTTTAATCTGTAGTTTTAACAAGTAAGGAATTTTCATTTAGGTTATACATTTTTCATTTCTCACATAAGCAGCATACTTCAAACATCTAAAAAGACCCCAATAGAAACACACAGCCCAACGGCAGCCAGCCATCATCCATCAAACGACCTCGGCACTCTCTTTCAATTTCTCCTAAAGCACTAAATGCAGAATGCAGTCAGGGGGAAGGGCTGCATTTAATTGGGTGCAAATTAAACATATCTTTACTTTAAAGTTGCCTGAAATGGATTTGTTGTGAACTGGCAATGTGTAAATGAATGAAAACCGATTTGAAAACAACTTGAAATTCTCTTCAAAAATCAATTTTTTGATGTGTAAAATAGTAATAAAAAAATAAGCAAAGTTAACATAAAACTTTTAATAATTTATCTATTAAGCAAAATGAAACAAACATTGTGTTGGAGATGATGCAGTCGCATCTTGCTTCCAACTTCAATCAGTCATGATAAGTCCTTTAGGCATTTTGTATAACCCTGCTTGAACTCTTATCCAGCTTCTCTTAAACATAAATATATTAAGGGAGCACAGTAGCTTCAGCTAAGAAAACAATTACTGTTTATTTGCAGTAGAAAGACTGTAGAGGGTCAAACTGGCCTCCCAGGGATTCCTCTCCAGCAGCTTTAACAGATGAAGGCAACCATATGTTTTCTTTTCCTCTGACAGCATTTGACAGAAACTCCCTCAGAAAACATTGTTAACAACAGGTGAAGGGGGCCTCCAGGGAATAGTCATTATGGAGCAAAAGAATAATCAATTTGACCGCATCATTAGCATGAGGGTCATGTCTTTAGAGAGGAAATGGTACGTTCAACCTGTATTCAGTATAGACTGAGGTGTTGTGAGATTGGTGGCTGACACTGCCATATTTGAGGTTTATATACAGCATTTTATAGTAACTGAAGACAACATGGTTACTTTCTTGTGCTGTAAAATGGCATCATGCGAATCAAAGATGCATCATACATCCCTTTAATGTAAATAGTATTATATAAACTTGCATAATGAAATGTCAGTCAGGTACTAAACTGTTCAGTTTCATGTGTAACGTATATCGTTTCATCTTTAGGAAACTGACTTGTTTTTTTTGTTTTTTTTCCTTTTCACTGTATCATGTTATTCAATAAACAGGTTTGAATTTTACATTTAAACTTGATTCTGGTGCACACAGAATGTTTTCCTTTGTTTTGTGGCATTTTTTTTTCTCTCTTTTTAAAGTCACTACACTACTGTAAACATCAGCCTGAACATCTTGTCTGTCTTCCTTTATAACATTCTGCCATTTTTGCTTACTTCTGCAGAACTGAGGATTGAGGAATATTCATAGAGAAATAACTAGTAAGCCTTTCATTTGATGTTTTGCGCAGAACACATTTCACATTTTATAATCTCCTCCAGCTTAGAAGCAGATGATACTTTTTAAATAGGTAGCAACAAACACAATAACCCGCTGTGCTATTGTTGTTGTATGGGCCAGGTGTTCAGTCACATTTGCAGTAGCATTTAAATAAGTGGATAATTAGTTAAATGTATAAATGGAACATGCCCCACTCCAATCACAAGCCACCAACCACAGACTATTTTTCTGTGGCAGGACACATGGCTTACACATCTCTGGGATTACAGTACTTTTATTTATTTATTTATGTTTATAGAAAGCAGTCGTCAATCCTCTGTGACAAACATAGTGTGCAGTCAGCTCCCCTAAGGCTCCATGTCTAATGAAATATACCCCACACCTGTCCTCAGCAGCTCACTTGCTCTGACAGCCACTGCCCATTTACAAGTTCAAAATCATTCAGAGAGTACTTGTGGCATTAAAAAAGTGTTTTCATGGTCCTGTTTTCTTATTTTGTGTGTGTGTGTGTAGGTGTGTGGGTGTGTGTGTGCGTGTGCGTGTGTGTGTGTGTGTGTGTACTTGTTTATTTATCATATTAAGGACCATCTGGGGGATATTTACTAACCTTCTGAAGACCTTATGGAGACCAAAAACTGATCCTAATATAGTGGACCACCTTGTAAAGGTTTAGGCATAAATACAATTGTTAAAATGAATGGAAGTCAATACTAATTCCTAATATGGATAGAAACATAAACTTGTGTGTATGCGTGCGTGTGTGAAATCTTGGCATATTTACTCAGATTAATCAGTTAGGTGGTGTATAAAAGTCAACATGCCTTTGTCATTGTGAAGATGATGGAAAAAAACATATTGAGTGGCACTTGCTATTGTGGGCAGCTCAAATGTGAACTTGCCTTGCAACAACACTGTTATTTTAGGTCAAAAGGAACAAATCCTTATGTTTAATGGAAACACTTAAAATCCTGCTGAGACAATATTTCCACCGGAGAACATGAAGCTATGTTTAAAGTACCACACTTCCTTGTAGAATGAAGTTCTTATTTCCATGCTATTTTGATCTCAGAAAATCTACAAAGTCCCTGTTGCCTTAAAGAGCAGCAAAAATATTCCAGTTGATAAAGCCAGATGGTCTTTGCAAAATAAATGCATCAAGAGGTGAAAACAATTGAGGCACCACATGTTTCGAGCAATTAGGCTTATCTGAATTTGCTTGTTTTTCCACAATATTGGAAGAGCATTAAAAACCTGGGATAAGGACTATAGCCACCGTTAAAAACTCAGTTTTATATTGTTCAGTTTTGGCATTTTATATTGATGCTTTTTGCACTTTTCTGAAACCAATGAAAAAGACTTTAGTGCTTTGATGCTGTGTGGTGGAAAACATGCAACAGTAAAATCCACCCTTCTTTATGACTAAAATAGCAAAAATCATAATGATTATAATGCAAAATGCTCTTTTTTATATGAAGACCAACACATATACATGCACATTTCCATAAGGGTAATTTATAGTAACCAATTAACCTTAGCTATTTGTTAAGACTCTGGGTGGATTACACAGTTTACCATTTAGAGTAAAAAAATGTTTAGGTCTACTATTCTGACCCCAACTATTCTAATTGGGATTTGGTTTTGATCTACTTTGCCCACCTGTTAGGCTACAATCGTTTTGGACAGGAAGTGATATTCATGTAAGTTGAAATGTAGGAGCCTAGAGACAAGGTTGTCTTACAAATGAGTGCAAACAAGCTGTCTCAACACGTAAAAAATGTCTTCTCTCTTATATCCATGTGTGAATGATTGAATGTCTTAATATGAAGATAAAATAATAAAGAGAAAACTTGGATTTTATAGTACCTGGAGATAACTTGGGGAGAACATGCAAAGTTCATGCATAAAGATGGGATTCCAACCTGCTCACTGACAAAAAAACCTTTGTTAATTAAAAAAAAGGGGATTAACAGGATTTTACATACAAGCTCAAACATACATATCTTGGCTCTCAAAAGTGGACACCATCCTGCCAAGGGTCCAGGTTCTTAGACTAAAATTGAAACAATGATACATAATCTCAGAACCTTTACCATCTTTAATGTCCTGTAGAATTCAGCTGAAAAACAAAAATCTGCCCTCAGGGAAATTGTAAAAAAGAGAAAAAAAGTTGTACTTTTGTTCTCAGTGATACCTTTCCACAGTAAAGTGCTGGTGGAAGCCAACTTGGACAATTAAGCTTCAATGCAGGTAAATCCAATTCTTAGATTGGTGTTAAATGTACAGGCAGACTGATAGTTGAAATTGGCTCAAAAGATGCATAAAACAAAGGTTTTGCCCAATTATACAATAAAGTCATTGCAGCAGATGTATTTTTAAGTTGAATTTTCCATACATGTCGCATTAAACGTTAAAATTGTTCTGAAATGATATGTCATGGATTCAACTTTAATCTAAAAATCTAAGAATTTAACAGGGTGTGTCCACTTTTGAGAGCCATAATAAATTTAAATTTCCTTTTATTTAACCCGAAACCCATGGTCCTCAGTCAGATTAATGGCTTCATATATAATTCAAGGTTCAGAATTCTTTCCCATCCTGAATACCCATGCCAGTATCTGCTGCCTACAAGCAACACTTTCCCATTTTACCCATCAACCCATAATAAAAATGACAATTTCAACATGGGTAGAATTCATTTGTAGCTTTCAGTAAGCCTAGTGTAGTAATCACCTCTGATATGGAGGCAATAACCATTTCTCATGCCCCCTTGTTCACCTCATCACCTGCCATATATGTAGCTGTCCATGTACTCTCCCTTTGGGAATTTATTCCGTCATTGCTTTTAATGGCTTTCACACTGGCCAGCTAGTGGATCTAAAGTTGGACTGTAAGTTACTGGCATTTTGAAATAAGTGCTTGGGGTTGTGTTTAATAATATTTGACTCTTGTTGCACAAAAAAACAGATCAGTGTGTTTTGACTTGCAAAGAGTAGAAAAAAATAGCCACATGTGAATCTTCATCCTTTTTATGGTATGTAAAGAGTAGATAACCATTTTTCTTTTCAAATGGAAGTATTATCATTGGTATTAAGCACAACTAGAGTCTTGGGAAACTCACCCTCAAATTCAATAAGGAGCCACATAATGGCAAATCATGAATAGACCATTTAAATGATATGGACTAAGTTCGAATTAACCTCTTTCTTTGGTTACTGAGAGAACATTATTCTTTATCAAGCAATACATTTGCCCTAATTACCCATTATCCATCACTTCAAAATTACGGATGTTCTGACCTCACACATTCTTTGTGTAATAACAAAAGAGAAAAAAGAAAATGAGAAAAACTAGATTAGAACACCCACCTTTGTACCAATTATAAGAGATTGGTCATGTTATACAGGCCTTTCGGTGACTGAGAAAACGGAAGTCCTGAAATTTCAGGGACACCATGCTCTAGGACAGCACTCAGAATAACACAAGCTGACATTGAACCCAATTATTGTTTCCTCTGTGTCCATGATTGAATTTCTCTGAAAAATGCAGACAGGTTCCATGTTCTGCAGTAAACCCAAATAGCTATAGAATGAAAAGAGTAAAGTGCAGTAGAAGCTACGAGATGTACATTACAAAAGTTATAAAATGTATTACAAAGTTTAATGCCTCTAGCTGAATCTCTTTTCCTGGTACTACAGCAGTAGCTCCTGTACATGAGAGTTACATACTTTGAGTGCAGATATTAGTCATTTTGCTCCTTAGTTGTTTTGGATCGTTGCAGTTTTTTTTCCACTCAGGACATTACATTTTTGGGCATGAGTTGAAGTCTATCACAAAATATAAGTAAAATTTAAATTCTATAGCACCTTTCACACACATATAGATCACAAAGTGCTTTGCAAAAGGTAAAACAGTTAAACAAAAGAAACATTAAGCAAAAGCCTGTCTGAATAAAAATATATAGTCATTCCTTAAGAGTCTGTGGAGACTGCAGTGTAGGGACAGTGGGAGGGCGTTCCAGAGTCTCAAAGCCACTGCTTGAAATGAGTTCAAGGTACAGCCAACAACATTTGTATCGGAGATCAGAGCCCTCGGGGGAGCTCGAAGATCCAAAAGGTTCAGAATGTATTTAGGAGCAGTGGCCATGGATTGCCTTGAACGTTAAAACCAAAATTTAAAAATTATTCCTGAAGTGCACAGGAAGCCAGTGCAGGGAGCCAAGAACATGAGTTATGTGTGCTCTTCTGTTAGTTTTAGTCAACAGTCATTCTGCACAGACTGGAGATGAGCCACGGGGTTTTACTCAAACACATAAAAAAAGACTATTACAATAGTCTAAGTAGGATGAAATAAAAGCATGAATGACCATCTCTATTTCAGTCCAGATGACATCCAGATTTGTGAAACCAGTTTTCACAGAAGGAGCCAAACATGCGGGGTGTTTCCTGTTTAAAGATTATTGTACAGCCATAGTTTGATATCAGGTCATAGGAATAGGTATTCTTGGTCTGTGATGGATTGGCGACCTGTCCAGGATATACCCTGCCTTTCGCCCGTTGACCGCAGATAGGCACCGCCATCTCTACCAACCCCACCAGGGACAAGCATGTCCCTAGTGGGGTGGATGGAGGTATGATTGGTCCGTCTTTATCCATCAATACTGAAAAGTTAACATTCAAAATGCTTTACTCTTCTTTTTCTTGAATTTTATTGGCGATTTGCATAAAAAGACAGGTCAGCATTACGGCCAACTGAAATACATGGTATCCTACGGCGTTGAGCACCTTGGAAATAGGTGCCAACACTATTTTAACATTCCTGAGAGGGCATTAATGATTTTGTTGAAAAACGGTAAAGGGTGTTATTGGAGTGAAAATATATAAAAATATTTTATTTTTGTTTTAATTGCACATTCTGCTTAATCTGGGATACAGGATGCTTGTGCTTATTGTGCCAACATGTTAATGTGCATTAAAAAAACAAATCACCCAATACATTTATACATTCTGGATGATACTGCAAATGTTATTTTGATTGTTTTGAACTTACATGGTTGATGACCCCTGTTCTAGAGTCTAGAGCAGATGTGCCCAAGCCCAGTCCTCAAGTTCTACCTCTGCAGCTTCAAGATGAGTTTAAGCTATTTTCCAAAAACAAAAAACAAAAAAAAAAATATATATATATTAAAACATCTGTACAAAGCTGGTGGAAAAGGATGGCTCAAACTGAAAGAACTAAAAATGAAAAGAAAACAAAATAAATCAGTAAATGCACCAATTTAAAATAGCAAACTTTACATCATGTTTTACATTCACATTTACTTTTTCAGTTTTGTTTAAACATGTTTGAGCACATAAAAATTTTACTTTTTTTATACATTTTCTTTTGTTTTATGCATTTAATTATAGATGCATTATGAGTCTAACCCACTTTATTTTTTTATTTAGTTTTTGTTTTGTTGTTTTTTTTCACAAGTCTTTATTTCCCTGTGTTGTTTTTGCATTTTTTGTCTCCTATTCTTACTTTGCCCTAAGCTTTTATCGGTCTGATGTAATTTTCTAATCTTAATTGTTGTGTTTTCATTAGCTGTAAGTGGTAAGTCATCAACAGAATTAAAGGCTTGAAAACATCAGTGTGTAATTAATCTATATAATGTGTTTCACTTAGTGAACTGAGTTGCTGAAATAAATTAACTTATCAATGATATTCTAATTTATTGAATATTACTTTGTGTTGGCTATCACATAAAATCTTGGTGAAAACATTAAGGTTTATGGTTGTAATGTTAAGTGCCAGTAGAATAACATCGAAACCTGTAACACACCATCTTCTTGTTAACATATAAAGGGCCATGTCTCTAATCTATGATTTTATTAAAATAAAAAAAATAAAAATATGAAGTGATCTCCTTCAGTGTTTTATATTTCACTACCAGCAGGACTTCAGATATGTTACTTACACACCAAACTGTCACTGTAATGAATTAAACTCCTCTTCTTTTTTTAATGGTTACATCTAAATGTGGAAAGTATTCTTCTTATTACTGTAACAATAATCATTATTCTCATTTTCACAGTTCAACACCCCATGTTGAACTGAAAACAATGTGTCTTGATGATTATAATACTTGACCTCAACTCTAAGCTCTTTTTTGATCTTTCTTTCCACTTCTTCCTCCCACATACATGTTTATGTATGGCAAGCTGTTTCAGGCCAATTCTTAAAGATACATTGACTTCAAGCTTCTTTCATTGAAACCATGGTTGAATTTATAAATACAAGTCAAAATGTCAATGATAGGACAGCCACTATTTGCATAATAGTCACTCATCTAGTGACAGCACTACATTGCAGTGTTTCCTTGTTTCCATTTAAAAACCCTTTCTTAAAATGTTTGGGCTTTGAAAAAAAATCTTGCATAACATTTGCAAAAGGTTCAGATGAACAAAATCCATGTGCCTACAGTCTTTAGATTAAATTTTACATCAAAGAAGATGCTGGTGGGCTTGAAAAAAAGGGTTTTAGTTTAAAGTAAAAAAAAGACGTCACCTCTTAATGGTGCTTACTGATTAAGTTAGAAAAAGAAAATAGATTCCAATATTTGTTAAAATCATAATCACACTGCATTTGTTCATTACATAAAAAGTTAATATTCGCTGCCGTTGCTTAGATTTAAAGTTACGCTATTTTTATTCTGTTGGTATACTGGAGATCTGATGACTGCTTGCAGCAAGACTTTTTTTAAGTTTCACCCGGAAAATGAAGAGTAGACAGACTCAAGAACCTTGAGGAAAAAAACTAAAGGAATCTAAATTTTTTGGGAGAACAAGGCCACAGTCTTAGCAAAAAGAGGCCAATAGGGTGAAAAAAAGCATGCAAAGCAAAATATAAAAGAGTGTCAGTGGTTTTGAGTAGCTTGATATATGTGAAATGAAAGGACGGTCTTAAATAATTCATTTGAGGTTTTTGTAAATTCCCTCACTTCGGTATATTGGCATTTTTTTCACTTTTTTTTTTTTTTACCTCCCTCCTATAGTTGATATTACTTCTAAATTGACACAATCACGAGCTGAAACTTGTGTGTGAGCAAGAGAAAATCTCTCCTAGTACTTTTTTATTCTTGTTTTTTATCGAAATGTTATGCAGTGTTATCTCTCCACAGAGGGGGAGGAGGACTTGACTATTCACTGGGTAATTTTGAATCTCATTTACAAAGTAAAACGTGTCACGCAAACAAACTGTTTTTATATATTATGCCATAAAAAGTAAAGTAAAAATGTCTTAATTGCAATGCATTATCCATTTTATATAACTCAAAAACATCCAGATAATATCCACATTGTCTGTATCTACTTATAGTTGCAGGGTTTGTGGGGACAAATCACCAGTCCATTACAGGAAAACACAGAGATGCACCAGAGGACAAACAACCATGTACACACACACACACTCAAAAAAAAATAAATGAAATATTCCTCTTGTCCAGATGATATTAATAAGGTAGATTTATCCATCTTCAGATACAGCTTGTGCTACATCCCCAGACTCCCAAACAGCCTGCTGAACAAATCAGTCCGACTCTCACAGTCAGCTGTCTGTCTACCATGCTGCACGTAAGTCTAGGGAACAAAATTACTTAATTAGCTGATTTTAACCAACAACACAAAAAACTTTCTACACTACATAAAACACATAACATATATATGTTTATGTTGCAGGCTTTGGAGTAGAGAATATTTTGTTCTGGCTTGCCTGTGATTCCTCTTAATCACGTTACGGTTTTTATTTTGTCTTAAATTTTTGTCAGGAATTAGAAAAACAGGTTAATCTGCTGCCTATGTTATGTTGTGTTTGTCGAGAGCTCAAAGTGTAGTCAATTAATCTGGGAGGCTGGTGAAAGGAGCAAGCTAGGCTCAATATCCAACAAATGGTGACAGCCTAACTCAAGGCCAGGTGGCATCTTCATTTTCATAAAGTTCAGAGCCCTCTTATTTATGATTACTGAGACGATACAAATAGTGTTCTGTATGCAGGAAGAGGAAATTATGACAGAACAACTCTATAATTGACCATAGTAGGCAGTGTTCTTAGTTACTGGATTGCTGATTATTTACAGAAAAAATACTGTTTTTTTTTTTTTTTTTTTTTTTTTATTATTCAAATTAAGAAACCATTGTATTGTGACAAGCTCTGAGATGCTGGAGGAGCTGTCTCTTGATTAAGTGAGAAATAATGGGAAGTTAAGATTTTTTTGTGTTGAGAAAAAACATTGCAGACTAAAATAACAGCAACAAGAAAAAGCTTTCAATGAAAAACAGTGTTTAAGTGTGATAAGGTTTTTACATAGACCACTTAATGACTTTCAGAACTGAAAGGTTTTTCTTTATCAAGCATTCAATGAAGAAATACTATTCACTTCTCCTTGAATACAAAATTATTTTTAAGCTGTTGCAGAGATTAATTTTGTATATATATATATATATATATATATATATATATATATATATATATATATATATATATATATATATATATATATATATTATTTTTATTTTTTTTATTTTTTATTTTTTTTTTGTTTGTTTGTTTGTTTTTTGTTGTCCCAATTGTTGTCGTAATACTGATTAGCAGAAACTGTCATACCAAAAACTCATATTCCAGATGATGTCCAAGCATGCATAAGTTTATTTTCAAGTTCAGCCCCACATTTTTTTTATCCTTTTCCCCCAAATGTGCTTCTGAAACATTTTTGTCTAAAAAAGCATGCCCATAAGCCATCCCTCTCATAGAAACACCTGGTATGCCCTAACCTTTACATATATGTCAGGGGAAAGATTAAGAGGTGATGAGGAAAATAGATGTCTTCCTTTTTAAATATTTTCCCTTTCACTTTTCAAACATATTTACATATTTTAGATGGCAAGTAATATTTTCTTTGTCACTATTTCCAGTCTTTTCAACTCGAGCTGGCAGGTTAGGTTAGGGACCTGTACATGTGCTAAAACAGATCAGATTACAATTTCTGAACTGGACAAAAGCTCTGAGTTTGAAGAGAGAGAGAGAGAGAGAGAGAGAGAGAGAGAGAGAGAGAGAGAGAGAGAGAGAGAGAGAGAGAGAGAGAGAGAGAGAGAGAGAGAGAGAGAAAAGGATGTTGAAGATAGATCTCTTCCTGCACAAACCCCATGTGTATTTGCATAATATTGGTTTTAGTTGCTTTTCTTCAACATACAACAAAAAACAGTTTCTGCTTGAAGAATAAAAAAGTGCTAGTCTTTGCAAATAAAAAAACCTGCAAAGTTTTACAAGTTACACAATTATGTTATGCTTGAATACTCAATTTCCACACAAAATCTGCTCTTCTTTACTTTAAAAATTGCATTTTCTCCCATACTAATTTTTACTTTCATCCCTCTAAGTTATTTATTGGTCACTGTATATGATATTTTTATCTGTAAGTGCACTTTCATCAATTATAGAAAATTATGAATAATTCTGTGGAACAGGAAACAGCTGACCACAGAGCCTACAGTTTATCTGAGTTACTATTTGCTTCTCCTGTATCTAATTAAAACAGGAAGTTCTTCCCTTGTGGCCTTTGCAATTGAAAAACAACCTAAGAGTCGCCAGTTGCTGGGAGCCACAATAATGTATCACCAAATGTTTGTAAGCCAATACTTTCATTAATTCTCGCTGCAGCATTAACATCTCCCTTGCTGACTTCAGCAGAAATGCACTACTCTCTGGCATGAGGAATTCTCAGTCACTCTGTGCATCTTTCTGCCCTCGTTTGCTGTGATTGGCTGTGTAGGCATTTACATATTAAGTATTTTCAATTATGTGAGTAATAGCTAACTTTCTTATGTGGTAGCACACTTGAGAGAACCCCTGACAAAAACAGCAGAGTAAGAAATAAGGATGCAAAGGTGGAGTTGGCCTTGATTTATGGTAGGTGAAATTACGATACTTAAGAGCTACCTTGGGGACTGGGTTACAAACACGGATAGGTTGTTATGCAAAGGCAATAGAGCATGGCCCTGTATTACAGGTCAGATTAGGTAAGTGTGACGCTTCAGTTGAGTGGCAGATTCAATTTGCTCAGTTGCTGTGCAGACGAGGCCCATCTTAAGAATAAAGATGAGGGGCAGGTAAGAAGTGACTACATTTGGCACAACATTGAGGTAATGCATATAATTCATTACAGCAGGTGAAGAGATGCTGAAGGCCACAAAACCATGAAGTTAAAATACAGCCTCATCTCATCCATTCTGCTATGCAACATTTATCACGCAGGTTCTTGGAACAAAAAGCAGAACACAAAACCTTGAGGACAACATGGCCCAGATATATCGTAGCTTATTGTCTATTACAAGCCAAGCCTGGACCTTTTGCACATGCATGCAACGGAGTCCTAAAGTTTGCAGAATATTTAATTAGAAAGAGCTACTTTTCTCAATTTCTAATTTCACAAAACAAGTTAAAAAATGTTTCAGACTTTTATACTTGCATTTCTACCACAGCTTTGCAAGAGGTGGTATGTAGCAAGGGCTAAACAAGAGGAAGGGAAGTAATGGTAAGTCATCTGGCAACTGGTAGGTTGGTAGCTTGATTCCAGCTTCCCCAGACATGTTTCAAAGTGTCCTTGGGGAGAAAAATTAACCAATGAAATTAATTTAATAAGATCATCTACTGATTGGAACTGAAAGAGAGTGTTTGTGAGTGCAGCTGGGTGAAAGTAATTTTTGTTTGACACTAGAGGCTTGTATTTGACAGTAATTTGACAGGAGGGCTGTAGGAAGTTAGGGAGTTGGCAAAGTTATCGAGGATAGGAATCAAACTCAAGATGACGGTGTCGAGGTTTATAGCCTTTTTATACGCGACACCTGCTCTAACTAATGTGCCATGTGATGGCCTGGGTTAAAGTACTTGATAGTACTTTAAAGTACTAACAATCAAGATTACTTTGAGTAATCTTGATTGGAAACAATTAGAAATTAGGGATATAAGTTCATTCCTTCTAATATCCATCCATTATTAATTCACTACTCATAATTGAAGAAAAACTTGAATGACTAACTAGAAAAAAGCTTCAACAAATCTAGTCATCATAGCTGACAAATTTCCACTTTATTCTTGAAAAGTTATGATTGTCACTGTCATGAATAGGTGCAAATTCTTAACCTTAAAAAAAAAAAAAAAAAAAAAAATAGGAGAATATAGTAAAAGCGCATTATTTTATAAGAGCCACTGGAAATATGCATTTCAAGCTCTTAAAAGAGAGGAGAAATGTATGAGAAAATTCTGCTTTTAGCAATTAATATTTGACTATTGTCAAATGACAGTCAAGGGAACATCCATAATTGAAAATTACAATTGAAAATTTTTTGACACTAAAAAGACAAAAAACAAACAAAAAAATAGTACTGGACTTTATAAAGTTGTGTGGTTGCTTTCTTAACCAAAACAGACAAAAGCAACCTCACATACATGCTTATTCAAGACAATTGTTTTGTTGCCATGTGTGAAATATTTTATTTGACCCAAAGAGCACAATAAATTCTAGAATAAATATGTATATTCTTGGATCACAATTGCAAACTTTTTATTGATATCCTGTCAGTTTGCACTTGTGTAGAAAGATGGCTTGGCCTTTTTAAAAAACACTGTGTTTCCATTTTAAATAATAAGATCACTTTGTTTGAGTTGTCCTGTGGTTACTTTGTAACTTTCATATTAATGACATTGAGAAGGTACACTTCCCTTTGGCTATATTAATGTGAGGATGTTGATTTGCTTTGGATCAATGTATTTAATGTGCTGCATGTTGTTCTTGTTGCCAAAACAACTGCATGCGACTGACAACCTGACCTGTTTTCTCTTTTTTCATTTTTAGCTCAAGTCTGTGTGACAAATTGGTTTCTCTGAATGTTCTCTGAGTTGCGGGCTTGCTTGGCTCCGTCAGTACCAATTTGTGTTCACAAGATGAGGATCAGTGGTATAACGCAAAAGCTCCCTCTAATCACTTGCAATACTTTTGGGGTATTATTTATTAAATATTAAAACAATTCTATTGTTATGCTCTACTTCTGAATGACTTTAGCTAATACTTTCAACAACAATTTCCTCCAGTCTATTTTGATTGTGCAGTAAAGTCAGGGAAAATAAGTTTTGCTTTGTCATTTGCCAGTTAGTCAACCCATGACACTGTGCATGGATGTGTTTTACAGATTTGGGTAGTAGGAGAGAGAAAGGGTGAAAAATGAACAGAGATTGCCATCATTGGGTTATGGACATAAAAGAAACACACAAAAAAACTAAAAAAAAAAAAAAAGAAAAGTACAGAGGCAAAGCAGATGATTAGGAAAAGAGAAGGAAGTGTCAACAGAAGAGTTAGAATTTATTAATGCTGCTGATGAGATGGTTGAATACAGACTACTTAGCTTGTGAGCTCATTTCACTCGGGTTCTCAAGAATTTTTCTAATCAAGGCAAAGTGTATTGGGGACTGAAAGTATTTAAAAACAAATCTAAAGTGAAGCATGTGCTTTACTGACTGTGCATTTATTTTTTTTGTACAATATTTTATGGTAAATAAAATGCAGACAAAAAACTCAAATTGAAATAGAAAAAAAAAAAACATGAGAAACATAAGTAGCAAACAAAAAAATGCGGTGATAAGACAATAAATTTACTAAAAAAATACTTGATAATCTAGTGACGTACCAATATCTTGAAGCATGAGAAAAAAATAGTAAAGACATTATTTGGAGCTTCTTAAAGAGACAAATTCAAGGCATCAAATTGTGAAATCAACTGTCTTGTAAGTTATTTTTGATATACAGCATTTTTATAACAACTGAAAGTGATACACTTACTTGATTTTGATATAAAATGGCAGCATGTGCCTGGAAAATATACAATTGTCTCCATTAAGGTTAATCCTTTGTTTTGTATGGTAAGCGGGTCAAAAAAATAACAAAAACCAAGGCATGAATAGAGAAAATCTCCATAGGCATGGTTTATAAAGTCATCTGTATCTATACATCAATCTGGTGAAATGACATACGGGGAGTCTGCGAAGTAGACATTTAATGCGTTGTCAAAACATTACCCCTGTGACTGTTCTACCTAACTTTGACAGACTACCTTGTCAAGGCACTGAGCATTTTATGTCTCCCATCTGCCTCGTCCCGCTGACAGGCGGCTGAGTCAGACGGTCTGGACTGAGAATGGATGCATGGTGCCGTACTCAAACACAGACACTTACTGACCCATTTATCTTTTATTTGTGTTCTTATGCAATGTGTGGCGGCCTTTATATATGACTTTTTGTTTGATTAATCCATTCCATATCACAATCCGTCAAGAAAAGATGATTATGTAATATAGTCACAGTAGATTCTGGGCATTAGAAAATATTTGAAATTAGAAAATAAATAAATAAAAGAATGCAACTTCTAATCCTACAACATCACAGTTAGTATCAGAGGATAAATTTCTCAAGAACCGATAAGGAATAAACCCTACTGTTCCTTGTTTCATACAATAAACAGTCCAAAGTGTACGTGTACGTGTGCATGTTTTTACAGTATTTCTCAAAAGTCTGTGCACTCCTTTTAAAATAATATCAAAGTGCATTTCTCTTCAAAAGGAGGTTGAGACCAGTCTCATTTGTCAGTAAAACCTGTAAACTGAGTCCCAACAAAATTGGACTCGACTGATGTAATGAGAAGCATATTACAAAAAAAGTGTGGTCAAGTAAACTCAAACTTACTCAAACTTACTTTTACCTTAGTGACCAACTTGAAAATCTAAGATATTAAAGCTCATTAAAACCTATAGCAAACCTGCTGTATACTTTCCAAAGTGAGAAAAAAAAAAAAAAAACATGAGCTAATAAAGCGGGGGCCACTATGGTAAGTAGGCGATAATGCTACAGGCACATGGGAAGGCTGAAGGACAGGAGCTCTCAGGACTGTCAACCTCACAGCAAAGCCAGGCCTACTGGGATGATGAGCAAAAGCAATCTCTCCTCTTGCTGTCCTCTGTCTCTGATCCTCTCTTCATCCTAACCCACACTTTAGTTGTCTTCCTTATTTCCTTCCCTCTGTGTCTTATCCTTGCCACTCAATCCTATCGCTTCTTGTTTCCTTAAGTTTTTTTTTCTTCATAAGCCTTCCTCTGCCACCCCCTTATCTTTCTCTTTCTGTATCTCTCCTGTCACCCCACCACCAGCATTGTATTGTAGCTGCCAGGAAATGAGAAAGGCACTCAATTACTGTGCTCATTGAATCATTAATGTCAAGGTTGTGGCGTCTTCTGTTGCCCGGGAGGCAACAACTAACAGACAGTGTGCCTTGTAGCAAATCTTCTGCTGTATGTCCCAACAAGACAGACACGGTTTGATATGGGTCTCACTGATAACAGAGCTTTGGATGGAAATTGTGGCAGACACAATGATAAGAACAGTATTAATGATGGACCTGGCTAGCCCTGTATACACAATGATAGAATGGTTTGGGCTTCTAACAGAAGCAAAAAGGAACATATCTGATGTGAGATTGGCCAGGCAAAGAGACTCATTACAGTCTAACCTTGTAAACCTGGTCCATTCTGTGAACACAACAGAGGTTTTGTCCCACCTAAAGACACTCAAAGGACTATATGTTGATCAAGCGTGGTTGTAAGTGTGCCTGGAGGAGGTGTGTGGATGTTCAAACTTATCAAGGTATAAAATTGTACATGCAAAATAAATTTTCAGGTTAGAGAGTAATTTGTATTATTTCTTCCTTTGGTTGTCCCACATCATAGAGATTGTTGTCCAATATATAAAATCGTGTTACTTTTATATGATTTTCCCATTGCATCCAGTTAGGTTTAGAAATGTATTTTGAATGTATTTTAGAACCATTTAACACTCTTTTGAAACCATCTAATCACGATATACTTATAATGACAGCACATTAAGCAGATTTAACTTCACCGTTATGAGCATACCGGTTGAGTGCATCTGTAAACTGCTTTTCCCTTTAAGCAAGATAAGTATACTTTTGACCTACATGCAAGGATAGCTGTTGTTTGCCGTGTACCTGCATGAAACACAAAAATAGGAAAAGCTTCTTTTTTTTTCCACATGGTGCTGGCATACTGAATCTAGTGTTCTACATTTTAAAATAAAATATCTAACACTTACTCTGAGCGGAACTTCAAGAAGCACTGGTAGGTAAGATTTTAGCTGTAATATGTGTAACAGAAATATGCATACAGTTTTCTCCAATAACAGCCACAATACAAACGTCTTATAATTTTGCCAGCTTGTAACATTTATATTTTTTTATGTCATATTTTGTTCTTTGTAAATATAATAAATTTATTTGAGCATATTTAGATTTTTTTTATTTTATATTATATTTGTAATACTTTATGCATCCCAAAGCCCATCTCTGGAGCTTTATTGCAAGATAACTTAAGCTGTTGATGTGTTTGATATTTCTTAATGGTAACCGGCAATGTGGTAAACCTCACCTCACCCTGAGGTACCATCCAACTCCCATGGCTTATTCAAGGCCTCATGGTAGAAAATGTTTTGCAATAAAAAAAAAAAAAAAACAGTGATGTCACAATGGCACTATCCCTGGAAAACACACAACATGACCCCTTTAATATTATAACTCCAACCTATATTACTCTACTACCAAAAATCTACTAGGATTGAAGACAGAAAACATCATGACGCTGTCACTCCAATTGATTTGAGTCACACTGTCTGTTTGTACTGGGTCATCAAACTGAGCTTTCTCTATCGTGTCTAAAAAGCCAACAGATGGTGGGTCTTTCTACTTTGCTTTCTCCAGCTCATGGAATCCTGGGTCTGTCAAGGAATCACCCTTAGCATTTGCTAAGTATCACTTAGTGCAGAGGAAAGCTAGAATTGATTAAAGTAACAGTTCTTCCTGAGCTCTTTGACCACAAAAGGTATCAAAAATTATAATTATTAAAATTAATTCTGAAGGGAAGCCAAATTCATTTAATTCAAAGCCAGCTCTCCTGATCTGGTAATATTAAAGTTAACTCATACTGCTGACAAGCCAATTGGCAACCTTTCCTAAAGAGGATTTTTTTATTTATTTATTTATTTTTATAAACTATGACTAAGCTAAATACAGTAAGCAAAACTTTTAAGATGTAAATTTTTTTCTCAATTTTGGGTGCCCTTTTTATGTTTGCCAAGAGAGAGTTGAGGAAAATGAATATTTTTAGTGTTTAATATAGTTAATCTTACGGCATGTGAAAAAGGTATATTGACCATGGCCATTTTGAACAAATTTCTTGATTTAGAACAGGTTTGTGTTAATGATTTAAAACTAAAACTATTGATGGGTAAGTATTCAACTTACGGGAAGGAAAATAGAGATCAAAAGGGAACTCTCACTGAGGCTCCTGTTGTGTTATCAGAGAGGACAGGAGGCCATAAAATTAGCATCTGCAGGAAGGCAGTATCACTTGGATGAGTGTGGGAGAGAGAAGTTTGCTCGGTTCACGGAAGATAAAAAAGTCTTCCAAAACTAACATCTGGGACGGTGTAAAACTGAATACAACATAGAATGTTAAAACCACCAACATTTAATTTGTAAGACATTTTTCTTAGTTATTAATAGCATGCTCTGACTGAAAATAGTTTAATCGTAGTTTTAGAATTACTAATTTAGTCAGTGATGAATGTATTTTGAAATTGTATTACCTGTTATATTGGAAATCAAATGGAAATTGTGTGAATGAAAATGTTTTGTTTGGTATTAGAAAATTGCTCAGGTTTATGTTGAAAGGGTTTTGCAAAATGATTGTGTTAATTTTTATACTTAGGATTGAATATTATGTTTGATAGGTTAGAAAAAGGAATTTTACCCCATTCTGTTCTGTTGATTTTATGTATTACGTTTGGTTTACCCCAAGACTCATTCTTTTGAGGTGCTGAATGCAGAACAAAATTAGGTTTGTGGAGATAACCTTTGCTTCAACTTTCTACAGGATTTTAAGTTTCCTCCTGAGGTATCTGAGTAGGAAGAAAGCGGGAGAGATTCCAGATTTCACACCTATCTGTGAAGTACCTTTCTCTGTTTTTCTTTGCCCAGATAGCCTTAAAACAGCAGGAGTTCAGGAGAAGCTCTGCTTTCATTTTGTTTAAACAAAAGGGACAAAATGGCCTTTGATCTTGGAAGCAAATTGTAAGGAGGTTCTAACTTTTAAGAGGGTCCATGACAGCCTCCAGATGGTCAAGCAGAGGTACGCCTTATTTGAATATTAAAGAGGAAAAACACGCCTTTACTATAAAAGTTTGTACACAGGAGTAACAAATCAGATTGCTGCCTTATTTTGCTTTTTTGCATCAGCACTCTCCAAAGATGTGTCTTTGGCTTCTTTTTCTCTATCCTCTTTGTCTCAGGTAAAAGAATGTATGTCTCTGTTATTCTGCAGTTTCTGTTGTAATTTCATACGTTGTCTTCTATTGGATTAAACTCTGTAATTCTGTGACGTCAACACTCATTGTTGTTTTCTGTGTGGCTACACGCGGCCCGCCGGGAGAACCTGGGATCCTTTCTTAAGAAATATAACCTAAAATCTTCGTCAACAAGAGCAAAAAAAATATGAGATGTGAAAGGAAAAAAGGGAGATATCTAAAGCATCAATTTCTTGTTGCAATATTTCCTGATTTTGGTCGTCAAAGCCTACTATCCTACATCTCTAAGATGTCACATTCTAACACAGCTGATTAAAATTGGCAGAAAATATTGATTCAGTGCATAGAGAATTATAAACTTGGCACCCTCCCAACAAGAAAATTCATTATATTACCAGTACCATAGACTGAGGAGCCGTCATAAGCTGGGACGTAGTCCCACAGTCCGTGCCGACATACAAGCACACACGCACCCATACACACATCCGACATAACTTACTTTTTGGTTTCAGCACGTGGTGTTCCTGCCTCAGTTGTCATATCCATCTGAGCTGGTAAGGGGCTCTTCGCGCGCAAGGCGCTGACACCATATTCACATTGCAGCTTTCGTGCTTCCGCTTTGAGTTATGTTGAAGAAGATTTTAAGTTATAATAAATTTTGGAAAATCTCTGGCTCCATCTTCTTCTCACGGATCCCAGGTTCTCCCGGCGGGAACATGCAAAAGTAATAGAACTAAATACTGAGGCCTTAAGGAACAAGGCCATATTTTTTCTAAAAGCAACAAATTTGAACCTGAACAGTCAGCTGAACCAGAACTCTGACAATTACCAGTGCTGTCCTACTTTTAAGCTACATATGGGGCTTGTTGTGCTTCCTCATGCTTCAGAAGCAAAAAGCCCGAACCGAAAAATGTCAGAGAATATTGCCTCGGACATTAAGCATAAGCTAAAGTTAATGTTAGTCACAAAGTTTAAAGAAAATAAAACTTACCTTCGTATCTGCGAGTGTATAACAAGGCGTACATCTTAAAACCGTTCTCCAGTGTAGTTGTTGGGGCTTTGGACCTTGGGCAAGCCCTTTAAGCACCTAGTGAAAAATGTCATTTTCAATAGCCCGGAAGCGACCGAGCCGCTTATCCCCGAACGCAGAAGCAGACGTGCGAAGAGCCCATTTCCAGATCAAACATTTTCCCGGTTCGGATATTCAAACAAAGCTATTGCTGGATTACAGCGTACCTGGAAAAATTGAGTACTGTATTTTTGGTCACAGTTTTTTTTTTTTTTTCAATGTTTTGATTATGTTGTACATTTTGATAAGAGTTTGTTTGAGTTAGAAGAAATTGTTTAGTTTTTGTTTTGTTTCGTCTTCTTGTGGGCGGAGCCTGTGACAATAAAATAGAGCTCTGCAGCAGGGAGTCTGTGTGAATTTAAACTCAAGAGGACACACTGAAGGTCGTAGACTGCATTGAATTCTATTTTTTTTTTTTCCTTTCCTTTTCTTCCCTCCTCAAAACCTCCCTGGATGTCCACTGTAAATATGCTGCACAGGTTCTCCAACTTTTTTCACCTGAACATGAGCACAATAAACACCATCTGAAGTGAACTATGACATTGGTCTAATTATAATAAATATGATTATATATATACGCACAGTATCTTCCCACTGTAAATATATTGGTGAATGACTGAATATAATGGGTGTGTGTAGCTGTTTGTTTTTGACATGGACTGTAGTAAGACAGTATTATTTTTCCTTCATTTGCTAACATTAAGTCATATACAATAAAGTGTCAGTTAGGACTACCAGAATGTGTTTTAAATGTCCCGTAAAATTGAATTTTGGCTCATGTCTGTATTTTGTTAGATAACAACGACTGACTGAATAACCATAAATATTTATTTTGTCTTTGTCAAACATTTGTAAAGAGGGACCCATAAGTAGACTCAGAGTTAAAGGCTGGATAATAGGGTGGAGGCGGGAGCAAACTTGAAGTTGAAGCTGAATCAGAAGTTCTGGCGATGAGTGGATGTTGAGCCTGGGTAATTATGGACTGTGGTTATAGGGAACAACCATGCCAAGGTTCCACCCATCAGATGCTTCTGCAGTCAACGAGGGAACTGCCAAGCCAGACATGCCTACTTTTATCGTCCCAACAACAAAAAATAATCAGCCATAACAATCTATGCAATGTCATTTTCACTATACCATCATTTACTTTACACCTACTATCTGTTTTACACCAATTTATATTTTTGCAGCTGATTACCCATAATTCCTTATAGGTAGGATAATGACAGTTCTTTGTTAATTAAGGCCCTCTAAAAGGAAGCTAATTCAAAAGAATGCAAATGTAATCAGGCAATCTGTCATTAACAGTGAACCCCTTGACTAGATTGTAACTTTTTCATAAACATTTTGCTGGCAATATTGTAACTAATATTGTGGATTTTTAAGTCATTAATTGCCCAGAATTTGTTGTTGTTTTCCTGTGCATGCATACATAATGAGAATCCTCCCCCCCTTAGCTAATGTGTGAAGAGGTGGTTTTCCCCATGATGAACTGCGTCAAAAGTGATCCCATTATTTCCAGGCCTGTGGCTGGCAGTGGCTGTAAAAGACATAAAGTCTTGGTGCTTAATCCTGTTAGTGCTGCAAACCTGACACTGCTTATTGGCTCTATGGTTGTACGTGAACATTCAGGAACTAGTTGCTTGCCCTCTAAATATACTGTACAGAATTAAATTATTGTATTGGTTCTCTGCTGTACGTAGAACAAAACGGCATTTAATTATTAAGTTCTTTGCATATCTATGTGTAGGTGATTTTTTCTTCTTTTGTTTTGCACAATTTAAAAAAAAAGAATGGTAATAAAAAATATAAATAAAATCATGACATTCAACAAAGATGTGGTTCTGAAAGTCAATATTGTTAAGGTTATGCAGAATGTTTTAGCATATCTATTTTCAGTTCTCCTTGATAGAGGGCAGTTACTGGTGACAAATGGAGAAAAGTTACTCTATAGGTGAAAATGGATCTGTTCGTCAGCCTGAGGGACCAGGAGTGGTTGTGGTTTTTGGCAGGTCTTTGTCAGGAGAGGGATCAAGGGATGATGCCTGGAGGAGGGACATCATGCTACAACACAGAAAAGAGGACAGTTATATTCCAAAATAAATGTACAGCACAACTTCTGAAACAGATCATTTTAATGGAAGCTCAAAACTAAAACAAAAGTCTTTCAGAGTTGTTACAGCAGCCAAACAGGGCAAATCACTGATGAATCTTTGAGCCAGAATTAAGAAAAACATATTTGACTCAGATGGCTAAGACATGTTTCACTAAAATTTTAAAATCTGCTCACACTGATCACAGCACCACCATGAAAAATGAAGAAGAAAAAAAAAGAAGAAGGATGTCCTATTGCAAAAGATAATGGGTCAATCTGCATCGTAATAGAAATATTTGAAATGGTAAGTGAGTGGTTTGACAAAGCTGAAATGGGTTGTCATGGTTTAGTAATTGTGCGGGAGAAAGTCTACTATTGCCTCACATGAAATGATAAATATGGCACTCAAGAGCAGCGGATACTCAGAGAAAAACACTTTCCTGAGATATCTGACTTTTGCACATATTTTGTTTTATTTATGAGCATTTATGAACGAGTTTTACACCCGCCACAATTTGTCTGAATAGTTATACCTTTTTTACGGCACAAGAAAATTTTAACATAATGTAAAATAATTTTAACACATCTGTCATATTTCCTTTGCAAATCTTTTTTTTTATAAATTACGCTCTTAGTAAATAGCAAATATTTAAAAGTAATCACCGAATTGTCTTATCACTGGATAGCTATGTTATACTATAACTAAATAAAAAGTCAAGCTCATTTAGATTTAGCAACATAAATATGTAGTTGTAACAAAATGCCATTACATACATAGATACTCTGAGTAATCCTACTCTGGGCTCTGTGATACTCAGGATTTTTGGTTTCAGAACAGGGGGTATCAACTAGGTAACTCAACTCTGAGTCAAGTCAGTCCTGAGTTCAGCATGATCGTGAGTCAATAAGAATCCCTCATCAACAGAAGGCAGATAAAGCAACCCACCATGCCAGTGGGAAGAAACAAGAATCCTCAAACTGAGAGTTTCTTGCCCTTGGAATTAAAAATTTTAATGATGGCATAAGAACAAAAAAGCAACAAAACATATAAAAAAGCTATACTGTTGCTGATGGAAAACAGGAAAAGTTAGTGTGCAAGACCAGGTTATTGTGTGAAAGTGTGTTGGTGTGAAAGTGAGTTAACAAAGTTGTATCCTTGACTGCATTTTTCCAAAGATAGTTGATCTTGAGTTTTTTTGAGTGAAATATCAACTTAGTTTCTCTTGCATGTATTAAATAACACATAATGAAATGAAGGGACTACTGACTTAACTGACTTGAAATACAAATGGAACAGCTCTCCAAGGTTAATTGGATTTGCATCAAACTCCATATTTACTGTATTTTTGCTTGAAAACTGTTTGGACAGCGTCAGTAACACAGGCAACCTGCAACAGTGCCAACTGGCATTGTTATGTCTCTCAGGCAGTTCTGGAACAATGTGTATATATCACAGGAGTCGATATTTAAAAAAACACAAACAAAAAAAAAAAAATCCTTTTTTTCCCCTCATTTGGATCCACAAAAATGTGCTTCTAAAAACCCCAAACATAAGTGGCACAATGAAAAACATTGTAACAGTAGCTACATAATGTCCATTTTACAATTCAAATAAGCTTGGCATTATATTGCTTCATTGCCCCCAATTTTGTCACAGCACCAGTCCACATTTATACCACACTCTTCAAGGACAAAGGTTACTTCTATTCTTTTTAAAAAACAATGAGCATTGAAAAGAAAGATGAGCACCTTTAGTACTTTAAAAGGCTGATTGAGATAATAGGTTTTTTGCCAGTGATATGGAAGGCATGATCATTATTGTGTCAACAGGACAAATTAGTTGACTGTGAGTGACAACAGTGCACAAAAAAAACAACAAAAAAAACAAAACACAACAATCAAGGTGATACGTTTTTTTTCTTCTCTACGGTAGAATAACTCTGTTTTGATACTACTATTACTGCTCTATCACTTTTATAAATGTGACTTAAAATTATTTGTTATTGTCAAAACCAAAGTGCCTGTAAAGAACAAATGCTTTGTTTTCAGTTCTGTTTTATTTAAACTACAAAGTGCTGAAAATAAATTATTAATAAATAGCTGCTTTGCTGTCAAATTCAATGTAGGAAAAAAATAATTGATGCAAATTTAATTAGTCTAAATGTTGCTGCTGCTGAGTGATAACATACATGTCACAAACAATCTGAACCAGGCTGTGTTCACGGCTTTATGTCTTCTTGAGAGACAGTTTCCTACAGATCCATGGATAATATGATAACCATCATCAAATTTGATTTCAGCCAAATGCATTACATAAAACTGACATCTTGTAACACCTTGTCAGTTACAATCGCTTGCCGAAGATAAATGTTACTTTAATTTTCTTTGCTCATTGTTTATAGATTCACTGGAATGTACAAGAATCTTTCCATGTTAAACAAATTTCCCTGCTTAACAGGGAAGTTTGAAACCACACTGTTCCCACTTTTTGGTTATTTATCACTATAGCTCAAGTCATAATACTGAACTAGATTGAGAAGCTGAATTTTCAAGAAAGGAACAGATTTTTCTATAAATAAGGAAAGTCAAAAAAAATAAATAAATACAATCAGTGCCTCTTATTTTATACAATTTGTCTTACTGAATTCACAAGTGAATTCTACATTAAACTTGTGCTAAACATTTTTCTATAGAGAGCAGCACAAAATAGAGAGCAAGAAGAAACCACACTGACTGGACATGACAGTTTGGTGTTTGAGCTCACTCTACGTGCAAGAACATTATGCCCTGAGTCAAAAATAAAACATTAGACATAGGCGTGAGGCGGAAGTTCAGCTTGGTGAGAGCAGTTCTGTGTGGAAAAGGCGACGGTCAGATAGAGTAAGCATTTAGACACCCTGAATGGTTGCCAGCGGAAACTAACCGATTTCTCAAACATGCATGAAAAAAAATCAAAGCAACACTCCATGTATGTTTTTTGTTTTTTGAATAGGGAATAACATGTCATGATGTAAAGCAGAAAAATTACATTTTTCATAATATCTGCCTTTCAGAGAGGTTAGACATAAGTCTGTCTTCATACGTTATGTGCCGTGGGGAATGTACTTTATGACATACAGATCAAACAGCATCGGAGACATAAAGGACTAGTCTAAAATGACCTCAGCCACACGATTTGCGCAAAGTTAATGAGCCGAAAGACTGAGTCATATAACAGCACAAAAAAATACATGCAGAATATTAACAGAAAGGTTTTTCATGACTTATATTAATAGTGTTCACCATTATTTCTCTCAGATAAATGATGGAGGGCATTACTGTAACCTAGATTTTGTACTTTAGCCAATTCATCTCTAAAATGATTTTATATAATTATGTTAGTGTATCTTTCATCTTCATATAAATATAAATGTGAATAAAAATAGCAGTACTTTATTATTTAAAATAAAGTGGCACAGTTGGTGGAGCTGCTGCCTTGCAGCAAGAAGGTTCTGGGTTCAATTCCCGGCCCGGGTATTTCTGCATGGACTTTGCATCTTCTCCCTGTGCATGCGTAGGTTTTTTCTGGGTACTCCGGTTTCCTCCCACAGACCAAAAACATGACTGTCAGGTTATTGGCCTGTCTAAATTGTCCCTAGGTGTGTGTGCATGGTTGTGTGTCTCTGTGCTGCCCTGCGGCAGACTGGTGACCTGTCTGCCTCTCGCCCTGAATGCCAGGATCGGCACTAGCAACCCTCTTGACCCCCCCTAAGGGACAAGGGTGTAAGAAAATGGATGGATGCTTTTCCTTAAGCAGGCTGTCCAAGGTGGGACTGAATTAAAAATAAATCTTTAAAGAAGAAAAATAATGAGCAAAAAATATTCCATAAGCCAGTTATTTCTGGTTACATTTTCCTAATAAATTACTTTTATTATTATTTTATTTTGTTATTAAACACTGCGTTTAGATTTTTACTCGTATCATCTTTACCTGAATTTAAAATGTGCATTTAAACACTTAAACATGACAAGAACAAAAACATTTTGATGATTTCTACCAGATTTATTTGCTCCAGCTCAGCACATTATCCCCAAAAATCACTTTTCAGTCCTCTGTGATCTCTACATACCAATATATATTTTATAAAAACATTTTGAACAGTGCTGCATATCAGTGACGTTGCTATGTGAGTTTAAGGCAGTGGTCCCCAAACTACGGTCCGCGGGCCAGATCCGGCCCACCTCCACGTTGGTGGTTTCTTCAACCACCAGGGGGCTCTTTAGCAAGAAGTGAATCATTGGAAGTCAAAATTGGATATAAAAGAAGAAAGCGCCTATTAAAACAGAATTAGGTTTTAATAGGGAATTGAAATTTGAGAATGTTGTTGATCAGTTAAATCGCATTGAGGGGAAAAAGAAAATTTTTCAGTTTCCTCAGCAGAACTTCACAACCTACCAGAGTGGATGATTATGGCCTTAAGAGTGCGTACAAGTTTTCAATCTGAGAATACCGGAAACCTTTAGTCATCCATTGTTACAGTCAGAGCAAGGTGGGTAGGATGTACCGAAGAGTCAGAATGGGAGGCCGAGGGAACGGTGGCGGACTGGAAGGCTAGAAGAGGTTTGAAGAAGAAGGAGAGAAGGTGCGTATCCTTAGAGAGGTGGGGGTGGGGGAAGCGAAGAAGGAGGGAAAGAAGGAGAGACATTGAGGGGGGGCTAGTGTACCATGAGAGGTACACTAGCCCCCCCTCAATGTAGAGGGGGGGCTAGTGTACCTTGAGAGGTACACTAGCCCCCCCTCAATGTAGGGGGGTCGAAGAGGTGGGGGGCGATCTAGCGTACCGTTGAGTGGTGGGGGGGCGGACGCACGGCGTATTGCAAGAAGGGGGAGGAGGTCTGGCTGTAGAAGGAGGGGGGCGAAGGAGAGACATTGAGGGGGGGCTAGTGTACCTCTCATGGTACACTAGCCCCCCCTCAATGTAGAGGTAGATGTGAGGGGTTGAAGAGGGTGGGGGCGATCCCGATCCTCCTATAAATGCTATTTTTTTAATATAATTAGGGCTATTGTAAACAAATATTTTAGTAATAGCGTAATGTATCGATTGTTCTTACACTTAATCGAGTAATCATATAAAAAATTGACAAAATAAAGTAGTGGTAAATCTGGTATAACAGTAGTGTTACTATCGGATACCAATATCAGTCCAATTTTTCATTTTTGAGCTTCCGTAACAGCTACTTTTTTGTAGTTTAAAAACTAACCTGTAATAATAACAACTCGCTTTCTAAGTTAACCTGAAAAAAGTTATACAAAAATCTAAAATTAATTTCAATTTAATAAAAAGAGGCAGGCTCACAAATCCGCTTATTAAAAATGTCTATGATCCAGCTTTTAGTTTATGTAGTCAGTCAGATGAACTGTCACGTTGCCCATACATATCAAGCTTTGAGTTTGAGAATATGGGAAATATCGCCTGAAGTGATGGTGGTGGTGGTGGGCCATAATTTAACAGTTTGTATATTTTAAATTAAGGGGAAAAAAACTGTTAAATTATGCAATAATTGTGTTGAAATTCCTTAAAAAAACGAGAAAATGTATTGGCAGAAAATTACCAGGACATTTCCTTGTTTTTTTTAATGGAAAAAATTGTAATAAAATACTGTTAAATTACGGGAAAATTCTGATGGAAATTCTGTAAAAAAAACACTGGCAGAGAATTACCAGGACATTTACTGTATTTTTATATAATTTTTTTTTCAGAATTTCCATCAAAATATTTTCCATAATTTAACAGTTTTTATGTCAAATTTACCAATATTTTGTTAACCCAAAACTGGAATTCTCTCTCTTTTTACTCTCTTTTGTGATTTATTCACAAACTTTTTAAAAAAAACCTTGGACTTTTCCAAATACTTTTGTCCTCCAAACCATTGAAGTCTGTATTATATACCATATGTTAATTATAGTGTAAAATATATTAAAGTTAATGTATTTAATATATTCTTAACATAATTTTTCAACAAAATTTAATTCTAAGTCCACAGGAAATGTAGTTGTAGAACACAAAACACTTAGTTTGAAAGTAGCTCATGCAAAGTGATGTAAAAATGAAACCATTCTACAATCAATTTGCAGACTTTATTTTGCAATTTAAGACCATAAGTTGACATGTCATCTAGTCTTTATAACTAACCTTTACAATTATATATTAAGAACTCAACATATTATTGAGTTTGCTAATGTTTATCTTCTGTGCATCACAACTAATTTATTGCATTTTACTATACAAATTTTCAACATATAAATTAAATGTAAAGCAGTCTTGACTCTAATCTTTGAAGTCAAATAAACAATTTTGTTCAGTTATTATACTATAAAATGGAACATAAAAAAATGCTTTTGAACATGAAAATCATAGTTGTAAACAGGACCAACATAATTCAAAATAAATGCCGAAAGTCAACGATTATTTTTTATGAAATACAGCTATAAATATTTTGTTAAAAATCAAATGCTACATAAACCCATCCGATAGCACTTTATTTGAAGGCGGGTGAATAAGACTAACATGACACCGTCATAAACATCTGTCATAACATAAATAACATAAATAAGTCTTCATGAATATTTATGAATGTTGTCATAAAGCGTCATTCGGTAAATCATGACACTTTTAATACAAAGTTGACATTATTGAAAATGTCTTTGTTTTGACAACTTGAAATTAATCTAGACAAAAATGATTAATGATTGATTAATAGTATTCAGCAGGTTGTTTTCTTGTCAGCACAAAGACGGTACTCTTATCTTTCATGATAGTATTATAAAAATAAAGCTGTGGTCAATAAATCCCCACATATGATTTATTTACAATATGTAAATAAGTTACCAGTGCAGACACTGCTAGGATCCTTTTATTGCAATAGAGCTTTGGAGCTGACGTCACAGCGTATGACGTTTACGTCGCTCGCTGAAGTTGGTTTCCATTTCTAGCTTCCAATAGCTAAAGGGCGATTCCACTTAATTTTTCACTACCTTCCGCATCATTAATCGACTGTAGTTTAAAATCTACTATACCTAGACACTTCAAACCTGGACTAGATTATTCTGATCTAATAGCAGAATATTTAAAACCGTGTTTGGGATTTGTGAAACCTTTATCTGATTTGTGAAAACTCAATAAATTTCGATTTTCACCATTTTTTGGCATCTCTTTCAAACTAGAACTGCTCTGATTTAAAAAATACAACTCCTAGACACTTCAAACCTGTACCAGATTATTCTGCTCTAATAGCAGAATATTTATAACCATGTTTGGGATTTGTGAAACCTTTTTCTAATTTTTGAAAACTCAATAAAGTTCGATTTTCACCATTTTTTGGCATCTGGATCACACTAGAACTGCTCTAATTAAAAAATACAACTCCTAGACTCTTCAAACCTGTACCAGATTATTCTCCTCTTCAAGCTTGATATTTAAAACCATGTTTAGTATTTGTGAAACTTTTTTCTGATTTGTGAAACTTTAAAAAAGGGTGATTTCACCACTTTTTTTTATCTTGGTCACACGAGAACTGCTCTATTTCCAAAACTACGACAGCTAGACTCTCCAAACTTCAACTGGATTATTCTCAACTAAGAACAGAATATTTAGAACCATGTTTGGGAGTTGTGAAACTTTTATCTGATTTGTGAAAACTCAGTGAAGTTCAATTTTCACAATTTTTTGGTATCTGGATCACCATAGATCTGCTCTACTTAAAAAAAACGAAAACTCCTAGACACTTCAAACCTGCACTGGATTTTTTTGCTCTAGTAGAAGAATATTTGAAACCATGACTGTGATTTGTGAAACCTTTTTCTGATTTGTGAAACTTCAATAAAGGTAGATTTTCACAATTTTTTGCATCTGGATCACACTAGAACTGCTCCAGTTCCTAAAATACAACTCATAGACTCTTAAAACTTGGACTAGATTATTGTGCTCTAACAGCAGAATATTTAGAACCATGTTTGGGATTTGTGAAGCTCTTTTCTGATTTGTGAAACTTCACTTCACTTAACAGACCCCTGCAAAGGTTCTTTCCTTCCAACAGCCAGCATGATCGACAATAACTCGTTGAAGAATTAATGAGTTACAACAACATTTAATTTCCCATTGGTTAAAGTGGTTAAAATGGTTCATTAAAGTGGGTTTGAATTATAATTGAATTTCAAAAGAAACGCATGGAACATGTATGAATAGTAATCTGATCTTTAGTGAAGTTTCACAAATAACATAAAGGTTTCACAAATCCCAAAGCTGGATTAAAATATTCTACTATTGGAGCAGAATAATATAGTCCAGGTTTGAAGACTCTAGATGTTGTAATTTTAGAGCTGGAGTAGCTCTCATGTGACCAAGATTCAGAAAACATCTGAAATCAACATTTATTGAAGTTTCACAAATCAGAAAAAGGTTTCACAAATCACAATCATGGTTGTAAATATTCTGCTGTTAGAGCAGAATAATCTGGTATAGGTTTGAAGTGCCTAGGTGTTGTTTTTTTAATTAGAGCAGTTCTAGTATGAAAGAGATGCAAAAAATGGTGATAATCAAACTTTATTGAAGTTTCACAAATCAGAAAAGGGTTTCACAAATCCCAAACATGGTATTCATTCAGCTTGAAGCGGAGAATAATCCAGTCCAAGTTTCAAGTCTCTAGGTGTAGTAGTTTTTAAACTAGAGTCGATTAAAGATACAGAAGGTAGTGAAAAATTAAGTGGAATCGCCCTTTAGCTATTGGAAGCTAGAAATGGAAACCAACTTCAGCTTCGTAGGACACTTTACATAAAAATGCAATACAAGAATACACACACACAAAAAAACAAAAAACAAATCTGGAAGAAAAAAACCACAAAAGAATGTATAAATAAGAGATTACAATGAAAGGACCAACTCAAACAGATGAGTTTTGAACTGTGATTTGAAAGTAAGAAAAGCGTCAATATTGCAGATGTCATCGTCAAAAGAGAGCCGAGCCTAAAAGGCGAAGCTTTTGACTTACAGGTTGATCTACGTTCCTATCCTCATCTATAGTCACCAGCTCCGGGTAAAATCTCGGATCTCTGGGCACAGATAATTTGTTTGTTTACAAAACAGCCTGTTAAAATCCAAGCTATATCTGCACATAGTGCATCCAGACGAGAAAGGAACCCCTAAAGCTCAAGATGATTAGAGTGTAAGCTGTTTACTGGAACAGCAGCATTTTTAATTTGGATGGCAACATACATTCCAAGACATACAGCAATACATGCATACACTATAGCCCTATTAGTCACTGAACTATGTTAATAATAAAGAAACCTTCTTGCTTTGCATATGATTAGTGCGGGGGGTGTTGACTTTAAGTGATTGCTGAGGTGATGTGGATGTTCTAATTGCATAAAACAATGTACGAAATATTAAAGCTGTGATATTTTTATACCGGTTGTGTTTTAATTAAAGGCAAGGAAGTCTGCCGAGGTATCAAAGCCAGGCTCAGTTATGAAAAGTGAAATAGTAGTTACACAATCAGTTTTCTCAGATACACTTCCAGACTGCTAAAATTAATTGAATTCTCTATAAATCCCTCTATAAATCCCTCTCTACCACTTAAGTGCTAATGCAAAAAAAATAAAAAATGAGTATGTCAATAATTTAGGATAATCCAATCACAAGTTAATGTCTTTTTTGAGAGTACAGAGACGGAAAGAAAGCAGCATTTTTTTCAACCACTTGGCAGAGACTTACTAAAAGGAGTGAAGAAAGGCCAGTCTTACCTTTTACACATGCTTGTTATTAGAAAGGGGGAAAAAAAAAACTTTCTCCCAATCTCAGTGTTCATCCATGTATTTTATAGTATAATTTAAGTTTGTGCTGTCGTGATGTTCTTTGTAATGTATTCTCTCTCCTTTATTCATACAAAGGGGAGATTTTTTTGATCATTCACACCTGCACATTGTTCTATAATCAAGTTGGAAATCATTGCTAAATGTACTCACCTTTTGCTAACCTGCTTGTCTCTGTGTAGACTTAAAAGCTAGAAATTTGCAACATATAAGATTCAACAGAGCTTTACAATTAAGACTCATACGAACATCGTTATCCACGCTCTCTCTTCTGAAGATATTTGGCAGTACATTGTTGCTGATACTCATGACCTGTAAGCATCTCACTATGGCTAACAGTTTGACATTTTAAACAGGATAAAGTCTAGAAAACAGCCTTTCACTGAAACTAGATACCTGCATGTAGTATCTAGTTCTCTCTTTGTGACATCACTTGTGACCAGATGTCTGGCTGTTTTTTGTTTTTTTTACTCTAAGCTATACAATTTTCTAACTTTCGAACATCACGATCAAATGTTTTCTTTTCTACTCTAACAGTAGGAAAGAAAAAAAAAATACAAAGATTAAAAAAACAAAAATGGTAACCTGAAAAGTGTTTCAACTGATTGTATAATTTATAGTAGTACTAATCCAGCTTAAAGGACATAAATGAAGAAAAAGCATAATGAAGATGTTGTATACCAGAAAGATGTTGAGAGGAAGTTTAAATCAAAGTTCTAAAATGTCTCATGGTTTAAAAATATCTCCATGATCATTGTTTATTCCTTTATCCTAAAATGAAACAAAGCTTGAGACACCTACAAATTCAATAAGACCTGGCTGTCCACCTGAACTGACATACTGAACAAAGTTAGTGTTTATTAGAGGAGCAGTAGTAATATACAAATAATATATGATAATACAAATAATACATGATAATTTTTGAAAACTGTGTTATCCATTCTACAAATCTGGCATTTATAGAGCTTTGGCAAGAGCATTGTTAAAAGAAGACCATATGTCATGTTTGTAGTTTTGGCCAAAGCAAACATTTGGAATTACTTTTTCTGATCAGATGAAATCAAATTGAACTTTTCAACTTTCATGCAAAATGCTATGTTTGCTGGGAAACCCTGCACAGCTCATGGAAGCATCCGAACAGTGAAACATGGTGATCATGGTGTGAATGCTTTTCTCCAGCAGGAACATGGAGTTGTTAGAGTTGATGGGAAAATGGATGGTTAATTATGGTGCCACACTGAAAGAAAATTTGTTAGAGGCTGCAGAAGACATGAGACTGGAGGGTCATGTTTCAGTCAATAAACAAATACATTGACAAAATTACATGGGTTATATGAAGGCATTTTAATTTGTTAAGTCAGGCCTATCTCTATCAGGACTCTGGGTGGTTTTCTCTGGGTTTTTATTTGTTTTCTGTGCTGCCTTAGTCTTAGTTTTGATTAGATTTGCCATGTTTCTGTTTTACTTTAATTTAGCCATGCCTACTTATTCTAAGTTATATTCTCTTCATTAATTATTTCTTGTTCTGAGTTAACTTTAGTCTCGGTTAGATTAATTTTTCCAGTTCTCCTATGTGTTCACGCCTCCACACTCCCAGTGATATTCTCTTCCTCCCTCTCCCCTCAGCCTGCCTTCAGCCCTCTCCTCACCTGCAACCCATTGTTAATCAGCCTGGGTCTATTGTTCCAGCGCTCACTCTCTCAGTATTTAAGCACTTCCCCACCTCTCACTTCTTGCTGGTTTCTTCCATTGTTCCACATTATACCCCATATACCTGGTCTCTGTTTATTGCTTGATGTGGCTCCAGGTGAATGTCTTGTTTTCTTATTCATTTATCAGTTTTCATTAAAGTTTCAGTTCCTACTTGCTGCCTCAGCCTGCTCTTCGTTTGGGTCCTCCATCATCGACATGCTATGACAAAGTCTAACTAAGAACCTGCGACAACATTTTCACTGCAGTCCAATCTCACTGAACTTGAGACATTTTTGCAGATATGTAATTCTTGCAAAATGCAAATTCATGCCACACTTTTTAGATTTATTTTTGTTAATGTGTTGCTATTGGTGCTTGGGTCAGAGGTGAACCATGTCACCTTCCATCCCCCAAACACACCTAGAGAGGAGAGTGTAACCAGCATGTGGAGCTCAGGCCATCATGTGTTGCAGCTACTTATTGTTCCCTCTATGTTCCAGCACCTGAGCCTGAACCTGAGCTGAAACCTGCCAAGTTTGTGAAGATCAGCTCTGCTCAGCTGATCATAAAATCGTAATAAAATACATTAAAATTTGGAGTATGATGTGAAAAAACTTGCCGTAAGTGAAAATATTTGCATCGCTCTGTAAAGTGAACTTCTCCCTCTTGCTGCATCCACTACTTACTGAAGCCAAAATAAGCTGCCACATCTGGCTTTTGACTGCAATGGTAAACTGTTTAATTAGCATTCAGTCCCATGTCAACTGAGTCTGCTGAAGTTGCAGGTATTAATCAGTTCCATCTGACATTAAAAGCAACATGACACCTGAGGGTGCAAGTTAATTTTCAACAGGGGTGCTGTGGTGAGGCTGCAAAAGAGAGTACAGCTCACTTTTTTTTTCATTAACACACATTTACTTATGGTATCAGTTCCCAAAGATGCTGATAACACAAAACCACCCTTCCCTTTAATGATGGCGAAACATTCTTGCACCTCCTGTGAAATGCTAAAAATGTGCTTTCATTTCAAAACTGACAAAAAAATAAAAATAAAAAATCTGGAATTTTAGGTTTATCCAAAGAAACAGTGGAAATAGTGTCATGCCCCCATGCTGTTACAGATTACAGACTTGCTCTTTGAGCGATGGTGTAATTCTAAATGTTTTGGTTGGATATAAAGCTTGACCAAGGCTGCAAACTTTACACATTTTTTCATGTAAAAAAGAAACTACTGTGAATGAATGAGATGCTCTATCCTTCAAAACCGTGGGTAGGTCTAATGGACATAATTTAAACGTATACTTTGTTTTCTGGTGGTAACTGCTCTCTCAATTTTACTGTATGTTACTATTACATCCTCCCCACACACATGCACACATGCACACAGACGCACACTTCTCTTGAATCATTGTTCCTACTCTTGCTTGTTTTTCTGTAAAAGAATTTTATGCAGTTCAATTTCTCTGCTCTGTTGTTTTTTTTTCTTTGTAAGATTCCCCCAAAGCTATCACCACTCCATATGACTTCCAATGTGAAAAATTAGCACAATAAAACCTAACACACTTGGGAAAAAAACGGTAAATTTTCAACAACAAAAAAAAACACATATAAAATATTATACTTGTTTTATAAATCATCACAGCATTTCTGAATGACTTAAAAAAAAACATTTCTCCTTCCTGAAAACAGTGAGAAGCACAATGAAAGAATATTTCCGTTATTGCACCACTGCACTTGACATTAAACCTACATACTATGTGTTTTTTGTTTGTTTTTTTAATGAAGTGCTCATTATTACACTTGTGTCTGATGACTGCTTGCATATCAGAGACACTTGTTTGTCGAAACTCCTGAAGAATAGCATCTGCAGAACAGAAAAGAGGCAAAGTCAACATTTCCTTCTATTTTGACTAAATTAGACCATTTGGCAATGAACAATGCTAGTTTTTTTCAAAGGATTAGCAGTGAGGAATTGCATCACTGTGGCATATTCCTATCATAGCAAAACAGTTAATGATAACTGGTGGAATAAAATCACATGAGCTTTGTAAGTAGACTCAAGGTAACTACTACTTACTAGTTATGGCTTGCTTTTTTGCAACACCCTTTTGGTGGTCCCCCTGTCCCTGACTTCCCAATCAGGGTGGACTGAGCAAGGACCTCCTTTGTGAACACCAGGTCAGCTAGCTCCTGAGCAAAACTGCTCATGCGAGTTCGTTTCAGCCGAAGGAAAAAATAAAGAAAAAAAAGAATAAAATAAACTTCAGATGAAATTTCATCTGAAGTTTCCAGATGAAACTTTAATAGTTTCATCTGGAAACTTTTGAAGGCAGTTCTTTGAAAACAGGGCTGAATACTTTTCTACTCTGCACTTTTCAGTTTTTCATTTGTAAAAAATATATTTTGAATCATGTATAATTTTCTTCCTTCTTCAAAATTGAATATCACTTTTTTTTTTTTACATAAAATTCCAATGAAATATATGTATGTTTGTAATGTGACAAAATATGGAAATGTTCAAGGCTAATGAACACTTTTGCAAGCTACTGTAAGTATGTGTGACATTTGTCTGACTAAATTTTGTCCCATCCTTAATGAAAACGTATCCAAATGCATTGATGCTTCCCATTATTTTCTCAAGTGTCATTAGGGTTGCGTTTATGCCTATGGTTACATGTCACTGTTCAATGAAGAACAAGTAGCTAAGTCAGCTGGAGAGACCAGTCAGCATGATTGGATAAAGTGAGTCTCTAGATTATGAGCTGTTCCCCCTAATATGACCTCAGTTTTATCCGTTTCACATGAGATGGAATAATGATTACAGTAGAGCCTGCCAATCCTCCGATAACTAGTCAGCAACATTCAGGCTGATAAAATGATAAAATACATTCCTTTATGCATTTATTTTATGTAAATACATTCCTGAATGTATTTTATCAAGTTAAAGAAGTTGACATTTAATATCCATGAAGGATTTATGTCTCAAATTAAATTTAGTAACAATTTGGAAGAAAAAAAAACTGTTTATTTGGTAAAAGTATAGGAAAGCAGAAGAAATGGAAAGAGAGGGGGAGCCGTGTACAATGTCTTTGCAAAGCAGGAGCTGTCAACTAGGGATTAGCAGAATGAGCAGGAAACTGACAATAGGCAGCAGCTTATATACCCTAGAAGACAGGATTTCAATTTTAATCCACTATAAATGATGAAAAGAACCCCACAATACAATTCCCGCCATTATGGCAGTAGTATTCAGTAGTAAGCTTATATTTAAAACAAGAGAAACATAAAAAGAAAAGAACAAGCCAGGGACCAAAGAAAGCATTAAAAAGTAGAGCGTTTATTTTGAAACTAACTACACAGTGGTTGTACGGAATTTAAAGTTTAAAAAAAAATTATTTTACCTATTGCCTTTTTATTTTAAGAAAGAATCGAGCATGTCAAGGCAGCCAAATACAACTGTGGAAAACACTTCAATTATTGAGTGGCTTTTTAAAAAGTAATGGGAGAATATTGTTGAAAAAGTAGAGTTAAGAGAATATGCTCTGCCCTTTCAAGAATGAAGTTGAGTACTTCAAACCTGTATATGTGAAACTGCACTTGTGAAGTGCCTGTAAGCGGGTGACATTATTGCTCAAATGTTTAAAAAAACAACATGGGATTATTCTGATAATTATTTGAAACAAACATTTGGGAAATTAATGCAACTGTTGACACGGTTAAAACACAACAACTCTGATCCTGTAAACTGGAATACATGCACGGATAGATAAATACATTGATATTGATTCACAGCAGGAGACTAAAAAGAAAGGACATACTGGATAAAATCACAGTGTGAAAAAAAATTGTACGAAACTCCAACCATGACTTGATTTTTCCTAGCATGTAACTTCATTCCGAACAATCAAGATTACTGAGTCTAATACTACTTCACGTGACAGTAAGAAAAGAAAAATGACTGATTAAAATCAGTCCAGACACTCAGTATCTGAAAAACGATTAAGGTCTTTATGATGTATGACTAATGAAATCTGTCAAATTACTGTGCACACCAAAAACCTTGTCCATGTCTAACATGAGCTCCTCAATGGCATACTAATAGTAAAAAAAAAAGTTCATGAAATACACAAATTTCTATCCACGAAACAGGTGAAAACAAATCAGCATCTGAAAGAACATACAATGCTGGTCTCATCAAAATTTTAAAAACAATTACCTGAATAACATACTGTATTCTTTCAGTAAAAAGCAGCGTCCAAAAACCTAAGCTGGGGAACACACTATTATTTTCCATGATTTACCACAGTCGAGCAAAGTCTGCATCATTTGTGGGGTAGCCGTAGTCAGTCAGCAGGGTGAGTCAGCAAAACAATAAATACATTGTTAAGGGGACTGGAGGAGAAGTCTGGAGTCTTCAAGTGTGGGAAGGGAAATGACTCGGCGTCAGTCGTAGCCAAGCAAACATGTTTGAAGTTTTGGAAGTGGATCTGGATGCAACTGGGTAGAGTCAAAGTTTGGCTCGTATGAACTGATCACTGGCCCAGCTACAAACGCATGTTCCAAACTCTTCTCACTTCACTATTCTTTTATTAGATTACAGTCAACACCGATTTAGTGTGGTGTTCTCTAAATTTACACCACGCGTAATATAATAATCAACAAGTCGGGTAAAGTTAGCCTGTGTTTTCTCTGTAGATTACAGTAAAGAATGGGCCTATAAATGCATTGGCAACCCAACATGCATTGTGCAGGTGAAATATGGCGACCTCCATGGGTTAAGATATAAAACTTTTGAAGTAATTATGAGTTTTAATGTAACGCCAACAGCATTTTTTTTTAAATTAATACATATTTAGATCAACATGTTCAACTAGCCATAGATCCCTTTAAACTGTCAAAAGTTTATTTTCACATATCTACCTACAAAGTTTTTATACCTACGTTGTCATGATATTCAGTTTTCAGGGTTTTATTTTATTCTGCAAAGTGCTCAAAAAGCACTGCCATATTTTTGAAATTATAAATAGCTCTATCCAACCAAGAAGTAAAGCACCACCTCAAATTGCTGCTGTTATGACAGGCATTTGTGTGGACATGGAAACACCCTGCTTTTAACTAAAATTTGTTTTCTGACACGAGTCACTTGAGAGCATGGATGTACTGGTTTTCTCAGCTGAGCCGAGCAGTATCAGGTTCCATTAGCGTCACAGTGATTTGTACACCACTCACTCCTTCCTTGCTTATTTGCTTTGGGGTTGTGTGAAAATACTTCAGCTCTGCCTTTAGAATCTCTGAGTGAAAGCATGTTAGTTTAAGACTATTTATTCATATAAAGTGATCAGTTTAACATATTTTCATATAGTTCTGCAAACCAGAACTGTATGTTTGTTTAACTTTTAAATGGCAATTTAAATTAATCTCTTGCTTGTTTGTGTTTTATGATTTCTAAATATAAACCTTTTTTTTTTGTACAAAGGCCAACATATTTGTATGATTTAAACCTTTTTATTTTCAAATGATCAAGCTCTTGATGCTCACTAGACAGCCATTATTTCATTTAGGGAAGAAGTAATAGGCTTCTTGCCCGAAAATTGACCTCTGTTGCTGTGATAAGCACCTCAGTGCTGTGAATTGATGTGCATTAAGTTTTTTCTGGGTATTTCATCCCAGATTTCATATAGAAAATTGTGCTGGATTGCACCAATTTAGAAGGATGCCAGGGCTTTGAAAATAAGTGGTAGGAGATGGACCAAGGTCATTTACATTCCTCTCATTGCCTAAGGTTCCTATTCTTACCGGAGTATTAATGAATCAAGTGGAATATGGACTTGGCCTATACCCTCATGGATTGCATAGGCAGTTATGAAAATATGGAATATTCCCTGGACTGATGTGCTGTTTACAATGACACGGTTACTACTGCATGCGTTAGTCTTGTGTTGAGTTAACTGATCTCAATTATATCAATTTAAAATGAAGCTCAAACAAAAAATAGTTTCGAAATGCCTTGCTTCATTTGTAAATATGTTTACTTTTTCAATCAGGGTACAATTTGGGATTAAACAGGGTAAGAACTAAAGTAGGAGAAAAAAACCATTAAGGTTAATCCCAAGTCAACACAGCAAGAAAGAACATTTACAATGTGCAACTTTGAGCACAAGGGAGACTAATAGGAATCAAAGTCCCCTCTTTCAACAAGTCACCTGACTCGGCTTTTCACTAGCTAGATAAATCACTTGCCAACCCTGGGAGAAATAGAGCTGAGAAGACTCTTATTGTCTGCCTTGAGGCGCAAGCAATTTTTGAGTTAAAAAGTAAGTGAAAGTAAAGTGTATTCATTACCACAGAGAAGGCTTTTCTGAATAACAGTCTGCCCTTTGACTTTCTTAGTTTCTCAGAAGCTTTTTTATGGGACAGGACATTTTCTGTGCATCTTAGTTTTTTAGCACTCTTTTCAATAGTCCTATTTCTGTTGTTCGGTTTTACTATTTCAATTAGGAGACTGAAGTCTAAACAAATAAGACTTGCTGTTTCTGGAGAGCATGGTAGAAAAGACAATGTCAAAAGGAATCTGCCTTTTGGTATATCATGCTTTTTAAATTAAATATAGGATGCATTTCTAGGTAGGCATGGTTGAGTGTGCCATCCATCCATTCATTATCTCACATGGTTGTCCTTGCAGGGTCGTGAGGGGGGAGCTGGTTCCTTTGTCCAGCAGTCAACGGGCGAGAGGCGGGGTACACCCTGAATAGATCGTCACTCCATCGCAGTGCAATACAGAGAAAGATAGGACTAACAACCAAAGGAGAATTTAGAGTTCAGCTAACCTAACGGTCATGTTTTTGGACTGTAGGAGGAAGCTGGGGTACCCAGAGAGAACCTACGCATGCACAGAGAGAACATGTAAACTCTATGCAGGAAGACTCTAGACTGGGATTTGAACCAAGAACCTTCTTGCTGCAAGGCACAGTGCTACCAACTGCCACTGTGCAGCCCTGGTTGCACATGTTCAGATCACATTTTCAATGTGAGACCTAATGCGCACTGTAAAACATTTAAGGGTCGATTGATTTGAAATGACAGTTCACTTGGTTCTTTCAAACTGCAAGTAAAAAGTTTTATAGTTTATAATCTTAACTCAAGAATATAAAGTCAAGTTGATTTAACAAGAGTCAGGTTTTCCAATCATTGCTTTTTTTTTGTTTTGGTTTTTTTTAGTTCTGATAGCTCCTTCTGAATTGTGAGCTGTTTCACATAAATCCAAGAAAACTATCCTCACTTAGGTGAACAAGTACATACTTTTGTACTATTTTCACTCATTATCAAATTAAAAATGATTCATTTCAAGTTAGTGGACTTTAAATTCCTGTGTCAAAGTCATAAAACATTTGAAGGTGGTTTAACAGAAAATGAAGGCTCACCTGTTGCTTTGAGTTCACTCAAAGAGTTGTCATGGAGATTAAACCAGACCGGTGCTCCACAAGAACACATGGACACAGAAATAAAATACTAGTGTGAAGTGTGCTGAATTTGAGGTTTGACTATAAAAAGCTGACATTGTTTTATTATGTTCTAACTTCTGGCAAGCTAAACAGGGAACAAGCAGGTATAAAAAATGTTTTAGCAATCCTTTTAAACATAAACCTTTCCAAAGACATTTAAGAAATTCTTGATGCAGCAGTCTTCCACTAAGTTACAACCATATATTTTTACAGTTTTCTGTAACAGATTCAAATTGGTGTATTTCAGTGAGAAATGTGAAAAAAATATCAAATGGAAGATTCCAAGAGGGACTGAAAAATCAAATTCATTGCTTTGTTCAAAAGCCAAATGCCAGAAGCAGTGAGTGGTCAGTGAAGCTAGACAAATGTGCCCTGAGGCTGACCTCTGGCATGTTGGAAATGATCTACCAGGGGGAACTTGAGACCTAAATGTCACACACAGTGAGAGGACATGGTTGTTGTCACCATAAGACTCAAGGGGCTACCTCCCCTTTCATTCAAGCTAACCTTCCTTGAAGGTGTTGAAAGGTACTTTCTCATAAGGTCATGAACTAAGACTTATTTTTAGAAAACCCGTCTTGTGTAACCAGTTTTTAAATAAGTAAATAGACTGCTATTTGGGTAGGGCAATTAAATATTTCAGAAATATTTCAGATATTTTTTTTTTTTGCACATTTGTTTAAAACATCCATGTAACATTGTGACATGTATGTTTTGTTTTTGTGATTCATTTCAGCTTGTTGTGTTGCATGTTTTGAGTAACTTCTGTTCTTATGCATGAAGTTAGACCGTTTGCCATTACTTTGCCAAAGCTGAAAACACCCATGGACTAGCTGCAAATTAGCTCTATGCAGAAATTAGAGGAAAGACTGACAAGTCAGGAGACACTGAAGGTATGAGTGCACACAGGGACGAGCGGGTGATCGAAGCGGGAATGAGCTGCGAGCGGGCCGCCACTGTCCACCCGAGAGACTAACACCATGGCAAGCAGGCAAGGAAGGATGAACGGAGACACACAGGCTTGAACTTGAACAATATGGCACTTTGGCAGTGGAGATGGGTGGGGAGCGAGTGTGCCAGGGTCAAGGGCGGTGTGGAAAGAGGTGACCCTGTGAGACTGCGAACAGCAAGAGCCGTAGAAGAGCCACAAGAGACCAGACCAAAGCCAGAGCCCAGCAGTTATTGAAAATGTTGGCCCGACGGTGGATGTTTGTAGGATTGGACGGGGAGAGGCTGATGGAAGATACTGGAAACCAACAGGACCGAGCTCTGGCTGGGGGTCGACCACAAAGGACTCCTAAGAGAGAACAACAGGACCAAGCTCTTTTTACTGTTAAGCCTGCTTGGACTAGACTTTTATTGTTGTGTGCCATTTTAGTATTTTAGCCTTTCAGCCTGTGCTGCCACAGTTTCTTTTTGGTAAAAGTTTCATAGCCTCTTTTATTTTACTGTACAGTTTTTGTGATATATTTTATTATTTTATTGTAAAAAATATATATATTGTTGAACTTCTAACCTCCTTCTGGTTGTTTTAACTCACTGCTCACACCAGCTATACAGAGCCTGGGTTTTTGCATTCCTAGTTTGACTACTAAAAGTAACAGCACCACTCAGCTGCCATATCAATAGGGACGTTAGCATGCATTTTATACAGTTTAATAGTGAAGTATCTCTTCTCGTATCTCACATTGGGCTTCTTTTCATACTGCACTCACTCTCTAATGATATTATTGTGGTGAGAAGAAATAAAAATAGAAAGCAGTATTTTGTTACAGTAACAAAATACTGTAACTGTTTTGCTAGGAAGTCTCACCTTATCAAAAAAAAAAATGTCAACATGTTGAGACTGTGCATAGCATGCTGCTGCATTGCAGCCCAAGTCACAGATGAGACGAGACATGAAGCCATTGTGTAATCAGCAATCTGTTAACATTGAGCTAAAATGAGAAGCATGAGGTTTCACATAGATGACAAAAAGTGCTACATTACCCGTGTCAAGCTGCACTTGGACTTCAAATATGTGTTTTGTTGTTAAAACAGTTTCAAAGATTCCCATTCTACAATCAGAGCTTTCTATTTATAGGGCTATTTTCTACCTGTTCAGCTATTGAACATTTTTAAGTGGTGGACAGGATAATTATTATCTTCCTTACTTCCTTCATATATTAAATTTCAAATACAATTTATCTGAGTTAGGACCTGACCTCTTCCTAAAATAATTTTGAGTAAATACAGTTCTGTCACATCTTGGAGTATCTGCCTGATGTGAACATGATAAGTGTTAACAGAATGTGAGCCTTTGTCCTCAAAGCATTGCTTAAAATAGTAAATAATTATTTTTTGTCCCCTTTTAAATAATATTCAGAAAATAGTTGACAGATTAAATTAATGAACCATGCCCCAGTGCAGTAATAAAATATTCTTGTTATTCATAAGTTGATTTAATTCTAAAAGAGCTGACAATAAAAACAATAATTACAATTGACAAAAAATATTGTCAATAAATATTCATATTAGTTAACATAGGCTAAAAATGTAAGTACTGGTTCATAGGACCAATGAAGAGCATTGAAAGGAAGTGTTATAATTCCTACACATAATTAAAAAGTCTTTAAAACTCTTTAAAACACTAAAAATGTATTGTCAGTCTCCACCATTTTACCTAAATATTGGTCTTAATATATACAATTTAAGCTAAGAAATAACAACAAATTATAAACTGAAACAACTATTACAATAATTCATAATGTGACTGGGGATTCTGAATACATTTAAACTTGTCTTTTTATACATTAACAGCTGCATTTCATTAAAAAAAAAAGTAAATCTAGTGAAAATTACACAAAAGAGAATTTCAAACAAGCACAATCATTTGTTTGTTGCTGCTGAAACTCCAACATACAGGAGCTGCCACGGGATTTTTTTCAGTGGTTGGAATGGACTGAAGCCAAGTACATTATATTGATATTGATACCAATTAAGCTCTAGAACCAAGACCCCTGGTGCAAATTGGCAGTTCAATGTGGCCAACCTTTATGCAGGTCAATTTATTGAATGGAAGGAGGGAGAAGCAAATGTTCAAGAGAGAAGTTACTGACTTGGACTTCATAAATAACAGGTCAACAGATTTTTCCAATGAACTGGATCAGGTCTAATAACATTTACCTCTTATTACAACAACTCATATTTAGTTAAATATTGAAATCATAAAAATACAAAAATATATATATTTTTTATAAATCAAATAAATCATCAAGAAATGTTTAAATTGCTTGGCTACACATGTTTAATAGTCAATATATGCAGTCTTTAGTTTCACTATATGTGGTTTTGATAGAAAGATGAATTAAAAAAAAAACAACAAAACAACAACTATGTATTTAAGTATTTAAAAAATATGTTTTTGTGTCACTTAAAACAAAACTAAGATCAATTTAGATTTTAATATTTATTTATAAGCCCGTTGTAGTTGTATATTACTTTATCAGGGCCATATGACCCCGAAGATGTTTGTCACGGAGCTTGAGGAATATTGCTATTTTAGTATTACGAAGAACATTAACTAGCCTTTGTGTTGTAGTGGTGGAAGTCAAGATTTTTATTCCCATACAACAGGAAAATAATGTTTTCCCTGTACTACAACATCAGAAAGCTTATCAGAAAAAAAGTACTTACTATTTCATAACTCAAATGCTTTTCTTTTTTTTTTTCTTTTTTTTTCAGTGATGTTTCTGCAGTGTATCATTAATATCACCTAATCCCACAAACATGGATCCATCCTGGCAGCTTCCAGCCTACTGTGAGCACCCTTAGTTGCTCCCTAATGTGCAATCAATACATTACATCCACATAATTAAAAACAGGATGTTATTAGTAAAGTGTTCTGATAAAAAAGGGTGAGCGAAGATGCTTAATTACTGTTTTAATTATACAATTAAAACAACTGTATAACATTGTATAATTAAAATGCTATATATATATATATATATATATATATATATATATATATATATATATATATATATATATATATATATATATATAGAAGGTGTGCATCTTTGGTCAAAACAGGTATATTCTTCATTCGTTGAAATAAGAGGTCGGTGAAGTACCCAGACACTCTACTCAGAATGAAATAATTTAAGCAGGAATGAAAACAAGTCCTAGAAGTACTTTTTAATTTAAATGCAACTGATTTACCTACTTCTCTGAATCTGGTCTGCATATCTAATTTAAAGGTCCTCCTGGAGCCAGCCCAGTGTCCTGAGTGTTCTCACAGGTGAACGTGTGGATTTATCACAGACACCAAATCTAACCCAGTGGTTGTTTGTTGGATCTGGAGGGCCTGGTCCAACAGCTGTGAGTTGACATGCCCCCAGAGAGGATGTAATGGCTGCATGGCTTCACTCCACATAGAATCACTGTTTGTGCCCTGTTCAGAGGAGGACCCTTACTCGGTTTCCACGGCCAATGTGTGTCATGTATTTCAAACAAATACTGTCAAAATTCGCACGGCAAACGTTTAACAAACTGGATACATGATCTAATTTGCAGTTTCATTACATTCAAAGCACGGGAGATTGTTTCTCTTATTTCTGTTTGTTACAATCAGTCAGAGCATGTATGTCGTTTACTGTACGTGGTTAATTTTACTCAATAAAACAAATTTATTGATATAACACACATCCAATGTTTGACTCATAGCTCATTTAAAATCTTTCACAGTCCTCAATCAATAACTCCTTGGCCAGTCAATGCGCATACTTTGCCTGACAAGCCGATCAGAGAAGGCCCGTGGCATGGTGTTGCAGATCTGTCACAGCAGAGACATTAATGTGCTTGTTGGGTTGTCAGCTCAGCTTTTTGTCATTGTTGATGCTCCACTGTGAACTTACACTTTAGGAAGATAAATCTGACAATGGGGTTTACTGTGATTATTTGGTCAGTTATGCTGTATTTCACTAATATATTTATAAATGAAAAGGTCACAAGACATACACGTTGTGGCGCTTACATTTTAAATAAACTGTAGATAGATAGATAGATAGATAGATAGATAGATAGATAGATAGATAGATAGATAGATAGATAGATAGATAGATAGATAGATAGATAGATAGATAGATAGATAGATAGATAGATAGATAGATAGATAGATAGATAGATAGATAATCAATAAAATAAATAAAGCAGTTGAAGGTGGACTAGTCTGTCAGGAACTCCAGGTCCACTTTTTTCCTCCCCAATCTACTCATGACTATAGCCTTGGGTCACTGAAGCTGGAGGACAAACAGGATATTGAATGTCCAAAAGTAGACCTTAAATGTGATAAGTAAAGCTTTCGGTCCCACAGGGATTCAAATTCTGAGGACTTCTAACCCAATGACAGTGATTTGTACTGACTGCTATTGCAGCTAAAGATTTGCTCACTCTTTCTGGTTTCTCTGTAGTCAAATCCTCTCGTCTTCTCCTTCTTCCTCAAGGCAATGTTGTCTGAAGTTTCTGTTCCACTTCATCTCTCTTCCCAGCCTTTGCCTCTTGGAGTAATAATTGCCTCATATAAAATGCTTTAAATGCACAGATCTGTGAAAAGTGTCGTGATAAAGGCCACTGGTGTCGGAGCGTTCAAACTCTGCATCCACAATGTCCGGAAAAGCTATTTATTGCGTTTCTGCCAGAGCTATGGCAACATACCACTTTCAGACTTCTTACTGTGAATTTTTTCCACCTTCTTGCAGAAGCACATTAAAAGAAGGGCAATAACCCCTGGTCAACTAACATGACAAGAAAAGAGAAATGAAAATATTTGTTTTTACATTAAAAAAAAGAGTAGATTATGATTGCAAATAACTGAGTACTATGGGATAGTGAGCCAAAATGTCTATTCACGTGAAAATGTAATACCTCTAAACATAAGTTCCTAACATGCTTGCACATATCACATTTAATGCAAGTTAGTTTACCATTAAATGCTTATAGAAGTATAATTTGAAGAATTTTGTGTCTTTTTCTGCATCGGTCCTCAAACAACATGACAACCATTTGGTGTGTGTAGACGCGGCATTGCTCAAATATTTTGCTTTAAGCTTTAATCAAGTATTTCTGAATCTCTTTGTCCAACTTATAACATGCATTTGGACATGTGTATTTCCACAAATAACAAAGAAATATCCTGTTTTACTGTTTCAGTTCAAAAAGTGAACCTCATATTGCAAACGTATATTATACACAGAAATATATATTTCGAATGTTCCGTTCTGATAACGTTGATAATTTTGCTTTCACTCCTATTGAAAAGCCACAATTCAGCAAACAGGAACATTTGAATATTACAAACAACCAATAAAAGATTTTAACTGGAGAAATACTCTGCTATGGCCTTCGTAATAATGATCAAGAGTGCTGACTTGACAGTTCTTCAGCAGACAACCACAGGCCCCCTCTATAAGTTTGATAAGCCACTAAAGGTCACTTATAAAGAAGTTGTCTGTTTGCAGTTCTGTGTTCAAGCATAAAAATTGACATAAAAATTGATTGCTTACCAAAAAAAGTTTGGTAAGCAAAATGTTCACCAGTTATGACTAAAATAACAATGTTGAGAAAATAGTAAAACAAAGTTCACTCAAGAGTTTGGGGTCGATTCACATAGAATGAACATTGGCCAGAGGGAATGCTTATCTAAGTCACTTATCAAATACATGGACTACAAATGTCATGTAGTCCGAGCCATGACTGAGCCAACAGAAACAATGTTAGAGCTCCTTTTCAATACTGTGTGTAGGATTTTTTTTTTCTTTTTTCTGAGGAACTGGATATAGACTTTCGCTTAGCTGTAAGCCACGATTACCACCATTTACAAAATTAAACGCTGAGAATTTTATACTGTATATTTGTACATTTGTTAAGTGTAAATTAAGAGGAGAACACTGACGTTCAGGCTCTTTCACAGCAACATGAAGATGTAGCTAAATCAATTACCGTTCTCTGCATTTGCTGCTTCCATCCAGTTCTCCTGCCTTCTGTGCTGTCACTGTCCTGCTTTATTGTTCTGTTTATTCTGAAAAATGACCAGACACCACACTTTTTGCTCTGACTTTGCCATACGTCTTCAGTAGGCTTTGGCACACAGCAGCTAAGTAAAAGTGTCATTTATAAATCTGTTTGATGACAACAGCTGTCTCCACGGACACAAAAATCACACAGAATATGACACTCTTCCCTGTCTTCAAAGTCATTCACACAGCTGAGTGCATTCCTTTAACTATAGTGACTGTGGAATATCAGTTCATTGATAGAGAGTTGTGAACAAAGAAAATCATAATTGAATGAGCCAGTGGCTCCCCAGGACTTTAATTTACATGAGAACTTTTTTGTTTGTCACCCTGAGTGTAATCGATGTTTCCCCACACTGATGAGATGGAATGCATCAGTTAATTAGTTCTCTGTAGACAATGCCAAAGACTGTTTGGCGCTATTTTTTTTGTTTTGATTTGTTTTTACATAAGCATCCTCTCCAATCCAGATTTTTACATGCAACTTTGAAATTCGACACCCAAAACATGCAGCAAAAATAGAACTGGACAACACTGGGAAAACATGCAAGCAGTGACAATATTAGTGCATGTTATAAAAATATAACTGGAAATACAATAATAACTGTTGTTAACTTCCAGTTTGGGTTCACAGCAGACATACCTCAGTCTGCAAATAGTCAGTTTGCTTCCATGTGGTTCTGTATTATAATGTATTTTACCTCTCTGATGTTGCTGCAGATCTCATTACATTTTAAGTTGTTGTCTTCCACAAGGTTTTGCAAAGAAATTATTTTACAACATTTCAGAGGAAAAAAAATCACTGGTATCAATTTGTTGCATTAAATTTATTAGAGGGCTAGGCTTTTATTCAGTTTAATTTTATGCTTCTGGGGGTGGAAAAGTGTTTGACCTGGACATTCATCATCCAAATACATGTTGTGCTTGCATTTAGCCTTAGATTAATGAATTGGCACTGTTTGGAGGTGATTTTCAGTCTTAAGACCCGACCTTCAAATGCACACTTGCTGGTTTTGCACAAGGTACACTTTTACACAACGGCATGCGATTACTAGAAAGCCTTCTTGTATGAGAAAATAGATAAAGGCCACTTAAAATAACTAATGTACATGCATTGGGTTTTAAATAAAACTTTTTGCTTTTTTTTTTACCTTTTATATATTACTGATTTATGCACTAATTACAGAGTATAGTTACCACATGCAATAAACTACAGCTACATGACTTAGTGAGTAAGCATAATTGAAAAATGTTGAGTTAAATTAAGTAGTAAGCTCTCAGAAACAATGAAAACCAGGTTGATGAAGTCAAATTTTACATTAATAAACAACAATTATGAAAGCAATAGACGTTGTTTAATTACAAAAATTGCTCAGCTGCCAGTGCACTCCACTTTAAGACTTTCTGAAAGTGTTATAGCCTCTAGGATTGTACCAGCAAATGAAGTTATGCTGGTACATCTAAAACATTTTGAATATTGCATAAAAGTACATCTCTGGTTCAGAGAATGAGACTCATGTATTATATATAGAGTGATATAGTCCAAAACTTCTTCTTTTGTGACTTTGATCATTATTACTTACAGATATTGAAAACCCAAAACTTAATGCCTCAGAGAAATATTTCATGTTTTGAATTTTATATTTTGAAATGGGTAAATAATTGAAACCCAATTATCAGGAAGACTGCTGACTTGACGGATGTCCAGAAAACATTCATCATCACCCTTCACAAGAAGGTTAGCCCACAAAAGGTAATTGCTAAATAAGCTTGTTGTTGTTGTTACATATTAGCAGAAAATTGAGTGGAAGGAAGAAGTGTGTTAGCAGAAGGCGCACCAGCAACAGGAAGAACCACAGACTTGAGGGGATTGTCTTCTAATGCAGCTATTTTTGTATTTTTGTTTGCTGGTGTTGTATGTCATACCAGCTAACCAAGCAACTAAAAAACAAAAGCAACCGAAAAAAGAAGAAAAACTTTACTATTGCAAAGTAGCAAAAAGTGCCACACTATTTCTTGTCTTGCCGTGTATGCTGACATATTGCAAAATCCATCTTATGTTGGTCAAAATGTGAGGAAAGACAGAGGATTCATGGTGCTTTGATGTGAATGTTATTTATAATTCACTCCCCTTCTAAATAGTTTGGAATTTATATCATGCAGCATACCCTGACCATACAGCCATAAACCCTGATGAAGAACTGACTGCTAGAATGACATTTAAAATGTCCTATAAAAGCTCCAAAGTGATCAGAAAGTACATCAAGTGGTCAGATTCACATCCAATTTCAAGCATACAGCATGCTAAGGTGAGTGAATATTCATCAGTGCAGATTGCATTCCTCAGTGGGAGATCAAGTGATGTTATTGTTTAATTACTGCAATATTTTAGTAGCAGTTAGGTCAGTTCCACACTAAAAGTGTTAATAGCGTGTGAGAGTTTTGCCTTATTCAAAAAAACTCTTTGGTAATCTGGCCTATCTGATTTGATCATATTGTCTAGTCAAAGCCAATATCAGGGTGTTTATTTCCCTTCCTTCATTCCTTGGCAAAAAGAGCAATTTTTTCGTATGTCTGCAATCTTGGAGTGCTTTTTCCTTACAGATACTTACATGAGTAATTTGTGAATTCAACATATAAATTAAGCACAACAAGTAGTCTTTAAACACCTCTTTTAATGAATATATTTCTCTTCAGTTTTCCACCGAAACCCATTTATTACAAAAGACAAACACTGGAATACCAAGCACTGACATTAAGCACCCATTAATTTAACTGAGCCTCAGGAGCAGAATAAATAAGAAAATGAGGAGTTTAATGGTGCATTAGTGAGGAGGCAGTGGAACACGAACTGAGCTGTCTTCTGAATAGAGAACCCTTCCAAAAACTGAGAAACATCAGAAGAGGAAAAGCTGGGGACTATGAATTATTTCACTGAGAAGCAAGGTGAGAACCAAGTTTGCCATGACTGACCAAAAAAATACATCAGAGGGAAAAAAGATTTTGATATATCATCTGGAAAGGACTTCTTAATAATTATTTAGGTTGTTGGAACGTAATAATATTCAATTGTGATTTTGTCTAAATGTGGAACATCCTTGCTATTTAACATGACTAAATGAAACAAAAACAATATTAAAAATAATAACTTTGGATGCAGATAGAGTATTAATTTAATAATTTACTCTCTGTTTACCACAGCTGTCGAGTTGAATATAACAGTATTTAACGTTTTCCAAGTCTTATTTTAAATATGATCAGTTCCAAAAGCATCTACGTTAATCAACTATTGTTCCTATATATTGTTACTATTTAGGTTTGCTCTGAAGCTCAGGTTTGCTCTTTGTATTACAAATGAGGTGGGGGCTAACTCAGTAGAGAGAGAAAATATGATAGTCTTTTTGTGAGATAAGCGATTGATATTTTTGGAAACTTGTTTGTAAAAATCTGTCAATATTTCTATATGCTAATGATTCAGTGAATTGTATGTCTTTTGAAATCTTGCTACAAAGGCCTGAGGATTCTTGGATTTTTTATTGTGAGTTTTTATTTTATTTTTTATACCAGAAATGCTTTGGCAAAATATTTTAAGATCATTATATTGAATTCAACCCAATTTAATATACTTTATAAATTTTAAAGGAAAACATTATTAAAAATAACATTGCAGTTTCCTTTTCAAAACTTGTCTAACAATACAAAAAGCACATTTTTTTGTGTTATAGCATCAAGGCCAGTGACTCCAGTCTTCGAGGTAGATTTGAGAGATGCTTAGGTCACAAAACCAAAGCTTCTCACTATGGTTAACTTGAGAGATAAAGACTCAAATCTTCACTTTCCTGGGAGTCAAAGAGTGGAGCTCAGATCTCATGTAAATAAGGGTGGAATTAAAATTAAAAGATGAGGTCGTTTGAGCTAATGTTGTCCTTTTTAAAATGTTTTATTGACTGGTGTTCATTGAAACATTCTGCAAAGTATTTTTGCAATGTTCCATGACAGTCCTGTTAAAGGCCAAATTTGATTCATTGACCAAGGACATTTTTAGGTGATGGGTAATTAAAGACATCATTTTTTTCATGTTTGCTACACCAGGGTTACAATCAGCATAGGAATGTGTTTCAAACTGCACTGACTACAAAGTGAGTTATATTAAACTTATGTTATCGCTGACATCTTCATTTCTTGCTGCTAAACAAACATCTGCACATAGAGAGTGAAAATATAACCTTGCCTATTTGATTTATTGACAATTAAAGTAGGGTAAATATTACATCTTAATAATTTTCAAAATATTTCACAGTCAGTCATAGCAGTTTTTATTACCGATCTTAATGTTTTGGGGAAAAAAAAAAGATGTCAAATGTTTCAGAGGTAAAGATGTGAATACATAACCTGCAGCAATTCTGAGTTCAGTTACATCAGAAGACTCTGCAGACTTGACTTAGATTTGCTTATTAAAGACTTGAGACTAGATTTTGAAAAAAAAAAAATATATATATATATATATACATATATATATATATATATGATGAATATAACTGTACCACATACTAGTAAAATCTAAATATTTTTAATGCACTGATAAAAGACAATATGATGCAATGTGACTTTGCTTTTTCCAATTTAAAACAATTTTGCTGTGGTGTTTGAAAACAAGGATCACACAATACAGAAAAACAACAATAGTTTATTTTACCCATATTTCGTGTATGAACTACAAACTCTGGTCTCTATATTCAATCTCCATATCTTTTAAAGGTCATGAAAGAATGCTTACATGAAAATCAATCTCTTATTCAGTTACAGCATATTTCTCTATTTTCACTTTTTGAACAGATTGTTGGCACATGAAAAATCAAAATAATAATAAAAAAGCTTGTTTTTTTATTTTATTCTTAAAACATATATATTTTTTAAGAAATCTACCACTAAAACAGCATTCCCTCTCAGAATCAAAAAGAAAGGTAGTTGTTAAAAAAGCAATACTGACCAAAAATATTCAGATATCTTACATACAATGGACAGCTCGACAAATGTAACTGATTTACCATTGAAATTTTCTGACAGTTTTCCTCCAAATAAAAAAAAAAGATAAAAGTCTGCAAGAGAGAATTTTAGTCCTAAATTCCACCTCTAAGAGCTTAGACAAAACAATGACTGACACCGTTGCCACCCTATGGTATACAAATGTGCCACACTCTACAAAAGTAATGGGTGAGAAGTCCAGCTGGTAAAAATGTGTAAAACATAAAGTTAACCCATTTTTAAAATTCACTGTATTGTAATATTACCAAAGCAGAAATTACCACAAAAAAGTACTGTGTGTTGCACCTTTAATAAATTATACAGTTTCTAAGAACAAATCAAACACTTTCTTGAAAGTCTACAACAGTTTGTACCACAGTGTGGGTCTTTTGTGGAAAAATTGCCAGTATGTTGAAGCCCCTTCATAAATAAAGATACTTAATTGGTGTGGGGGATTGGCTTTGAGCTGTGGGAGGGCAGCAACAGAAAAAATAAATAAAATTCATGAAGGCTCATTTAAAGATTTTTTGATAGATTGGGATCCAGTGTAGAGAAATAGTATTCACTCCCTTGGATGTGTCATCTTTTTAATGTTTTTACAAACCATTCAAGATTTTAAAAAAACTGGCATTTATGGAAAAAAAAATTACAAACAAGCCCACCTAATGTCAAAGTGAAAACAGATTCTACAAAATGACAATTCAATAAAAATGTGTCACATAAAATCAGAGATTGCATAAATATCTATCCCTTCTAATGTGACTGGCATAATTCAGCCAACTGGTGCTCGCAGTCTCACAAACTGAGTGATAATACAAGAAGGAGACCATTGGGAGAAGATACCAAGACACCCAGGACTACGCAGGAGTTACAATCAGCTGACTCTGCATGTAACAACTGTTGCCCAGGTCCAAGCTTTCTTTCTTTTGAAAGAAATGGTTAAAGAACATTATATGTTCTCATGAGACAACACTGGAGCTCTTTGGTCATCAGACAATACGTTGCTTGGCAGACGTTGAACACTGCACATCACCACAAATGCACCATTACCATTTGAAGTCATGGTGACAGCATGCATTGGGGATGCTTCTGTGTAGCAGCTCCTGGAAGGCTTGGAGAGGTAGAAGGTAAAATTAAATTAGCAAAATATAATATTAATCCTAGACAACAATTTGTTTCCATCTGCAAGAGAACTACGACTTTGCAGAACATTTGTTTTTTAGCAAGACAGTGAATGGCCGAAGCATACAGCGAAGCTACATAAACGTGTTTTGAAGAAAACAATGATGATGTTCTGGAGTGGCCGGTGCAAAGCCCAGACTTTAATCGAATACTGACTTGAAGGGAGTGAATATTTATGCAATCATTTATTTTATGCTATTTTTTTTATTTATTTATTGATAGACATTTTATAGATATCAGTTTTCACATTTACATTGGAGTTGTTTTGTTCAGTATTTTTTGTCATAAAAATACACATTTTGTTAATCCAGACTAACAGCATGAAAAAAAAATTAAACATCCAAGAAGGTGAAAAAATATGATTGTAAGGATAATTGTCCCACCGAATTGCTCATGGATCCTATACGTGTTCCCTCTAGTCTGGCCATATGCCCTTGAGTTAAGCAAACTCGGTAAAGAAAACTTAATGGTGCTTCTGTTAGAGTTTTTTTGTGTACCTGGCAGTTGTTTCAGTTAGTGGTACTTTGTTGCAACAACACTGTGAATTGTTTTTTGTTTAAGAAAATGTATATTTTTGTCATAGTTTAGGTAAAAACACAGAATAGGCTGTTCAAATTCCGCACACCTTTGAGAAATACAGATTCTACGCTGAATCTTATCATTAGTTTTATACAACAATTATATAAACACCAGGTATTGTTTTCAAAGTCAGTGTTACATTTCTTGACAACTCTTTGATTTCTATTACCGTATTCCTCTGTCAATTATATTATTATTAATTATTATATTCTGGTATTGTCAATTACCAGAAGTTGGGGGAAGCTTTTAAATTCATGATTCCTTACCTGGAATACAACCCAAAATTCTAAACATCTAAGTGACCAGATGTAGTATTGCAAATGTACTGTGAATGTATACATGTCATGCTTCTTCAATATGACCAAACGGTGTAACAATGCCTTTCACCAAAAATATCCTACTGCTGAAAAGAAACCCTGTTTACTTGCTAAAAGTAAATCTTGGACCATCTGTCTAACCACAGCATTTATGGAGGTTGGCACAATTTTCACAGTAGGGACTTTAAAATGGCTTCCTGGATATGAGTGCCTGCAGAACTGTGTCCATACAAAGCCCATGGGCACATCAATTAAAATGTAAATTGTGTTGTTGCTAAGGGAAAAGGAAAAAGGGCAGGTGCAACTCAAACATCTGGTTGATGCCTGATCCCACACATTCTGCATGACCGTAAAGCCTCTTGTAGCATAAGCCTTGCCACTCAGGGCCAAGTCCTTTGGTTGGCAGGGGCAGGGTGTGAAGCCGGGGCTGCCAAGCATCTCAATGTGGAAATGTGGCACATAGATGACAAGCAATGTGGTCAGACAGCTGTATAAAGGGTTTAAGCTTTTTCTTCAGCTCGTCACTCTGGTTCTGACAGCACTCCTGGCAGTACTGCAGAAGAGGTAACAGGTCCCAGCAAGAATAAAGAACCTCTTTAAAGCAGCCACCTTAATATGCACTGGAACACAGCATTAGAAGGTAAATGTGAGGTCAGGATACATTGGAAACATTTCAAGCAAGGGGAATTTTGCCAAGATGGGACAGTGATACTATTTCCATCCTGTTCAATTACAATAATGCTTCTAAAATATGTATTAATGCTGCTATGACTTTCAGAACAGCGATAACTCTTAATGCCAACAATGGTACAGTTTAATAACAATAAAAGGATCCCTCTAAGTAGGCATGGACTTCTGTCAAGACAACTTTGAGATCAGAAATATAATTGTATTTTGCGTACACATTAGGGACAGAACGACCTTTTGATCAATGAAATTTCATTTAAGAGAACATAAAATCATTAGTAATGAACTTCGGTTTTAAACAGATTTCATAAGTAGGATCTATTTCCCTTTTTCAAGAACTTTCTGTGACTCCATGGCAGAACAGAGAGTGCCTAATGTATGTGACAGTTCCAATTAAAACTTTGAATTGTGGTCAAAATTCATAACTCACACTTTTGCTCTGCCAAGTGTTTTATACAGCCATGTTTTAGATGGCCACAAGTTATTCAATAATTTCATTCGCTGCTGGAGAAAACCCCTAATGTGCTCTAGATTTTCTTCACAGGTGTAAAGTATGAAATTACCCACTCAGATCCAAACTGTAATTATACTAAAATACCAGCTAAAAAGTAATGATAGATTTTTTTTCCCAACAGATGTCTTCTAAAAGAGTTTAAGCATAGTTGTAAACCATTCTTTTTCACATGAGAGAAGGAAAAATAACATGTATTAATAGATGGAAAAAAAAAAGCCGAATATTTTTTTTTTCTCGATTCAACCACAATATTTTTTTTTTCTTAAATAAATAACTTCTGTTTTGTAAAGACACTTTTGAAACAGTAGACATATTCTAAATCCCAATGTCATTGAATGAAAATCACTCCAGTGATTTGCTAAACACGAGCGTGTTGCTCCAGATTGGAGCGTCAGTCCTCAAAAACCAGTTGCCAAGACTGTCCTGTCAGTAATGCCACTGTGTAATGCCAACAGTTTTATGAGTTTGTCAAAAGCGTTAGATTTGGGTCTCTTGCACATTGTCTTTTGAGGTGGCCCGGATTAACAAAGGTTCATGAGCTGAGCTGTGTATGGAATTCATAGCTGAGGCATGGTTGTAGGCAGTCTTGTAGGTATTGTAGTGGTTGAGGTGCTCATGCTCCAGAGACGGCAGAGTAAGGTGGCCCTCCATGCCTGGGCCCCCGGTTACGCAGTCCTCGTCTACATTGATGATCTCAATAGTGCGTGTGGGTGCATGGTGATTCTGCTGGTGATGCTGCTTCCGCATCTTGTAGAAGATAATCAGCATTACTGCTGCCATAAGAGTGATTGCAACGAAGCAGCCAATGATGATTTTAGTCGTCTTCATGACCTCGTCCAAACCGCTGAGTGAGCCCTCTGTTACAGGTATTGTGTAGGGCTTCTCTGTTGCACGTGTGGACAGTGGGGTTCGGACTGTTGTCGTTGTGGTAGAGGTGGGTGAAGGACTTTCCCATATACTGGCAGAGGGTGTGGGGCCCACTTTCTGCTGAACTGTGGTGGTGAAGCCTTCGTTATGAGGTGTTTCTATTGTCTCTACCGTCACTGTGGTGAAGTAGCTGAAGCTGCTGTTCTCTGGAGAGGACACATTCAGTGTGGCTGAGGCTGTTGTGTTACCTGCAGAATTACTAACCATACATGTGTATGTCCCTGTGTCCTGCATGGTGACATTTGTGAAATTCAGTGTGCCGTCATTTAGCACAGAAATTCTGACTTTGTATGCACCGTGCGTCATTATTGAACCGTTGGGTGTAATCCAGCTAACTGAGGTCAGCGAGCTGGCCCTACATTTCAACTCAGCAGCACTTCCCTCTGTTACATTTAAGTCTGCAGGAGGCTCCACAATAACGGGAGCATAACAATGAAAGTAATTCTGGTCCAGCTCACCAATGTAGCGGCCCTTATACTGGGTGGGTGAGCTGCAGCGGGCACAGCAGCTGGTGTTAGCAGGTACCATCTCCTTAAGCCACCAGCTTAGCCACAGGATGTCACAGTTGCAATTCCAGGGGTTATGGTGCAAGTGCACCCTCTCCAAATGATGTAAAGGAGTAAAGAGATCATGGGGCAAAAGCGTTAGGTTATTATGGGCAAGGTTAAGCTCCACAAGTGACTGAAGGTCATCAAATGAGTTCCTCTCTATAGTCTGGATTTGAGCATGCATCATCCATAGCTTTTGCAGGTGGATAAGCCCTTTAAACGAACCAGGCCGGATAACAGACAACTGGTTTCCAGACATTTCAAGTTCATCCAGTTTGACCAGTGGAGTGAGATTGGGAATTTCCTTCAAATTGCACATTCCCAAATTTAGGTAGCGCAGATTGCTCAATCCTTCAAAGGCTCCCTCTGAAATGTATGAGAGCCTTTTGAGCTCCCCTAGGTCCAACCTTCGTAACGAGGGAACTCTGTTGAAAGCATAAGAAGGAATGCTTTCTATTGGATTATTTCTTAGCCAGAGCTCCTTTAGCTTAGACAAGTACTCAAATGCTCCGTTTGGGATGGTAGTGAGTCTATTATCAAAAAGCTCCAAGGTATTGAGGCTTGCCAGTCCATTGAAAGCCCCCAGCTCAATTTTGCGTATGTGGTTTTTGCTCAGCTGCAGGATCTCCAAATGTCTTAGATGTTTGAAACTGTCCACCTTTATCACCTGTATGAGATTTTCTTGCAGATTCAGATAGCGTGTGTTGGTAGAGATGCCATCAGGAACTTCTCGCAAGCTTCTGCGGGTGCAAATAACCTTGCTAAACTGGTTACTGCAGGAGCAAACAGAAGGACAAGTTTGAGCACGCACCAGTCCTGCCACTACCAGCAGCTGGAGGGCTAGAAGCAGCACAAATAAAGGGTCGGACAAGGCCCGGTTCCACCTAGGACCTCGCATCATCTGCTGCTGCTGGGAAGAGGTCATCTTGTTGAACATTCATAATTCATTGACTGTTCTTCCACTCTTTTTCATGAGGATGTGGGCCAACTGGAATGAAATGACAGAAAAGAGACAATCAATTAGAATAAATAACTTTCTTAATATGATGCACGTTAAAGATTATCCTGATCGGTTTTATTTGTATGCTTTAAATTCATTATAACAAACATGATTAGATGGCAAAATCGTGCTTAAGCTAACATCAAGAACATATTAGTAAGTCTATTAGCTTTTAATCAAAATGATTTGCATAAGCTCAACTGTTGGAAGTCGTATGTTGTTACCGCTCGACTTTAGTCTCCAACCCACATGTTTTCCTAACTCAAATGTATTTATTTTAGATCACATTGTATTCTGTGCAAACAATGTATATTATATGAATTATTTATTCATATTTTTTATGTTGAGAAATGACTGAAGACCAGCTGGCGACTAACATTCTCTGCTTCAAGAAATGTATAAGTGATGGTAAATAGGATAATTTGAATAACAATGTAATTTCTTCAAACAGGCAATTTACATCTTAAAAATTTACATTGAAAGAAAAAATATTTTAACATGATAGTTGTAATAAACACAAACTAAAAACTAAAGCAATACAGACATTGCATTTTTGACACATTAGGCCTAAATGATGGTGGCAGCAGCTGTTCTGACACTTGTCAATGTCGGCACTCGTAGGCAAGACTTCAGAGTTGCAATTAAAAATCTGAAGCAGTGATATTTAACAAAAAAATTATGAATACAGATACAAGTTGAAATGTTCAAATGAAATTGATTTGGTCACTTGTATTTATTATTATTGTATTTATTATTTTGAATTAGCACCCATTTTCTCTATATAGGTGAAAGACAAGGAAAGATTGCGTAAGTCCATAGAGTTTGATAAGAAACAAAAGTAATTTATGTTTTGAGAGAAAGAGAAAACTGGAGATTATTCTTAAGGAATTTAACCACTAGGCTTTACTTCAGTAAATCTGTAATTCTCTTTTTCATTAGATTTTCTCTCTTCCAGCATATTTGCTCTTGAAAGTAAGGTGTTATTTATTGACCATAAAAGTAAAGAATGATTTATATTACCCAGGAATGCCTTTTTTTTCAGTACAACTACAAATATGTGATGGTAGGCTGATGAGAACATAGAGCATAATTCCCATTACTCAATGGAATGCTTGGGCTGATACTACAGTAGAATACTTTTAAGGAACTGTGCCACTGGATTGCTCTACTTTGTGACTGTGTTCAGTAATGTGTTGCTGATTCTGCAACAGAAAGCTCTCCACTTCAGGACGAACAGGCTATTACTGTAACTGCTGATTAATTGCTAGATTACTGACTCCATTAATTCTTCAATTACAAAATTCAAAGTACCCAAATCCTAGGGTGGAGAAAGAAAGTGTTTTCATTCAAGCAGGCAGACAAATGTGACAGGGATCACACACCATGCTGAAAGTCACTTTAAATTATACCTCTTTTTTTTATATAGATGTACACATTTGTGGTATGCCATATGGAGAAGTTATACCTATGTGTGCCAGAGGACATTTGTTCTGCAATATAAATATCTCAAGATGGAATCCAAATTGCATGATTGAATTCATTAAATTAAGATAGATTTAGTATCAAATTTGGAAGGCCATATTAATATAATAGTAACTTGTAATTGTATGACCTTCAACCATTTGGATCATTTGTGTGTCAGTGAATGCGTGTGGTGACTGGAGGTGGGTGGGAGGGTATATTTGTAGAAATAATAGTGCTTGTGTTGAGTGGGTGCATGTGAGAAAGTCTGTCACCTGAAGTTAAAAGTGTTGAAAATGGTTGAAACCTTGCAACATGCAGCTTCATAGAGACTGAAAGACAGGCCGACTCGTCTCTGGAAGATCCCAGACACAAGGCACAACGCCGGCCCACAGCTCTCCCCCCTCCCTCCTGTCCCATCATGTCGCTGAGAACTCCAGTCTCCAGACCCAACTGAAGAATGGTGTTGCATATGTTAAAGAGGACCGGGTGAGCACCATGGCACAGGCACCATTCTCACTGGAGGCCAGCTCCCCAACTGGCCCCACCTTCTGCCACCCACAGTCAACAGTCAAGTGCTATATATTGACTGACCCCTAAGTCAATCACCTTGCCTAGGTGGGATCAGTCTGGGAGAACTTGGATCAGCCAAGCAAAGTGAGCCCCGCATCAGCAGCTTAGAACCCAAAGACCCGTCAGTTCAGTCAGGACCACAGTTTCAACCCCAGGTGAGAAGACCCACCCTCCAAACCCCTGTTGTCCATTTGGGCATAACCGTAACCCCATAACCTCCCAAACCACACTTTGTTCCACAAATGTCCCACAGCAGCACCCCTACTTTCAATTATAACTTATTTCACTTGCTAAGAAGTAAAACCTTACACTTGACAAAACAATATAGTTCATTTTAGGTTGCTTATTTTCCACCTGCCATAGTACTAGCATATAAGCTCAGTAGTATCAAATATGCTTATAAATACAAAATTAAAAACTTTTCATTGGTGAAAATTGTAGTTGCTAAAATAATTAAAAAGAAAAACAATGTTTCTCTTCTCGTTTTTGCTGTTTCTTGATCCCTTATTCCAAAAGATCGAGCATCGAAAAAGATGTAAACAACGAATCAGCAGAAGAGCCGCAGAAAACATGAAGCCGATTTACAAAGCAAAACAAGATGTCAGTATAACAGCAATGAAAGCACAGCACTGGATTTGCGTAGTGCACAGATGGATTTAGGCATAAAGCGATAACAAGATGAGATTAGAAAGAAAATACATCTTTCAACTTTTGAAAAAGATTAAAAGTCGCTCTCTAGTCTTTGTCTGCCAGAGAGAGCTGAAGACTGACCCAGATTAAAATGAGTTAGACAATTGAGGATCAAAATTTAAAACATTTTTAAATACTGAAAATATTGAAAATGTCATATGTTATCATGCAGATATCATAATTTCCATCTAGTTGCAAAGTAAAATACACCTTGATGCAGCTTACTCCGAGGACATATTAGTTGACGTCTAAAATATGCAGCAGAGTTGCTGGACAAGATAGCATGTGACACCTTTGTCTTTTTACTAAACTACCACAGCAACAGACATTTACAAATGTGCCAATTAGAAATACAACTCACCACATTACCCTAAGGCGTAATGTGGTGAGGGGGCAGTTGCATCAGTAAACCAGCTTGTTTTCATTTTACTCCATCAGATGTGCCATCAGACCCCTTCAGGTTCATAAGTAGGAGAGTGACTGATAATGGAGACATTTAAATGGCATAAAAGTATAGTTTGATTATATACAATATACTGTATATCTGGCTAACATTACTCACTTCTATTAGCCATTAAAAACAGCATAGTACTCAATAGTGTGTTTTTTTTTTTTACATTCAGAAAAGTTAATGAGAAACATCTGAAAATGAAGCAGAGATAACATTTTTACATTGGTATTGCTACTGCTCTCAGCAATAGCAAAAAAAAAAAAAAAATGCAACATCTCCCACTCCAACAATTGTTTCCAAACTTAAATGGCAGTTAGCCAAAATCCAGATATTCAAATAGTTCAGATATTAAACCGTCTCCTGTTTAATATCTGAACTACATTATACAAAACCAAAGTTTCTTCGATTAAAATTTGACAATACGTTCAGTTAAGTTTATTACATGTTTTTACATTTTTGCTTTATTGCAATCAACTCAAGAGGCGTGTTTCATGTAGTAATGAATGACAAACCTCTGTTAAAGTCCTTTACGGACAAATTTGTGTTTCCTAGTGATAATATTGTTTGACTGGAAAAATTTTAAGCTGTGACTGCTGCGAGCTATGCAGAGCAACAAAGTTCATAAGCCGTGGTCACGCCCATGGCAGGTGATCCGTTTACGGGAGATCATTACTTTTGGGACCACAACAGCAAACGTGCATTTGTGACTGGTTCTAATGATTTTAAAATTGAAACCTTGAAAAAGGATAATATAACTACAAAAACTCATTACATGCCACAATAAACAACACCCATGTCTCCAAATATCTCCCCACTATGCCTTTCAGTGGCTGACAGCACCAATCATAACCGGACATGATGATGAGTTTAATGCTGACTGCAGTATCGCAAAACAAGAACCTACCTTCAAGTTTCTTAATACTTCGTCATAAGAAATATGGCTTGAGCATAATGAAATGTTCAATTTGAGATATTGAAAAGATCCTTAGGTTTGTAAAGCTCATAACTTTGGAAAACAGTGTATTCAGGTTTTCATCAGGAAGGTATTGTCATGTTCTTACTCAAATGACTGACTCACATGCACAAATGCTCCCAGGAGGTAAGACTTGAAAGGTTTATTGTACAGTGAAATAAATGGTGTAGATGGTCTTTGCTCCACAGGGATTTTGTGTCAGTTCATGAGGACTAAGTTTCTGAGGAAAGAGAAGACAGGTGATTGGAGGAGGTTGAAATGGATCGTGGACAAATGGTGGAGGTTTGCCTGGGGGAGGCGAGCGGACTCCAGGATGATAATCTGTGTGGTGATTATACATGGAGGACGTTGGTGATCTGAGCAGAGTTTCAGATGGAAACATAGAAAGGAGGACAGGTCGCCCATTGGTGGTTGAAATAAGGAGCTCAGTGGTTGTCAGTCATGAATGATGTAGAGTAGTTCTGAGGCAGAGGAAGTTGGTTGATATCCAAAAGCGTTAGGGACATGCAGCTTGGAGTCAGCTGCCTTAAAAGGAGAGAAAACACAGAGATTAATCTTGATGCATGACACTAGGCAGCTCACTAGAAGAGACAGAGACTTAGTTTACCACTCAAGCAGTGAGAGACTGACAATCCAGTCCTCATAAACACCGGGAGATTGGCCTGATTGCTTGCAGGTGTGTGGGAGCACACCTGCACATCTACACCTTCCGGGATCGGCGGCTCCGGTCCAATTACACCCTTTGGTGGGAACCTGAGATTCAGGAAGAAACTGACACAAAACACACACACACACAACCACACACACACACACACACCAGATTCCTAACAGTTACAGTCAAAAATCCTCATTCTTTCATTGATTGTTTTGGAACTTTATGGGAAATCAGCTTTATGTGTGTTCTCCTAAATATCCATTTTCCATAGGAAATACAGCTAATTAGCCATTAATTTTAGTTAATTTATTCATATTAATGGCCACACCAAGCTACACAGACGCTTCTACTAGCTTAATATTTTTTAATGGGTGCTAGTGTTTGAGCAAATCAAACAGAAAAAAATTAATGTTTCTGGAGAGCTGGGAAAATTTGAGTGGCATTAAAGTCAAACCAATTAACTACAGAAGTTACTGCTTGGCATTAAGTATCATATTGTCTTTTTTTTTTTTTCCATGTTCAGTCGGCAAGTGAAAGTTGACTCTCCAGCAAAGAGTGAGCGACAAAATCTTTGTCTCTCACACTGCACAGCAAAGAAGGGTAAAAAGACGAGGGGATATCGCGACGCATGAGACAGTTGAGACAGAGGAAGGTCGGCATATACAGCAGAAAAAGAGAGACAGAAGGAGAGAGAGGGAGATTAATGAGATATAAATCAAATCAGGTCACGTCTTGATAATGCCAGCAATCTTGCAACAGCTCCAAATATAAATCTGAATCCTTTCAGGACTGCAGTGTGGGAGGGATACCCACCACATGCTTTACAGACCCTCTCTTTTCCCATCTCTGCACTCTCGCTGCATAAACAGGACCTACGATAAACATATTGAATTAATTAAATAAAACTTTCTCTTTGAAGATTCACATGTCCACTGTCTGATTGTGTAGAAATATTTTGCAGTCTTCTGCATAGTCAGTGTTCTTATTACCAAACGGTTAATGAATGAGAAATTTGCACATGTGATACAGCTTTAAGTATGTGTGTCAGTTTCACTTTTGTGTATTTTTATTCTATGCTCTAGATTATATAAACACCAAAGGCTATAAGAGATTGAGGACTTTTTGCTTTTCTTCTTCTAAACTAGTTTTAGGCATGTACAATTTGTGAGATGGAAAACAGTATCTTATAGTATGTATATTGAACCAATCGTTTTTATGCAAACTCAAACATATATGCTATCACCACAAAACAAATAAAAAGTAAAGTAGACAAAACAAATCACATTGTCACAGTCAGAATGGCTCTGGCATTCATATGGGTATTGCCCACCTAAAGACTGCTACTGACCAGTACCATCCCCCATGTCAAACAAAATCACCAACAAGGACAATTGACTACCCCGCTATACAAAAATGCTGAGTAAGAACGCGAGAAAAAAGAAGCGTCACTTGCCAGATACTGATCAAATTGAATTTCTGCTGGATGCACCATAAAAACGTCTGCGTAATATAGGCTCTACTACTCCTCACAAATCAGTAAAACCTCCCTGAAGCACGAGGTCAAAATCTGATGACTGATGCCATTTCCCTAAATCTTTGCTTTGAACATTTTGCGAGGAATCAAAAACCACGTTCACAAATTCGACAATTTTTAGGTCTGTAAAGTGCAAGCATTTACATTCAGTAACACGCTTCCAATTACATTCAGACTGATAGCTGTTCAAAAACCCCTTAGCCTGGCATACTTCTGCTTTCATTTAAATTAAGGAGATGTATTTAACACACTTGTTACCCCCAAAAATCTCCACCTGTGCTGAGTTGGATCCGAGGGGCTGTTTATGAAGACATTGACACATTCTCAACCCAAATGAAGAACCTAACTGATGCTGAGTGCAGCCCAATAACCATAACATGGCAAATATGTTATAGTAACATGTTTGCAGTGAAGTTGTTGTTGATTCTCTGTGTGTGTAATGCTTGCTGTTTAAGAACCCCAGTACACAAATTCATTCTTAAACCTCTTTTTCTAAAATAAAACCAGCTTAACTATAAGTTCCTCAAACACTTTCAATGTTTGTTGTTGGGACCTTAATAGTCTTCCCAAACATTAGGAGTCATCCCTGACAAAATTACTGCACCTGCAGGAAGAAGAGCCTTGCATTAGCTAATTTACATATTTAACTTTCCTCTCTCATATAAGAGATGTGATTAACCTAAGCAATAATTTAAAAACCAATGAATCCATTTGACCCTAAAAGTGCATCTAATCAGCGCTGCTTTAGTGATGCACTTGAGTCGCACATGCTCATGTTCACAGATATTATCATCTCTAGCCTCCTCTAATGAGAGGGTTTTAAATACTAGTAAATATTTTAACATGACAGCCAGGTCACATAAAAACAGCAAATGTACAACACATCGTGCTATATCATTATACATATTTTTCAAGTTTTTCCACATATCACCGACTGACTGGAGAATGTTATAACTCCGCATCTTTTTGCAGAATTGTTTTTCTGCATACCTGCTAGATAATGCAGTCGCTTGATGAGTTTGTCCTCTGGATGTTTACCCCAGCATGCTCTATATATTTAGGTTAATGTTCCTCTTCTCACAGATTTGCTTATTTCCACTTGTCTTGTCAGACATGCCTTGAAAGCTGCTTCCCTCATCAGCCGCTGCCAGGGAGAACCAGTCAGGCATGTGAATGCCATACTTTAGAAACAAGTGACTGTAAAGTGGTTTTGACTGTATAATGCAAACCACAAACAAAGAATTAGGATTTAATGAGATTCCCCAAAGTGTAAGGAGTTATTGGATAAATTGGTAAAGCCTTGGTTCCTGGTATCCCTGAGGCTATTCAACTTCCCAAGCTTGCCTTCCTCATATATTATAAAAGAAACTGATTTTATTCAGACTAAACCACCTTCATCAGTTGACCAGTTGTGATGTTCATGTATAGGTCCTATGTAGTGGACAGAGATTATCATGGGTGTGTTGAATCCTCTGCTGTCCCATACACAACAAACTGTAATCCACTGTGCATTTTGATATCACTCTATAAAAATGAGTGATCTACGGAGGCTCATTTGTTGGAAGTCCTTGACCATGTAACAAGTGTATCATTGTTCTTCCTTTGGACCGCCTTTGAAAGATACATACTTCTGCACAACTAAAACTCAACACAAAATGTGCAGATTTTGATATGCTCCAACCTCTTTGTCTTTCTATCGGGGATCTTCTCAATCTTTTTTCAATTCCTTGCACAAACCATTGCTTCTGCTTCCAACACATCAACTTTGACAACAAAATTTTGTCTTGCCTTCCAATAGTGCTGGTCAAGATATAAGCAGTATTTTTCACTTTATTTTTTATTGGGTATAATGTTATCCATTGTCAGTATCCAATAGACCCATTTGTTTCATCACAACATGTTGATGACCATATTATATAGAAAAAAACCATATCCCTAAATTCAGTAATTTTCTTTACTATGTTCTTAAATGCAAATGTGGTAATTATGACTATCCTTTATGTATTTTGAGCAGCTAAGCTCTTTATTTTTAGGTTGTTGTATTTTCACTTTTCAAATCCTCTGATCTAAAAACAAAGGCTTGGCTATGCTGTCATGCACTATCATGTATGACACCAACACTAATTGTGACTACAGCAAGCTTCATTGCAGCCATTACTTCTTGGGGGCTCTGTGCTATCACTACATGTTTGTTCAGTGCGTCTCTGTGTAAACATACAGTCTCTCGCTATTTACAATGATGTGTTTTTCTCTATTTTTGAATGTGGTCTTTTCTTAGTGTTTTGTTGAGAGTAAACATAACATCAGCTGCTGCACACCAAATAGCATGTGAGTTTTTAGTTGTGGGACATGTAGGTTGTTTTTTGTACATGTGTGCAACTGCACTGAATTCATACATGCAGATGAAGTCAAGATGCATATGTTTTGACAAAATCTTGAATATAAATGGAAATTTGTACCTATTACATGTAGGAAAAGTACATACATAAGAATTAAGCTGTAGGTTAAGATATTTCAATACGAAGACATTATGCAGCCATGCAGATGGTTATTTTTGATACATGTGTTTTCATACAAAGTGTGGGCTTTCATTATATGCACATTTCCCTAAGATGTGTGCATGGCATTTGGCTTGTTTCATGGAGAGCGGTGTGCTGGCAGCGAGAACTAGTAGGAGACAAGAGCTATTGATAAAATCAATCTTCACCCTGTGAACATTTTAGAGAAGCTGTGGGTAGAAAATGGTTGCTAACTACTCCTCAAGTATGTCATGGCAGGAGTCTGTCGGTAATGCTGCTGTCACTCTGGCGTCTGTTTGAGGTCAAGGTTGGTGTGGATCATTTTAACGGTTTCTCAATCATGCAGAGGTCAAATGGCAAGTGAGCTCATACAGACGGGTGGGATTATTTCCCTATGAGAAACAGTTGTTCCTCAACTTCTACAGCTCTGTGGTGTAGTCATTGCAGTAATCAGTTGTTCTTACTTCATGGTGATATTTCTAAACCACCAGAATGCTAGTCGTGATCAGTCAAAATAATAGAGAAAGGATAATCTATTTATGAATTGGTTTCTAGTGAAGTACATATGAGTAGTCACACAAAATGTAGGAGGTTAGGGTTAGATAAATTCTCACTGAGGAATAATTACGGAAACGGAACAGAACAGCTCCACATCGAGTGTTTCTTAAGAATGCATAATTGTCAAGCAGATGGACCATCTGCTATACTTAATATCCTTAAATGGTTTTGCATGAAATGATTAATTGTGTTGGCACTAGCATGTCAGCTTAACAATGTCTTTGATAAATCTGCATAAGGTTGTTGTGAAACTAAGTCCACTACCAAACAGTTCAATCTGGTAAGAATTTTGTCTCACTAATCAACATTTTGTCCTCTGTATAATCTGCCTCAGTATAGTATACAGTATATACATATATACAGTATAGTACTCTTTTTGCTTATCTATTTACTTATTTTACTGTCTTGTACTGGTAATGGCTTTTAAAAGGCCAAATAAGTAACACCAGAACAGAAGGGGGAAACCTTAAGGAATACTTAACACAACAAAACAAAAAGAAAATAAATTAACTGATCATAAATTAACTCCTAAATCTTGTTTTAAATGTAAAGAAATTCTTTAAGATGAAAAAAGGGTCCAATTTCAAAAGTATTGTGCAAAATTTCAGCTGGTAAGTGATAAATAACCTGTGTTTCTAGGGATTATATTAAAGTTTTTGTAAGGCTTTTTAAATTCTGCCTGTGAGTGTTTTGAGTATATCAAACTACCTCAAATTTCTTATGACAATAAATGAACTTTTTGTTAAAAATACTTTGATGGCAGTCTTCTGTAATCCATCAATGATGACGGGGATTTGCAAACCAGCTCAAATGTTCAAACAAGTCCTCCCCCAAAAACATGCTTTACTTTGTCATGTATTTGTAGAGGACTATATGACAAGGCATATAAATCTACAAACATTCCAAAAGAGTCTTCAGTAAACAAATGTCTCTTCTGGCTGAGGATCTTTGAATATTCGAAAACTGTTATGTCGTCTCATAAAAATGTGACTTTTTCTTAGTTCCAGGTAATTGTGTTTGGCCAAAACCTACAAAAATACATTGTATTCTATTCACAAACTAAGTACTTTGCTTGACACATAGCCATTAATATCTAGTCACATTGCACATTTTCTTTTGCTGAGCTCAGGTCTTTCCCACGAAACTGTTCTTAAAAATCCTAAAGCCGTAGTGTAGAAAGAATGCACGGAAAAACATTTTCAAGAGATAAAAACAGGCCAACTGAGTTCACTGCAGCACTCTAATATCAATTTCTATGAAGACATCCTATCTAGCCCCACAGGAATGGATAGGAAAAAAAAGCATAGATCAAATTTGAGTAAAACCACATGAAAAGAAGCTTTGAAGTTAGTGAACCACAAAAGCAACTATTCATGCAAGTTATATCAAATAAGATGAATGGCATTTAACTTTTTAAAAGGTCTGACAGACAGCGCCTTTATACGTGAGCTTAAAAGCATCACAAGAAACCAACAGAGTTCCAATGCGACCAAAAGCCTGGTGCATCTGTAAAACAAAAACAAAAAAGAATGAATTATTGTGGTGAAGGTAGAAAAACTAAATACTGCTCCCTGTGAAATATACATCATCCTATTTTGCATAATATTTCTTTTTTTTTATATGCTATATGAAAAAAACAAGGTTTTGCTTAACCCATCATCTTTTTTAATCAATCAATTTGGCCAATAATTGAGCTACCAATATCCAGTAACCTCCTTATCGACCAATATCCAGTAACCTCCTTATCGAAGTAGTTAAATTATTTATCCTGACTGACTGAGACAAATCTGTTTTTTTTAACTGTGTGAACTTTTCTTTACTTTGAATATAGCATTTGTCGTTACAGAATCTCCATTCCATTTTGCCTCACTGAAACGATAACCTGTCTCTCAGGTTTAAGGCTGACTATAGTGCTTTCTTATACTTATATGCACTTTATTTTTGCTGCGTGTTTGCATGTTCTCTCTTTGTGTTGAGATGAAGACACATGAAGCCTGTGGTCCAAATTGAAGCTGGGAGACTCTCTCTACCCTCATCTCCATCGTTATTGCTTGTCTCTGCCACAGCCAATCACTGCCAGATCCCCGCTCCTCCTCAGCCAATCATTGATCAAGAATCCCTTCATGAAGCTCATCATACATCAATCCACCTGCTTCCCAGCTGTGCTTCTACCCACCTCCACCCTGTCTCCGCCCCCATCCTCCCAAGCACCTTCAGGCTCTCTCTCTTTCCTTTCTCCCCTCCACCACTAGTGTTCGGGCCCAGGAGGAAGAAGATCCTAATCCTCACCCTAAGCTCTCTATTCAATCTGGTGGCAATTCTCCATGGTAAGTTCTTCACGTATGAGGTTGAAGAAGCATCAGTGAGCAGAATTCATGAATTCCATTTATTAATACCAAAATACAGCTGGTCCATAGTTCATGCTATCCTTAAGGGCGGGGAGAACAAAATGGCATCAAACAAAAGTTTTTAATTCTCTTTGCTAGCCTCTAAGCAACAGGGCATTCCCTAGTGCAGGGGTCACCAACTCCAGTCCTCGAGGGCTACCATCCTGTAACTTTTAGATGCGTCTCTGCTCAAAAACACCTGGATCAAATAAACTGCTCGTTTCCAGCCTATTGCAGAGAGGAATGAATGCTGGTGAGGGATTTCAGACATTTTGGAGTAGAGGTGAATCTAAAAGTTGCAGGATGGTAGCCCTCGAGGACTGGAGTTGGTAACCCCTGCCCTAGTGTGTCATATCCTCTAACCGTAGCTTTGAGGGCGTTTTCTAACATGCCATTTCCTTTAGCTTTAGCTTTGCAACTAGCTAAAAGAGATAGAAGGAAAACACAGAATTATTTATTCTCAACAGCATCTTCTGTCAGAGTCTCAGTACCAAAGAAACCTACTTTCAAGTCAAATGAAACTCTCTAATTGCTGCTGCTTTTCTCTGTGTGAATCTTTCCAGATTGAAATTATATGATTTATTTATTTATTTATTTTTTGCCTGATTTTACCTCTTATTCCCACTTGGGAAAAGTCTCCATCAATCTGTAGTATTTGGTAACTAGACAGGACTATTAGGATGTAAGTGAAAATGAAGCGACTGCTGTCATGTGAGATCGCAGACATGACCTCCATCACAATCAAGCATGTTCTGTTTTTTGAGCCAAGTATGAATGTAGTCAGGTCTTGTCAACTGATTAAAGTGGTGTAGGTGGAGCTAAATTTAAAGAAATTACATTTGAAAAATAAAAAATAAATAATATATATATATATATATATATATATATATATATATATATATATATATATATATATATATATATATATATATATATATATATATATATATATATATGTGTGTGTTTCAGTTAGAATCATAACTTCTGATTTTGTTCATGCAGTCAAGTCAACCCATAACATTATTTTCTGTTTAGAGAGAAATAGACTTTTGGAATAATTCAACTTTGAAAGTCGTTCTAAAACCCACAAACACTAATTCAATGTGAGTACTGAAAATAAACAAAGTTTCATATTGCCAACATCAAAAACTGACCCTGCTGACGATACAGTCCTTTATGGTGCAATATTTCATATATAATTCAAACATGGGTCATCGGCAGTCTTCTCTGATGGTTCAAAAACAACACTACACTGACAGACGTCCTTTGTATAGTGAAAATGACTGAAAACAAATCAATATTTCTGAAATTGAATATTTCAACAATATGTGGTCAAAAAAACAAAATAAAAAAAACAACAACCCTAAAACAAGACTTCATTAGTTAGGTAATTAGAAAATATTTGTTGTCCCTTACGGGGTTGGTGATTGGGAAGTAAACCTTCTAGTGGGAGTCGTTACCTTCAGTGATTGCTCTGCCTGGTCATAAAGCTGCCCAAGAAAGTGATGCTACTTTAAAAGGACCCAGCGCATCCTTTAGTGCCAGCACTGTTCCAGTTTAATGTTCTTAATAACCTGGATGATTATTTTTCCTAATAGGCTGTCAAGCAATTTTAAGTATCCTTAAAACAGTTCAGCATTTTTTTTTCTATTTTCATGGATTAAACAAAGAAAAATTACAGATTATAATTGTTCTGCATAATAATATAATTTTTACTGTTAAAATAGAACACATTTTATTTTATTTTAACTAAAAAACACTGTGCTTTTGATTTGTACAGTGTTTGATGCATTAAAACCATCTATTTAAAGACAGATGATAGATTTTAGTCTGCTACAGATTTTTATTTTTCATTGTTGCATTGCACTGTGTTTTAACAGTAAAGGCTCCATTCATAATTCATTCCCTGATTTTGTACTTTTCCAAGAATTTCAGTTTACATAGGAATTATGGAGCTATGTTATGTCGTGTGGATTTTTTTTTAAAGATCTGTTTATCTGTTTCTATCATTCTTGCATGCTTGGAAGAATGATAGAAATACACTAATGATAGAAAGAAGGTCAAGGTGACCAAAATCCCATTTCAAGCTTACTTCATACCTGCCAGTTCAATAACTTGTACTTTGACTTCTAGTCATTTTTATTCCAGCTTCCAGTCCAACATGCGTGCCTGTAAATACAAGAAACAAGGTATAAGCATAGGTCCTTCTTGAGAAAACAAAACATTTTATTAATTTTCCTTACCACAGGCTTTAGTAAGTACACCTTTTGATTAAGAAATTACAAATAAAATATAGTTGACTTATACATCTAATGCAAATACATCTACTTTAATGCACTCCTTATTGAGAAAAATGTTTTCTGTACTACTGTTTCCCTCAAGATGTTTGTAATAGTGACTTTGAGATTTTGCTTAGAGTGACTACAATATATGCTCCTAGATGCCTAGAAAACCTCATTCCTGAGGGTCAATGCAATATTCAATTCTATAAAGCCTTGAGTAAGGCTCTGCAACAAACACACACACACACACACACACACGCACACGCACACGCACACACACACACACACACGCACAAATAAATGCACAGTGCGAGTTTGGTACACAGTCAATGAGGATGGCCTCCGGTAAATAAATTATTGAGAAGGAAAGCAAACAGAGATTAAGGTTTCTATCTTTCATGCCACACAACAGTACCGTGTAGAAACTGTGCAAATAAATGTGTGTTTGATTAACAACAGAATATAAATGTGTGTGCTTATCACACCAAACTTTGTTTTTTGGGTTCACAAATGTTAAATGTACTGTCACATTATTTTAAAATGACACTCGGATAACAGCCGCGGAATGCCACAAGCACATTAGTCCTTATATGCTGTGCACCTGAAAATTCAACAATGAATGAAAAAAGGGGAATATTCCACATTTACATTTGTTGAACTTAAGATAAAATATTGTTCAAGGGTTGTTAGATAAAACTCTCAGGAAGTTTTTTTTCAGGGTCTCCTAAATAGTTTTATCAGTAGAATTGTGTATTTGGGATTACCTCAAAATACACAGCAGTACCGACGTTCATCCAAATGAGGGGAAGTGTCACGCAGTAACAATTTTACTCAAGTGTGAGTTTCATATAATCTCAGGCTGAAAATGAATGCCAGTGGCATTAAGAGGGAAGCTCCTCCATGCATAAGTTAAATCACAACAAAGGTACAGTTCATACAATGAAGCAGAAATACAGAACTTTACAGTGAATAATGATACAATGACCATAATTTGCAGATTCAACAGAATCTTGGGTACCAAAGTGTCTGATTGCCTACCAGCATTCTGCAACTTGAGCAACCATGAAATGTTTAATGTTGTCTTTTCACTGCATACGTTGGTGTATCAATAAATAGGTCAATATTGGTTGAAATATGAGAAAATGCTTTGTAGAAGATTGAGTTCTGCTTCCATTTCCTCTCTGTTTTGTAGTCTGCATTAGGGGGAAGAAAAAAAAATCAGTGTTCGAATTGGGAACAATACTTCTGATGTGACATAGGTCTCTTTTTTTTCCATATTTAAGAATTAAGTGGCCTACTGAGAATAAAAATGTAATGCTCAGTGACTATCTCCCATCAACTGAATTTTAGCTGCATTCCTTAATCCCGCTGAGGATTTTTTTTTCCTCATCAAGGAAATGTAAAACACATAACCACCAGACACATACACAGATAAGGTTTCTTTGTCAACAAATTACAGTAAAAGCGTAAATGTGAATCTTGTTCACTCTCTAAGCATTGGTCTCCCACAATTCCAACATTTAATATTTATCATGAAAACTTCAGCCGTAATTTACTGTAGAACATCCCTCAAGAGTTTACTGTGATATTGACCTGACTAAGGAATTCCACTGCCTTACCCATAGACAATGAAACAAAGACTTGTAACACTGGTGGCACTGGCATGTTCACTAACGCAGATGTTTGCTTTTGAGAGATGACACAAGGATACTGAGGAAGGTGCTGGCTTTTGCGGGTAGTCCATAGTGTTTTGCTGTTTGTATGGAATGTCTTAAGAAATACACTGTTTCACAAATAATGTCGAGGATGATTTGAGAAATGTACCAAAGCGACTGAGAAGAACTGCAATGCAAGTCATTAAATGAATGGATCGTAAACACAGCACAACATGCAGTGTTTACAGCTGACAGTGCAGAGCTGTAAAGCTTAAACCACTTTTAAAATGATAAATTGATATTACTAAGTAGATGATGGATATAGAATCTGTTGTTGTGAGCATTATCACCGCTGTTACTATCAACAGCATCCATATTGCAACACCCCCCTTCACCCCACCTTCATTCTTTAAACACACTCTGACACACACAAAGAAAAAAAAAAACATGCCTTTTGTCATCATATTCCAAAGTGATATATCATTATGTTTATCATTTTAGTTCTTAAGTGAGTATTTTAGAATATATCTGTAAGATCTATGCAAAGCTTAAATGCGCAGATTACCAAAAAACAGCTGGCAGTTCAAAGGCAGATAAAGTGAGATATGCTTCTATAATGTAAGTCTGTAGCATTGATTCTGTAGAACAAAATATAACCTATGCATTTTTTCCCAAAAATTACATAAAAAAAAAAAAAAAAAAAAAATATATATATATATATATATATATATATATATATATATATATATATATATATATATATATATATATATATATATATATATATATATATATATATATTCCAGCAGTAAGTTTAGTAAATAAAAAACGACTTTGCATCATTCAGTGGTCTTACTGACATCTTTGCGTGACTGCAAGAGTTTTGTTTTCTCATTACTAATTTAACATCATTCATCCACATAAAACCATTAAGTCAAGACCAACTAAGCCATATTCAACTTCTCTCTTTTTTCAAAAATAACATCCTTGTCTCAAAGAGCATTGCTGCAACAAATCATGACTAATATAAGTGTCTTCTGCTCCAAAAAGTCAACATATTTTGACCTGCTGGTCACACTACATCACCCTCTGAATCAGACCAGAAAAGCATACCATGCTGAATCAAATGGGTGAGCAGCCACTTGTTCAATTAGGATATTTTGTGGGGAGAGGCAGTGCAGTTTGTAGTATGCTGAGAATAGACTCCCAGAGGAGAAGTGGTGAAATAAGCTTAGCTCTGTTAGCCATTTGTCATTATCTAATGGTAAATGTATGTGTTTTCGGTGGAGAGGCAGACAGACAGACAGAATCATTGCACAGTGCACATGGATTCCAGATCAACATGATTCCACAAGACAAAACACATTATCTGACAATGTGGGCAGAACTACAGGAGGCAAAGGAGGGGGCAACTACCCCCTCCAGTAGTCTTTTACTTCCCTGCTGCCCTCCCCAGTTTTATAGCCTAAAAAAAATCATATAAATCTTATGTTCTTTTGTCCAGAAGTCTTTTAAAGCCTTCACCATAAATGTTGAGCCACCAAATATTCTATATTTAGAAATATAATCTTGAGATTCCTGAAAAATCTGGCTATGTCCCTGCATTAAATGCTTTCTACCTCTTGCACAGCGACCACACATGCTAGTGTGTAACGAGCACATTGACATCTGAGGAGCCACTTTCTCCAGGTTATGTGTCAGCACAAAAAGTTAAAATCCAATGAAGTTTGCGATGAAGATGATCACGGTTTAATACGTCGCTTTATCAAATGATCAGTTTCTGACAGTGACTCTCGCATGTGATTTCTTAGAGTATCAGCAAATTTTGCAAGTTAGATTTTGCTTGTGATAAATTCAAGAAGAGTTTCTGAATATTTAAAATGTGTGAAATGTTTATGGCTTGCTGTTTCGGGGGTTGAAGTTACAAAGGCAGCTCCATATGATCAATGTCACAGCAAGGCATCACCCAGTTAAACCATATTAGACTGATTGTCAGACTGCTTAAAATAAATAGGTAAGAATGTAAATAGTAAATCTTAATGTAACAGCTAATTTACCCTGAAATCATACATGGTATCATTTAGCATGATTTCATTGTAAAGGAGTAAATGTAAATAGTAACTAGCCTCCCAGTCCCCATGTAAAATCTTCTAGATCTGCCACTAGTGGGCATTAAGATGGAGTACAATTGCCTGGTACTAATTAATTCTGTATGTTACATCATGGACACTAAATCAATCAAAATTCAGCTAAATATGTGCTTTGATACATTTTCATTTGATATCGAATCACACATGTCTGGGATGCACACCACGTTTACTAGACAACATGTGAGCTTACAGGATTTTTTTTAACATATTGTCCGTATTTCAGTGTGTGCATGTTTGCGCTTGTGCAGTCTATGAACATAGTTACGCACAGACTTTCCTAAATATAGACAAACACTTAAGATGCCAAAAAATGTGGCAATCATTGCCAGATTCCAGTTTTTCATTAGAAAGAGTGCGCTGAGTGATGTACAGTAAAGTCATTTTAAAGACATAGCTTGGCAAATGTAAATTTCCCCATTTACGGCCTTTATCAGGTTTTCTGATATGTTTACATTTTCATCCAACTTCCCATCAATTCTGATTCACTCTGAGTTTAGTGACCAGCATATTAATTTTTACATCCATGTTTTAATATAATTTTTTGGGATTAAATGTTTAAAAGATCTTGATTGGTACTACAGTATTTTTTGCTCCAAAAAGAGATGCGACGGGGAGGGAAAAAAAAAATCAAAAACATCACACCAGAGTGGAATTAGCGCAATCAGGGTAGATATGGAATTAATATGTCTGATTAAGAGCCTGACTGAATTAGCATTTGGTCCAAAGGGGATTCTAGCTTCAGGGGAGGGATACAATATGTTCTGGAAGCAATAAAGGCTGACAGATTGGTCTATGGAGTAACAAAGACATTACAGAGCAGGGGAACAAACAAAAAATGTGTTCTTTTGTCTTTGGTTTTCTTTCAGCCAACTTTTGGATCAAAGTTGGAGCAAAATGCCGACTATTGATCATATTGAACAATGTTCAATGAAAAAATATGTACAAATTTACACAAACCTCAAAAACAACCTAGGACATAATTTTGTTCCATATATAAAATAATTGAAATGTACATCAAGCATAAAGTATTGCCACTTTGAGTAATCAAATAGAGCAAGGGGCAAGGTATTTGTACGGAAGAACATTCTGGACTGTGGTTTGCCTTCTGTCCAAAATTGTCAAGTCTTATTCAGGAAGATCTGGTCTGACTGGGATATGAAAAGCCATTCTGTCTCCCCAAACCTCGACTTTGAATTCTTCAGTTTCAGGATTAGAAAGACAGACTAGGTTAGACTGATTTTAGTATTTGACTCCATAAGAGTCAATAAATAAAACCTGGTTCAGAGTCAAGAACAAGTTGCAACATATGGGGCCATTAATCAGTGTGATCTGTGAAACTTAGTTGACTGCAGGTTCTCAGTCTGACGAAATAATGGAAGGAAGAGGGGTGGGACAGTCAAATGTAGGCCTTTAGAAACCAGACGAGTTTTCCCCGCTAAACCATCTACACAGATTTTTTATAAAAATCCTGATCAGGGTAATACTGGACAGATTTAGGAATCTCAGTACATGCGGGATGGAGAGCTGCTTAGGTGTTAAGCTCTCTGAATAGGAAGTGCCAAGTATAAAAGCAACAACACTTGCTTGGTTCATGTGCACTCAACTCGAACCTTAAACATGTGATTATACATCAGTCTTAAAAAGGTGCAGAATCCAAGTCACTTGAGGTCGAGGGTAACGTTTCCACATTCAGTAGTGATTTGGGAAACCATGTAATCTGCTGGTGTTGGTCCACTGTGGTTTATCCAGTCCAAGCTCAGCAGAGCCATTTTGCCCACACATTTTCGAACACATTGTACTTTCGTCTGATGATGAGATTTATGAAGATGCTTATTTTATTCTCCAGCAGTGCTTAGCACCTGCCCATACTCCCGGAAGTACCAGAACCTGACCATTTGTGTGATTGGCCAGCAAACTCACCTGACCTTAATCTCATAGAAAAGATATGAATTATTGTCAAGGAGAAGGTGAGAAAACAAACTCAATCAGCTGGTTATTAAAAAAAATGAGTGCTTGCTTAACACTTCTACAGAGCCACAGGTTGATCCCCCTACATGCTATGTACAAAACAAAAATGTAAAGGGAAGAAAAAATAAAGGTAATAGATAGCATATTTCAACCCTGTAATTTGTGATTCTGGCAATAGTTAGTAGAACCTGTGCCACTGTTGATATGGAATGAACAACACACTAAAATGGATGTGTTCTATGTAAATCAGTGTTTGTATGATTTCAATCATTTGCCACCCTGTTAATTAGCAGAAAAACAAAGACAGTAAATAGGCACAATCTCTTAAAAACAACAAAAGCATAGAATGATGAAGGGAGCGGGCAAGGACAAAAATAAAAAGTATACAGCTGAGAGACGAAAGCCTTGGAGTGGGAGAAAGTCGAATACAAATTTAGAAGAAAAGCCAAGGCGGCATAAGGAAACCTTTTGGCAAATGAGTGTGATATGTGAGCAAAGAAGGTGAAAGACAGAAAGGGAAGAGGAGAAAGCAGCAGAGGGAATTTTATATTGTCATTATTCATTTCATTTTCCTGGTGTGATGGACATTATGGTGAGTCACCAAGTGCGTCTTTCTTCAGAAACAGATGAGTGCAGTAGTTGAAGAGGCAAACTGACAAATTAGATTAATTTCTCCCTTCTGTTCTTTGTACTCATTTGGATTTTCCTCCAGAAATTAAACAGCAGGCGTCAAACGGTGCCCCATTTGGTATGAGAGCTAACTTCTTGTTTGATTTCTATTAACCCCATGAGGCCATGCTCTTACGGTAATTTATCTGCTTTTGATTTTAGGCCTTTTCTCTAACATAGAACTTCCTCATTGTTTGCTGTTGCATAATTTTTCTAGCACCTACTGTATCTATTTGTATATCTTCCTTTTAATATATTCACAGATTAGTTTTCTATATTAGTTTTAAAACACGCAGGGATATAAGAAAAGCTGATGTTTTTTTTTTTTTCTCTTCCTTATTCTGTTCTTAAAATGGTTTGGTTTGAGATATTGTCCCAAATCATTAAAATTCACAGTGACAATTGCTTGATAAATCTTTGATTTAGTAATCTGGAAAAATATTTTGTTAATTAATTATCTCAACATTTTCATTAAACTTTTAAGAACAATATTGTCTCAGCATAATTATAACCCCCAAATTAATTGTGCTCACACAAATGTTGAGAGGATGCAAATATCTGATTAGCCCTATAAAGTTTATTTTATTGACACCTAGATTAATGAGTTATGTAATGAGGCTAGTTAAATATTTATATCAATGTAGAAAAAAAAACATACTGGAGATAATAAATAAAAGAAAAAGAAAAGTTTCTAACAAATGTAGCTTATTAACGTGTTTGAACTTCATATTTTCATAAATAAGCATACATCTTATCTTTTATTTTACCACACAACACTTCTTCTTAAAAGCTATTTTAAAAAGGGCAGACCCTACTTTTATGATCTTCAGCAGAGCCAACACCACGATGCTCCTACACACCACGTTCAAAATATTTTGCGGAATAAACAAAGTAATCTGATGAAGTTTTAGGGTTGTGGAATGACCGAGTCTCCTATTCTGTTCACAGATGGTGAACTTTGCTCCTGGAAAACAACCAATTTAATGAATAAGCTCTGCCAATTCAGAAGAGAAAGGTGATTAAGTGTCAAGCTAGAATGATATTAAAAACTTGTTTCAGCAACTTACAGGATATTTACACAAATATCAGTATCACTATCCTCATAAAATTAAGAGTAGCTGAAAAATGGCAAGAATTCACATTTTGCCTTGTATCTCAATAAGTTTCTAAGTAGGGCTTCAACTTGCAAAAGAAGAAATTGGAGTGAGATTATATATATATATATATATATATATATATATATATATATCTGTTTCTTTTGCTTAGAGAATGATGTTAATATACATACATTATTTATCCAGGATGCATTTTGTTTCAGCAAAAAAGGAAATAACTGTTTAATAATCTTTTGTGCAGAGTGATAACAGGCATTCTGGTACTAATCAGATTTGTTAACTTTCAACAGATGTATGATAAAAACAGAAGTACTGAGCAGAATTGCTTTAAAAGTCACTGTTTAACAGAAGACAGTCATTGATCTACAAACAGTGTAATACACAAAAGGCTACTGCCACTGAAATAGAGAGTGTGACGTCCGTGCATATTCATAGAAAGTTGAGTGGATGGGAAAACTGTGGATAGAAAATGTCCACCAGCTACAGGGATAGCCATAGCATTGAAGGGATTGTCAAGCACACTTCATTCAAGAATAAAGGAGTGAACTGAGGGTCACTGAAAGTCACCGTCCACAGATGAATCCTACACATGTTGCATTCCTTGTTTCAAGCAACTTCTGAACCAGAGACTGGACGATTGCTTAGTGGTCCAAAGTCCTCATTTCAGATAAAAATAAAGTCTGCATTTCATTTCGAAATCAAGATCCCAGAGTGTGAAGAAAGAGCAGAGAGGCACAGAATCCACATTGCCTGAAGTGCAGTATGAGGTCATTGATGATTGGCCTGATTACACCTTAGCATTGCCACAGGCTACAGTGATGCAGCAATCCAGGCAAATGGAGGCCCAATACAGTATTGAGCACATAGAAATGAACCTACTTTTAGCTTGACATTTCTGTTTGAAATATCTTCTTTTTTATGGTGTTTAAAATTCCAATTCTATGATTTACCAAATTTTAATTTTTCATTATCTGTTAGCCAAAATCAGCAAAAACAAAAACTTGAAATATTTCACTCCGTGTAATGAATGTAGTTTCTCTTAGCTAAAATGAATGACAAAAATGGTTAAAGGTTTCAAGGTGACTATCTGTTTAATAGTTACCTCCAGTATAAGTAACTCGTTACTGTAAGCCATTTGAACTGCACCGTAGTCTTTGCCTCCTCAACACCTCCTTCATTCAAGGTGCCTGTAAAGAGCCCCTTCCGAGATCCATTCTGGCAAACTCCAGCAAAAACCTCTCCATAAAAGATGACTCATTTCCAGCTCCAAGAATCACCTTCTGAGTATCGTTTCCCACTTCCCACGAGATGAACGCAACTCCTACGTTTTACAAAACAGAAATGAGCCTTGAACAAGGGGTTGCTTGAGATTCACCTCATTCACTGCTGTGCATGTGTATTTAGAAGAATGTTTCCAATCTAGAATAATATGCATGCTGTTCTTGAGGGCTATTTCATGATCTTGCCAATTAGTGAAATGTCCCTAAACTAACAACAAAAAATATTTCTAATAGGTTGCTTTAAATGAAGTTTAAGAAGATATTTGCAGCTCTCTTTTTAATGGTTTCTAAATTACACTATTTATTTTTTCACACAGTACTTTCTGATTGTGGTAATAACCTTATTTTTTTTACCAGTAGATGGAGAGTTTATGTGTGAAGTTGTGGAAAATAACTATATGTGATGTAAGTAATGTAATTAATGCAACGTTTCACCTCAGTTCATATGTATGACAGAATATTAGATGTAGTAATTACATTTTGATTTGCAGAGGAATTATTTTTGATCTACCTTTCTGAAAATCCACAGGTACATATTTTACTATAACATGGAAAATTATGCACAATACTTTTATGGGGCTACGGCCACAGACTATTTGCTTTTTTTGGGGGGTTCACAGCTAGGCGGATTCTTAAGCGGATTTATATTGTGAGGACAGCACTAAGCACAGGGTTGATTACAGGTATTAGAAGTTGAAGTTGATAACAGACTTAAGGAAGGGAATGCTGACATGATATCAGCAGGGGGATGAAACCCAGAGACCATATTATAGTGTTTAATATCTGTGCGCTAAATAGAGTCAGTAGGAGAGAAGGCGGAAGAGGAGAGAAAGTGAGAATGCACGTTAGCGTATGTGTAAATCTGTGTCTTCCCAGAGCCAAGCAGTAGTACTTTTCTTATGGTTCACAATGTGTTTTTTATGTGATAGATATGACTTGATTTCTTCTGCAAAGCTTATGTACATCAAATAGCAGAGAAAACTGGTCATGATGAATTGTCTAAGTGGCTCTGTCTTGAAACAGCAATCAGTCTTTTAGTGCGTTCCAGAACAATCTTTCACCAGACTTGAGTTTCACTGTCTGTCACCCCGAGCTACAATACTCTGCCAGTGTTGTTTGCACGAGAAGAAAATGCTCCATCAGACTAGAGATAAGGCGCATTGTACTGTGTGCCTTGATACTGGCTGTTATCACAGGAGAAGCACTCAGACTTCACAGGTAGAGTAATGCGTCCAATACCACAGTGTGCAGGTTATCATGAAGAGTAATCGGCTAAATGAAGAAGGACACAGACCATTCAAAGGACAGTAAATGTTTAGCAAATGCAGATGCATGACTTCTAAGCTATAATGCAGGTCAGAGCATGCTTTGTAATGGGAAGCCTTCCTAATTTAGATGAATTAAGAAAAGACTGCTGCGGTTTTCTATTCCCAAAATTATAGCACCACTCGGCCATAACATAAAGCTAGCTTTGATTCAGTGAAAGGCGGGCGATGTTGTAGTGCTAGCTAATGTAAGCCTTCTGCAGTGTTTACAGATTCATGGGGATAGTTGAAAATGTGTATGAAGTCTTGTATAGTCACAGAGGTATGGTTTAGGCATGCTAACAATGCAAAACATTTCTTCTAAGTACATTAGTTCTGTGGTGAGAAATGTTTTCCATTTGAAGGTTTCTCAGAGTTTTTCAGCTCAGCCTAGTTTCGACAAACAACATGGACCTATTGTGCTCCCCTACATTTGTACGTTATTGTCTAACAAAAGTCTAACTGAAAGAGTAGAGATTAAGGGTTGACTGCGTGAATACCTCGGCCCGCTAAGAAAGCGCTCTTTCCTGCAAGAAAAGGAGGGCGTGTGAAGATGTTATTTATTTTTCATTCAGAGTTGGAAATTCAAGAGCAGTAGGATAAGCCTCAGAGGAATAACTGACTAGAGTTGTTACCTCCTGGGGCAACAGTCGCTCTCTTCTCCTTCTTTCTCCCACTACTGCTCAATTTCCATCTCCCACCTTTCTGATCTTCACAAGAGAGCCGCCACTGTCTCTCTGAGAGAAGGAGAAATAAAGCTGGAGCTGTTGGTTCTCAATACCAGCTTTGCCTTCCTCATAGTCAAACTCTATTCATCGCACACCTCTGTGGTTTAATAGTTATGGATAGCTTCGTTCAGCTTTAAATACATGGGGCAAACTGAGTTGAGAGGTACTCCTGGTTCCTCCCGGGCTTGCTTGTTTCTACATGGGAAGCAGCTTTTTTTTTTTTTTATTCCAGTCGTCCTCATTAACAGCATTCCCATCACACCCTAGAGTCATTAAAAAAGTCACTTTTTTTCTCCCTTGTCCCTCCAGTGTTTTCCTGTGATCATTCTGCTCCATTCCACGCCTTATTTCGAATGAACTTAAGGTGTGAATGTCTAGATGACACTTATTTTCCATCTGGACCAGAGTGAATTATTGGATGCCAGAGAAGTGGGGCTGAGTTGGCTTTATAAACATGAGTCTCCATGCTCTGCTCTAGGCATTAAGCCGTTATCATGGGAGCCAACAAAAGACTTCCTTACTGTTCCCTGTTCCTCCTAATGAACTAAGGTGTCATATGCATTCTTATATTGGGGTCATTTGGGAGGTCCCCCATAGCTATAAAAAGTCAAAATGAGAGTTGTAAGACGTATGCAGAGGCTCTCGTGCCTTCAAACCTGTCTCAGTGAACTTCTTTCATGTTTCATTATCAAGGGGAAGATCCAGAACTTCTCTCGGTGCTGGTTTTGAGCAATCACATAATTAAGATGACATTGTTGCAAAGGTAAAGTGTTCCTTAGCAGCTTAGGTTGTATGTAAGAAATCTCACATCGCAATAGTGTCAGACCCCAGGAGTTTTTTCACTACAGTGTTTTTACCACCAAAACCAGACAAAAAGAAGGTGAAGAATTAAAGCAATTTGTGCTTTCCCATTTCGTTTGAGGGACAACTGTGATATGTGATATGGACACCTGGGGGTGGTGGGCTTGCACTATTTATTATACCTCAAATAGAAACAATCCAAGGCCCAGTCGCCCTCACAACAGCAACAGAAAAAAATAAACTTTACCTTTTACCTTTAAAGCTACAAGCCAACAAGAGATCATAAAATCATCATCTCCTATTCAATATCGTAACTTCCTTCCTCTATCCTTGTTCATCCCTCTCTTTGCCTTTCCCCTTAACCTTTATATTACTCTGAGCTCCATCCCCCACCTAGTTAAGTTCATTGGCTGAAGAGGAAGAATGCTGAGGATGCAGGACGGGGGAGAATCCAGCATCAATTAGATTCTAAAGTGCTCTTTATTTATTTATTTTTGTGCCCCATGCCAAATTAAATTAAGCAATAAAAGATGTGAAATGGAAAGGCAGTGAACTTTAATTATTGAGGCAGAACCTCTGCATGGGTCATCAGTCAGTAGAATTCTGTAGATCACTGTGTGCTCTCATAATGCAGACATGTTGGGAGCATGATTTTGATCTTCGCGTAGAATCAAAGACCTCTAAAGATCTCTTTGAAATGGTTGAACTCTTTTGGTCAATACAGTTATTAAATTGCATCAATATAAAACCCATATATGTAAAACACGTTGTTTTACTTGCTTTCTTTGAATAAGCATTGGGTGACGTTAATCGACACTTATTTTAGTCTTACTTGTTTTGCTTGCATTGTTCTGAAAGTCATTGCTAATGAAGTCGGTTGTTCCAAACATATGCATTAGCAGAACATTGAGAGGAAGGAAGAAGTGTGGTCGGAAAAAGGTGTTCCAGCAACATGGAGAACTGCAGCCTTGAGAGAACAGTAAAGCAAAATTCCTTTCCAGAGGAGACACCACACATTAATACTAGATTAAGAATGTTGCGTTCCCCATGTTAAGCCACTCCCGAACCAGAGACCGTCTAATTTGGGCTAAGGAGAACAGGAACTGGACTGTTGTTTAATGGTTGTGTTTTCAGATGAAAGTAAATTCTGTATTTGAATTGGAAATCAAGGTCCCAGAGCCTGGAGGAAGAGTGGAGAGGCACAGAATCCACATCATGGTTGAAGTCCAGTGACAAGTTTCCACAGTCAGTGATGGTTTGGGGCGCCACGTCATGTCAATCCACTGTGTTTTCTGAAGTCCACAGTCAATGTAGTCATCTACCAGGACATTCTAGAGCACTTCACGCTCCCCTATGCTGACAAGCTGTATGGACATGTTGACTTGTCACTTGCACACATTGCCAAAGGTAATAAAATCTGATTTCAACGATCATGGTGTTCGTGTTCTTGATTGGCCAGCAAACTGCCCTGACCTGAATCTTACAGAAAATATGTGGGCAGCAAGAGGAAGATTCAAATTTTTTGATGTACTACTACCAAGGAAGTGCTCTTTCCGTACTGCTGTTCTGCATAGGTCTGAACTCCCTGAGCCAAACACATTCATCAACAACACAGGCTATGGATACTGACTCAGAAATAGGGCCAATATCAGTCACCTCATCTACATGAATGACATCAAGCTCTGTGGTAAGAGTGAGTGAAACACTGACTCACTGCTAGGATCTGCAGCACGGCCATCAGAATGTGATTCAGATTGAAGAAATGTGGCTGGATTGAGACAAAGAGAGGTGAGGTAATCCATATGGAGGGGACTGCGCTCCCAGAACCGAGAATAGCAGATGCTGAGGAGAGCTATACGTACTTAGATGTACCACAGGCAAATTGGCAACCATGAAGCGGTCAGAGGGCCTTCCTTATTAGACAGGGGGTTAACAAGAGCCCTCGGCTGAAGACGGTAGACCTCTTTCCGGACCCATAGAAAGACAAGCTCATTGAATTGTTTCTGTTAAGAAACTCTTATATGTTGGAGAGAAGTTGTTTGTGTTTATCCAAAACGTGTGATAGCTTGATGTTTGAAAAACGTAATTGTTGGACTTCTCCCTTAATCTGTTGTTATTTTGAACCTCCCGCAGTCTTAAGAGATTTGGTCCATTGGAATGAATTATTATGAGGCTTTTTTGTGGTTTCAGGAACTGACAGGTGGACTGGACACCCCCACCACTTTCCGGTGCCCGGCCGTAACATCTGCCACGCTCTTCCTGAGCATTGTGTGTTAAGATTGTGGGAGTGTTAATATATGAATCGTAGCAGGCAGGTTTATATGAACAATAACTGAGACAGAATTATTTTTCTGTATTTTTTTGATAATTAGCTGGTGCCCTGGCTTGATACTTTTTATATAATTCACTAGTTTTATTAATAATTGTCCTAAGCAATTACTTATAGTCAAACCTGACTCTATTAGTTGTGCAACACCTCTTTGCAGAATACAATCTGGAGACCACTATATGTGAAAGTGGGAATTAGCTGCTGAGACGGTGGAAGTGAAAGACCTAACTTCCTGTGGGACTTTGTTAGAAATGACCAAAATCAGTTATGTAAATTAGTCATGAGAGCTTTATCAATATGTGTAATTCTCTAATTTTAGAACGAAATCTATCAAAACAAAACAAAAAAAAAAGCATAAGGAAACATTTTCAAACCTAATAAGCTGTATGTGGTTGTAATCAGGTCACAATCAGGTTTTTAAACTTCCTGACTTGGTGAACAAAAAATATTGTATGCAGGAAAACTGGTAAATAACAGCAAATCAAATGACCTTCAAATGATTGTCCAGAGACCTGTAATGACGTGATTCTAGATTATTTTTCTAGATATTCTGTAATGAAAGTCATTAGGTGTCTGAAGGATATCAAAGACATAGAGCAACATGATAAAATGGAAATTAAAAAAGACTAAGATCAAAAGATTAAAGGAGTCATCAGTATTGGACGTCAGCAGATAAGCTTGTAGGAACACCTTTCTTTGCACGCTGCTTGTATATGTATAGTATATGTTTTACAGTACCTGCCAGCTGTTGCCAGTCATGGTTTTAATACCACGTTCCACAACAGTACTTAAAAATATGTCTTAAATAAAAAAAAAGGATTAAGTAAAATCATGAAAATTAACAGCTGCACTTTTAAAATAACTATGCATTCAGGTAGGTACCAGCAACAACAGAATGAGGTGAAGTCCATCGTTTTTTCAATAGCAGGTTAGTTAAACAACATAGTTCACTAAAAAGTGCTTTACGTGGTTTAAAATCAACTCGCACACAATTTTTCACATCATAAAATAAAATCCAACTTTGAAAACTTTTAAAATCAAAAACAATATACACAGGTCAGTGCAAGTCCGCCCCAGAGTAAAAAAATCCATGGGGTTCAAATGACCCCCGTCTCTGTGTGGAGATTTCAGGAGTAAAAATAAACAAGTTTAAACTACATTCTAAAATGGACTGGAAGCCAATGGACAAAGGCCAAAACAGCAATTTCTTCCCCCACAGAGGACATGGAAGAACTTGTAAGGATCTCCAATTAAGATAAAATAAAGGCATGCATTAGGGCCTCAAAGTGACTAAATGAAATGAGGGTCTAAACCTTGCTGATAAACCTTTGCTGGGATAAAAGTGTCTTGACTACTGAGCAACTCTATTTCTGAAATGTAAAGTCAAATCACAGCAACGTTTTTCTACTGACAAAATGTGATTTTCTATTCCCATTTGACCATCACTCAAATGTGTTTGCATGTAAACATACTTACAAAGTACTGTTATTTATTTAAGAAAACTACAGCTTGAGGTAATATAAACATTTACTTTTTCCCAAACAAATTCTAATTTACATTTTATCATGGCAACAAAAACTTTTAAACCAGTCACCTTTTGCTTGCTTGATAAATGTCAAATACAGGCCACACTCATTTGGCACACAAAGGTTATTGAAAACATGCACACAACAAAAGGTGTCCTCAGCTGTTTCACAACTTGCACACGTCTCTGTTCCCTACTAACGCTAAGACGTCAAACACGACGTTGCCTTAGCGTCATACACACTTGACTGACTAGTCAAGTGTGTATGTATGTTTGTTACAATTTGTTGAAAAATCCTGTTGTAAACTATAGTATTTTCACTTACATTCCAAGCAAACAAACAAACAAGAGCCATATATGTTTTGTTTTTTTTTTGTTGTTTTTTTGTACCTTTTCAGCCGCCTTGCATGTTAACCTGGTGAATACTAAATGTGTTAATGGCAAAAGTGGAGCCAATTTTATCTAGAGATGCTCTTAACACACAAATACACACAAACTTCACAGTGGGATATTTTCTACTGGAGATGTGCTCTCGCAGCTAGAATCTCAAGGGAGAAGGCGTGGTGGAGTGTCTGTCTAGAACACACAGGAGGCAGGGCACAACGCACAAAGCATGCTGCGGAAATCACTTTGTTTTGCTTGCACCATGGCAGACGTAGTAGAAGAGCTGTGTTGATGTGTTTATACCAAATATACAGAAATGTTGCCGCTGTAGCAAAAGAACAAATGGAAGCCAACACGTATGTCAAAGTGGTATACCTTTGTTGACATAATCAGCGAGGTTTAGGCCCTCGTTTCATTTAGTCACTTTATTCAGTGAGGGACTAATTCATGCCTTTATTTTGTCCTAATCAAAGTTCCCTGCAAGTTCTTCCCCGTCCCTTAGTAGAAATGACTGTTTTGGCCTTTTTACAATGGGTAACTTGGGGGAACTTTCACCCCCAAGTTGGATTGTCAATTATTAAACATGAGGAAAAGAAGCTCCTTTAAAGTGCCAGAAGACCAATAATTTTCTTTTTAACAGAGCATATCATCCTTCACAGCTTCATTTTTAATTGCTGTGCTCAATCCACTTAGGACTGCAGTCATTCTGGAACAGAGTTGTTGGAGCATGTGAATTGAAACTACTGCTAAAAACTGACTGACTTAAAAAAAACAAAAAAAACATACAAGTATTGTAAATGAAAGTGGACCACTTTACTTTAAATAAAATATATAATAAATATAGACATAGAACAATTGTCCAGTGGATACCTCTGGGTTTGGCAGTTAGCATAACAAAAGCATCAGTAATTGGTTTAAGTTTGTAGGATTATGTTGTGGGTCTGTTGAAGAACTTGACTGACCTGATAGAAACCTCTTCAGAATACAATAGACCAGCAGTCAGCTAGGTCTAGTGCTGCACAATATATTGCAAATGTATCATCATCACAAAGTAAGTGTGAACAATATTCATGTCGTAAAGGGTTGTTCTTCAGTGCAATAATTGTTAGCTAGTATATTCCAAGTGTTCTGAACTTGCATTTTAGATGCTAATGTAAACTTTAGCTTGTTGGACAAAGCCTTGTGACAGGTTATGCTCACACCTGACACTAATGACACTGGTCTCAGATAGATGAAAGCACAGACGAGAAAGAGAAGAAAGAATAAAGTATGTATATATTGCAGTTGATATTGTCATCATAATATTTGCTAATATTATCAGAAGTATTTTTAATACCTTGCAGCCCTAGTTATTTTTTTTTTCTTTAATCAGTGTCTGACCTTACAAATGTGAAACTAGAAGAATGGCCAAAAATCAACATAGGCCCTCCCATAAACCATGTGGTGGGCCCGACTATTTATGACAGATCCAAATCTGTGATAAATGCAAAGTGTGGGTGGGCAGAATAACAAACATAATGCCATTTAAATTTACATATGTGTAAAGGCAGTAGTGAATACTTTTGGCCATACTACCCAGTTAGCCAGACAGACAGAATACAGTCCTGTTGTAATTTAGTTGGAGACATTAGTGTTATCCAAACCGGTGGGAAAAAAACGGTGATGTTTAAAAATTTCAGTAATTATAAAAAAAAAAAAAAAAAAATGCACAATAGAAAAATAGTGAATTATCTTAACTCTGTAGTGACAACTTAAAAATGCAACATTTGAATGACAAAAAAGGTCTCAGATGCCTTAATCAAAGAAATCTGAATAATTTCTTAACCTTGTGCATCAAATATTTTCTACTTTGTTGGTCCAGAAAATGTTTCTAGTCTAGTGAACTTTGAAGAATTACTTAAAAAAAAAACAAACTAAAAAAAAATAAACAAAAAACATAAGAAACAAACAAAGCAATGCTGTAATACCTTTTAAGCACTCAGACTTCAGATACTCACAGAAGGTCAGTCAAAGTCTTATGCGGGTTTTATGTTCTTTATTTCTGTTCCCCTAACAACACTTACAAAATCTGGCTTTGAAGTGATAATGAAAAATCATGTTTTGCAGCTTCAGACACATTTTTTGATTGGTTCCCACACTGCTGGTAGAGATTGAAAAAGTGGAATATTTATGGGCCAACAGGTGAAATTAATTTTTGTCAAAGGACGCCTGGATGACTCAATCTCTGACTACTTCTGAACACTTAGATCACCTTAAAAATAATCAATGCATGATGGAAATCCACAGAAAGAATTTTGGTGAAGATTAAAACTGCTACAAATGATGCAGGTCTCCCAATAGACAGACAGCATCTTCGACATTTGTTGAATATATAAAATCTGTCTGTCTATTGTTCAGGTAGAGAAAATCTTCTAATGAAACATGTCTAGGGACTTTGGTTGTCTGCCCTAGAACATGTGAATGAGTAGATCTACATTAAAAAGAGTCAGTCAGACATATGGAAGTCCAAAAACAAAGTGAAAAAAATAAATAGAAAAAGCAAAGCAAATGAAATTAACCAAAGCACTACGGTGCCTCGTACCTTCCCTTTCCCCTGCATATTTTGGGGCGCTACAGTCTCTAATCTGCAGATGATCCTGATGGACTGTGCATTTAATTTGGCACCCAAAAGCCCACAGATCAAAACAAGAAATTTCAAAGCTTTGCCTCAGCTTGCTCATGAGAGAAGATGCACTGGAACACATTCCAAAAACAGCTGATGCCACAACACTTACTCTTCTACAAGCTGCATCCAGAAATGTGCAAAAAAAAAAAAAAAACTGCCTAAAACATCAGGTGTTGGACAGTGCAGCAGAAGCAAAGCAAGTGATAAATCCCTGCGTGTGCAAAGCAAATATAGTGACACAACCACAAGCACAATAACAGTGTCTCTATCTACACTAAAAAACACTGAAAACATAAAGTGGAAGCTGCAAGAGGTGCAATATATAAAAATGTAGTTGTTATAGTGATTTTACATCTTGATTATGGTTGATATTGGCAATAAACTGATACATTTGAAATATTTAGCAAAATCACTTAATACATATGCAAATTCAGCATGAAGGCAGTGACAAACCATGCGCTTTGTTTTTAACAGCAGTAAAATTAAACGATGTGTGGACGGTCACTGTAGAATTTTAAAATCTTCTGAGAACCATTATTACGACTGTCCTGCATATCTCAATACTGCGTGCTGCGTGGGAGAGCGTGGTAGTGGCAGATTATCCATAAACTATGCATGTCTTTGCCATGGTAGGAGTTGTTGGAGTGGCCACAGCAGTTTCATTTCAAGGCTACAACCTAATCAAGCACACACCTGGCAGGCATGAAGCAGTAAGCGCTCCATGTACCCTAGCTGCAAAAAAAGAAATAAAGAAAGTAAGGATTCATGCCATGCTCATGCTTCTTGCACACAGAGATTGGTATGCAGTGCGTTTCCATAGTTTTGGGTACCTAGCCGGGGAGAATTGAGCATATAGGTTGCCAGGAGATGGAGAGATGTTCGGTTTCTCAGCTGCAGTTAAAGCTGAAAATATATTCCTCATACTATTAAAAAAAGAAATTGGTGTACTAAGCAATGGCAAGAGAAGGAGACGTGGAAAAGCATGAGCAGCTTTCTCATAGCGTATATAATTTCACAGTAATCACAGTGAGACTCATAAAACTTCAGACTTTAGAGTCTTAATGTTACCATTGAAAATTAAATTTTGGATTTTGTGTGGATAACTTTTTATGACTGCATTCAATAAGATATGCCTACAGAAAAAAAAAACCCCAAAAACATCAGATTGAAATTTTTGTGCATGGTGCACTCTATAATAATAATAATAATAATAATAATAATAATAATAATAATTCCTCACCTGCTTTCTTTCATTCTGCTAATGAGCAGAACATATTTATGTTTTTTTATTGTTTGTTTTTTTTCCCTCCACAGCAAAGTGCACTAAATGTGGAGATACAGGAAGCTCCCATATTAGTAGGTCATGTCTGTTGATTACAAAGAGAGGAGATGAGACTTCCATGTTGGTCATATTGAAACAGGATGGCATAAACATTAAGATGATTAACAATATGAAATTAGTTAGTGAAAATAGTTTTTTTTGTGCCCTTCTTACAATGTTTATCTCACTAAACAACAAACAGTACTACATCGTGTAACACACATCTTGATATCATGCTTGAAATGTACAACTCTATAGAAATTAATTATTATTTTACCTGGTAAGAGTGGTCATGAGCTTTTCAATTAGCAATTTTTTGGACTAGAATACTGTCAAATTCAGATATAAATGAATCAAAGCAAATTTGGAATTAGTATTGTGTCATTCTTGGCACCAGAGTTAATCTGTTTTTTGAAATCGTTAACATTTCTGAGTACAGCTCAGAACGGCAGCTCAAGAATCTGTACCACAGTTTGAGAAACATGGATATAAACTGTCAAAACAGCCACTCTAGAATTTTGCAAAATTGCACTCATGCCTATACACAGACACACAACAGAACTCTTTTGTATTGGTCTTTTTGTAAAGTTCTGAAATTATTACATTTGAGTAGTAATTGGGAACATTGTATGGATAAATTCTCTGCTCAATTAGAAAACTGATTCCTAGTTTCATTAATATTTGTTCTAAATACACAGGTACATCAATGAGGCACGTGCTAAGGAACAAACATAAACAATAACAATATATATATTCTGACATGTTACTAATTTTGCTTATTATCTCAAATTATTATGCAATAAACTTTCCAGAATACAACTGCAGATTATATGAAGACTATTTTGTATGGAACATTCAAGAAATCTGGCCTTCCTAAACCTTCAGTCCTGACAAATTGCTGGCGCACAAATTACAGGGCTTCAGCTGTAGGCGAACAAAAGCCCAACTGAGGGACATGCTCAGCTGGCAGACATTTAACTTTAGCTAGAGAACCTGCAGGCATGTGTGTGTGGTTGCGCGTGCGTGCGTGTGTGTGTGGTTGTGTGAGTGGAAAGAGGAAAGGGCGACACAGAAAGACTCCATGTTAGCAGTCGCATCACATCACAGTTTGCAGCCACATTGATTAAGAGAGTTGCCATGCAGACTAATCTGGACATGGGGCAGATAAGATCATTACTGGCAACCGCTGATTTCATGTGAGTTTTACAAAAGGATTAGTTCAATGCTCTCACTGTTTCCCTTCCATTTCTCTTTCTGCTAAAGTTACTTCATTTATGTCTTGCATTTGTAGACACTTGGTGAATAATGCATGCTTTATGTGCATGATTGATTATTTTGACGTAGAATCAATTACAAGGGTGTTTGACTCCACATTTCTAGTTGCAATAAGGGAGTAGCATGTCAGTATATTGAATGTACTTAGTGCACAGCACATGTGAGTGGGTTTTATTTTTATTTATTTATTTCTCTGTATTCAAAGATGTGTACCTGTGAGAGTTTCAAAAGCCAGTTCTATTGTAAACCCTGAGCTACTGTGAGACTGCAAGAGCGGGAGTCATCCATCAGAGCTGGACACTTCTCCCATATGCAAACAGGCGAATTAAAATACTCGCCTCCCACTGGATCCATAAGCGAGAAAGAAGAGAGGTGAAGGAATTCCGTATAATAGGATCAAGATTAGAAAAGCCTCATGCGGTGCCAAAGTGAAAGGACAAGCAAATACAAGGATAAATGATGGAAAAAGGTCAAGTGATTTGGTTCAGCGGGGTTGAAACAAAGCCCAGAATTGGAATAAAACTCATCATCTGGACTAGGGTGCGTAGTCCTGTGACAGTAAGATATGGATTTATCCCTTAAGGGTCTGTAATCATTGAAAGTGGTTGTACAAGAACCCTGCTCCGCACAGCTGTGTGGCACTTTTTTGCATCACTACAGAGCTGTCGTCCTCTAGGAATGATTAACCTAGAAGAGCTTTATATAGAAAGGAAGGAAGGACTGGATGGAAGAGAAGGATGAGGAGGAAGGAAAGAGTGAGGGAAGGATCTGGGCACGGAGGACATTATTGAATTCCATGGAGGGTATACTCTTTACCTCTGCACATCAAACCATGTTCAACACCGTTTAGCAATCTGTCTGCTAATTAATCATGGACTATAATCAGTTAGAGGCACTGGAAAATTATGTGTTTGCGTGTGTCTAGGGATGTGGGTACATTGTCTGTGGTTCAGAAATAGTTACACAGTGAAAATGAAAGGCGCAGACAACATGTAATTTGCAGCCAGAGTATTCTTGCCAGCAACAGTTTTCATGCAACGCTTAAGCGGGTATATTGCTGCTTCTCTCCACTGTGGGGAACACAGGGAGCATTTTGATTTGCTCTTTATTGTGTATTTGTCCTTTTCATAATGTATATGGAATTTTTATCAGTTTATCACACAGCTACAGATTGCTACATCCGCCACAAGCCTCTCACCTTCAGAAATTGACCGAACAAAAAACGTAAATTATCTGATGCTAACGAATGACTCGGTTAAATGATTGTAGGATGAATTTGACTGATCCAATTTTTTGTAGATGAATTGATTATAGGGCTACGAGAAGTCTTGTTTGCAGCTATTCTGACTAATTTCGACATGGTGGCCGTGGCAGCAGGGGTGGGCTTGGTTATCATCTGACACAGAACACCAGCCAAGCCTGCAAGCTTGCGTACAGCCATCAGTGCTAATCTCCTGCTATGTGCTAACAATAGCACTGATGTTCTGGCTTTCTGGAGGAGCTTTGCTTGCCCTGAGCCTGCCTTGTTTGAGCAATGTCCCAGTGGCCAGCCACCTTTAGCTTTCTCATTATAGATGGAACAGTAAAACTGAAATCAGTAAGTGCATTGTTGCTTCCATGGAATAGCTGCTTGATTCAAGGCACATAAGTCACCGGCCAATGTAGAAAGGAGCGGAAGATTCAGCCCCTTGGGGTTTAACAGAGGGCTGAGACGATGCAGAGCTTGAAAGATTTGACTGGGGAAGGAATTCACTTCTCATGTGTTAAAGAAATGAAAGCAAATTTTTGTAATGATGCAAATCAGAAAAGAAAAAAAAGTCCTCAGACAATAATTAAAGAGGATCAATAATCTTTCCAGAAGAAAGTCCAACTTTTGTGTGTCAGAAAATAAATAAGTCAGTAATTGTGTCTATTTCTGCAATTTCTTAACATGGTACAGAGTACACCCTAGACGTGTTGAGAGTCTTATCAAAGGGCAATATGAGATAAAAAAATATGCATACACACACTCAAACCTAAGGATACCTTAGAGTGACCAATTAACCAAACATGCATGTTTTCGGACTGTAAGAAAGAACTAGAGTAGCCATCGAAAATGCATATAAACACAAGAAAAACATGCAAACATTGAAACTCAGTAATAATCTTGGTGTAGGCCACTAAGCTAATGTGAAGCAAGTTAATCTTTGCAATCAATACAAAAAAAAATCAATCAAAAGCTTAATAACTACATTGTGATCCAACTTTGTTTTTTTGTTTTTTTTTTCTTTTGTTTTCACCTAAAACAAATGGGTTTCTTTTGTGCTTGTTAGTTCTTTCTCTCCCCACATAAAATAAATGTCTCAAGGACAACAAGAACAGCCACAACGAAGCGTTTTCACTGTAAACCATATTGCCTGGTAGGAATAAGCTGGTATTTACATTTGAAAAACTTTTCATATGCTATACATTTAACTGAGGGCTTTGCATATAAAATAATGTCTGTATTTCAAAAACTCTAAAACGTCTAAGTCAGTTCCGATATCACAACCAAATCTCCCATAGCTTTTGCAAATTGTATTGTAAGTGGCTGTACGGGATGCTTATTGTGAGCATTTTTCGCATTTGTAAGTGCTAAGAACTGTGACAATCGAAGTAAGAAACAGAAAGTGTTACAACTCTACAGCAACATCTGGGATAAAGAGAAGCTTGTCATTTCGATTCTTTGCCATTTCATTATTTTATGGTCTACTTGCAAACAACTTTCAGGTACTAAAACGAGTCATCAGGAAAGCAACCTTTTGTAGAGAGTCTGCAATAATTTCTACCCTACGTTAAAGTGCTTTGGTATAACTTTAAGAATGATGGTGAACTTCCTCATTTTAACATAAAGTACATGCATGCATACAGTACTTTCTGACATATTACAGCTTAGCTCCATCAATTAGTTTGAATTGGAGCCCATTCCATAATCTCTGTAATCACGATGATGTAAATCCTTTGATGCTGCAACAAATGGATATAGACATGGCAGAACAGAGAACTGCTTTTTATTCCCCATTTTATTTAGCCAATGTCTGAATACACCACATCTCCCTTAAGTTTGCAAAGTCCTTTTTTTTTTTCCACTAACAATGGTGAAATCTTCTATTGTCATGTTATATAAAAGTTCGGTGCATTCTTGCCTTTTTAGAGTTAACAGAACTCTACATACAGCCCCTGTCTGCATTCTATCTACTGAAGGCAATTTGTATTTTTGACATTTATGGGTGTGCTTCCAAGGCTCGCGGTGTAATTTATGTGACTTATACTACTCATTTACAGATTGATAGCTGCCATTCTTAACTGCTTATAATGAATGCCTTATCACTGCACAAAAAGTTTCTGTGCTGGATCTTTTGCCAGAGACTCTGTTAAAGCTCCTATGCTCTTCATTAAAATCCCATTTGTCTTTGCAAGACAGAAGACAACCTCCACTCACACTACCCCTGTTTTTAGGGATCATTTCAGTCTGGACAAGGAGATACAGCTCTGGAATTTGGGTTCATTATTTAAAAGTGAACACATGCACAACATACAACTACAACAACTCAAATTCAGAGGAGAGTAGTCTTTCATGAACTCTATGGAGTATCCTCTTTGGAAAGTGAAGTTCCCTCCTCATAATAAGGATATGACACTTATTTTGTTTTCTTTCTCAAAATAACTTGTCCTGTCAATAGGAGTGTCCCAAAAAAAGCCAATTTACATAAGAATCGAGACTCTCGTTTACTACAATTCAGAATCAAAATAAAGTGCCCCAAAGTTGTTCTGAAAACAATAAAAAGTAAAGCAAATTAACTGTCTGTCGCCTTCCAATTTGTAGCTATGTGGGACATCCTGATGCCACCATGCAGCTGCTGCTGGAACTTATGGGTGTGCAGAAAGCACCGAAACAAAGAGGAAACTAAAAATGAAGAGGAGAGAGATTTGAATCACACAGCCTTCCTTGAGGGCAAACATTTGGACTCATTTAATTGTTTTTTTCCCAAATTTGCAGGAAGACCAAGCTTGGCATGAGCTTCTCCGCTTGAACAGATCAATGATCCTTTGGACCTCCAGGATCATCACATGTAGTGCATTTCTCTTAATGTTTGTCACACAAGATTTACAAAATGAAGATTGAGAACTTTGGGAATACCAGAAATCCAAGCTACAGTGGAGCAAAGTTAGAGATAAGTGCAGAGTTTTGTGTGATTTGTCAGAACTTTGTGGCTGTGTTTTTTTTGTTTTTTTTTGCAGAAATTTGCTGTAGTGCAAAGTTGTTGTTCAACTAGTCCATCTGTTTATCATATCCACAGGCAACATAAATTCTTCCAAGGAGAAATTATCTGATGAGATGAAGAATTTTGTGCATTTGTACCATTCTTCACTGAATAACTACAAAGACTTTTAAATTCCTAAAAACTTCTGGAAAGAAATTGACACGGCTTTCTCCAGATGAAGTACGGGAGAGCCTCAAGTTTTTCACTGACAGCTGTGCCACAGCTTCACTAAAAGACTAAAACAAAAACTTGCACAAACTAAAGCAAAAACTTGTCAATCAAAGTTGACACTAATGTGTCATGGAAATTGCAACAATTCCATCTAAGCATGTAATATTTAATGCTTTACAAATGTCAAAAAGACACCAAAGAGCAATGCTGGAGTACACCGTGAGGATCCTTTGAACACCTACAGACTGAAGCAGAAGTCACTATGGATGATCGTTTTGAACCAAAAATAAATTTTGAATCAAAGTTGAATCCACTAATGAGATAGCAAAAGATTCCCATCCCTACTTTCTAATCGGTCAGTTCCACTTGTCGTCTTGTCCAGACCAACACAGGAACAGGTTGTTTCCTTTCTGTTCCCTTAGCCAAGTAGTTTTCGCATTATAGCAGCAAGGCAAACCTCAAAGTCTTACGACCTAATTCAGGTTCAAAAGGGGCATAAAAGAAAATCACCATCATAAAAATAAACAATGCCATATAATGTTTGGCATTTAATTTCTTGTATTAAAATAAACCCAGATTTAAAGCTAGTGAAAACAGAATAAACCATCTCTTTTGTGCTCGGATGAGTGTTATGCAAATACAGGCAGTTCTTGTGAGAGGGGCAGGTGAAGGACTGCATCCCAGTGACTGCAGTCCCACCTGTTTAATCAAAGCACAAAGGAACCTTTTAACCTGCCTGTAGTGCCCTATAAAAAGCTGCACATGTCTCTAAGGGTTTGTTATCCTCTGGAAAAAAAAAAGTCTGTTCATTCTGGATCTGCTTATAGAGCAAATGATTCACTATAGCCCACCTGGTTCCATGGCTTACATGTCACTTTGTTAGCATAATTCTTCACAAAGACTGTGAATTAAGCTACTAAACAGATTTAAATCCACATTCACCTTTCCATTGCAATGGCAGTTAGAAAATGGAGAAATCCACACAGGCAGTGGGCAGTGAAGGCTGCAAAGTCCTTTTTTTTAGTGACACAAAAGGAGAAATGGATCAGGGCCTCTGCACTGAGATCAGTATTTTGTTCCCAATGCCCACAAAAGCTAACACATCAACTCTGTCATTTACACACAAACACTTACACAATCATAAACCTCTGTTCCATGCAACCCCAGAGAGAAAAGGCAATCCACACACCCCATGAATATTACAATGAGCTGGATCTGGGTCATTAATATGACACAGTCGTTACTCTGGAGCCCAATTAGCAGTCAACACAGAGCCCGGAACGTTCCTGTTACTATACATAATCACTATATCACTGAGACAGAGTCTGGAGCAGGGAGGAATCAAACAGTCTCACATAGGGAACATGAAGGACTCATCACAGAAACATGCTGGACAGGGAGGTTGCAACCAGTTAATGAGGCTTAAAGAAGGACATTTAGAAACATATATGAATTTAATATTTCTTAAATGTCTACTGTTAGTAAAGGTTGGATCAGTATTAGAGATTCAACTTCAAATGCAGCTTAGTAGCAAAAACCTACAAAAATAAAAAGCAGCTAATGGGTTTCTATATGTATTTAGATTTTGGGAATAACTTATTTCCCCCCTGTGCAGTCTTCCTAATCAAGGAGTCACTAAAGCAAGCAAACTCTCACCGACTTTTGGCTTGTAAACACTTGCAAACCCATTAACAATGAAGTAGGAGGAGGTAAACCATCATCTCCATCATTTGGAAGGGGTCGATGTGAGTTGACCCTGTTTAATCCCTGCAACTCTTCGCCTTTCAGCCGTAAATGCTAATGTGGGACTGTGTCTTGTATCTAGAAATCTATTTCGAAATGTTTTCTCAGGAAAATAGTTACAATATTTCACTTCATTAAAAGAGTCTGGGGTTGCAAGTTGCAGTTGTCACACCGCTGCCTCGCAGCAAGAAAGTCCTGGACTTCCAACCTGTCCAAGCCTTTCTGTTTTCACGCTTTCCTTGTACATGACTGGGTTATCTCTGGGTAGTATGATGGAAGTGAAGTCGGAGGAGGAAGATGTAAGGAACAGTTATATGAGACACACAGTTTTATATTGTGGTGAGTTATTGTTAGTGGTTTAGCCATTTTCCTTCTCCCTAAGTGTAAATATTTCATAATTTCATGTTAGGCTATTTGGCCTCTCTAAATTACAGCCCAGCATGGTTGTTTATTCCGTCTCTTTATTGCCCTGTGATGAACTGGCAACCCCACCTGTCCCATATTGACCACTGGAAAAAGCCACTAGCATTCCTGCAACGGCAAAGATTAAGCAAGTATATATAAAAATGGATGGATCAAAGATCAAAATATCACAAATTCAGGAACATTAATAAACATACATTTAAAAAGCACACATTTCCCAACATACTCCTCAGCTGCTTTCGAGGCAATAAATGTGTATTCATAGATATTTAGTCAGATATTCATTTATAGGGTTTATAAAATAATCTCTTTAATTCAAGAGAAGTAGGAGTGGATTTTAATTTAATGATACTGAAAGAGAAAGTTTTTTTTTGCATACATCTGACATAATGGAGCCTTTCCAGTTTAGTACTTATATGCACATATTTCAAATTTGATTAGTTCACTAACAAAAATTAAATGTAATGTGATGAGGATCAAAATGTGGTTTTCTTTTTTTTTTTTTTTTCACAGACGGACTGGTGCTAAATGCTGAGAAGTCTGGCACTGGTTGCAGGAGGCTACTCATTTGGCTACACACTGGCGTGCACACCCATACACACACACACTTCAGAAGGAATTATTAGCTACCTCTACAGCTTTTCTTCACGACTTAGATTCATCACCAGTTTTCTGTTTTCATCAGTGAAAAATATTGCTGTGTGACAGAAAGATTAAAGTTCATCATTGATCACAAACACTTTCAGGAATATATGAAGTTTAATTTGCACATTAATATTTATATGACCTGCTCTGTCCTTCTTTCTGTTGCTTAGGTAAAGTTCCTTGAACGACATCGTTTGTGATTTGGTGGTGAACATCTGCCTGTATATATTTTGTGTTTTTTCTCACCCTCTGTGCTGCATACAAACAAACTGCAGCTGGAATGGGCTTTCCTTTGATGGGGTTGCATCTGTTGAGAATTATTTTTTATGAATCTTCCTTATCAGGCATTATGTGCTCTGAATTTTATTTATTTTTTTTTTTTCCAGTATTTTCTTTCTCTAACATGCGGTTCTGGGGGCAGCCTGACAGCTCCTGGCATAAGGCCCCGACCTGAGCAGGAAAACAGGGCTGTTCCTCAGGACAATTTAGATTAAACCAAGTGTAAAACAATCCTTGTGACATCAGAAACATAGTAGAGCAAGTTGCCTACATTCAGGTGCCCTCATGAGCAAAACATTACGGTCAGAGACAAACAAAAAGAGTTAGTGGAGAGATAAATACGAAAAGTTGTAGAAAGATAAAACTGAGACTTTAATGTTGGATGAAAATGATAGAAAAAAAAAAGGAAGAAACAAGGTATGACAGGCTTTTTGAAATTACAAGAGAGTTGTAATGGACGCAAAGCTTTTTGTCTTCATCTTTATCAAAGCTTTGTTCACACAGCCCGACACTATTGCAAGCATGCGACTGTTAGATGCAGATTGAACGTGCTGTGTAGCATTGTGGGTCTTTGACTGATGACCAGACTCCTGCTGTGAAGCTGAGCTGCACAGCCATCTGATTGCCAGTGTAACTGCCCTGAGGAGTTAAAAAGCAGATCTGGGAGACAGACGGCAAAGATTGACCCACATGTCCAGATAGCAGACAGTCTTTCTGCATCCCTGGGTCTGCATTACTCTGCTGCGAAGGAGGATGTGATCTCTCCAATGTATACATGTACATTATTTTTGCACTATGATTAAAAAAAAAATCATTCTTGGGTTTAAAACTCAACACGTTATGGTCGAAATCTCTTCTCTTAAGCAGTATAATGGTAGACTTCAAACCTGGCATTGCATCCCTGTAATTACTGTGACGGTGTTAAAACTATTTAGCTCCTCTGAAGTTTAATAGAGAAACCATGTTAATACGAGTTTCTGTTTAGTAGCGAATGATCAGCCACTTTCAGTCACAGCATGACAAGACCTCATATTGTGATTACAACTCACTAAAGCCCCCCAAATAATATTTAAGGTGCTTTGGCAAAGGATATTTACAGTGCTATGAAAAAGTATTTGCACAGTACAGTACATGTTTTAGATCAAACGAATTTTAATCTCAAAGGTAACTTCAGTAAAAAGAAAATGTAGTTTCCAAGTAAAAAAATTATTTCATTAAAACAATAACTGCAGAGACTAAGACATTGTTGTTGTTGGTTTTTTTTTTTTTTTTGAGTCTTATGTATACCCCACAAATGTTTTTTTTTTTTTTTTTTTTTTTTTTTTACCAATTTTGGTTCCCAGAATTTTATTTGGGGCTATTAAAGTAAAATAAATTGAATATAGATACTTTTCTGATGCTATTTAAAATAAATAAATCCTCTTTCAGAAAATACTCTTCTTTTGACTTCACAATCATGATTTTGTGTTAGTCTCTGATGTAAAATCTGAATAAAACACTATTCAAATTGTCTTTGGAATATGACACCTTCCATACTTATGCCATGCATGATATGTTAAACAATATATACCTGATGTAAATGTAAATGTAATTTTTTTTATTGGCAAATGTTAGAGAAATTCCTGTCATTCAATTGAAAGAAAATATCTTAATAATTTTCACCAAAAAAAGGGAACTAGCAAAATTGCTAGCTTGCCCTAACATTTATTGGATGTTTTCTTAAAAACAAATAAAACCCAAATAAAAAGTAAAAAGAAAATATAAAAGAAAGCACCTAATTACCCTCACTTTCTCTACGAGAGAGATGCAACATCTTTGCAATAAACCCGGCAAATAATAACTGCAATTTGTTAGATAAAAGTGCTGCTTTTCCTCAGGCAAAAAACCTATCTGCTCTCACAGGTCAACTATCTTTTACCACAGTAAAGCTTTTTTTATTCAATATAGCAAAAATATACTATGATTACAGCTGAAATGCAATAAATGTTTTTTTTCTTTCCATATATATATAATTCAATCAATACTACAAGAAAGTCTAGAACTTTTCAAACTATTTTGTTTGCTTTAGCTGTAGAATAACCAATAATCGGTCAGTGGATGTGTGTATAGTTTAAAAATGGCCTGCTGAAATAAGTTTCTTCATTGAAGGCTGGTGTCCATCGTCAACTTCTATTTTAGCTAGCAGCTCATAAGATGCCTAGGGAAGCACCAATCATAGCTCTGTTGCTATGCAACAGCTAGAAGCCTGTTTGGAGGGTGTCTCTCTAGTTCAAATAGTTTTAACTTGGAGTGTTCATACTGCAGAACACAGAGCACTCATGGCTTCCCAAAAATCCTCTGTCAACAGAATGTGCCTGAAAAGACTTCATAGGAAAGGCCTTGTACCCGACTTTCTTGTTCTAAGGTTCTTCATTATCTTCTACTTCCTGTACTCAGGAACAAGTATCTACAGATCAATGATGCACATCAAATAAAAACTAAACTGAGCAAGTCAGAGATAGCTCTGCCTTCTACCCTTTTCCACCTCATTTACCACTTAATTTAGCAGCATGAATTAACATGTTAGCCAAGGACAGTATCACTTTAAAACGACTCTGCCCACATGCCCAAAAGGCAGGGAGACTGACTTCTCCAAGCACACGAGTTATTGTTGATGTGTATGTGTGTATCCCAGAGAGAAAAGTGTAGAGAGAGATGTCGGGAGGTTGCGTATTTGTTCTGCAGTTAAGCAAGCTGTTATCACTACCATCACATCAATCCCATCTCAGTTGCTGTCACTCTCTTTTCGATGACATGTGACACTTTAGTGAGGTAGAGAAAAAGAGATCTAGGTACAAATAACTAAGTTGATAAGACACCATCGCTGACGGAAGGTGGGTGATGTAAAGCAAGTGGTGAGTAATGATGCATCCTGAATTCAGGTCAGTGCTCTTAGCTGATTCTGACGAAGGAAGCAAGGAAACGGGGGGGCCGGGGGGGGGGGGGGGTGATGGATTTGAAGGGATTCCTTTTAGGATCTGAGTCACAGGAAAATATTTTTGGGCTGCATATTAAGAATAAAACGAATGCGAACGAATGCCTCAGAGTGTTGCCACACTAAACACTCTTATCCATATTTCATTTAATGCACTCCTGTTCCCCTAATAAGCGACATGAGAAAATGCTCCCTGGTCTTTTGAAAGATAGAATGGCACTTTTATGATGTCTTCCAGATTATTCCTTGAGATGGATGGGCTAAGTTGGAACACCAATTGATTAACCCATCGACTGGTGGAATGTGCCGCGGCCGTTCCCCAGCTAAGCTGTTCTTTCCCTCGGACAGAACATTTAGACCGATATGCTGGAGAGGATGACTAATGATCAGATCTACTGAGGAATACAATCCGTGTCTGATTGTTTATTTCACCAACCAACTCCTGTTTGGTTGGTGTGGCAAATTATGTTTTCGAAAGATCTAAGAGTCTCATGCTCAACTGACTGATCACAGTGGAAAAAAAAAAAAAAAAAAAAAAATATATATATATATATATATATATATATATATATATATATATATATATATATATATATTTTTTTTTTTCCCCTGAGTTAGGATTTCATGAGGATGCAGTTGTTTACAACATCGGCAAAACAAAGACAAACTGTTGAATTTGATCAGACTGTTCTATTCAGATAATCACCTGAAGTGATAGATGCTGTTTTTGTCACAAATCCAAAAGAGGCAACTGTCAGAAGCAGAGCTCTCACTTCTTGTTGAGCAAAAGTATTTGTAGCCTTTGGACTGTTTCCTTTTGTCTCTGTCACATATTACTGGATAGATAAAGACAGACTAGTGCAGAATAAAGTTAAAAAAAAAGAAACTATTTCAAAAAAAATTCTTTGCAAATAAAATATTTGTGTCCGCCCCTTTTACAGTGTTGTTCCATGACGCAATGTAAGGACACGTCTCTTCTTTAAATGTCAATTAGTTAGGCTTTGAGTATATTTGTAATATAATTTAATCTCAGTATAAATAATGCAGTTCTGTGAAGGCCTCAACACACCAGTCAACAAGAACTAACATGAAAACAATAGAAAATACCAAACAGATAAGGGATAAGGGTGTGGAGAATTTTAAGGGTTTGATTATAAAACAATGCCCCAAGATTTGACCATCCCACAGAGTGCTTTCCTATCCATCATTTGAGCAACTATAGCACTGGTTTGATGAAACCAAAATTCAAATAGTGGAATACATGCAAAAGCCTATACCTGGAAAAATAAAATAAAATAAAATAGTTTGTATTACTACTATTTTATTTATTACAATACAAGCACAATCCTTGTGGTAAAACATGGTGGTATATCATGCTCTCAGAATCCTTGTCTTCAGCAGGAACGAAAAAGATGAAGAACGTTGATAGAAGGAGCTAAACACAACACAATTCTGTAAGAAAACATTTCACAGACTGTGAAATATTTGAAACTGAGGTGACGGATTAGTTTTCCACAGGACAACCACGATCAAAGAGGTACAATGGAACAATGGCTTAGATCAAAGCATAAACATGTGTTACAATGGCTCAGTCAAACTCCTGACCTAAATTCAATTGAGAATCTGTGGTACGATTTGCAAATGGCTGTTCATAGATGCTGTCCATTTAATTAGACTAAGTTTGAGACAAATGTGACTGTCAGATGACGGATGTGCAAAAATGGTAGAGGCATTCTCTGAAAAAATGTCTGCAGTAATTTGAGAGAAAAAAAAAATACTGACCCAGGGAAGCTGACTGCAAATGCATGCCACACAGTTTCAAAACTATTCATAATTTTTCTGCTACTAAACATTTATGCAGCATTTTATGTTAGTCATAAAATTCTGAAAAAACACATTTTGATTTACAGTTCTCACACGACATGATTCTGCAAGGATAAGTGAGTTAGATAAAGGATGGATGGCAGGGAGCTGTAAATACCTATGCAAGGCACTCTGTTTTTATAAGACAAAAAAATTTTAAACAATTAATTTAGCTCTGTGAAGCTTCTTTGCCAGATTGGATTAAAATGCTAGGTAGAAAACTGAAACGTAAAGTCCTTATAAACACAACCAAACAATAGAATGAATGTCTCAGTCACAAGCATATAACCTGTAATCTGAGGGTTATTGCAGAAATGTGTATTAAACAGTGAAATTAATAAAAAAAAAAAAAACTGAACTATTGAACAAACTCCATTTAGTGCTCCTACAGCTGTGCGATATTAGGAGGATATAAGACTGTCATGATATTATGGAATATTTTAAAAATATCAGATGCACATTATAATTTACCCATATTTTTCTCACCACGCTTTTCCTTTACACTGCTATATGCCACTACTCTCGTTGAGGTTTTTGACCTTGATGATTAAGATCTCTAAAAGTTATTGGCCAGAAGGGACGACGAAAGTCCAGGTATCCTAAAGCAAATATTGCTAAGCATAGTTTTAGTGCATGACATCCTTAGTATCACTTGCATTAAACATATTCTTTTGTGACTGTGATATTGCACATATAAAGATTCCTGTAAGAATTGCTTGAAATAATTGGACGTCTAAATCAACCTCAAATTATGGGCAAAAATTCTCAATTTAACCATTTTTGTAAGCATTATTTCCATATAAAAATTCATTTCCCGGTCCTCATTAGGACTACGTCCTCTCTGGCCTACCACTTTAGACCTCCAACATCACAGAGCTCTATTAAAGAAGGCAAGGACGAAGATAAGAGATCACTTCAACAGCTCCCCTTTTTTCCCAATGAATGAAACCCCCTGAGATAGTCTATACCCAGAGAAGATGAAAAATGTACGGGTAGCTCCATTATTGATACAAGTCTCCGGCAGCGAAAGAAATGAATGCTAATGGTGTCCTAAGCTGAGCTTTACAGAGATTAATCCGATTTTGGAAATGAACAGTTTATTATATGGCACACAGTCCTGGCCCTGATCTGAAGTGAATCCCGGGCTGAAAAAGGGTGGAAAAAGATGACAAAGGGATTTGGGGAATGAAACATGGGTATACAGCTTGTCGCTTCACAAGACCCTGGCACCTCATTGCAGTTGTGCCCTTTTCCAGCTGACAAGTTCATTTATTTTCTGACATAGCTGCCCAGAAAGATTTTCAATAGATAAGTCAAGACAACAATGGCAAAAGAAATAGGGCATATAACAGATGTCTTTGGTGACTACATTATTAGTTGAAGACTGGCTTTGTGCGAGCAGCAGGAAGTCCCACTTGGTCTCTTTGCTGCACCTGCTCTAAGGCTATTCCCCACTGTTTAGACGGACTAATGGGGACACACAGGGGATACAGCTGTTCTTGGTTCGACACAGTGAAATAAACAGACTCTAATTTAAACTAGCTCAAAACCAATAAGCTTTTTTTTTGTTTATGTTGGTTAGAAATATTTATGTTGCCATGCCCTTATTAAATCATATGGCATTCTGAAACCGCAAGCACCATCCATATCTTAAAAAAATAAAAAAATAAATATGTCCATTGCAAGGAAAAGGTTTGAGCAGTGTTGAATGGGGAGGAGGAATAGTCGTTCTGATTATTTCCATGAATCACTTTGCACCAGTTGCCAATATATACAACTGCAATCCTGGGAATATATAGGGAGATTTATCATACTAAAGCATCTGACAGGGCAAAAAAAAAAACGTAAAATCTACACTGAAATTTGTTTCTTAAGAGTAATGTCACTCCATCATATAGAAAGTTTTTTTTTCTTGTTTCAGTGAGGTGAAAAATGTATGCCATGTTTCTCACATTCACAGGTTATATATGATATGTATTCTTTGACTGAAGAGTGACCACCCATCTTCATTGAAAACTTTATCCTCAGGGGGATCAGGGTAAAAACACAGACACTACACTCATTGTGGACAGTCCTATATTTTTATATTCATAGCATTTTTTAATGCATCAGTGTTAAAGTGGAAAGAGCAAGCTGCATTGCAACAATTATTTAATTTGTAACAGTGGCCCTTTCTGAAAATCTGCCTCACCACTTGCACCACCTTTAAATGATAGGAGAATCACATGTTTAGGTTAGAAATGACAATTTATATAGTCAAGTTAGTCACTTCTAACTTGACTGTCTTAGTCAAGTCAGAAAAGGAGAAACGTAGATATTTATTTTCTTCTTTTTTCCTAGCTCTAAATTTCAAGTACAGCCACAGCAACATGCGAAATAAAAATCATGACGTCCTCTTACTGCTTTTGGAGAACAAGCCCCACAATATTAGTGACTTTTCTGTCCCTGTGAACTTTTACGAAAAAGCCTCAGAGGTGCAGAACCCACGACTGACTTCACTGGATATCAGTCCTTATTAGAAGACGAGACTTATTATAAAAGCATGTCTTGTAATTTGAAATATCTCACGCTCTTTGGTTTTCATCAAACTTTAAACACACATTCACAAAGTGGTAACTGTTGCTTTGTGGCATATTGCGGTGGAGCTCAAAACAGACTTCTAGCAAGCCGTCTAGCGTACCTCTCTATATTACTCCATCTGGGAAGGACCAGAATGAAGACAGTGGATTTTTTTCTTCTTAATTTCAGCACCACGTAGAGGGACAGCTCCCTCCCAGCCTACCACAGAGAAGTGAAAAAGCGCCTTTTGTGTAAGCCACACCAAGTAAAAGTGGAGGGGGGGGAGGGATCGGGGGTGGACTTGTGGTTTGATTATTCAAAGATCCAGGAGTGAGCAAGAATTTCCAGTTTCATCAACAGCTTTTCTGTAATATTACTTGTATGTTAAACCATGTAGGTCAATATTATTCAAGATCAGATGCACACGTGCTAATATGTCAGATTTTCAGTTGTTGAATAGGTTGAGCGCAAAAACAGGTATATGGACTGCATTGATACCTGCAGAGGGGAGGACAGGTGTCACATTTGCGTTAAGCAAAACCTGACTTGTCCTCTTTATTGTTGCTCCAAACAAACAGGCGTCATATTATCATAAATGGGAAACTATTGTCATTTGATAATAATAAAATAATAATAATAATACATATATTTCTCGCGCATTCGCTCACTCAAGTCAAGGGCGCGCGGTGACGCCAAAGCAGACCTGTGCGAACGTGCGTATCTTTCTACTATCTTGTCGAAGGAGCAGGTTATTAAACATCTTTTACTTTGAGAATGCAGCATCACTGAATGGGGTATAGAACCCAGGTAATAACGAGCCCATATTCCTGCAGCTCTAGAAACATTAAAGACGGTTGCAAGAAGCAAGACATGGTAAAGAAGGCATAGAACAACCCCAGAGCATATTTAACGACCAAAAAAAAAAAAACTTACTTTTCCACGAAGAGGTCTGGGAGATGTGTCTTGCTTGAGTCGGTTAACGGTCCGTCTCTCACTCTCTCACCCTCCCCAAAAAAGAACTGCATAGAAAAATTCCGCAATTCTCAGGCGCGTTTACAAAATTCCGTGTTGTCGTCTTCTTGTCAAAGACATTGTGTTCCTAATTTTAAAAAAGAAAAATAAAAAACAAGTGGTATGTAATCCACACATTAGTCCGGACGGCGTGCTGCTAAAGTCTCACAGTGATTATACCCCGCAAATCAAATGGATATTTCCTCTTGATCCAAGACGCAAATCACAACCAAGGCACCCGACAAGTGCGATTGTTGAAACTAGTCTCCCCGACCACAAGGCGATGTGCTCCCAAATTGTCAGGAAAAAAAAAAGGAGTTAAATTAATCCAAGCCTCCTTTTGTCTTTTCTCAGAGCTTAAAAACTGACCTTTCCAAACCCATCAGCTCGTGTTGGTCAATGCCCAGGCACATCAAAGCTACATCCTGGAAAGCTCGTCATTTAGACACTAAGACAGAGCTTTTTTCCTCCTTAGAGAGGCAGAGGTGGGGTTGTTTCAACGTCCCGCTCGCTTACGCTTCAAATATAACTTTTTATCAAGTCCCCATAAGAATATTTGTCAGTCATCAAGCCTGATTGATTTTTTTAGCGCATTAGCCACCGTAGACTTTTTTTTTTTAGGGGGGATGCTTACATCTGTTTCCCCTCGCCGATGAAAGCAGCCCCGCAGTTTTACCCCTGTGTGTGGTTATCCTGCAAATTAAGTGAAGAAGTTGGGTATTTAAAAGAGCAATCTCTCTCTTCGCTCTTCATTTGTAAAATAACACACTTTAACAAGAAACGCAGCAAATGAAAATCCTGGGAGGTGTCTTCACTTGGATCCTCTAGCAGCAGCTTTTAAGTCTGAAAGAGCTGAGGGAGGAAAAAAAAAAAAAAAAAAAAAGCTCAATTCCTGCACGTTTTCCGCACCCAGTCTGGAGGGGAGTCACAGTTCACTGAAAGCATTCATGTCTCCTGCACCCTCCCTTCGCTCCGTGAATTTTCCTCATGAAGCCTCCTTTTGATGTGACAGAATATTTTTTTTTTCTTTGGAAGCGTTTCCACAAGACGTCGATTGTCCAGCTATCCTCCCCTTCGCTGGACCGCGGAGTGTATTAGTCGGCTTTAATTAGATGGCTCCATTACGCGCAGGCACGCTGCATCCATCGGTCCCTTTCAAAGTGCCCCGAGCCGCTCAGCCTTTTTATATAGCTGTATAAATAAAACCCCGACAGACAGTGAATTGATAAGGGGCATCGTGTAAGGTTACCTCCCACTGACAGGCTGTTCCTCCAACTTCAACCGGGTATGCTCCGCCACTGACTGCAGGTGGCTCACCCGCAAGACCGAGGCAGCGATGCCAGGGAAAATTGCCCTCCTTCTTTTACAGTCTGCATGCAGCCCTGAACTAAAAAAAAAAAAAAAATTAAAAGCCTTTTAAGTACCACGCTTAGTGCTCCTTTGATATTTTCTTATTTACCTGTTGCTTTATCTCTCATTAATCGGTCAATTTAGAAAAAAAAAGAAAGAAAAAGAAAAAAAAGGGGGGGGGGACACAAAACTGTTTTTTTGTTTTTTTTGTGCATGTGAGCATGTCGGAATAAAAGTCGTCGAGCAAACGACACAGACAGATAGAGAGAATGAGAGGAGAAAAAGGAAAAAGAGTGTCCTCCCATGTGGATCTTGGAAATGGGACATGACTGCCACCTACCGACTCCTTCTCTCCTGGGTGATAACGCGATAGCCCTGTTCGGGTTGACTTGCCGCATAGGACCGCTCTCCCATGACACACTATAGATTGTGTTTACATACACGTTTGCGTTTGTATTTCATGAACTCTGTCAGGCACAACAGGAGACCTGAGCTTGAAGTATCTTCATGCATGCAAACGTGGAAACAGATGTAAAGTGCCGGCGCACACATACAGAGAGAGAAGTGTGACAATCCAGAAAACAGATTAATATGAGTTATAATCTCTCTCAGGCTTCAGCACTTTAGACCCTATTTATAAATGCTGGCAGAGTGTTATGAATTATGAAATAGGTCCACACGGTGCAGATTTTTAGCACGGTGGGTGACACCAGAGACTTCAGGTCTTCAGAAAGATTATTGCTTGTGAAGCGTTTATCTTAGGCCGCCTGCCGCACTGCAAATATTATGCTAAACTCAGTAATATTCTGCAACGTATATAGAGAGGCTACAAACGTGGAGGAATGTTTTCCACATATAGGCCGAGTTGAGTCGTTCGAAGTGCACGTGCTCAAATAAAACACGCTAGCGAGATGTGAGAAAACACTCGAATGCCTGGGATGTGTCCATCTAGTTGTCAACATCTGATCTCCTTTCCCTCAGTGCTGTAGGTGTTGCATCATTCATCTGTCTTCATAACTGTTGACCTGCCTGTCTGTGTTGTGGGCATACCGTAGTAATGAGTACCAACCGTCTGCTTTCCAATTGGAGGAGGTATATATTTTTTTTATTTTGTTTTATTTATTTGTTTTACTTTGTCTTTGTTCATATTTGTCCTTAACTTCAAACTCATCTTAAGAGACATTAGCATCTGGCTCTTCTGTTCTGTTGTCCTGTTGATCTTTCTAGCCTAATACATTTGATTTAAAGGTTTTATTTCAATGTGAGTGATTTGAGAAACTCTGTGTTTTTTTTTATTATTATTTTTGCAGACGACTTAGCGTGTTTGGCATCTTAAAGCTATGATCTTCAGCAAGCACAACAGCAGCTCACAGCCAAGTGTTAAGGGGCTGGGATGACAGTCAGATCCTCTTAATCCGAGGTTCTGATTCTCAACCAAGAACGTCATTACCAGAGAGGTTAATCTCTGCCTCACAGAGAAGTTCAAGTGTCTTGATCATTACCGATGATCAAGACAGAGCAGGAGATTGACAGATGGAACGGGGGTCTTGTCGACAGTAATGTGGCCACTGCTCCAGTCTGTTGTGCTGAAGAAAGAGCAGTGTCAAAACGTAAAGATTTCAATAAACTGGCAATTCTGCATCCTGACCCTCAGCTATGCATTTGGGATTTGACTCATGACTGAAAGAACAAGATCCTGGACACATGGCAAGGGTCAGTCAGAGAGACTTCTGTCAAACCTGCAAATACTTGTCATGGGTCAGTATGATGAGTATGATATTTTAGAATAATATTTTTTAAAAGCTTTTTGAGTCATTGCTTTGGAAGTTAAAGGTGATGAACTTTGACAACCCTACTAAATATAATGAAGTAGTCTAAAAGCGTTACTGCAGGCCAGAATAGACTTATGGCCTGCAGTGTAACTGGAGGACAAAATCCTCACTTGTATAAAAGTTTTTTTTTTTTTTTTATTATGAAATTCATCAGGCAAGTTAGTTATTCTTGCCTTAGAAGATACAAGTGGAGCTGCTGCTCCGAATCAGGTGGAGGAGTGAGTTGAGGTGGTTCTGGCCTCTGAACCACATTCCCCCTTTTTGGAATGTGTTCAAGTATGTCACACTGGGAAAAGACCTCAGGGCAGGCCCAGAACCTGCTGAAGGATCTATCTTCTTCTCCTTATTCTGCTCTTCCCTTCAAGGGTCGTCACTGCAAATCATGTGTCTCTATTGATTTGAATATCTGATTTGGGTTATATTTGCCCTTCCTGACACAAATCTCTCCATATTTGAAACCAGATATTTTCATGCATTGCAATAAAAAAAAAGGACACCAACTTTTTAAATATAAAAAAATAAAAATAAATAAAAATATAAAAAAAAAACAGAAAAGCAAAATACTTATTGCCAATCATCTCTGAAAGTGATGCTTAAATGTCATATTGAACAATCACGAATAGAGTGACGTATCACGATAATTGTTTCTTGTAATGTTGATGATTACAGGTTACAGGTAAAACAAAAACGCTAAATTCAATGTCTCAAAAACTTAAAATACTGTGAAAAAGGTCATTAATAGAATGTCACAGTGTCTCATCCTAATCAGCTAATTAACTCAAAACACCTGCAAAGGTTTACTGACATTTTAAATGGTCCCTCACTATGGGTCTGTAGGCTACACAATTAGGAGGAAGACTGCTGATTTTACAGATGTCCAGAAGACAGTCACTGACATCCTTCACAAGTAAGGTAAACCATAAAAGGCCATTGTTGAAATGGCTGGTTGTTCACAAAGTTCTATATACAAGCATATTAACAGAAAATTGAGTGGAAGGAAGACATTTTGACACAATTGGGTGCACTAACCACAGTGAAAACCTCAGAGAGGATTGAAATACATTTCAGAACAGCCAACACACACAGACAAAAATTGCACATGTGGTACAAATGTCACATTCCCCGTGCCGAGCCACTCCTGAACCAGAGACAATGTCAGAACCATCTTATTTGGGCTAAAGAGAAAAGAATTGTTGCTCGAAAGTCTAAAGTTTTGTTAGATGAAAGTGAATTCTGCATTTCATTTGGAAATCAAGGTCCCAGAGCCAGGAGGAAGAGTGGAGAGGCACAGAATCCACATTGCTTGAAGTCCAGTGACAAGTTTCCACATTTACTGACGGATTGGGGTACCACGTCATCTGCTGGTGTTGATCCACTGTGTTTTCTGACAGTCAATGCAGTCATCATCTACCAGGAAATTCTAGAGCACTTTTTGTTTCCCTCTGGTGACGAGCTGTATAGAGCAGGACTTGGCACCTGGAGCACATTGTCAAAGGTACTAAGAGCTGCTTCGATGACCATGGGGTTCCTATTCTTGACTGCCCAACCCTGGTGTATGTAAACATCTGAATTTAAAGAAATAAAATCTGAAGACTTCCTTCTCACACTGTTTTGGCATTTAGGAAAAACATGACATTAAACAGGAAGATTGTTGTCAAATTTATTATTAACCAGTCAGAAGACAAAAGGTACTCTGTGCTTTGTGTCTTCTTAAAGGGTAGGTACGAATTTTATTTCAGATGCGTTCCATTTTTGTCAGGGAATACCTTGTGATCCACCAACATTAGCTAAAGAGAGCCTCTGTCTGGACTTCCCTCCAGCATCTGTTAAGCCTAATTCAAACTCTGTTGGTAGGTGGAATGCTCTGTCATTTCAGTCGGTTATACAGCTACTTTTTTTTTTTTTTTAGTCCTTGTTCATGGGACAGGGAGAGTATTCACTTCCCTTTAACTGATACTTGTACATTAGGATACATGAAACTATTTCTTTTAGTGTTACTTAGATATGAGTAATTTAATTACAGCTTTTCTAATGGCCCCAATGGCTGAACATTAGTCAACAAACAGCATTATGAACATAATGGGTTCAATTGCAGAAATACCAAGACATGGACATCCACCTAAGCACAGCTTTAATCAAAGAGGCATCTAAGAGACCCATTGTAACTCTAGAAGCTTCAGATAATCTGTTGACAAGGTAACTATTAGTCATGCATCCCAGAAAGCCACGATTTATGGGTCAGTGGCAAGAAGACGGCTACTGCCGAATCAATGAGAAGTCCTGTTTGCAGTTTGGAACAAGCCACACAGGGAACACAACAGACATGCAGAATTCAGAGATGGGGGGTCAGATGAAATAAACTTCCTGGCAAATAAGAAAAAAAAACAAATCATGTGTTGTTGAGGGAGCAAAATGCTGGGTGAATTGTTTGGAAAGGAAAATTTGGTCTGATGTGATGGGACGATGAATGGTGCTAAACAAAGGACCAAGAAAACATGTTGGAAGCTGCAAAAGATGCCAGACTTCACCTTCTGGAAGGATGGTACTCCTTAAACATAGCTATTTTTTTCTCACTTTCAGAGGTGTAAACTAAATCTATACCATTCTAACAAAAAATGAGTCTTTTTGTCATAGAAAAGGGGTCCATTTATTACTAAAAATCTTAAACATAAAAATGGGAGCTTGCACATTTGCCTTATTAAAAGAAAGTGATACATTTTATGAGGATGAATGTTTTCTACAGAAGTTTTTCTCTCTGCAAGAAGAGTGGGGTATAGGTCAGCCTTTCCTTTGACATCAATGTGTGGGCCCAGGTCCACAAGAAAGTTACTAGATATTACTAATTTAAATTAAAATGAAAGCTAAAAAAAAAAAAAAAAGTAGCTTGTCAAAAGCAAATACTGGCTTGATAAAACTTAAAATTATCAGTAGAAATCTCACACTAAAACATAAAAACAAGTGTCCATCTGTGTCAACTGCATATGCCGGTAGGCCAACATCGTAACATTCTTGAAATCCAGCTAATCATTCCACGGCCCACAAATGGTATTTTTATGTTGTAATTTGACTCCATTCACCATGATTTAGCTTTATTTTCCAAAGAAAAATTGGCTAAAAACATTTTTCTGGATGTGTAAAGGTGGCAGAGACACCTTAAAATACTCACAGGTGTGAAAGATGGTTCTCTGAATGAAGGGCTGATTATAGATGCGCACTACATTTATTTTTACATTTTTCTTTGTAAAGACGCTTTGTGATATTGTTTTTCCAGCTTCACAACTATGTACTGTTTTGTGTTGATCTATCACATGAATTTCAAATAAAATAAATTGAAGGCTGTGACGGCACCATGAGAAAATGTATATGTTTAACAGATATGAATACTACTGCTAAGCACAGTTGAGTCTGAAGGGCAACAAAAAAAGAGGGTCCAAATACTTCTGTTTTTTTGTCATTTATTTTTCTGCTGTACAGATGTAAGCACTACTCTTGAGCACAATTGAAACACCTCAGTAAAGATCACTCTGTCCTTGGAGAGTGATTGAAAAGTGTTGGGCTGCCATTGTTAAAACTATGACCTTGTTCCCTGAAAGGCCAAGACTCATATAAGACTCCTGGGAGCAAGATATTCCTGGAGCAGCAAGGGCAAGTAAAAGACCTTACTTAGATCAGTGCTCCAGTATATATTACATGTTTAAGCATTCTCATGCAAAAAGGACAACAGCTAGAGATTAATGTGATTTACAGATGTGGCATGGATGTTTGTTCATTTTGTTCAGTTATTTTTTATATATTTTTGTTTTCAAAGTTTTTTTTTTTTTTTTTTTTTTTCCGAAAATGCAGAAGAAAAACACAGCAAGGGACCATTCAGTGACCACATAACACACCCATAATTTTTCTTTTCCATGAGCATCGTGTTGTCATATTTATGTGAATGAGTGAAGATGCTTCTGGTGTGCACTATAGTAGGACCCCAGTCACTCAAAAAGACGTCACTGCTCAGGGTATGAGGAAGAGTGGCCAAACACTGAGATGCACTCAGATTATTCAGGAATAGGGAGTAAAGAACATGAGAACAAAGGAGAACCTGATTTTTGTTTTACAAAGTTCTGGGTTTGCAACACAAAACCTACATGAACCATAAACTATCAAGACATTTATAGATGTGCAAACTCGGATTTTGTTGCTCAAATTCCGACTCTTCCCTTTCTAAAATGGGCTTCACATTTCCTGCCGCTCAGACATGGAGTAAGAAGGTTCTGCTGTGACATCCACAGCTGTCCCACTTCAAAAGGAGGCTCTCTGAATACATTAATAATGTGTGTTCTTTATTTTAAGAACCACCATTCATTATTCATGATGTTTTTTGGAGGGTATGAGACTTCACAACTGATATCCTACAGGGTTCAGTGGCATTAAAACAATGTGATGAGGTGAGTGGGAGGTAAGATGCAAGGCAATGCCACAAAAGGCCTGTAAATGTTTTGTTTTACTTTTCAATTTCTTTTATTGCTACTCCTTATATCCATTTTTCTTCTCTTTACATATTCACAGAATGCCTTACAAAAGGATTAATATACCTTAAACATTTTTTTTTTCCCATTTGGTTTTCAGGCTGACGTACAATGTTAGTTTCACAACACACCTTCTTCCACATATTCCTCATGTTTCGTGTATGAGTTCTTAACAGTTTCATCTTAACTTTCCTTTAATGATGACTTTCTACCTTCCACTCCGGCACATAGGCCAGATGTTTTAGAGACGACTAAAAAAATCTGATTAATCTAACAGCTGTAGTGTAGTCAGATTAGTGATGTAAGATGATCATAAACCCCATAACCATTACTGATTAAAAAACATGCTTGGCAAAGGCTTTAGCGTTTGTCCATCTTATGCTGGTCCAACAATTGCAGCTCTAGCTGTACAATACAAATGCACCCTATGAAACAGATGCAGGGACCTTTTCCATTATTCTTAGCTGTATTATTCCAAGAGGCATTGGGTTGGTCCAGCGGCAAAGAAGCCCACAGTTTGGTCCCAGTCCAACATGGACTGCACGGCGGTGTGGTTTTTACCGCTGTTGCCTAGCAGCAAGATGGTACTGGGTTCCAATCTCAGCCAAAGCCTTACTGCATGGAGTTTGCTTTTTAACATTGTGCATGCATTGGTTCTTCTCACTGAGTACTCCAGCATCCTCCTGCAGTAAGGGCGAGTCCTTGTGTTTAGTACTCATTGGGCAACAGGCTGGTACGTCGAAGCTTTTCTTTTCTTTTCATTTCTTTTTTAATAAAAAAAAGCATTTTAGAATTACCAAAAAATCATCATACATGAGAAACCCCAGAGTATAACACTGTGGCTAAAAGGTTAATCGAAATCTAATTTACAATTTAGGCGAAAGCTGCAGCAATAGAGGGTGAATTATTGCTCAACGTATTGGCAAACATACTGTTTGCCAAAGGCCAGCTGATCTGACATACTTTCAGACATTACACACACAGTTATGCATTAAGAAATTACACATTTCTTTTAGCCTTGAATGCAAAACCTTTTGTGGTTTCAGTGTCAGAAGTCAGTGATGCAAAGATGATGTAAAGCAGCTGAAATGTGCTGCTCTGTACATTTTGATAGAGAGCAGCACCAAATAAATCAGGCAAGGCAAACTGTGTGCTATGGATCATGATAAATATGGTTAAACACAATTTGAAATTATGTACAAGTGATATAGCTTATAGTAACTTAGGGCATTTTGAACCTTCAACTTACTTATTTTATCATCGTCCATTGATCTTTTATTTTTAAGTCACGATTAAAGAATCCTGTATTCTCTTTCAGAGAGATTAATGTACCTATGCAAATCAGTTTTAAAATGTAAATATCCAAGACAACATCTAAGCTAGTTCCAATTTATATGATTAGTATTTGAGTTTGTATGGTTTCAGATTTGAGGGACTGAACTCTAACCAAAACAGGAAGGACCAGAAAAGAGATTTCTGCCTTTTGACGACAAACCAGATAATGAGAAAATGAAGCATGCACCAGCTTAATGGCTCCCCATTTCCCATGTAACAATTGGAAACATTTATCAAGAGTATTTACTGCGAATAATGAAAAAAAAAACAACAACAACAAAAAAAAAAAAAAACTGTGAACCTGAGGTACAGTTCTGCTGGAGTCTGAGCCACAGAGAAGTTCAGCTTGAATCCATTAGTTGTTTATCTTCCTCAGAAGAATTTAGACATTTTTGAGTCATAAATCTCAACACACGAACGTGGTGTTAATGCATCTGTAGCAAATTTTCAGCACAATTAAGGTCCGATGTTTCCTTTGCAACACATGAGTAACCCAAAGAATTATGCGTGGCATTACGAACCTTCAGCGTAAACAAATAAAGATCTTCAGATCTTAGCTCATTGTAATTCTGATGCTGTATACAAGAATTGTCTGTGGGTTAATGTTACTGTGGGCTATTTTGAAGGAAACACAACATACACTCCATTATCGACCAAAAACAACAGTGTTCGGTCTGAGGAACTCCACCACACTTCAGTGTATTGCGAGTGATCATTAGTATTCTGCAGATCTTTCACACCCCCCATATTCCAGCTAGAATTTTTGATTAATGCACAGCCATTAAAGGCTTACTTTGCTACTTGGAAAATCTTGACTGACAATCAGAGGATAGAGCTCTAAGCATAACATAAACCTTGTAATCCTGTATCATAGCAGATTTAGACTTGGTGGAACCTCCGGTTCAGCTTGTTTATCTCATTGGCTATGTCTCTGCTGAAGCAAAACAAGCAGCAGAGCTCCAGACAATGCCGTACCTTTACGCATTTGAGGCAAGGACAGATTTGCAGCATCTGGATGTGACTGCAGATCCTCTCCGTCTCTAATCCTCTGGGTTGCTGTGTTTCTGCTCAGGCACATGAGGGATCATGAGAGCCATTCATTTACATGCTTCCTGCCACAGGGCAAATAAACAGACACAACAAAAACCAAAGAAAAAGCAAAAAAATAAAAAGCAATATATCATGAATAATAAAAACATGACTTGTACATGTTGAATGGTTTATAAATATGCAACATACATAAAGTTTGCAGTATTTTTAACTTGAGTTGAAATCTTTCAAACTTCCTGTATGGATATCTTATTATGTCTGCTAACATAAATTTCTGCAGTAACAGCAGATTTAGAGATCTCAAAAGTTTCTGCGACTCATCACATAATTGATTTTGGCTACCAAGGGGGCCTCGGCTCACAATGCTGCACATATTAACACATTTACCCCCCTATGTAGGTCTTAGCTGGGTCTCCAGCTGGATTTAAGAACATTATTTCAACTTGAGCAGAACATCTACAATTTACACTGATCCAACTTTTTATCCAGATTTGTTCTGTATTTAGCCATTAAAGACAATTTACATGAGGCCATGAAGTAACATATAAAACCTTAATAATCAACTCTATCATACACAAGAGATCTGATTGGTCCAGATGTGTTCCTAACAGAGCACTTGCCTCCCAGACTGCAGGCTTGCTAGGATTTCTAAAGGTAGAACTGGAGGCAGTTTGTTTAGTCGCCAGACCCCTCTCCTGTGGAAAAGGCCCCAGTTTTAGTCCATGAGGCCTGTCCCAGTGTAGTATAACCTATAGCTATAGACTGAGGCTGCTGGATGAGATAATGACAACCTCTCCCTGCTCTGTGACAGTCTCCTCCTTCTTACCACTCCTCCTCGCTGCATTATTTGCAGATATTTCAACTTTTAATTGTATATTAAGAGCTACTTTTGGTTTGCCGTTCTGTTTAGCTGTGACAGTTTCCTGGAGGGAATTTAAATGTCTTGCTTGCAAATCTAAACTATCTATTCTGGCCTCAAAATGTAAAATATTTACCAAGGGCTATCATGAAAATTGCATAATATGGACTCCTGGCTAAGCTGTGTTTCCATAAGCAATGTATCACCTTGAAAGTTTGAAAAAAAAAAAAAAAAAGAAAACTAAACAATACAAGTTTCAGTGCTAATTACATTAATCATTTCTCTCAAAGGGAAAGGTCGTTTTGAAGTCGCTTTAACAAGAGACAAGAAGAATCAATAACCGGTTAAAGATGGAGCTGCAAAGATCTGTTTGTCATCAGGCCTAAATGACACTGCTACTTTAAAGAGATCACCAGGAAGAGTAATAGAATAGAAAGCCTGATGTGGCACAAGTATTTAATGGCGGACGGACAGAAATTACTTTACCACTTCTGATCTCACTAAATGGTCATCATTAGTCTTTAATGTTTTTGTCTGTATTCATAAATCAACTACATTTCTTGTCAAATAGGATTTAATATTCAGGCAGAATAAAAACTGATGAGCAACATTCATGACAAATGATCTGCTACTGAAAAACACTACTATATATTTTCCTTCACTCTTTTTTTTTTAAAGATTTTTAATGTGAACATTGAATTATGTTGTGTGAATTTTGCACAGTGTACGTATCAGAGCATAATTCAAAGGAGTATCTCAGTAAATTGGAGTAAAATTACATTCATTTATTTTATTAATTTATTTTAAAAATACAAATAAAACCTAAACTCATACAACACTGAACATGTTTTCTCCTGCTCATTTTGCATTAGTTAATAAAACTCAAATCAGTTTCTCTGAAAATAATAACATCAATAAAAGACCATTTTGCCGGGATTCTGAAATATTTGACCATATACAGTATAATGCATGCCCATCAGGCTGGAGATTCTTTAGGGTCCATTGTGAGTTAGCATTATATAAACAAAATCGAAATGAGGCATGGAGTCATCTTGACTTCTAAAGATGCACTGTGGTACTTGATACCAAAATGTTTGCCCTAGTCAAAGTCAAATTATGCCCACTTTTCCTGTTTCTAACGTCGGTTTAGAGAGCACAATATTCACTTCCTGACTAGTACAGTATAACCTACATATACAATGCTAAGCAAACAATCAGTGTTACCAGCAGTCCCTTTAGGTGGATATTACAGTATGTCTTGTCATTGTATTTCTCTGAAAAGCAACATTGTTTTACATTCTGATTTAAAATCTAATCTCATTCATACTGCTCTTTTCTCTGTCGTCCATAGGTAAGCATAGCTATATTGCTGAGTGACACGATGCATTGCTTTCTTCTCTTTGTCTCCTCCAACTATTCCCACCACTTTGAACATTTCAACCTTCTCCTCATATTCTTTCATGTAAAAATTGTTGCAAAAACATATAGTGACAGGTGTTTAACCTGTAAAACAAACAACTACTTCAAGGGTAACAAAAGAGTTTGCAAGGCAGCAATTACAGCACATTGTGGGCAAACACTTCACAGACATGATCCTCAGGAGCAAGAGTATGTAACTTAGCCTTTGGAGAAGTGTACTTCTCTTTTTATGTAACTTCTAGCACAAATCAGTTCCACCAAATGACAGCTTGCGGCTCTTACATAATTAGAAAGAGACAGGGTAGAAAGAATTTACTGGAGCAAACTGATAAACATTTAGCAAAGGTTGTCAGCTGGACACATCCCACTTTTTGCCATTTCGCACCGCCTCTCCAACAAAGCTATGCAGTGCATAGTTTAACAGGCAACTGGATAAGATCCAGAAAAAAAAGTTTGAAACTGAGGAAAGGACGTAAACAGCAAAAGCACAGCAAGAGACAAAGAAATGAAATCTGTCAGTTTGATTTAAAAAAAAAAAAAAAAAAAAAAAAAATCTTTGTGCTTCCTGGTGCCTGAGGGAATAACATGTCAACACCTCTTTGTTTTTTAGTAGTCCTTAATAGCGGGTACTAAAACTGTCAAACTTAAAACAAATTTAAACAATAAATGAATACAATAGAAACACCAGCACACCTTCGTGACCACATACATTCACTTCAATGAGAAAAGTGAGGGCAAATACTTTGGAAGCAAAAGAAAATAACTTAATTCTAAGGCAAAAAAAATCATTTATTTAAAAACAGTAAAACATTCTTTACTGTGTTTTTGTGTCGCTCGAATACATAGGATCACTGTGCAAAAAGGATTACCATGTGATGTTTTGTGTCTTCTTATTTATTTGTAGTAGCACAAAGTGCTTGCAAAGTTTGACTATCTGCCTTCTTGGTAACCTTTAGTGACCTGCAGATTACACAAGGTATCCCTAGCAACTGCTGCCTTCTCGTTCCAGTAGTTTCTCTTTTGCCATCTCACCTTTTTATCCTCCCACTCACTGCAGATCTGTGAGCCCTTACATGAAAAGTCTTGATATGAATGTTACATTCAGAATACAAAGCACACAGAGATGGGAAATGCTTAGGGTACTCCATTGGACTATTGCACGTCTTTTTCCCAAGTTGTAACAGGTGTTACGTCAGCCTACATTACCCCATCAAAATGCTCCCGTGCAGCGCCGCATGCACAAGCGGCAAAAGCAAACAGAAAAAATAATAATAATAATAATTGCATGTGCTTGTTCTGCTCACACACAGAGGGAAAACGGCATTCCGTCGAGTTTTGTTGTGAAAAGACAGAATCGATGTGCACACAAACAATGAGCGGCATTAGTGAGAAATGTAAGAAGCAAAACTTACAAAATTCAGGAACCGCACAAACCGGGTATGGAAGGAAGCAAAGTGAATCAGGCAGGGTAAGTCATTTTGGCGCCCGAGGATTTATGTGGCACCCGCCAGGTCACCCAGTCATTCAAAATGTACAAATGTGTACACTCAACACTTTGTTTTTATTCAGAAAAAAATAAAAATAAAAAAAAAAATCACCAAAATACAAATTATCCATAAACCAAAAATTCTGAAATATTCTGACCTGGGTCTAGTAGTGCAGCCTCCATTTCTGATGCATGAATGATCTCCCGTGAGGCGAAGGCAACAGGAGGAGTGCATGGTAGTGTTGCAGGATGCCAGGAAAGGGATTTAAATATCTCAATAAAGCATCTGGAGAGAAAAAGAGGTACATGATTCCATAAATAAAAGTATACAACAACATGACATGTTTTAAGTTCACTATAATGTCCATGCACAACTTTCTGAGACTTAATTTTTTCTGCAATTTAAATCAAATTAAATGCCGAATTAAATGAAGCAATAAACTTCAATAATATGGGATTACAAAAATGACCTTAGGTTGAAAACAATTTGTGGTTACTCTTACGTAATTATATCACACAGTTGAAGAGGTTTTGCTACTTTACAGCTTTTCTGAAAAGTAACCTACTTATAGAAACTGGGATCTACTCACTATCTCAACAGAGCCCACCACCGATCAGAAACAACCACAGCCAGGAGGAGTGTCTTAGTGATTTCAACAATGCTTGTGTATGTGCTGCTCAAAGTGCTAATGGCGGGGAAACAACGTATCATTACTGAAAAATCATTTATCCACCATCATCGGTGGTGACAGTTTTAACAAATATGCATTAAAAACATAGTTTATAAACATACCTAATGCAGCTTTAAGGAGATTTCCAGCACTTATTTTATTTATACATAAAGCACTGATTTATGTACAACTGACATGAATATGTTCTGTTTTATTCTCTAATCTAGAGAATTGGGTGATCACAGCGGTTTCACAAACTGTGTAGCCATCCCTGTACTGAGAGCAGAGACTGTAGAAAACGCTCTGATATGTAAATTTACATTAATATATGATGTCATCTGTTGGGTTTATGATTTTTTTTTACAGCATCAACTGTGCTTGGAAAGCCGTCAGGGGAAACACATTTTGATGCCACCCCTGATAAGATCATAGTTTGTGTGATGTTGCATATTATATGAAAATGAATAACTAGTAGCTAAACATCTGACAAACAGCAAAAAAGGCAGGGGGGTAGGGGAGCAAACTTTTCTAACATCTCTGCACTGATATGGCGGGGGAGCACATTTCAAACCATTGCTCCTTCACTGCACCATTTATGCTGCAGCTGCTGCGGCTTCAAACAGCCCTCTTTTGTTCACGTTTCTGCCATTGAGACACTGCATTTGCAGTCAATTCAAATCCGTCATCCAGAACTAAAAACTCAGAGAAAACAAACCACCACAAAACATAACCATCTGGGATTTTGGTTTAGGCTTTATGTCTAGGTTTATAACATAGGGATAGTGTTTTTGTTTTTTGATTTTTTTTTTGTTTTGTTTTTTTGTTGTACAGCTGCCAACATCCCCTTGCTGGTGTCATTTAAAAAAATAAAACATAAAACTATACAAAGTTTTTTTTTTTTTTTTTTTTTTTTTTTATGGTGCGTTTTGGAAGCTTTCAATTATTTGTATTGGACGTTTATTTGAATTTCACACTGGAAAGTAGAAATATACTTTCCAAGAAGGCCTACTAAAACCTACTAAAAGCATATTGGAAGGGCTTACATCTCACATGCTAATTTTACCTTTTTGACTCAATGACCTTCATGTTATACATGCAGCACAATGGGATTTCAGCCCATGTGTGGGTTTAATCTTTTTAGTCACAACCTTTGAACACACCTGGCTTAGGGCAACAGGTTTTGTGCTTTGTGGACTAAGGATTAGGAGCATGGAAAAGCATGAGTCACAGGGAAGAACGTGAGGCAAAATGTGTGGTGTGATTGCAGGAGAGGTCCAGTGGGAGCTGCAGGGTGATGGACAATGCAACGTTGGACGGGGGGAGCGGAATGTGACAATGTTGGTTGCAAACTCTCCCTGCCGTGGAAAATGATCAGTCACATAATGTGTGTGTTTAACACTGGAGGCTGAGTCTAGCTCGGGGAAACGTGGCAAACTGGGAGTCTGTGTTAGCAAAGTACCGATTGCTATGCTTTGTGTTGCAGTTTGAGTGAAAGATGGCAGAAGACCAGCTCGCCGGTAGCAGGAGGGAGCTGCAAGAGGAGCGATTTGCAGCAGACACATTTGGCAGACAGGCTCTACTCATTCAGAGGCTCTCACAGGCTGGTATTATCTGTGTTTTCTATCTTAGAGACCTATTTTAATGACCTACTTGAGTACTCTTTGCATAAATTAGATTTTTAAATTGATGTCATGTTCAATGTGTAATGGACTTTGTTCAGACTTTACAAACTTAGTCTGCAATTTATTTTGTGTTGTTTATAGGTTGCAACAAATCTATGTCCAAACCATGCAGTACCGTACTAGTATTATTAAAAATACACTCCCTTCATTATAAACATGCTCACACAGATGGTATTGATTCAAAATACATCCTGCATGGCTTGTGCAAAAAAAAAAAATAGAAAAAAAAAAAAAAAAAAAAAAAAAAATAATATATATATATATATATATATATATATATATATATATATATAGAGTCAAAAGGAATATGAACAGAAAGTAACGTGGATGAGAAAGCTTTAACTGGTATTAACCATGTGCTGTGGTTCAGCTAGACATGCAGATTCAAGAAATCACTTAAACAGAACCAATCTGATAGCACTGAGTTAATTAAAAGACTTTAAAAAGCATGACCCAATCAAAAGAAAAAAAAAAAAGAAAAGAAATCACCATACCTACAGTCAACCATGGTGGTGTGATGGTCTTTGGCGTCTTTCCTGCCTCTGGACCTGGACAACTTGTAGACGCTGATGGAACCAATGAATTTGCTCTCTTCCGTAAAATCCTAAATGAGAAAGTCCAGCCATCAGTTCATGACCAAGCTAAAGTGCAGCTGGGTTATGCAGCTTTCCTAAATGTAACACAAATTAACAAAATAAAACAAAGTGAATATTAAATGAATGAGAGGAGGAAGTGTAGAAAGCCAGTGTTCAAATATTGAACTGACATTAAAAACCATCTGGTACTTCTGTCTTTGCAGTGGAAGATGGTTGTTCATAGCACAGGCAATTTCAGGTAAGCTTCATAGCACTGAACTGGCACATTACATACATCACAGCCAAATGTTAGCAGTTTAAAACTTCAACAAAGTCCATGTCTCCAGGAAGGAATCATTTCTCAATAGCTGGGGGTTCAAACCTTCTGTACAAAATAAAGCATAGAACAAGGGGCTGTTTTTTTTGTGTGTGTGTTTTGTACCAGGCTACTGGATTGCATATTTAATATGAAGTTAGTTTTTAGTGATATATATATTATCCATTTCATTTATAGAGGAACAAACAAGTCAGAAATGCAAAGCTTTCTGAATGTACTGCTTTAACTACTGGTTCCATGATGTTCTCAACTGTGCCAACTATCCCTCATTCTGGTGTAGCAAAGGTTATCACTATAAGATATCCGGGAGCTGTCCTTTGATTGGCCTACCAGAGCAGCACTCTGGGCTGTCCTTTCTTATTTGGGAAAGAGATGATACTCATGGCCACAGACAAGACTAGATTTGATTGGAATAACACTGGTGTGCACCAAGCTTGCAGGCATGTCTATCTTGACAGTGACGGTGCCGAATGTTTGCTGAGAAACAGCTGAAATGGAAAACAACCAAGCAGAGAAATCAGCCCCTACTGGATTTCAGTCAAGTTTGTGGGAGCAAATATCTTTCTTGTCTCCAACCTTAAGCAGTAATAACACAACAACGTCAAAGAATCACCAGGTTGGAAAGACGGTGGTCAGCCATCTCTCTTCACACAAATAGACATTTTTACGATACAATGTTTGCTGTGATCATTCCAGTCAGTTCGTGTTTATAGACGGAATTATTCGTTTATTGCCGCATTGGGCAATAAACAAATAATTTTAGTCTTTTTTTAATAGATATAGAACTTTTTTGCACGTAACACATGAAACGCACAAAAAAAAAAAAAAAAAAAAAAAAAAGAGAAGTACACTTCTCCAAAGGCTAACTACTCTCTGACTTTGATAGATTAGTCTCATTGGAGCGATGTGACATGTTCTTTATTTTCTCGAACACTGTGCAAGCGGAACAGATGGTATCTGGGAGTAACATGCTCTCATTAGGAGGTCCAGTGTTTGCATATATGAAAGGGAAAATGAGAGAAAACAGAGAGGGAGGGGGTAAAATCCTCTGAGTTTTGGCACAGATCGACACTCTGACCTTCTGTCCAGTCTGCTGTCTGACAGGCAGGAATAAAAGGATGAAGCAGTGAAGGTAAAGGAAAGCCTCACGGTATCAGAGAGCATCTTATCTAAGTCGCGCTAATCAGTAATCACTAATGTGATTCTTTCACCTTTGACAGATCTGTTAATCGGAACGACTGCTAGGCAAATATGTTGCCTTTAAAAGCAACATATTAAAACATAAAGTAAAATATGTTGCTTTTAAAAGTCTCTAATATACCAAATTAGCAAAATAATAGCAAAATATCTTTAATGCATTTGTGCATCCCAACCTATTATTAACAACAGAAAATCAAATTAATCAATTCCATTATTCATTCAATAAAACTGTACATATCAAACTTTAAAAGCAATAAGCGAAGAATCAAAATACAATATAAAGTGAACCCTGTCATCAAACATTAATTAACTCAATTTGTGGCAAAGTTTGTCTCCACACTCTGGATCTCTCCATGTCTGTTTGTGCTATTTAACTTTTTACAAGGTAATGTAGTGACCTTTGGTCTACCTATTTATACCTGGCAGCTACGTAGCATGATATGTACTGTGTGACTGATGTGTCAAACCGGGTGGATCACTGTCAGCTCTAATTACTGTTCTGTCTCCTCATCCACAGCGTCCCTTGAGGTAAGCTACTATGGTTTCTCGTGCCACAAGTACAATCATGGAAGGTTTTCTAAAGCTTTAAGCAGATATTGCACTATACTCTGAGTATTAACCAAGAACATAATGCCATGCATTGTTTATCATTTAAAATAAGGTCTCTTTTCTGTCAGCTTTTCTGCACAATAAAGTCTCTGCTAACATCTGTACTAACTTGATTTGTATCTAGTACGAGTAGGTAGAAAAAAAAAAAAAACTTTATTTAAAATTATTTTAATTTTTTTTAAATTAAAATTAAATTAAATTATTTTTTTTTTATTAAAATTATTTTGAAAATAATTCTTATGTCAGGTAATGTGCAACTTACAAACTGTGATGTGAGAAAAATATGCTAGAAAAAAATAAAACAAAAACAGAAGGAAACAATATTTTTATGTAATTTATCTAGTAAACCTATGCTTACTGTGCATTTGTACTCCATTAACCTATTCCCCTCTTGTGATGTAGGAACAATCAACTTCAACGTAGTTTATCAGGATTTTTTGTGTGAGGCTGACTAAAGAAATACTTCAGTGTTTCAATTTTGTTTGTCACCATATGTAAGACCTATTACGCAACGTCCACAACAAACAAACAAAAAACAAATATACTGTGAAATCTATTCTATCACACAGCATCTTGAAACTAGCTAACTATGAATCCACACTAATCTATGCTCCCTATAGAGATTTTACATAACACAAACCTGTAAATAACTAATTGTTAAGAAAAGATGTGGTTGAGTCACTAGCAAAGACCAGTGCCACACTCATCTGTATCTTTTAATTAGATAGTCTCATTCTTCCTTTTCGATTTTGGGTTAGTCAGTGTACTTTGCACTGGCTACCATATTTGCCCAGTGCTGCCTGTCCAATATTTGAATACAAACAGTAAGATGACTTGCTGAAGTGAACATCACAATAGGGTGGAAAAAAAAAAAAAAAAAAGGATCTACATATGTGATTTTGTGCTTTGCCAGACAGGCTTCCCTGTGTACAACCCTGTCTTTTGGTAAAAACACTCTGATTGCTGTTGAAAGGAGCAGCTCATGTGACAGGGATGCACAGTATTTTCATGCCACTCGTGATATTATCCCTGGTACAGTATTCATGTATCATGAACAATATCAGATTGGACCAGGGACCTTTCTTTCCTAAATAATAATAATAAAAAAAGGCTTCAATTTCAGACAGCCTTAAAACACATAAAAGGATGCTTTCAATTTCATTTTGCAATTGCACTAGGTAAAGAGAAGAACAAAATGTTATATTGTTGTTAATTCTTTACAGATTATATAGAATTTTATGTGAAAGAAAATCATGAGGCTATTTTGATGGCTTATTTTAAGGTAATGGGATTTTGGTCAAATCTGCTTTGTATATTTCTACACCTTTGGTACATCTTATCTGTAGATGCATGACTAAACTCTCGTAACACATGTAAAGCATAAAAGCTCTCTGTATGTTAACTTTATGCATAAAAATCCCCCAAGTAAAATTGCTTGACCTAATTCTGAAACTAGCACAGCTGAGTTTGAGCAAGAATTAGCTTATTTTCTGGAGGGCAGAGGAAGAGGTAGAATACAGTAAGTGGTAGCAGGGCCCTTTTGCTGATCAAAGTATTTGATGTTATAATTTATTTATTTTCTTGTCAGCCTTTACCGGTTCAGTCTGGTGATATGGCAGCTGTTTGGAGCATGACGATTTTATTTTAAGCTCATCCCAACTGGAAGGCGAAAAAGTCGCCCAATTTTATCCTACGAACAGATGTAATCGGGTGGTGTCAGCATCATAAACAAATGTATTATTGCTGAGCTTTTTAGTTGTCAGGCTGCAATATACAAAATGCAGTCAAGCAAATATGAGTCTACGCAGCAGCTTAGGTGCAAGAAAAATATTACATAAAGTGCTTGAAAATCTTCTCCAGTTACCAGGAATATAATGTGGTTTTGTTTGCTTTTGCAAGAAAGAAAACCAAAGTATTTAGTAGAACTATAACAGCTACTAACCTGATCCAGAAACATTGTACCAAAGAGTTTTATGGGTAATTTCTCCCTATGTGGGTGGCAGATCTTTGGCTTATGTGCAGCTTTTCTCTCTTCCTCAACTGAAATCGTTGCCATTACCACAGTCCCTTTATGGACCTGGTTTCCCCAAGTAAAACCTTTTAGTTATCCACTCGCCAGACTTTAGATTACTTTCTGTTGTTCAAGACCTAAGTTTATAAGAGATGGGTTACTTCATTCACAATAGAGATATCATGAGAAAAATGGTTTATGAGTAAATAATATAGGAGTTCGTTCTGTAATCGTGAGTTGCCAGTTCAGTCCCCAGCTCCATCTGTCTCTGTCGCTGTGTCCTTGGGAAAACTCTTCACTTGCTTAGAGGTCCCAGTGGCACCAGTGCCTGGCAGCGTTGGTTTTGTCATTGTGTCCCATAGTAGCTGTGGCTACAATCCAGTAGCATGAATGGTTCCATGAGGAGACAAGTCTTTGTAAATATAAGCAAATACCATGCTTAACAAAAAAAATATATATTTTGTTGTGTACCTAATGCTTTGTTATTTAAGACGATATATGCTTATCTTTGTAAAGCTGACGCTAAAATTACCAAAAGCATCCAGCTACATCAGCTCCAGTTGTTTGAATTTCAGATTTAAACCAATCCTGAAGTGTGTCCAGCAGAAATATTGCAAGGGCCACAAATGGCTGGTGGGGTGCACCTCGAACCCCCCTGGTTATTATAGCATTTTCACCTGTTATTTCTGACATCACTACTTACCAATTGTTTTAAAGGGTAATACATTTGAATTTTACAAGACAAATATTTTTTAAATGATTTATACCGTCTTATTTTATCATCATGGCACTGAAATATGTGACCCTTTTACTTTTGTCTTGACATGAAAAGAAAAACATATTTTTGTTATGAAACCCCTATTGATTTGTATGAAAAAAAGAATCAATTGCACATAATTAGGATGTAAGCATACTGCTCTCGATAACTAAGTTAATCTTAATCAATAACGCACCATTTCAATATGAGATCATGCAAGCTGACATAAAACAGGAAATGACCCAGCATGACTTAGACGAGCTTCTCATTGATTTGCAACCTCATATTTGCTTTAGCTTGCATCATTCTGGTCCTTGATTTTATGAATGTCAGAAAAACATCCTTGTTTTCATTACAGCGCTAGGTAATGAAAACCTAGCAGGCCCTTTAAGTTGAGATGAAGTAGTGTCTTTGGAAAAGGAAAAAGTCAAAGTTCAAGAGTTGGTTCAAGCAGCAAAATTACAGCTGAGCATGTCTCTACATAGTTGTTCAGCACAAACTTCTATCTTTATTTAACTATGTTACAGAAACATTAAATGTAGGAACCCCAAAAGTTTAAATTTATTTTTTTACTATTAAATCAGTCTACATCATATGTCTACCTTAATTTTGCTACCTGTTAATATTAAATGCAACAAATGTTCATTTATGAACATCTATATGTTCATAAATGAGCATATATTTGATCATATTTTTCAGACAGACAGAAGGCTGACAGGTTATTCTGGAGGTAGCGGGTTACTGTTCTATCTCCACATCCGTTGAAGCAACGGCATTCCATTCAGTAAGTAATGTCGAGTAATACATCATCAGCTGATTCAGAAACACAATTAACCTTGGTCAGTTGGAAGAAACTTAAATACACCTTAAATCTCCCTCACATCAATTGAACCCAGCATGTAACCCTGTCAGGGTTTGCAGCATTGTAATAATATCTTGGAATTTATGGCTTTTACAGAAATAGTTTGGTTAGTGCGGTTTGAAATGTTGGTCCTTAAATTCTCACACAGTCAGGTGAGGGCTTTGTACAGGTCTTTGTCTGCCTGTGCAAATGTATTCTTCTATATTTAAAGCTGGTTGCCTATAAATATACAGATTATACTGTATGACTAAAGTTCGAAGCCATTTGCCTTAGGATTTATTTTTTTCTGATGGTAATAGTAGCTCAGGAAAGAGGTGGAGGAGAATGATATTTTTCACAAACTCCCTGTTTCATAAGAAAATGTAACGACTTAGTGTAAAATACTTTATTTTTTAATAGAGGTTATATACTGCAGCTTTAAAGGGGTTTATGCTAACTGTTCTCTCAGTAAAAACTTTTATCCATGATGCTTCCGACTTTATATTACAAATTAGATGGTTAAAAAACAATTGCATCCTGTTATACTGGTGAATAGTATCCAACACACTGTAAAGTGCAGATTTCACAACAATTACAAAAAAAAAACAAAAAAACTGACAGGTTTGCATAAAACCATTATCATGTATTTCTGTTTTAGCAGTTGGCATTTTCTGATCACGCTCTAAAAACAGTGTGAACTTTCTTCCTGCAATGTTGTATTTAATATTCATAGTGAAGAAACAGAAGCTTAAACATCTATTAAATGTGAAATTTAAATTACCACAGCAGCACACTCCCATTGTGATTCTCAGTCTGTTCAAAATGAAATCCATTCTTAGTTGAGTCGATGCTGACCTCACCGAATGCCTCACACCAATGGAGTGTATTAGGAGTTTCCGGGACTTAGCAAGGCAAATTGGACTCCCTGTAAAGTTTAACAAGTTCATCTTTCATGCTAAGGTATGTTACATCAAAAAACTAAAAAGAAACAGCATTCAAGCACCACCAGTCATTGTGTCAACGACGGAAAAGTAAAACTGCTAACTTTAAATGAAAAAAAAAAAAAATCTAGTCCACCTCCTCTTTCAAAATGTCAAAGATTTAATTAGCAGCGTTGTTTGATATATTTATAGTCATATCTGTGCTGCCCCTTAACATCAGTGTTAACTGGATGTTTTAAGTGTACTGCAATAAATATGCCAAAACAAAAGCAAAACTTTTAAAACCGTTTTTGTTTTCTTTACACTTTCACATTAACCTCCAAATTCTACCTCTTAACGAGATTCCCTCATGAAATGTAGTCATGTTTTTTTTTGCATATAACTGATTATGTTTCAAGCAAACACTGCCTTAATCTTATTAACATGAGTCACAGAATTTACATATTTTGTTGTAATTATTTTCACGCTTAAATGATCAGGTACAGCAGATAATGAGATAATAATCTGTTGTGACATTTTTTTTCTCATACGCTTGATGCTGCAGATATAAAACACTTTACTAAAATGTTCAAATGAATTACAGGTGACATTACTTGTATCATCTATTTTATTTTTGTAAAATTTGAGTTTATAATATAAATTAGCGCCTTGCATATATAGCTCCCAAATGCTTTGTTTTTGTTTTTTTCTTTGTGTGTGTGCGTGTGCATTACACTTTTATCTTCACTTGAGCCAAGAAATAAAGCCTGACAGAAATGATTAGGTGTTTGTCATCAACGCATCTTGAATCAGGTCAAGGATCTGGGTTAACTGCAAAACAAACTCCACATTCTATCCGGCATCATACAAATGTAAACAAAGACGTGTTTCTTTCGAAGTTATGACATTATTTCTTAGTAAAACTTCAGAGCTTCACCATGTATAAAATCAAGCCATCGGGTCTGAAATACTATTAGTACTTCAGCTGTTAAATACACCCTAAATAGGTCAACGGTAGGAACTGAACGTATAGGTGAAGTAATCATTTTAAATCATTTCTTTTGTTTCAACTTCTCCACAAAAGACAAAGAAAACTCTATAGCTAATCTACCGGCTTGCTTCTATTCCTGATTCCTGAGCAAAAGATTAGGACTTGAGTTCCTCTTAACAGCAAGATTGAAGTCTATTTTTGGGACTTAAGTGTGATCTAAATCTGACCTTGAAATTTAATTCCCCATTTTTATATTGATATAGCAGGTATTATACCAAATCCATACACATAAGTGCTACGTGCTAAAGTGCTTGAAGTGGCTCCAAAAAACATGTTTCATTACTTGTCAGTAAAAAGTTTGGCAGACTGATGCAGAATGTCATCAATTCATTCATTTATTTTAGTTCAGCTTCATAAGATTAGACAGCACATAAAATGTATATAATTATATATGACCCTATGCACAAATACTACTGAGTCTGAAAAAGAAATAAGTTTCTCTGGCCTTTATAGAAACTTTTGTCCAGATGGCCAGAAGATAACTCGGCCTTGCCTGGATCCCACAATCTGGTGATAAACTTGCAGTGTGAAAGAGATAATTAGACTGTATACACACTGTGTCCACTGCTGTCTGCATCTGACCTATGAAGTGTTAATAAAAGGAACAAAAGGTAAAAAGTAAAAAAAATAAATAAATAAAATACCTGAAAGTGGTGATAAGTAGTAAGAACATGAGCTTTCACTGTGCCGTATTAAAGACCCAACAAAGTCTACCATGAATAGTTTTAAATCCATAATAAGAAATGTCACCGAGGTCTCTCTTCTGCTATGGATGAGCTGGAGAAAGCTAAAGTCTCATGAAGGAAGAAAAACAGTATTTTTATTATGGTTTGTGAGCACGAACAAACTGTTGCCATGAATTTGCTAAGAACTAGAACACAATGAGCAATAAAACTGGTAATTAAATTTCAAGTTGATCATTTTAGATGCTATTTTAACTATTTTACACAACAAATATCATGAATGATGCCTGTGATAACTGGTAATGAAGATGACAGTGATTATTGAACATACAGGTGCTGGTCATAAAATTAGAATATTGTGATAAAGTTCATTATTTTCCATAATGTCATGATAAAAATTAAATTGTCATATAGTTTAGATTCATTGCACACCAACTGAAATATTTCAGGTCTTTTATTGTTTTAATTTTGATGATTTTGGCAAACAGCTCTTGAAAACCCAAAATCCCTGTCTCAAAAAATTAGAATATTATGAAAAGGTTCTCTGAACGAGCAATAAAAATAATCATCTGAATCAACAAAATAACTCTAAACACCTGAAAAAGATTCCTGAGGCCTTTAAAAACTCCCAGCCTGGTTCATTACTCAAAACCGCAATCATGGGTCAGATTGCTGACCTGACTGCTGTCCAGAAGGCCATCACTGACATCCTCAAGCAAGAGGGTGAGAAACGGAAAGAAATTTCTGAACGAATCGGCTGTTTGCAGAGTGTTATATCAAGGCACCTCAGTGGGAAGTCAGTAGGAAGGAAAAAGTGTGGCAGAAAACGCTGCACAACGAGAAGAGGTGACCGGACCCTGAGGAAGATTGTGGAGAAGGGCCGATTCCAGACCTTGGGGGAAGCAGTGGACTGAGTCTGGAGTAGAAACATCCAGAGCCACTGTGCACAGGCGAGTGCAGGAAATGGGCTACAGGTGCTGCATTCCCCAGGTCAAAGGTCAAGCCACTTTTGAACCAGAAACAGCGGCAGAAGCACCGGACCTGGGCTACAGAGAAGCAGCACTTTGGACCACTGTTGTTCAGTGGTCCAAAGTACTTTTTTCGGATGAAAGCAAACTTTGCATGTCATTCGGAAATCAAAGTGCCAGACTCTGGAGGAAGACTGGGGAGAAGGAAATGCCAAAATGCCAGAAGTCCAGTGTCAAGTACCCACAGTCAGTGATGGTCTGGGTGCCATGTCAGCTGCTGGTGTTGGTCCACTGTGTTTTATCAAGGGCAGGATCAAGGCAGCAGCTATCAGAACATTTTGGAGCACTTCATGCTTCCATCTGCTGAAAAGTTTTATGGAGATGAAAATTTAATTTGGTCTGGAATCGGCCCTTCTCCACAATCTTCCTCAGGGTCCGGTCACCTCTTCTCGTTGTGTAGCGTTTTCTGCCACACTTTTTCCTTCCTACTGACTTCCCACTGAGGTGCCTTGATATAACACTCTGCAAACAGCCGATTCGTTCAGAAATTTCTTTCCGTTTCTCACCCTCTTGCTTGAGGATGTCAGTGATGGCCTTCTGGACAGCAGTCAGGTCAGCAATCTGACCCATGATTGCGGTTTTGAGTAATGAACCAGGCTGGGAGTTTTTAAAGGCCTCAGGAATCTTTTTCAGGTGTTTAGAGTTACTTTGTTGATTCAGATGATTATTTTTATTGCTCGTTCAGAGAACCTTTTCATAATATTCTAATTTTTTGAGACAGGGATTTTGGGTTTTCAAGAGCTGTTTGCCAAAATCATCAAAATTAAAACAATAAAAGACCTGAAATATTTCAGTTGGTGTGCAATGAATCTAAAATATATGACAATTTAATTTTTATCATGACATTATGGAAAATAATGAACTTTATCACAATATTCTAATTTTATGACCAGCACCTGTACTGTCTACCAGATGTATTGGTTAAGTTGACAAAAATATGTTTCAACATACTTATATAATAATAATAATAGTCTTTCTTGTAAATACAAAATAATTACACAGACTACAACAAAAATGAGTGCCTTTCCTTACAGACATTCATTCACACAACGCCATCAGACATAACCATGGTATGTAACAATGTCCTCAAAATGAATGAAAAAATACCGACAATAATAACAGAGGTTACATTCACTCAGTCATATCTCTGTGACCCTGCATACTTTAGTTGATTTATGTGTACCTACTGAAATCAGAGACATACACGCCTTAATTAATTCCATTTTATCATCATAGTATTGTTAATAGCTCTCCTACGGAGTTAAGGGCAAAATTATTCTCTTCATCTAAACAGTCCGTGGACCTGCAGTGCAGCCAACACTATAGAATCAATGTCACAAAGGACCAATTGATCTATCTTCTAATTATTACCTTAAGATGTTCTGTGAGCAGCATCATACCAGTATCCAATCAAATCCAATTAACACTGGTGGCCCCATCCAGAAAACTGCATTATAAAGGGATTACACAGCTATCTGTGCTGGTCTGATTAATGGCCACAGTAATTAATGCTGAAGGGGTCTGTCCAAGTGCCTCAGTGTCGAGGAGCATACAGCAGTGAGCCAGCTGCAACGAGCGGGGCTTGTATTCACACACACACACACACACTAGTGCACGCATACACAAGCACAAACACTGAACACCTGGATCCTCTCACGCACACATATGTTGCACACAGTGAGGTATTATTCAGATAATTATAAACCTCTGATATATATAAATTCAAAAATAAAGTTGAAGTATAATTGAAATTGAAAAAAAATTGACACCTAAAAAAATATAACAAAAAAACATATTTGATTTGAAAATTAACAAAGGCTGATTGATATCTATATCATCATCTATATCTATATCTATATATCTATATCATCATCTGTAGTCCTCCTTCTCGAGGTAAACTGTATAGCTTTTGGGTGTTCAAAAGTGAAACCAAGTCTCTACGTACCAGACAAAAAAACAAAAAAAAACATATGATGAGAAATAATACGGAAATTAAGCATTTTGTGGCTGTCATACTAAAATTTAAAGGAATGATTTAGGAAAATTATTATCTCATTATCTTACGAATGTCACTAGAAAATATTTTCGCCAGAAAATATTATCAATAATCATTCCTTTATCTCTTGTAAGGAAACAAATACAGTAACCTTACCTCAGGCGGTGGAGTACAAGTACTTTGGTGTCTTGTTCAGTATTGATTGCAGGATGGAGCAGAAGACAGATAAAGGGATTGGGGGATAATCAGCAGCAATGCTGGCGCTGCTCTGATCTGTCACGGCGAAGAAAGTGCATAGCCAAAAACCAAAGTCCTCCAGCTACAGCCTAGACTCGGTTCCCAACCCTGATACTCAAGTCTCTCTGTCCTGCATGTCTTAGGTGTCTCCTTGAACTAGGTGGCATGCAGAGAAGGCAAAGCAATATTTATTGTCGCAACATAAAGCTTGATTCTACAGAACACCATAGCAAGACGATGATGTCTACAGAGCATTTTCTCTTGCCATCAAAATATCCTTAATCCTTAGAAAGGAATTTGCAAAATATCTCAATATCTCTGAAAAGTTTCCACGTTTTTTTTTTTTTTGCCTTTTGATGATTTTTCTGATATTTAATGTACTTACACATATTTATGCAGGTTATTCTTTTGTTTCCATTTAATTAAAAATGCAAACATTTAACCACCGAAACTAAAAGCACATAAACGTTGTAGTAAACAGTGTGCACAAGGCAGAAAGAACGTGAAATTGATCTTTCTTTTCTTATTTAGATCATCTCTCCCAGCTTGATCTCTATGTTTCAAAACAGTTGCTTTTATGCAGAACATTTATGCTGACTAAGCACAAATTATGGCTTTGCGCTTCCATTTTAAGCTATTTTTGTACAACCAAATGCTGCAGATGTGCTCTATTTAAAAAGAACAGACCTGTTTGACTGTGAATGTCATCGACTCGGTTCCTCTTTGATTTCATGACGTGAATTTCAAAACCAAACAGCAACAACAACGATACTAACACGTATATAGTAATATTACTAGTACTAACAATAATAATAATAATAATAATAGGTAATGATGCATGATGGCAGTCATCATTGCCATCATGCAGCAAGACGGTTTAAATACCAGCCTGGGATCTTTCTGCATGAAGTTTGCATATTTTCCCCATCCATGTTCTTTACAAGTACCCGCGCTTCGGCACACTGTCCAAAAACATGACTCTTTGAGTAATTACCTTAGGTATAATTGTGTAAGTGCAATCGTACCTAAGGTATGATTAACCCTCCTGTTATGTTCACTTTTGAGGTACAGCAATAATGTTCGCGGGTCAATTTGACCCAGGGAGTTCTATAGTGTTATAGTGTCAGAAACCAAAAAAATCCTCCAAATCTTTTTTGTGTCTGATTATTAACTCCTATACTAACCATTTCAATCAATATTTGTGCAATTATGTTTTTTATTCCTCACAAATAAAGGATCAATGACAACAATTTACTCATTCGGACATAAAAAAATGTGATTTACATTTTTTTTATGGCCACTGAAAAACCTAAACACAAAATAACACTAATTATCTTTGAAAGTGACTTTTTGTAATTACATTTAGACTTTTTTTATATTACATTTAGATTTTTTTTTGAAGGGGTCATCTTTATAATTGAACTTGAGACACTATTCTGCCCTGGGTCAAATTGACCCGCTGACTAAAATCAAGATAAATGAGTCCTGAAGATGATCCTCCAGGTGGATTTCCAGTTTAAACCTGCATGTCCAAAACATAACTGGGTTTTCATCACATGCTGCCCAGATTTTTATGTCATATTTAGCTGGTGTGGAAGGCATATATAGTGTAAATGAGCAGCAACCTCTGAATGCCAGGGGTGATCTTTATGAATGCCACAAATCTTCCATCTACTGTGACATTGGGGCCTGTTTTATAGGGCAGGAGAAGTTACAACCCACATGTTCCACACTGATCTATTAGCTGCTAGTTTGTCTTGTCCATCGATTGTCAAATCAGATTACTCTGGAGAAAAGTCTCCAGAAACATTATGGCCCATAATATCACCCTGCCTGTCTCTGCATCCCTTAGACTGGCTGTTGATTCATCCTTTGACTTGAAAACTCTGGTCAGAATGAGGACCCCCCTCAAATATGCATGTAAATGCATCTCGTCCAGCTCCTTCCAGTTCTCTCCAAAAACTCGCCTTCCTTTTAGACTTGTCATTTCAACAATGATTTTCTGTATTGCACTAGGCTCGAGTAGCTCAGACTGACTTGATGTTTGTGATGTGAGTTACTGCCATCCTGGCATGATCATCAAGAAGTTCTAGAGCTTTCATGGTTGTCATCTTTTTATTTCCCTGCTGCTCATTTCCTGATCTCCGACAGTGACGGTATTACATGTACCTTCAGTGTGTAATGCGTTTAGGAATCCCTTGCAGAGAGTATTTATGTCCCCCCCCCCACTTCTGCTGAGTGTCCACTCAGCGTGGGTGGAGTTTGCCCACAGGAACAGAAAAGGTTCCTGTCAAAAGTTGCATGAACACCTGCTTTCTGGCAGCTTCCTAATGAAGTAAAGAGAATAGTGAAAGAGTGGGTTTGTGTGTGTGTTTAGGTGTGTGTGTGGTGTGTGTGCGTGTTCATGCATGTGTGGTGTGGTGTGTGTGTGTGTGTGGTGAAATATGTCTCATAGGTGCAAGGAAACAAATAGAATTGGACATTGTTTTAACCTTTTTACCCTTCAACTTGTATGGCGGGTCAAATTGACCCATAACAGTACGTCTGTAACAAATGGATCTAGGGGGGGCTGCAAGTGTGTAAAATGAACAATTTTCATTTTATACATAGAGTGCACCTATTAAGACAAATAGAAAAAGTTTCATGCAGAAAAAATACTATTTTTTTTTTTATTTTTAAACTTTGAAACGGGTCAAATTGACCCGCAACATAACAGGAGGGTTAACCTGTCCAGGGCACAACGTGTCTTTGGCCCAATGAAGGCTGGAGATAGGCCCCCATGCTCTCTGCGATCCCACAATAGTCTAGAGCACGTCCCAGGTTACGCTTTTTAAAAAGAATCATTTTATAATTCATTATGCTGTTACATGGTAAAGTAAAACAGTGTGAATTCAGAAAGGTAGGCTTTAAATAAAAACTCTAAAAGAAGACCATAATTGTGCACGTCTGCATTTGATTAAACAGACCGCAGTCTGTTAGATAAAGAACACAAACCACACAAAGAAAGAGTACAAAGTAACAGATTTAGCATGCCATCCTTCCTGGAACAAAACTAAAAGGGGAATCTGTTAACTGTGGTCTGTGCTTTTTTCCACAATGTCAGTGTTCTAGAATTTTAACCAATTGCTTGTTTCCCTGTAGTGCTGCAGGTCTTCCATGCATAACAGTACCTAATCTGTGTATTTCATGTAAAACTTCACTATGAAAATGTTATTGAGAAATGTTTCAGCACCAGCATGAGCTTATAAGTGAACAGAGCGGGTTGAGGCAGTAGGAATCATTCTTTTCCATACCGTGCGGTCTGCATTCTTCCTGTGTTCTGATCTGCTTTGCACATTATGTATGTTGCCATGGAATATTTCTAATTATTTTTACTAAACATGCTGATTTTCTTCTTTTGCCGCGAATATGTACAGTGCTTTCTGTGATTGCACGAGACAGTCACAATTCACTAAATATTCTAATAATGAATGGATCATGGATTGCTCGTGCCTAGTTACCACCAGCTCAGATTCCAATTTGTCAGCATTGTAGATGCTATAGAAACATACGGTAATGGTTGCGGACTTGGTGAAAGTCGCCTGCTGACTCAAACTTTAACAAATGTCAACCATGTCATTTCACAATATTTTACAATTACTGTTAATTTGCATGTAAGGTACTCAAGGAGCACTAACATTTTTCAAAGGACACTCCATCTACACATATCTCCACAAAGCACACAACTACACACATCACTACATATATATATATATATATATATATATATATATATATACATATATATATATATATATATATATATATATATATATATATATATATATATATATATTTTTTTTACTGTTGCACAAAAGCTTAATGATGAGATAGCAGAAAGCAGAGAGCATATCCATTCAATTTGACACATGTTTTATTATTCTGGCATTATGCATCTATTGCTAAATGTCATGTAAATGCTTCAGTGAATTTCAATTTACCATCAAGCCACTAAGCCCTAGTTCCTACTTTGAGCTGATAAAGTGAAATTGAGGAATGCAAAAACGAGGCTGGAAAGACAGAGAGAGTTCATGGGACACTTCCCTGAGAGCGGTGTTATCCACCATGAATACAGAATGTCACGAGCAGTAAGGGAAGGAAAGTCATTTGTCAGCTGTATCGAGGATCTGGGTAATTACTGTAGAAACAGCAGCCTTGTGGTTATCCTGCCGAAGAAGTAGTAAAAGAAGAAGAGAAGAAATGTCTAAGTCTGTTTGAAGGAGACTAAATTCTGCATCTGTCAGACCTGACAGGCTGGGAAGGCTCCTTTATCAAACTAATATGTAAAGATAAAAATATTTATTTTTCTACATGGCTTAATGTTTTTGTGTAACTCTAAGGTGGCAATTAAAATGCATGCACATTGAACCATAATGTCTAGAATTCCACATCCTTGGTCATATTTATAAATGCAGAGGCAAGCTGTAATGACTAAAAATGGCTTTCAGGGAACTCCTAAACTCATATGGCTACATTAATCATGCTGAGATAGTTTTTTTTTATTTTTTTTTTATTTTAACACTTCAAAGTTTGTAGTAGACACATCTAAAGCACGAAGGTACCAATAACCAGGGTTGACAAACACTGGGCTATACAACATAGTATTTCTGCTACCAGTAATGCTATGAAAATTAAAAATCAAATTTAAAATTAACATTCTCCAATCCCCTGAATTTAATTTTTAGAATTTTTGGCACCTGGGCTGCACAGTGGCACAGTTGGTAGAGCTGTTGCTTTGCAGCAAGAAGCTTATGGGTTCAATTCCCAGCCTTGGGTCTTTCTGCATGGAGTTTGCATGTTCTCCCTGTGCATGCGTGGGTTCTCTCCAGGTGCTCCGTCTTCCTCCCACAGTCCAAAAACATGACTGTCAGGTTAATTGGTTTCTCTAAATTCTCCCTGGGGGTGAGTGTGTGTGTATCCTGTCTGTCTCTGTTGCCCTGTGACAGACTGGCGACCTGTCCAGGGTGAACCCCACCTCTCGCTTGGAACGTTAGCTGGATGTAGGCACCAGCAACCTGCCTGACCCCAGTAAGGGACAAGGGTGTACATAAGATGGATGGATGGATTTTTTGGCACCTTTATTTCCAGTTACTAGATGGGAAATGGGTAAAGAGAGAGAAGACCTGCAGCAAAGCTCTCAAAGTCAGGAATTGAAGCCTAGACGGTCACAAAGAGGTTATTTTATTTCACACTCTTTTGGTATTTTTGTTTTCCTATTTCACTTCAAAACCTCAACACATTTTTTAAGCTTAACTGTTTAAAAGAAATCTTATACGTGCTGACAAGAAAGTCTAAGACAAAAGAAAAATTCACTCTGGGGGCTTTTTTTAGAGACACTTTGCATATGGATGTCCATCACTATTTCCGGATTTGTAATAATAGCAGTGCGTATGGCGGAAGGAATGGTCGGGAAAAGAATGGTAACAAGACTAAAAAAATGCTGGGGGGTTTTCAGTCAGAGGGAGCCTGTGCTCGTTCCAAAATGAATTTCATCTCATATACACATGTAAATCTCGTCAGTCCTCAACTCTCTCTTGGTGGGAAAAGCAGTTCAGAGAGACAGCTGGGATAAATCAATGGGTAAGGCCCCGATGTAGCCTGTGTGGGCTAGGACAGAGATGAAGTCACTGCAAGCAGCCTCTCTGGCTTTAATGATGTGCAGTGAGCCAGTGGAGGCGTGTAAATCTGCAGCTGGCATCTCATTCTCTGCAGCCTCTATTCTTACCAACCTTTGAGATATCTCTGTCAAAGTCACCTCTGTGCACCTGTTACAGGTTCAAGTGCAACAATTCCCCCAGTGGGTAAAGGACAAAGGGAGAGAACCTACCAGAAAGAGAGAAGCTTACGCCGCAAGTTTTACTTTACTCAAATTCAGAAGAAAATACCAGCAATCTTCAACTTGCAAGTGGGAATATTGCTATCATTAACATTATCAATACTGTAAACAATTACAATATAGATTTTCAAAAAAAGGTTGTTTTTTTTCTGCCTTTTTTTTTTTTTTAATAGAACACATGAATGTATGAAATAGAATACTAGTCATCTAGTTTTAAATGCTGATTAATGGGTATGGGCCATTCGTCATTTGATAAATTCCAGTAAGTAAAACTACATCGTTTTACTTAAAACTGCTATAAAGGAACATGCTGGGAAGCAAAAAATGTGCACAAAGCAGCTAATCTTTTTTGCTACTGGATGTCAGGAATTCTTATAGCCTTGACTAATGACATACATACTCAATTAATCTTTGGCAGTTATTTTTTTACCAAGGAGCATGCTAGCAAAATTCACTGAATGTCCATATGAGTGATTTGGTCATTTTCATTCCCAAATAAAGCTCATGCAATGTAATCTCTTGAACTGAAATTGTATGTAGGAAAATTGCCTCTTTCTCCAATAAACATCAACTGGAAAACTGAGTAACACTGGTGAAAAATGAAGTAGAAGATTGTACGTTTTGCTCTGCATATATATTTATGTTTTTTGGTTATTTAATAGGTATTATTAAAAACATTTGAAAGGGGGTGTTTTGCCTTTTTTGAGCTTTACATTACGTTATAATGTAATTCCCTCATCAAAAACATATGAGGAGTTTGCTTTGATTCTTTATACGTTTGAGAAATCCTTGGATGTCCCAAATGCTCACTCCCACAAAGCGCCACCCATTTCCATAAAGTCCCTATTTGGAGCTGTAGTCTCCAGCCAAGCGTCTGCCTCACAGAGCACCTGTCCCCAAACTTCCCCACTTAGCTCCTCCAGACTAGCAGCAGCAGCAATTAGCAAACACCTGGATGAACTATGTGTTTGCTGAGCTTAACATACAAACTACTTCTCAGTTCAATGCTCCTAAGAACGACTGCAAAAGGCATAATGGATGAACATTGTTGTGAGGACGTGCTGAAGGCGGAATGTCAGAAAGAGGAGGAGCTTCTAAAAGAGAGAGAGAGATGCCCAATTTCAAGGTGCTAAATTACGTCAAATTTATTTAACTCATATTTGATACGTACTACATTGTTATAACAACTGACACTAAAGGTTACTTGATTATAGTCGTGTTATGTGCTTGGAATACACATAATGGTGCCCATTTAAGAAAAAGTGAATCTCCCACACTGATAGGACTATAAGTGATTCAAATAATGTGATTCACATGTATCTGTGTTACATGTGATTTCTGGCCATCTCCATAAACGTTGTTTTATTTTGACAAGTCGTTACTGTTTTCTTTATAATCATCAATATTCTGCAGCTGCCATCTGTATGTAATTTTGTGTTATACTCAGAAAAAACCCCCACTACTGGACACACTACAAAAAACATGTCTGGTCTACAAACTGTATATGAATCCATCTCTGAATTGTGTTAGAATATAATTGGATTCAATTGATTGGACAAATTATTCTAAGCAAAATTAGTTCATGTACAAGCAAAAGAAGTGAATTAATTTCTAATCAATATTTTCCCCCCACCCCCCAATTATTTATTCATGTTCTATAACAGGAAAAATTTTGATATTTGGGTCCGATGTCAAATGTTTGCATTTCACATAAATTTTAAATTTACACACTGATTCAAATTGTATGTTGCATAAGACCTTGTTTTGTTGGAAAGCATTACAGATTCACTGAAACTGCAGAACTTAAAAGAAAAATATTAAGTCAAACCTATTTGAAGTATTATGCAGACATTCAATTGCCTATTTCAGTAATCCTGTCTATCACACATGACTTTAGTTTACACTCAGTAGTTGGGTTAAGAGTAGCACACAGGTGAAGCGGCTCAGCCTTGCTTTAATTGAAAATTTGAAAGAAAAAAAAAATTGAAAAACAAATTAAGTTTATTTATGTATTCACAACAGAAAACAGTTGATGTGCAGTGCACTTTATTGTTTTAAGCAAGAAAACGCTGTTGCTGCTTTTAAGGAATGAGCGGTTTGTCAACATCAAGACAGCAACAACCGCCCTAACGGCCCTGAGGCATTACAACACATTAAGTAACGTAACAATTTTAATTACAATCTACTTCTAAAGTCAACGTTCAGTTTTAATAAATAATAACTATCAAAAGTCCCACAACAGTTTAAATGTTTTGTGACCGTTTTGATTGAAACTCCCTTTATGTTGGGAAATGAAAGCACAGCTGTTCAGCTTTTAAAAGCGTTCCTTGTAGTCCAACTTTGTTGTCTTTCTGGTAGGGCTACTTTGCAGAAGAAAAATCAGCCAGGCAGTAAGTGAGAGACAGTAATTACAAAGCAAATGAAAAGCTGAGCTGATGAAACTAAATGTTAGGAACCAAGAGAGAAAAAAAAATATTGTGGCACAAATATAAATTAAGCAAAAAGCAGTAGATAGAGAAGAATGAAACATTAAAGTAGAAATGCAAGCAGCAACGGGAGAGTTGAGATGAATAACTGGCTGTTTTAAGTGCAAACATGACAGCCAGAGATGTTTATTAAAGTCAAATGTGTGTCAGATAATTGCATTTTTCTGTGGTTTTGTGACAAAATAAAAGTACTTGCATACTCTAGCCACTTAGAATCACATCTGAGTAAAAACATGTACATATGTAGGTAACATGTTGCACAACAACATATTGTATAAAATGTCAAAACAATGAAACAAGCATAGTGAGATACATGATATTTTACACCAGAAGAGCGAGTAGAGCTCGGGTCCAACCAATTTTGGAGCCTCTTGTCAAAAAATTTAATTGGAGAAAAAAACAACAGCAGCACAATAGATAAATTTGTAAAAATCCTGCAGCCATATTCTGTCACTGAATGCATCATGTAACATTAGTCAAGGTTCACAATAACAAATGCAAACCTTTCGCATATAGTGAATTGCTAGTTTGCTATGTAGAACTCTTTGGAAACATTTTCACATTAATTCTCATTAACAAGATTGTTTTCCAGAAAACCTATGAAGCTGTTCTACCCCACATCAGTCGTCCATGTTGAGAGCGCTTGGTGATCCCTCCACCTTCTTAAACTAGTTAGTGGTTGATTATGGCATGCAAAATACTCATCTACAGAGGGCCACATAAAAACATATAGACCGGATTTTTATCCCGGGGCCTGGACTATGCCACATGTCAATCGCTCTGCAGGAAGTATTATGAAAACGCCCAGCTGTATGTACATTCAGACAGATGTACAGTCAGGGGTAGCAAAACACCGCTGCTTGAAAGTATCGTTAAAAAAAATTCTAGAAAGATTATCATATCCTAAAAATAACAGCGGTCCATGAGAGCTCTTGGACATACGTCTTATCGTGCTGTATTCTTATTAGCTTAATATGCTTTGTGAACTATTTCACACACAGAACACCTGCCCTCTGGTTTCAATGCTTTGTTTTCAGAGTTGCAAACACAAAAACAGGTAAAAAGCCTAGCATCAATGTGGAAGAAAGCCCCTTCTAATCCCGCCGTTTTTAGCCGTGTGTGCTTATCACAATGCACAGAGCAGGGTTGGTAAACAATGCCACGTATGTCAATTCAAAAGAGAGTCATTGCTTTGCATGCTTCTCACTGACGTGCCGTGCCATGCTGGGGTATTGTGCGTGTTCTGCTTCTAGCGAATCTCTTGAAGCTGGGGGTATGTGCAAGGCACGAGATGTGGACTCTCTAAAGAAATACAACATGTCATGGGAAGGACATGCTCAAATATGATGTTACGGTCGTTGGAACCAGTTTTATTATATATTTATTGAATTTTATAGTGGGTTCAAGATGCTAATCTTTGTAAGACAAACAGCAGACAGTTACAAATGTTGGTCTTAAATCTTGCTTATTTTAGTGTTTCTGTTTGAGGTGACACTTCTTCCAACTTTCCACTATCTAAGGAAAGCCTCCTAGAAAACAATTTACAGGTATTATATTTCCAAAATAATGAGGCTGCTGTCTGTCAGCATTGAGGTTCTGCAGTGGTTTAGACCCTATGTCTCATCATAAATGTATAAGACAAACGGCATTTTATAGTACTTTGATTTGCCATTTGCTTGGTATTGTCTTTCTAAAACAAAAACATTACTATGGCAACCATTTTTAGGCAACGGTTGACTTAATGATTATTTAGAAATCGTTATCCAAGTTTTTTTTGTTGTTTTTTAAATGCATTTGCGTTCAGAGACAACGCTGCAATCTGCAAAAAGTATTTATTACTTCTGTTTAATGTCTGCTTGTTCATATTACCAAGAAAACTGGAAAACTGCACATGCAATACTAGAAAACATTGAGTCAAATGGAAGAATAAGTAGAGGGAGCCTGTCATGACATATGCTTAGGGCAACCACAAAAACTGAAAAGCAACACCACTGCTGATACCAAACGCCTCCATCGGTCACTTTTACTGTAATCACCTCAGAGTTAAGCTGACAAACCAGGCAGAGGAAGGAAAAGAAAAAGGCACAGAAGTGACAATAAGTCAGTAAGAGTGAAACACGTGAAGCTAAAGGGAGTGGATTTTAGAAACACATTTCTTGTACAGGTGTGTGTTTTGAGTTGTGTTGGTTTTGGGAAACACTACTTGAGGCAACAGCGTAATGCTTTGTGACCTTTGTGTCACAGCAGATCAGAGAGATCAGCTTAGAATATCAGTGAAGATGGGAGATTTGCTTTTCTTTTTTTTATTTTCAGCCATAGTTCAAATGTTAGAAACACTAGTATTACCTTTGAATCTTCACAGGTGGATTTTAGCTGTCTCAAAGGAATAACTAGTCACAAAATATTACACTCCTCCTTTCCTCAGTTCCGGAAAAAAAACACAACAAAACAAAACAAAAAAAATAATAATTCAACATTTATACTGGCCTTTGTTGAGTCTTTTAGTGTGGTGAGAAGAAAAAATATTACTACACAAGAATATTCCTTTTACATGCATTACAAAAGAAAGATCTAAACCTGATTGTCTCAATGTCAGCAATATCCAGTGAGAAAAAAAAAAAAACAATTTTGTCAAAAACATACATGGAAATGTCCCTGAAAGCTTGTGGAAACATTACTTCACCTCGGTCGTTTCAACAATTAATCAGACCTTCAGGAAGGTCTGCCAAACCAAATACACCAAACCGAATAGTTTTATGTTCATTCATCCTTTACGCCAGAGCAGGTTTTCTTTTTCCACTGATCACATGCTTTGTTCCTTTGTCCTCCAACTAAATGTAGTTTATCTTTTTCTCCCTCTGACTCCTGGAAGAATCTGTGCCAAACAATCAACATATTTCCAGTTCTCTCTCACATATGTGCTCTGAGTGCTGCACACTTCTGACAGGGGAGAGCAAATGTGAAATGTGTAACTTATCAACAATTTTCTTAGTTTAACCTCACCGTGAAGAATTAGAGCGGCATCTAATTGTATTGTAAAATAGTAAATATGTATTTTCATCCTTTTTTTTTTTTGCACAATAAAGCTTGAATGTATTTTCCAAGTAACACACTGCTGTGAGTTCGTTAGGAATTTTGAGGACTCAAACACAGATAGGAGGCAGGCAAGATCACTTTGTAGTGAAGCTCAGTAAACAAAAGGACAAATGGAAACTGGTTGTTGTGTAGAAGAAAAAAAAAAGAATATGTCAAAATAGGGAGCAGAAAATAGTCAGAAAACTGACTATTAAAAACTACACATCCAGAAGAGGAAGACGGTGGAACAAAGAAGAAGTGATAAGGGCTCCCTACGACAATGAATCTGTGTATGTAAGCTTGTGCATTCTACTGGTGTGCAAGTCTTATGTGACCTGAGTGTGGACGTGTCACACTTAGTGGCATGCTGGCCTGACTTAGCACCCGACTTCTTCATCCTGACGTAAGGCAGTGTAGGGAGTAGACTGCAGGCAGGTCCAGTATGTGATGGCTGACTTCTTGGTGAGTTTATGCAAAACGAATTTGTGGGATTCTAACTATTAGGACCTGATGCACTATTTCACTATTACCTGCCGAGGACAGTGACTGCCCCTCGGGCTCTGGCTCCTAACCCTGTTTCCAAACCCCCAGAGCACACAGACGGTGCACACTTTAATAATACTCACACCCGTAAGCAGTCAACCGTGGAGCGTGCCATCGGCCTCCTAAAATGCTAGTGGCGGAGTGTAAACTTTATTTGGCGTCACAGTGGCTGGCAAAAACTCTGCTTTTAACTCTCCACCGATCACTTGCATTGCTTTCTGCCTCTAGGAAATTGTGTTTTTCTTTTTCTCCTCTTTTCCTTGTTGTTGCCGTTGTTAATCATGAAATGACATAGTCAGTTAGACCATTTAAATAAACACTGACATTTCCTGTTAAACTTATGTTGCTCATCTTACCCTGAATTGGCTTCTGATTGGTTGATAAGTCCCTCATCACTCCAGTTAGATAACTAGTACAGGTGTGTCTTTAGTGATGCTCTTCTAGACCTTCATGTGTTTTGAGTTTTCTAAAACATCAAGCAGATGACCCAGCCAGAGTTAATTAGTCTCGCACTTTCTTTTGATCTATCTGAAATGTCACTACAGCGCAAAATAGCTCATTATGTTAACTTTGTAAGCATACGGATGAAACAACCAGTTGATATAAAAATTGCATTGCCTTTGTTTGCTGGCATTTCATCTGGAATTTCCAAGAAGGAATTTGATATCACTTGAAAGCCTACGCTGTCAGACTCTGAGTGGAAGATAAAAGAAACTCAACACTTGGATTACAAAGCCTGGGTGAACTGACATAATCTTAAAAGGAGTGTATTGCGTTATGCTGTTGTCAGCCCAGTTTTCTTGTCAGCGACTCTGTTATGGATGCAGGGTTGTCCATATCGACGTTTTATCAGGTGGTATTTAGGGAAAAAAATTACTGACATGCAGTTAATAGTCATTTCAAGGACACACAGATGAAAGTACCTGTATAATAATGTCACTTTGACTAAGATGTCCAGTGACATGGAAAACCATCTGCAGAGCTACGACTGCTTGTAATACATTTCATTTTGTTTAGCAATAGTTGTAATACAGCTTAGCCGAGCTTTTCTTTAAATATTTACCCCAAATTAACTTCATCTACTCATGAATGGATTGAATTGAATTGTATGTAATAGAGTCCCAATCTGATGTCGACATTGGAAATTGATCTAATATCAGCTGAAAAACGAGATTAAATCGAGCTTCATCTAAAATCTTGGGCATGAGCATGCAGAAAAAAGCATCCCACTCCATTAAAAATAAGAATAATATAAGAATAAAACATTAAGTAGGACAGTCCATATGATCAAAGACATTTTAAAACACATCTGATGAATTCTAAAACTTTTTGAATTTTAGAATCTCAAAGAAAATTTGATTCTTTGTCTTTTTTCCCCCAACATTGAGCTAAAACTCTCGTTTCATTCTAATTAAACCAAAATCATGCATTATATTGTCTCGTCTCGTCTTATGAGCTGGTTGTACTAAAACACCCTCATTTAGGGCTGAAACGATTCCTCGAATGATTCGAGTACCTCGATTACTAAAATTCCTCGAGGAAAATTTACCTGCCTCGAAGCTTCGTTAATTTATGTTTTATTAGTTAGCGGCCGGGACTTCATTAGCGTTGCGCGGAGCTCTCACTTCCGCCTGAGTTGTTGACAAAAGCTAAGTCTCAGCGGCATAAAGTCCAATCTTCAAGATTGGCCTGTGGGGATTTTATTGATTGATGATAATGCCCGACTTTTTATCGTTTTTGGGGAACCAATAAGCATCCTTAAAATGACTGGGGGAATGCCTGGAGTACGGCAGCATTTCTCCTCCGGGGCTGCTGGTTGAAAGCGAACGGCGGGAAGAGCGCTGAGGTGAGCGGATAGCCTGAACAGGGCGGGCGGCTGAGTAGCTGATGCTTACCGTGTAAATGTAGCTTTACCGACGAACCGCACAATAAATTTCATATCCCGGTCTGAAGAAACGGGTGGCGGAGCGCATCGTACATGGCTGGTAGATGAGTTTCTGAGTGTGACCAGTGAAGGTGTCGTAAATATCCCGTATTGCTTCCCCCCGTGTTCGTCCCCCGGTCTAACGGTTCGTCAGTCCGCTGGTCTATTTCCTCCCCTCCACCCCATCTTACGTTCGTTCATTCGCCCTCTCCTCCCACTCCAGGCGGCATTTCCCGTATTTTCAAACCCAAAGCGTGACAGGTTAGGTGGCAAGGTGAGTTTAATTAATCTATTAAACTCACTGAAGATGAATACATAAACTAAAAGCCGGATTGTAGACATTTTTTATAAGCATATTTGTGAGCCTGCCTCTTTGTTATTAAATTCAATATAATTTCAGATTTTTCTATAACTTTTCTTCTGGTTAACTTAGAAAGTGAGCTATTATTGTTACAGGTTAGTTTTCTAAACTACAATAAAGCAACTGTTAGGGATGCTCAAATATGAAAAATTGGACTGATATTGATATCTGATAGTAACACCGACCGGTATTATGCCAGATTTACCAATATTTCATTTTATAATTTTTTTTAAATCCGATTACTCGATTAATCGTAAGAATAATCGATAGATTACTCGATTACTAAAATATTCGTTTACAACAGCCCTACCCTCATTTAACATGTACGAGTGGTTAGAAGGACCTTCTTTTTAGCCACCTGCACACAAAAACACTGCCATTCTCGGGTTTCCGCCCCTATTTTTAACTAAAATACACCATCTAATATATGACTATTGTCTGTGTTTATGTTCCACTGCATTTATCACACAGTGAGTACACGCAGCATTAGCACTGCTGTCGTCACAAGGGATCAAACTTATAACCTTCACAGTATTGCTACTTAGCTTAATCAACGCACCACATTCACATCCCGCCGAAATACAATGGTTACAAACTGGTTGGAAATGACGTTGCACTTCTTGTAGGAATGTCAGTTCATTGTAATAATGTGACCTGCTTTTTTGCAAGAGATTCACACATAACATTTTGAATATGCTTTCAAAGGATGACAATAAAAGGTCTGATAGAAAGTGACTTTTATGTGTGTTGGGTTGAGATGATGCCCTTCTGACTAAAATATTTAGTAGTATTCTAATTTTTCTTTCTGACCATAAAATGTAGTGCTGACAACTATTACTTTTAAATCAAATTTATGGAGCTCGCATGTGGTTTCCTCCATATTTTGTTGTGTAATGTCCTTCAACAGTGGAAAAAGGACAACAAAGACCAGTTGCCTGTCAGAGAACCAATTACAGGAAGCAATAAAGGGATAGAAAACATTCAATAGAAGACATTTTTGGTACCTCTCTCCCCTTGGCAGTCCACTCGTTCTCACTTGCACACAGAAATAGTGAAGGGTAACGCGGAGGTAGTAGTCTATGAGGCTTCCTCTCTGCTTGCTTGCCATTTGTCATTACAATGCTGCAATGTTTACTTTCAGCACACACAAACCGAACATGGTAAAAGGGAGAAACAGCAAGCGACTTGAGTATCGCTGACAAAGCACAAAAGGGTCACAGGAAGGCCTGATGTGGAGGAGTCCAATTTCTCAAACAGAAGCTGTCATTCTTAAAAGAGCATTCGTGTACTTTTAAATGGCACGGACTTTATAAAAGCAAATACGTTGCCATCCTCAGTTCATGTGAGATAAATATATTAAAACATTAAGATAGTAGTTTCAGCCTAATATTTTTAAGTTGAACTTCAATCTATTTCACCTAATTCTACTAGTTTCATTCAATATCTAGAGAAACTAAATCTATTTTGCTTCATACATACACATTAGTATAAGCTCAATGAGTATATTGACTTTCTTTTTAATTTATGAGCAACCATCAGAGTTAATCAGCATAGTTTATCTCAATTTACGTGGTTTCATTTGCAGCAATTGCACGAGTTGTTTAGGTCTAACAAATTCACTTTTTTTTTTGTCAGAGTCGAATTAAACATGCACAGTTACATTTTTGAAAATATCTGCTTTCCTTTTTTTTTTTTCTTCACTGGAACTGTCTGCATAGTTTACCCTTTGGTTCCATGACACTATAGATATCTTAGACAACAGCTAGGAGTGCATTTGTGAGATTAGTGTGTCAAACATTTAAAAGGATATTACGGTACTCATGCAAAAAGACTGTCAGAATAGTTTGCACACACAGTGTTTTTCAGTAGTTTCATGTTCCACAGAGCATAAAAGTGGAGATGGAAACACATTTACTGAATAAGTTATTGCATAGCAAACTTTCCCTCCTACTAACATTTCTGAGGTCAATAATCATTTCAAGAACACATGGATGAAAATCTCGGTAAGCATTTCCCTTTGACTATGATGCCAGTTGACATAAAAACAAAAAAATAAAAAATAAAACATTTGTAGAGCTACAATTGCTTGTAATAAATTTCATTTTGTTTAGCAGTAGTCATACAATGCCTTAACTGAATAATTTAAAAGACCAAACCTGTAGTTCATGTAGAGAGAACATTTAGTTTTTGTGAGATGTGTGATCTAGTTTAGTTTGCAACCTCTACATCTTTTTTTATTACGGCCATGTGGAGTGTCAACGTCTGATGAAATTGCGCTTTGTGTAGCCTGGCTGATTCGCTCCAAACCAATAGGTTCACATTTTTGTTAGTTCTTTTTTGCAAAATTTTAGAAGTCCACTCAATTGGACAATAAGATGGAAACGTGACTTTAAACATATTAACTGAATTAAAGCTGAATTGACTTCTTTATTTTAGGTAATAAAAAAATCAATCATTCTTTTGTTGGTGCTTGATTCATTCATGCATGTTTGATTAACTTCTTGAATCTCCTGAGGCATTCATTCAGTGATGCCTAAACGCTTGCTCAAACAAAGTTCCTTCTTGCAGCTGCAGTCTCCAAGTTGAGTTTCTGTCTCACAGAGCAGGCTTCCATAATGCCCCTCACCACTCAACTTCACCAGACTAGTGGCAGCACCAATTAGCAAACACCTGGTGGAACTGCAATCCTCCTAAGCTCATCATACAAATAACTTCTAACACTCCTAAGAATTTCAAGGCGTAAAATTGCAAAGTCAAATTTCCTTTAAGTCATGTTTGATATATACAGAATTTTTCATAACAACTGAAGTTGTACGTTATAAAATGGCCTTGTGGCTGGGTAATACAAAGTGCAGCCCCTTCAAAATCCTTAGCTCATTAAAAGCCCAGAATTCAAAGCCTTGTACTATCTGAAAGTGCTCACTATGATGCAATATCTAACTTGAACGTCTTTCCTTCCCACACAGCAAAACTGTTTGCTCTAAAACAGCGAAATCAGGGATGAAACACTTTTAGTTTTGAGGGTTGTCCTCTGTGAAGACCTTTATTTAACAAAGGTCAAATCTGACCTCCTTTCATGGGTTTCAGCTATAGTCCACACACATTGTGTCATAACTCATATTAGCCACTTATTGTTTAACATGGGTCAGTTCTGGCCCTCGCATAACATGCAATCATTCGCCCTAAGAAACAGTAATGTTGCATTTGGGCCACATTTGATCTTAGCCCTACCCAGAACTGAGCCTGATGCGTCATAGGGGTCCAGAGAATGCCCAAATTTTGGAGGCCATCTGCCAGTCTCTACAAAGAAACCAAAAACAGAGGTCTGTATGTAAAACAGTCTTCATTTAGACATTTGATAGTTTTTGTTTTTTTTATTGTGCTCTGGATTTTCTTTTTTTTTTTTTTACAGTTTCTACTATAATTTACTACCACCCCTGTTTTATTAACCAGTATGTCCTTTAATTCATCTTAATTAGAAACTAACTTAAGTATGATTCAAGATTTGTAATGTAGTTTGGTCTCCACAGGTTAGTGCCATTCAGCAAAGGATGTCTTAAATTTCGTCTGAGTTTCCGAGAGGTTAAAGTTGTTACGTCAATTAGGAGGAAAATAAAATATGGCACATTTTACCTGTAGCTGTATAACCTTCACATTCATTAAGGCCTGTATTTGAGAGATAAAATTTTTTGTCGCCGTTTGCTCTTTCCTGTTGGAATTATTCATCTGAAGCACCGTGTGGTATCATTTTATAACCTCCTCCTCCACGTACCCTGACGTCTGTATCTGTTCCTCTTCCCCCTCTCATCTAATAGCTTAAGCTTTCCCTGAGGCATAGATGGCCAAGTATAATGCTTCGGTGGATAGGCTTATAAGTTGCTGAAGGTGTTTCTTGTCATGGGAACAATATAAAAATGATAAAGATAAAAAAAAATAAAAAAATTCAGGGTCTTGATGTATTTCATTTTGTCAAAACCAGCTGACTGCCTTGTATTTGGAGAAGTACTGGTGTATTGTAAAATTGTATAAAGAATTGTCTCTAGTTGCCTTGTTTTATGTTGCATCTTTGGTGTTCTGCCTCAAATGCCAGAGAAAAAAAATAATTATTTTCAGATTCCTTATCAAAATATAGATGTTTATCATCACCATAACTTTCTTGGCATGTCCTAGTCTTCTCATTTCGGCGTACTCTGTCAGAGAAGTTTCCAAAGAAATTCTAGAGATACCAACTTGATAATGGTGATCACTAACTGGATCAAACTCTTTAAAGTGATTTTTTTTCTTTTTCATTTTCATCTGTTATTGCTTCTATAAACTCAATTTTTCTTCATTCTCTGAAGGCACATTTAAATTCTGCTTAGCAAATACATTCTGACAAATATGTTCGTGGAACAAGGACATAATCCTCCAGCAACACCTAATTTCTTATATAATCACAAACTAAAAATAGTGCAGCAGATGGAAATGACAAAAAGAGAAAAACAAATTCTCTTACTACTACATTTGCGGTAAGATAAAATGCTGTAGGTGTTATTCAGATGACTCATTTTGCCATAAGAAAAGCTACTAAGAACTGTCTCACCAGCTCCTCTACACACAGTAAATGGAGCACTCCAACCCCTTGGTACAGCATATTAGTTTGTGTTATGTTACAAACTGTTTTGTCTTTGAAGGGCGGATATATTCCCCTTTCTTCATTTTAAATATAAACGTGTCGGAACTGCTACTTCTCAATAGATGCCTGCTAATCCAGGCTCTAATAGGTAAGGAGGTTGAAATGGGTCAACCTCTCTGCGGACAACGTACATCATATATATATAATATTTTATCACCAGGAAGGATTACTCTTTCATATCTTATAAACAGTTTTTATGACTGTCGTTTCCAATGGCAGGGGATACTGTTCTTGGAAGACAGGCAAGAGAATAAAACACTGATGGAAAAATAAAGTGCCATAACGCTCTAGAAAATTATACCAGGTTTTTGTCCATGAGTTGTTTTTTTTTATGAAATACGATTTTGTGCCTGTAATCTCATGAAATGACATAATATTCAGTCAAATGTAATTTTAGATCACGTAAGTTTCAGAATGTTGATTACTTTATGAATTGAAATGTTTACATCTACATGCTGAACATAGTTTAACTTTGAAGAAGTGGTTTTTTTTAGACTTTTCTAAAGTAATTAAAAAGATATTTGCACCAAATATGTATTTGTAGCACCCCACTGCTCTGTCCGCTATTAACTGGGACAAGAACTTAAACTCACTGGTGGGGTGGCTATTTGGGTTCGTTAAGTTCTGGTAGATACCATGCAGGTTTACCTATGTTGAGTAAATCCTTACTCGTCCAATTACCATACACTCATTTAAAGTAACATAATTAACTCCAGACAAGCAGTTAACTGAATAGTTCCTTTTAATAAGAACTTGGAAAAATAAACCGTTTTTATGAAAAAACTTTTCTTTTGAACCGTTGTTTCAATATAACCCGAATTCAACTGTTGTCACCAACATAACTCCATACATTTACCAGAAGTTACAGTTTGGAACACAATATCACACATGGGCCCGTACTCTCTCTCTCTCTCTCTCTCTCTCTCACACACACACACACACACACACACACACACACACACACACACACACACACACACACACACACACACACACACTGTCCGGTACCAGTTAGTTTTCGTTGCAGGCCTGATTAAACTCGGGTGCGATGTTGCTACGACAATCCTCTTCTCCCCGTTTAAGCAATAAAACTGACTCAGACCTGCTCGCTCAGCCGACGTCCTCTCCGTCAAGGTTGCTTTGCGAGTCCAATTTATGTTAGAACTCCGCCACACGAGTTGCAGGACTCATCCTCAATCATGCTAAAGCTAGCGTCGCCATGTTGACACGTTCCTCTAGCCACCTCGGATCAGCCGCAGTTCTCCTCGGATCAGCCGCAGTTCTCCTCCGCAGTTCTTCACTACAAAAAACTTCTCCAGGTTTCCTACCCACCGGGTGCAAGTTTACTTGTGCAGAATGTGCATAAAACAGTCCAGTTCTTGCTCCCACCTCGACCTCTGCCCGCATTAGCAGCGGTCTCCATGAGCTTCCTCCTTGTCGTCTCCCGCGTTCTTCTCCCTTCTTCCCATCATCCCATTGTTCCGTTTTTTTTTTTTCCTATGTTGAGTTCACTTGTCCCTTGTTAACCTAAAATACTTCATAGATAGGAAATTCAATACAGTCTTTAAACTAATGAATTGGTCAAACAAGAATACATTTATGTAAGAACACAAGTCCCGTCCAGAAAAGCTTCGGCTTTCTGTTCTCATTTTTTCTCACGCTACTCACAACAGTGAGTAGTCGGATCAACAATTTACAAAAACAATAATACAAGTTTCTCACTTATATTTTCTATGTACATACAACCAACCTTGTAAATATGTTGTAAATATTAAAGGACTTCAGAGCATGTTTTTTTTTTCTTTTCTTTTTTTTTTTACCAGGGGCTATATTCATATAATTATAGCCCGACTTAATATTCTTTATAAATATATATACTGTATAAAGTCAATAATTCTTAACATGTTTTTATTTTCCTTCTCATGTTGGCACAAATAACATACATGCACAAGCAGGTACATGAAGGACGACTTTGTCTTTGCATACTGCTGCATTTATCTAAAAAAGACACTAATTGGTGTGCAAACCAAATAGAAATGTTACCATTGTTTAATTCTCTCAATTCATCCAAACTGAACTCAGCCGATGTAGCAAAACACAATCTCTCAAATTCACATTTTTTAAGCAAGTGGTTATTGCCAGCAGCACTTGTATGCTGCTTCATCTTGTCAAACAGTCGTGGGAGGAGGCATTACTTTTTCCACTTTTAGTACATTGGACAGTTATTTTTTGTATGACAAAAATACAAAAACAAAATAAATCTGTAAATGGGTAAATTTTTTATAGCACTGCATAAAGAACAATTACAAGGCTTACCTCAGATCCCAACAGATGCTCCAATATACCGTATTTTCCGCACTATAAGACGCACCTAAAAACCTTCAATTTCCTCAAAAGCCAACAGTGCGCCTTATAATCCGGTGCGCCTTATATATGGACCAATATTGAGCCACAACAGGTCCAGCAACGGACCTTACCACAGGGGCCGCGTTTCATTGGCTAATGCCCATTTTAGGTCACAGTGCAGCTACCACGTGCGTGACCGTCTCACAAACACAAGCTACAGTAGTAAACATATGCTAATGTACATTGTGGACCATCAAAACCATGAATGCCGACTTACCCAGCCTTGCAAGAACAATAGGCATCAGTGATCTTGTCCACAGCTATATTTATGCTGAGGGTGTGAGGATCTGCTGTTTTCCTCATCTATCGGTAGCTTTTAGCTGTGATGTTGGAGGCATCCAGTGGCTCAAACACCTTGATGTCGTCCAAAAAAGATGACATGAACTTGTTGGTTCCCCTGTCCATTGTCGTGGCTGATATGTTGTGAAAATCCGGCAGAAATGCTACGCTAATTAACTCAGATCGAAATGAAAGACGTCATGTTTACACAGACATGCAGTAGGCTGCTTACATAGTTGGTCCACTACGGTAAGCAGCCGCCAACTTCTTTTTCCCCGTAGAAGAAGTAGTGCGCGGTGCATGCTGGGATAGTTGTCAGAACACTGGTTTGTTAATAAAGTTTGATAATACATTTAAAGGGGGGGAGGGGCAGGGGAAGAGAGACAGAGACTGCAGCGGCAGCATGTCGGTTGGTCTGTGTTACCCAGAAAGCAGTTGGGCATAATATCGCAACACCAACACCGTGAGTGAAACAACGGCTGGGCCAGCCTACTATATAAAGTACTCGGGGACCATTTCTTTATTAATGTGGATGTGTAATAATAGAGTATGAAGTGTCTGTTCGCCTTATAATGCGGTGCGCCTAATGTATGAAAAAAGTCCTAAAATAGGCCATTCATTGAAGGTGCGCCTTATAGTGCAGAAAATACGGTACTCAAGTGTATGAAATTTAGAGGTCAATATAACATCTTAAAGACTGAGGTCACAGGTGTTCTTCCCTTGGTCCCCATAGGTGCAACTTTTTATATACTTAAAATAATCTAAAATCCATGTAAATGACTTGGTGACTAATCTAATGGTGTTTATAAAATGTTATTGCACAACAGCTCGCAATTATTCTTTATCCTTATGTGGTATCAAGGCCGTTTATATGAATTTAACTTTCTTTATATCTATGGAAGTAAAACAAACTCTACTAAAGTATTATAATATGAATCAAATAAGTTTTGGGGTTTTTTTGTGGAATGACACAACAGACACAAATACTCTTAATTTTAATCTTACTTCAAAATATGTTTTGCAGATATTTCGTTCATAATTACATCCAATTAGGTGAAAATCACGTGTCTCCTCAGGACAGCTGATCCACAATCACACCTATTTTTTTTTTTTTTTCTCCAAAAGAAAGTTAGCCTCTCATCCTTACCCACACAGCCTTAATCTTCCAAATGCTGCCTGAGCATTTGAATTTCTGCACATCAATCTCAGGGCTCCGTCCTGCCTTGATTAATGGTCCCCATCTATCATGGCACCATGTGGCTCGCAGGCCTTGCTACGGCAGACAGCTTTGCTTTAGAATAATGGGTGCACTCCATCCGAGTCTCTACCATGCAATGATTGTGCATCTCTGTGATCTATCCGTCAAGCCTCTCTGTCAAAAGGGACAACAGGGGACAGTGCAAGGGGAAGCAATCAGAACGAAGGAGGCATTGCGGCATGCCATTTAGCTACAGTATGTAACAGACTGCGTTTTATTGAAGCTAGCTGTGCTGACTGATAAACACAAATATTTTCTCACTGACAATCCGGATTCTCTCATTCTGTCACACATGGATGCGTGAAGCCTTGGAGACGTTCAGCCTGCCATCAATAACACTGACAGGGAAAGTATAGCCACTAATGGTAACTGCACGTTTTGTTGTTATCCTTTCTTCTCTTTATTTCTCCTATATATTTTTTTTTAATAAATGAAGCATTTTCTAGGTTTTAAATATTTACTACCATTTCAGTGAATGTACAGTTTTCTGAAAACCTATTGGCGGGACAAAACAATCACCCAATATACCTGTGAGGGATTTACCCCCTCCCTAACAGGGGCTGTTTTTTGTGTGCTTCGTATATTCTGGTTTATTTGGGTGGATGTATTGTTTTGGGAGATGGTTTGATTTATTTACTTGTTTTAATCATCTTCTCATCTCTTTGAGGTCACCTGGTTATATGTTGCCATGGAAGCGCGCCCATGAGCAGTGCTGACAAGGACCTGGTGTTTTCAATCAGCCTCATTGGGAAAATCCATTTTCTGAGAGGGAGCAGAGATGTATTTTGGATTTTGTTTGGGCCCAGATTGTTTCTGTTTCTAGTTTTGCTTGAGCTAATTGTAACTGTGTAGACATTTGTTTTGTAGGAATAGTTATAGTTTAGTGCAAATGTTTTTTCTTTCTGAAAATGTGATTGTTTCCACCGCTCTAATTAGTCCTGGTGGGAGCCAATCCTTTAAAAGCCAGGTGGTTCAGGTGAGAGAGAGATTCTCCCTCTTCTTGTTGTGACCTGATATGCCATGCTGTGTACTGTACTGAACTAAAGATAAAAGTATTGAGTACTCTACAACTGCTGGCTCCAGTCTGTTTTTCTCTTCGGTCGCAAACTAACAATACCTCTAATCTTAAAAAATTTACTGCATGGTGGCACAGTTGGAAGCACTGTTGTCTTGCAGCAGGAAGGTTCTGGGTTGATTGTCTTTCTCCATAGTTAGTATATTCATGAATGGCTCCCATAGTCCAAAAACATGACTTTTAGGTTATTAACTCAAATCGATACAGTGTCAAAATTATAAATACGCGCCTAAAATATTTACAAGTCTCCCAGTAATATTTGCAGTGCAGAGCTATCACATGACCTTTGGCAGAAACTTGCTGCATAGTGTGGAATTGTTTCGTATATGAGGAGATTATATGGGAGAAGAGATCATTTTATACTAGATGAGAGTTTATAAAATGTATTTATTTTTGCAAATATTGTCAGGAAATTAACTCGTTAAGTGTGAAGTAAATGTAAACTTGCTCTCTCATTGTCAAAGTTTTCCCGAGCTGTTTGCTGCATGATCGCATTCTGAAAAAGAGAATATTTCAATTACATATTTAAATGTACAAACTTTATATAGCAACAGTGTTCATGCTGTCAGTAAACTTCTGATGGGAATTGTTTTAGCATTGTTTTTTTTAATTACAAACTAGTGCATGATAGCAGTAATTACAAGGACATCACTTGGTAAATGGTGTGACCTGCATTACCTGTTTGATCACACCTGTACGTCTGTCTCAGTTGTTCAGTGTTCTTGGGCTTTATTACTTTTTTTATTTGCTTTGCTTAAATGTCACAGCCCTATTACATTCCCTTCTGGGAACAGAGACACTATGTTGGAGTGTTGTGTTCCACCCTATTGCTGACATTTCTTTTCAGCTGGATATTGCTGCCGTGTTCTCCGAACATTTCCCCCTGGTTCACCACTCCTGTCAGTCTGCACCAGATGCAACATGGGGCGTGAGAAATCAATTTTTTTAGAAGCCTAATGGATAACACTGGTAAAAAGCAGCCAATGAAAAAAAAAAAAAAAACATCACTACATATATTACATGTTGCTAAATTAAAGAGAATGAGTGCAAAAGAGAAATCTCGCATGTTGTGACTAATTACAGATTTCCAAGTAGAATGCACAGCAGTTGTGAAAGTCCGGCTGATGAAATATCTTCAGTTTCTGTTAGTGCTGTTATGTGCTGTGAATTTCCAAGCTCTCTAACACATATAAGCATAAATTTGCATCTAAAGTTTTTGAAGCGCAAGATGCTGATGCCTTTTGACTCTGAGAAAAGTTGTATCATGTATTATTAAACATGACTAAAGAGACTGAAGAGTACTTAAGTGAAATAGTTAGACTAAATTCATTCCAGAAATATAAGACTGAATTTACTCAACAATGCCCATGAACTAATTAAAATATTCATGAGCCTATATAATTTAATGAGACATGCAAAACAAACTAAGCACAAAAGTAAATACATTTTTTTTAACATAATATAAAATACACAGGTGTTCAGGCGGATGAAGAAACCATAAGAATGCTTTTAATCTGCGTCTGTTGTGGAAAACGTTAATTTTGTTTACCTAATTATCAATGATCAATTATTTATTTCCTGTTGCCGACTCCTTATATAAAATGTCAAACAAGGAAAGCCGGCCCTGTTTGTCCTCCTGATAGAAG